>NC_051154.1:425892787-426621840 GCF_013339745.2 Dermacentor silvarum
CGTAATAAAGCTGAATAGAGGTATAGAATGAAGGTAGTACAAGCCTACGCGCCAACCTCCAGTCACGACGATGAAGAAATAGAATAGTTTTAAGAAGATGTTGAATTAGCAATGAGAAAGGTGCAAACTCCGTATACTGTAGTCAAGGGCGACTTCAATGCAAAAGTAGGGAAAAGCAGGCTGGTGAGCAAGCAATTGGCAACTACACCATCGATTCTAGGAACACCAGAGATATGTTGGTAGAATTCGCGGAAAGGAGTCAACTCCGAATAATGAATACCTTCTTCAGGAAGCGCAGCAACAGGAAGTGGACCTGGTAAAGCACTAATGGAGAAACAAGGAATGAAATAGATTTCATAATCTCTACCGATCCCAGCATAGTGCAGGATGTAGAAGTTTAGGTAGGGTAAAGTGCAGTGATCATAGGTTAGTGAGCTCTAGATAGAGCACTGCATGGGTTCGGGCTTACCCGAAAGCCCGTGCCCGGCCCCCGTGGGCCGGATCAGGCCGTGTAGGGCAGCGTTTCATGGGCTCGGGCCGGATATGTTAAAGGTGACTGAAGTCGGCAAAGAAGGCAAATTTCACTAAAAAAAGAGAAAGCACAAAGCACACAGACGCATACAGCCTACACACAGTGATATCCACTGTGTAGGCTCATGATATTCATGATATTCATGGCTTTTGAGCCGGGCCCGGGTCGGGCTCGGGTATTTCGACGCGGGCCCGGGCTGGGCTGGGACTTTCTGGTGGTGTGCATGTAAAGTGCAGCGAGGTATCCTCCCGCGTATCGACTCTGTAAGATCTGTTGCCCCGGCGCAGCTGGAAGCTAGCAGTACTACTCCGTGAACTTCCCTTGTCTTCTTCCGTCGTATCTTGCGCTGTTTGAACAGAATGTAAGAGCCCAGAAAGACCGAAGTCGCCTAAATCCAAGCATGCCATTGTATTCCTTCAATGTAATCAATGAAATCAATGTAATTAATGCTTTCAGCGTAGTGTAAGCGCGTTCGCGAGTTGCTGATTCTTCAAAGGCGAATTGGTAAAACGATGACTGGTAAGATAAGACAATTCGTCACGCGCGCTGAAATATGGCGCTGCGTTCATCCTTGATTGCATGCATGTTCTCAACCGGCCGACTAGCAGCAGCGCATTACGCTGCACCATGGAGGAACGAGAAGCTTTTTCTCCATTTACTCCATCCACGCGCTGCGCTCACGACCTGTCGTGGTTGCGCTATAGTGTACTAGCTAGAATACGGCTGAGTGGTACGAGCGGCTAGGGGCTGGGGCGGCGCATGCTTTGCAGTGAGGCGCCCGACGTGGAACAATACTGTGGTGGTGTGGCGATAGAAGTGGATTGGGCCGCATCAAAGTCGCGTCCTTGGAAACTGCTGTCGATGCTGCTCGGCAGGGTCATTCCTACTAATTCGCGCACTGGTATTTGCGTCCAGACGTCTCAAATGGTGTTCATAATTGCATATGACATGTATTTATGCCTTAAGAATCAATTCCTTTCATTTTCTTCTTGATTTTAATTTTTAATGCCACTTGGTGGTGTTTTTGGTCTCGGGCCGGGTTCGGGCCGGGCTCGGGCCTAAGGTATAGGGGTGGCGGGCCGGGCCGGTCGGGTTACGTGAAATATTATCGGGCCCGGGCCGGGCCGGGTCTCGCCATAAAACTTTGTTCCGGCTCGGGCGTGCAGCCCGATGTAAAATCGGGCCCAGGCCGGCCCCGGGCTGAAAAAATCGGCCCGTGCAGTACTCTAGGTCTAGGATTTCTCTCAATTTGAAGAGAGAAAGAATAAAATTTGTCAAGAAGAAACAGGCCAACCTAGACGCAGTAAGGGTAAAAGCAGACCAATTCAGGCTAATGCTCGCAAACAGATATGCAGCTTTAGAACAGGAAGATGAAGACAACATAGAGGTAATGAATGAAACCATAACTAAGGTGATCTCAGAACCAGCAATTGAAGTGGGAGGTAAGACCAAGGCAATCAGTAGGTAATCTCTCCCAAGTAACACGGACCTATATAATAAAGAAAAGGCAAAATATGAAAGTGTCAAACTCGAAAGATCAGATAGAATTCGCTGAAATGTCGAAACTGATCAAGAAGAAGAAGTAAGGAATATCCGAAATTATAACGCGGAAAAGATTGAGGCAGCAGTAAAATGTGGACGCAGCATGAAATCAGTGAGAAGAAACTTGGAATAGGACAAGGGAAAATCTATGCACTAAAAGATAAGCATGGTATATCATCAGCAATTTCGATGAGATATTAAAAGCAGCGGAAAAATTCTATACTGACCTGTACAGTGCCCAAACAACCCAGCTAATTTCATTCGAAGTAGTGATAAATAGGATACAGAGGCTCCTTCTATAACTAGCGATCAAGTTAGAAGTGCCTTGAAAGACCTTACCAGGGGAAAAGCTGCTGGAGAAGATGTAATACCAGTCGATTTATTAAAGATGGAGGAGATATAATGCTTGAAAAGCTTCCGGCCCTTTATACGCAATGCTTCACGGCTTCAAGTGTACCAGAAAGCTTGGAGAACGCCAACATTATACTGATCCATAACAACGGAAACGTTAAAGAATGGAAGAACTATAGACGCATTAGCTTGCTTTGAGTATTGTATAAAATATTCACCAAGATAATTTCCAATAGAATCAGGGCAAAACTTGACTTCAGCCAACAAAGAGAACAGACTGGCTTCGGGAAGGGATATACTACGATGGATCATATTCATGTCATCAATCAGGTATTAGAGAAATCTGCGGAGTACAATGAACCTCTCTATATGGCTTTCATAGATTATGAAAAAGAATTTCATTCAGTAGAGATACCAGCAGTCATAGAGGCATTGCGTAATGAAGGAGTACAGGAGGCATACGTGAATATTTTGGCATATATCTACAAGAATTGCACAGCAACCTTGGTTCTCCACAAGAAAACTGGAAAGTACCTATCAAGAAAGGGGTCAGGGAAAAAGACACAATCTCTCCAATGCTATTCACGGCATGCTTAGAAGAAGTATTCAAGCTCGTAGATTGGGAAGGCTTAGGAGTGAGGATCAACGGCGAATATCTCAGCAACCTTCGGTTTGCAGATAACATTGTCCTATTCAGCAACAATGGGGATGAATTACAGCAAATGATTGAGGACCTTAACCGATAAAGCGTAAGAGTGTCGTTGAAGATTATTATCCAGAAGACAAACATAATGTTCAATTGCCTGGCAAGGGAACAAGAATTCAGGATCGCCAGTCAGCCTTTAGAGTCTGTAAAGAAGTACTGTACTGGAGATTATCGGCGCCGGCACGGTAAAGTGTGAAAGAGGAAGTTGATGAACTAGTAGTGCGCGCTCGATCGGTGTCCAGCTGAAACTGCCCCGTCTTCTTGTACTTCGGTCAGACGCCCTGTGGACTTACAAGAACATCCCGTGACATTTGGTGGAAGTGCGGGGTAACGTCTTCGCCGACCTGGAGCTCCGCAGCCGTACTTTGCCATCTGCGGCCATAATGACCGACGACGCCGGTCCTTCGCAATCCGCTCCCCCCCCCCCGGCTGTCGTGTGTCTGGTGCGGTACGTCAGCGCGACCCTACCATCTTCAGGGGCACCGACGATCACGACGTGGAGGACTGGCTGGCAGAGTATGACCGCGTTAGCGCGCATAACAGGTGGGCTGACCGCGACAAGCTGACCAACGCCATCTTTTATCTGACTGATGTGGTAAATCTGTGGTTTAGAAACCACGAAGCCGAGTTTACAACCTGGTCAGCTTTCACCGAGACCCTCACTTCGGTATTCGGCCGTCCCGCTGTGCGCAGACTCCGTGCTGAGCACCGTTTGCGTGGTCGCGCTTAACAAAGCGGTGAAACCTTCACGAGCTACATTGAGGACGTCATCGACTTCTGTAAGCGCGTGAATGCGTCCATGACCGAAGCGCGCATAACAAGTGGGCTGACCGCGACAAGCTGACTAACGCCATCTTTTATCTGACTGATGTGGCAAATCTGTGGTTTAGAAACCACGAAGCCGAGTTTACAACCTGGTCAGATTTCACCGAGACCCTCACTTCGGTATTCGGCCGTCCCGTTGTGCGCAGACTCCGTGCTGAGCACCGTTTGCGTGGTCGCGCTCAATAAAGCGGTGAAACCTTCACGAGCTACATTGAGGACGTCATCGACCTCTGTAAGCGCGTGAATGCGTCCATGACCGAAGCGCGCATAACAAGTGGGCTGACCGCGACAAGCTGACCAGTGCCATCTTTTATCTGAATGATGTGGCAAATCTGTGGTTTAGAAACCACGAAGCCGAGTTTACAACCTGGTCAGCTTTCACCGAGACCGAAGCCGATAAGATAAGGCATATTATGAAAGGCATTGACGACGATGCCTTCCATATGCTCGTGGCCAAGAACCCAACGACAGTTGCACAAGTAATTGAGCTCTGTCAAAGCTTCGACGAGCTGCGCAAGCAGCGCCTTTCCACCCGTCGCACCAGTTTGCAATCCGCGGACCTCTCGGCCTTGGAGCCTGGATGCCTTAGCGCTGATCAGTCCGGCTTGCTGCCGCAGATTCAGCAATACATTCGGGAAGAAGTGGCTCGCCAGCTATCTCTTGTGGCGTGTGTTGCTGAGCCTGCTTCCACGCTAGAACCGTCGCTCCTTCGTGTGATCCAAGCACAAGTTTCTGACGCGCTCCCACCTCCCTCTCCGCCGCCGCCTGTGACTGTACCTCTGACTTACGCTGCCGCTCTCAACCGACCTCCTCCGCGACCGATGGCTACTACCTCCAGACCCGCCGCTAGTTTCTACTCGTCGCCACTTCGGGTACGCCCGGTTCACGTGCCCTTACCGCCTTCTGGACCTCCTCTTAACCGTTGGCGTACTCCGGACAACCGCCCTATCTGTTTCGCATGCGGTATATTCCGGGACATGTTGTGCGTTTCTGTCGCCGCCGTGGACTTTATTTTCGTCGTGACGCGCCGAACCTCGGCTATCTTCCCCAAGAGCCTTCGCATCGTTCTATCCCTGATCCCTCGGACTCGTATTCTCGTCGCGCCGCCTTCAACTCTCGTCGGTCTCCTTCCCCTCGTCGCCGTTCCCTTTCACCCATGCTTCGCCATTCCAGCTCTGGCCAGGAGGAAAACTGACAGCCGCAGTTCCCGAGGCAGTTCGGCCGTCCCGCTGTGCGCAGACTCCGTGCTGAGCACCGTTTGCGGGGTCGCGCTCAACAAAGCGGTGAAACCTTCACGAGCTACATTGAGGACGTCATCGACCTCTGTAAGTGCGTGAATGCGTCCATGACCGTGGACTGTGCCATCGTCGAAATTTTCAAAGCCTCATCTTTCTCCTCCTAACGAAATCGCAGTATTTGTCGAAAGCGTCGCGACAACAGCTCTTGTCGATACACGGGCTGCCGTTTCTGTCATAAGTGAAGACCTCTGCCGCTAACTCAAGAAAGTGACGATTCCTGTACCAGGTATTTCCCTACGCACGGCAAGCTCACAGCAAGTCAAGCCTTCGGCCGCATGTACCGCTCGTGTTACGATTCACGACGAACTATATTTTGTAGAATTCGTCGTTCTATGTCGTACTTCGCATGACGTTATTCTGGGTTGGGACTTCCTTTGCGCACATCATGCTGTTGTCGACTGCGCTCGCGTGCAACTGGTTTTGTCTCCGTTCTGTGACACTACCGCCGACCTCCCGAACCGTTCTCCTAAAGTGGTCGTCACCGCTGACGTCATTATCTCCTCTTTTTCTGCCGCCTTGGTGCCCGTCTCTTGTGACTCTGCCCCCGCCACGACAGCTCTTTTTACGCCATCTGAAGATTGTGCGCGTCGACAGAACCTTCTACTCCCGTCTGCAGTCGTCACACTCACCGATGGTTTCGTTGCCATTTATGCGTGCATTCCATTTCCCTGTCCTTCAACTCTCGTACACGGTGAATGTGTGGGGCGTCTCGACACTGTTGACGTCATTAGTCCATTTGACCTAGCTTCCGATAGGTCGCCACTGCCTATCGGTGCCGTCACTTCTGCTACCGCACCAGCCTCGCGTTCCACCGATGTTTTCTTGCATACCGTCTACGACGCACTTACGCCCGCTCAACGCAGTGAAGTTGTTGAACTTCTTGAACGTTTCCGTGCTTCTTTCGACCTCGGCGAACCTTTCTTGGGGCGCACGTCAGCGGTTGTTCACCGTATTGACACCGGTCACCATGCTCCGCTGCGCCAACGTCCATACCGTGTTTCCGCAGCCGAACGCCGTGTCAATGACGAGCACGTTGACGACAAGCTGAAACGAGGTGTGATCCAGCCCTCCCACAGACCTTGGGCACCTCCGGTCGTGCTGGTGCTGAAAAAGGATGGCTCAATCAGGTTCTGCGTCGATTACCGCCGACTCAATAAGATTATCCGCAAGGATGTTTATCCCCTACCACGCATCGACGACGCCCTGGATTGCCTACAGGGAGCTGAGTTCTTCTCTTCACTGGATCTGCGCTCCGGGTACTGGCAAGTGCCTATGGCTGAAGCCGACCGTCCAAAAACGGCTTTTGTAACTCCTGATGGATTATACGAGTCCCCTCCAGTACTGCGCCCCTTCGACCCCAATGCGCCTACTGAGATACATACGGATGCTAGCGGTGTCGGACTTGGCGCCATTCTCGCCCAACGCAAAGATGGCTTTGACGAGTAGTTTGTCGCATATGCCAGCCGCACCCTAACGAAGGCAGAATCAAACTATTCTGTGACGGAAAAGGAACGTTTGGCGATTGTTTGGACAATCGGCAAATTTCGTACTTACCTTTACGGCCGTCAGTTTGATGTTGTCACTGATCACCATGCCTTATGCTGGTTATCGTCCTTGAAAGATCCCAGTGGCCGCCTCGCTCGTTGGGCCTTAAGGCTTCAAGAGTATGACATACGTGTCATTTAACGCTCTTGACGCAAACATTCAGATGCCGACGCCCTATCCCGTTCTGCGCTACCTCCTGCCTCTGTTTGCTCCTTAACTCCCACCTGCGATTTGTCAGCTCTTAGCTTCAACGACATGCCGGCCGAGCAGCGTGAAGATCCCTGGATCTCTATACTGTTGGACTTCCTGTCTCACCGCTCACCTGCGTCTCTCTCACGCGCCGTGCGTCGTCAAGCACATCACTTTGGTATCCGCGACGACCTTTTCTATCGACGGAATTACCTCACCTACGGCCGTCGATGGCTGCTGGTTATTCCCCGTCATCTGCCCTCACACATCTGCGCCGCTTTCCACGATGACCCCCAATGTGGCCACGCCGGCGTCTTCAAAACGTATTCCCGTCTTCGTCTTCGATTCTACTGGCGAGGCATGTACAGATTCATTCGCCAGTACGTCCGTTCATGCGTTACGTGTCAACGCCGCAAGACCCCTCCTCAGAGTTCTGCAGGTCCCCTGCAACCTTTACCCTGCCCTGCTCGACCATTGGACCGCGTTGGAATTGATCTTTTCGGCCCCCTTCCAAGCACTCCGGACGGTAAACGGTGGATCATTGTTGCCGTAGACCACCTCACACGGTACGCCGAAATATCTGCGCTGCCGGCGTCCACCGCGAAAGACGTCGCTTGCTTCCTTCTTCGCCACCTCATTTTGCGACACGGTGCTCCACGTGAATTATTAGGTGACAGTGGGCGTGTCTTTCTCTCCAATGTCATCGCGGCCCTGCTAAAGGAGTGCAACATCGTTCATCGCGCCGCTTCCGCCTACCATCCACAAACTAACGGCATGACGGAACGTTTCAATCGTGCTCTTGGCGACATGCTTGCGATGTATGTGTCTGGCGATCACTCCAATTGGGACCGGGTTCTTCCTTTTGTCACTTACGCCTATAATTCTGCCCTGCAAACTACCACCGGCTTCTCTCCTTTCTTTCTTCTCTATGGCCGAGAACCTTACTGCCTCTTGGACACCATTCTCACCTACCGTCCTGACGCTTATGAAGTGACACCTGTTCCAGAAGTTGCTGCTTATGCTGAAGAATGTCGCCAACTAGCCCGCTCGTTCACCAGCCAAGATCAGTGGCGCCAAAAATCACGCCATGAGGCATCCGCTCTTAGTGCCCGCTATTCTCCCGGAATGCTTGTTTGGCTTCGGGAACCGGCTACTTACCCCGGCCAATCCACTAAGTTTTTGTGCAACTACCACGGTCCCTACCGCGTACTGCAGCAAGAATCACCCGTGAACTATGTCATCGAGTTGCTCGCGCCGTCTTCTGATCGCCGTTGCCGAGGGCGCGAAATAGTTCATGTAGCACGGCCAAAACCGCGTCTCCTATCTTATATCTTGCTATCTTTTCTAAATCTAAATGCTATCTAAATGCTAATCTATCTAAATGCTATCTTTTCCCTAGGTCGCCAGGATGGCTTCTTTCTGTGCGGGGGGTGATTGTACTGGAGATTATCGGTGCCGGCACGGTGAAGTGTGAAAGAGGAAGTTGACGAACTAGTAGTGCGCGCTCGATCGGTGTCCAGCTGAGACTGCCTCGTCTTCTTGTACTTCGGTCAAACGTCCTGTGGACTTACAAGAACATCCCGTGACAGTACGTTTATCTAGGTCAGCTATTCACAGGGGACCCTGATCATGAGAAAGAAATTTACAGAAGAATAAAATTGGATTGGAGTGCATACGGCAGTCATTGTCAAGTCCTGACTGGGAGCTTACCACTGTCGTTGAAAAAAAAGGGTGCAATCATTGAATTCTACCGGTGCTAACTTATGGGGTAGAAACTGGTAGGTTAACACAGAAGCTTGAGAACAAGTTAAGGACCGCACAAAGAGCGATGGAACGAAAAATATTAGGCTAACGTTAAGAAGACAGGCACCAGTGGGATCAGAGAACAAACGAGGATAATCGATATTCTAGTCGACATTAATTAAAAAACATGGAGCTGGGCAGGCGATGTAATGTGCAGGATGGATAACCGGTGGACAATTAGAGTAAGAGAATGGAGTGCCCCAGGTGGTCAACATTATTCCGGAGACCTCCACTACGGCGTTTTAACTGGTTTCAGAACTGGTTTCGGCACGTAAAACCCCACAAAGAAGTATTTTGTCCGCTACTGCACTGTATGGCTGTATAAGCATTATGTAGTGACACGTTCAGGCGCGTGCATACTTGGTGAAATGAAATAGAGGGGTCCTATATACAAATGTACTTTTTAAAATTATTTTTCGATCAATATCAATATTGGAGTCGTCCTCACTGTTTGCTGTTGAGGGCTATCACTTTTCACTTGGTTAATAATGAGATTTAAAAAATCAGGAAGCCTTGTACTGCTTTGATTCGGCGTTCAGAAGTAAACAATACCAAATAATGTTTAAATAGGGTGTCCTCTCCAGTCAAAACGCGGGTGCAGCCTGAACGAAATTAAACCTTGATCCTTGCATGGGCACCGACTTCCTTCCCAAGGACACACTGTCAGTTTAGCTAGCTGTCCCTAAATAGAATTGGACGAAAGGATACGTGTAGCGTGCTGCTAAAATATCGTTTTGGCTGATCCGGACGAACAACTAACCGTTTCTGCGCCAAGGAATTCGGACTATTGCAGGCTGATGTAGAATTACGTAGTGTTTAATACAGCTTTTGTCTGCTTCCACAGCAATGACTGCAAGGATTCCATTGACTTAATGAAGCTGATGATTTCGGTAGGGACAACAAAGGTCAATGCCTGCTTGACGAAGAGAACGAAAAGGTGCGGCTTCTATTAAAATAAAATTTCGCACTAGCAAAATCAACAGACTTTATACACCTAAATTATTCTTGGAATCGACAGTGGTGTCCCAACCGGCAATTCGAAGTAACATTTACAAGACTGCGTTGCCGTATTCCACAACTAAATTTTTACTTGCCCAGATGTGGTCTGGCGGCATCACCATTATGCTAGCTCTGCAATGAACCAGAATCTATCGATCACTTTTTATTATCCTGTCGGCGGTTTTCTAATCATCGACAACGATGTTTAGAAATCCCACTTCGTAATCTAGGACTGCCGTTAAGCAGTTCAGTTTTACTCTCACTTGGAGCCATGGTGTTAGGATATGGCCACGGGAATGTTTGCCGAGCCATTTATAATTTTCTATGTGACACAAAAAGATGGCCTTATTAATATTTTCCCATTTTTACGTCATTGCTTTTTATCCTTCAATAAATTGTACCTTTAGCAAATTCAAAAATAAAGTCACAAAACCACAATTATTATATTATTATTAAATAATAATATTATTATTATCAAAATCTACGTATTTCCTTTGCTGTATTTAATTTATTGTTAAATTCATATTACTATTCCCATTCAGGCAAGCTGACTAACTTAGTATAGACTACTTAATTCTTTATTGCTTTATTTCTCATTTTCAATTAGTCATTTATTTTCATTCTTATACTTAGGTATTATAAATTAATTTATTTTAAATTTCTATCATAATACCACCCGGTTCGTGGCCTATCCCCTCAGTGGGTTGTGCCAAGTGTTGAGGCATCATCATCATCATCATCGAAATTACTGGAAGCAATATGTTGACAATGAAGAAAAGGCCGCTGACCGCAAGTTCCAATCATACTCCCCAACACGAATTTATAACATGATTTGTGCG
This sequence comes from Dermacentor silvarum, assembly GCF_013339745.2. Lineage (NCBI taxonomy): Eukaryota > Metazoa > Arthropoda > Arachnida > Ixodida > Ixodidae > Dermacentor > Dermacentor silvarum. The sequence continues at coordinate 425,903,417 of NC_051154.1, forward strand.
ACACTATCACTGTATTTTTGCTCATTCGTCAATACAGGGCTATAGAAACGCCCTAAATCACAAGCAAGCTTCTGTCTTCGGAGGAAAAATATTGCGGTTTGGTACCTCGTTCATCCGCACACTTCGATTACTTCATCTGAATCGTTTATCTACTTTCCCAACGATTCAACGCTCTGCTCAGCTTGATATTTTTTTGAATAGCTAAAGGCATCTAAGTAGGTGCACTTCATTTGTCATTGTATCTGGATGAATACACTGTTGTTAAACCAAGGTATAGATCCCATATTTGTATATGCGTGTGAGTTGACCAGCGAGCAGAGATCTCAGCGTGGTATGTAGATACACCGCCGAAGATGGTAACGATGCATCGACGTCCTGCATTCTAGCTTGTACATTGTCGTTCTAAATTAACTGAATTCTTAATCGATGAGTAGGTGTGCTTCTATTAAAAAACAACATGAAGATCCTGACAAACCAGCGTGTCCCCTAGTATAGTTATGAACACATTTTCTTTGAATAATGCAAGGAGTACTCGATTAGCGAGAAGTTCACATGGATTACACATAAAATTAGAGCATTGGCACCAGGCGTCCTCTAGAAACGACAAAAATTAATATCTAAAGACACTATGCAGATTCCATGCATTATGGGAATCGATGGAATAAGGAGCATTTTCCAAGTAACTGGCTACCGACCATCGGTTCGAACTTAAGCGTTACCAGGTGGCCAAACATGTTGCGTAACGCAAGCGACTGTTTGTGTAACTCGACCATTTGTTTCACGACACCAGCTGGAAGGCGAAGACGATGCCACGACGGCCACGACATGAGGATTGTTCGAGGTGAAGAAACGTTACAACCTGTTTTTTTACGACCTGGGACGATCTCGAACCTGGTACCTTGTCGCACAGCGTCTTCGTAGAGTTAGCTGCTAAGAGGAAAGTACTCGTGAATGTGGTACGACTCAGAAGGAAGCGAAGTCTGACACTTCCTCAAGTGGAAGCCACAACGAGGCAAGACCGGAAGAAAGTGGTACGCTACGGCTTGTGACGCTTGCGAAAGATTGTGGTAAAAGTTTGGCCGAATGGAAAGTGGCCCGTGCGCTCGCCTGCTATCTCATACTATGCGACGTCACGCTCGGGTCAATAGTCCTTATAAAAAATTATTATTGGGCTTTACATGGCAAAACCACGATCTGATTATGAGGCACGCCGTATTGGGGGACTCCAGAAATTTGACCACGTGGGGTTCTTTAAAGTGCTCCTAAATTTAAGTACTCTGGTGTTTTCGCATTTCGCCCCCGTCGTCCTAATTATAGTTAGACGACACATGTGTCTGGCACAAAAGAAAGCACCACAATAAGTGCTTGGATTGATGCAATCAATGTTCACATTAAAATAGACTGACTGCTTGAGCAAACATTAGCAACATTATAAACAAAGCGACGGAGATTAGGAGTCAATCCTAGGATGGAAAAGCATCTTATGCTGCCATTAATGATGACGGTGGTCATGCGCTGTACTGCAGTGTTTCGACATGCGAAATTGCCGTAGTCACATGACATTTGCCGCCTAGACGGTGTTGCCCAGCTGTTTTTAAAATTTCCTGGTTAGCCATTGGATTATTCTTGACCTCTGAACATCGAGAGCGCAGGCACGCTCTGAAAAATATCCGTGCTGGCCCGCAGAAGAATTATGAAACACAGCTGACATACAAATGGGTTATATTTAGACAGCAAATATACAATACGACTTATCCATTGAATACAATTATATGGCCAATAACGGTGTTGATCTACAGGAAGTTTGATATAAAATGCCGGCGGTCTTTGCATCCTAGGGCAGTACCATTCCCTTCTTGCCCACCCGCTGCATAGCACCGAAAGCACAGCCAAACTGTGCTGTATGAATGTTCAGGGCAAGCGTCGGTGGTCAGCTGGAGAACTTGCCAGGTGAGACGAGTCCTGGCAACACAGCTTCCAACCACGGGCGTTTGCAGGCGCTTGTCGGCGACACAAGCATCGCTTCGCTGCGATGCCGGCCGCTAAAGGAGCGTCAGCATCACAACACAGCGGCGGCCAAGCTATATTTCTCACCCTCAGTCGCGGCAGTTGTGGATCTCTCACACCACCACCACGGCTGACGTTGTCGCCCAGCTCGCTCACGTCGATCCCCGGCACGAGTTGATTGCACGACGTCACTGTAGCCTCGTCGGCGCCGCCCTTCTCCTGACGCCCAGTGCACCTGTGGTAGCTTCCAATGGCGTCGCGTGTTGTGCCGAGCTGTCCCAGACAAGTGATGGTCTCGCACTCGGGTGGCTGCTGGCACCAGCGGTCCATCTCGCGCGGTGATGACAGCCCGGAGGGGATCCTGGCGTCATCCGCAGGGAAGAGTAACTCGTGCATCGCAAGGACGTCGGGGCCACCGAGCATGGGGGCCATGACGCTCTTCTCTCAATCAGAGATGTGCCTCCGACCTGGAGTGCTTCTGCGGCCACAGCTATCTGCGACGAGACGGCAACGCAATAGAACACGAAGCGAGACGCTGACGATGATGATGATCTTCCTCTCGTTTGGCGCGTGTCAACGTGTCCCTTTCTTGATCGTCGTGTCGTCTCTATTACGAAGGCGCGTGAAAACAGCAACGCATGGCGTTGATAGTGCAGGAAAATTGCAAACATCTCAAAGAAATAACAGCAGTACTATACAAGCTGTTCTGGTAATTGGGCGAAACTTTAAAAATATGCAGATGGCTTCGTAGCTCGACAGAACCATGGTGATGTGTTTGCCGTCGCTTGTAGATATCAGGTATTTTTTTGTAATCCGCCTAATTAGATAATTGTTTTAATATTTATCAACTTCTCAATTATTATAATTACATTAAAAGTGTCAATGAGAAAGTTGTAGAGCAACATGAAAAACTCCCGATGCAGCTTTCTGTTGCTCAATACGTGCCACATAAGACTTTTTCTGAGACACAAGCTCGCGAATACACGCCAAATTGCCGCGCGACTGGCCGCTCGAGGCATTTTGCGTGTATTCTCGGGCTTTCACGTTCGGAAAAAAAATTTTGTTGCACGTATTGAACAACAGAAAGCTGTATCAGGAGTTTCTCATGGTGCTCTACAATTTCCTCATTGGCACTTTTCACCTAATTAAAATAATTGAGATGTTGAATAAATAATTACTTAATTAGGACTAATTATATAGTTAGGTGCATTGCGAAAATAAAGTGAGTATCTACAAACGAAGGCAAACAAAATTACCTTGGTTCTGTTGAGCTACGAAGCATTTGTATATTTTAATGTTTGGCCCCAGTTAACTAAAACACCCTGCATACGAAAATAGTTGTTACGCCTTCTATGTGTGACATCAGTGCTCATGCTGTCCGTTTAGTTTCATGGATTATTCCAAATTCATTTGTCCCGCACTGAAAAGTGCGGAAATAAAAAAAGAAGAGAAGCAAGAAATTCTTATGTTAGGACAGAATATTTTAGTGCTGAGAAAATCCTTCGAAAATCGTTGGGCTCACGGTGGGTGGCTATTCCGTGAGCTGATTTCTTGGCCAACGCCCAGAATTATTCTTTCTTTAACTGAGCACGAGAACATGCGCTGGTTTTGATGATCGTGATGTGAGGAAAATGCATACATTTTAATTATCGTGTTGTCTGTTTTGTTAATATTTTCACTGTCTTTTTATTGTATTTTGTAAGTTTCCTTGCAGTATGCCTATAAAGCTTCTCGAGTGGACATAAAAGGTTGTTCTCCAATAAATAAATGTGGAACTTGTGCAAGCAACTACGATAATTTCGGTAATACCATTGGTTCAGTTTTGCAATGCCTGTAACCATAAGCCCGCCGAATAAGCGGATACTCACTCATGTTTTCATTCTTAGGATATTTCGTGCACCTTCCAGGTGAGAGAGAGAAATAAATGGGGCGGGAAAGGCGGAGAGGTTAACCGAAAGAGCTTCTCGTTTGCTACCTTGAACTTGGGGAAGGGTAAGAATAAATTAGACTGAAAGAATAACGAATACATAAGCTAAAGGCAACAAACAAATTCACCGACGATTACGATACTCCCTAATGCGAAATTTGAGTGCAGCTCTATACGTGTTTTCATTTCGCGATATATTGAAGCAAAGAATTTGAGAGAGACATGTCGCAGAGTCGCGAATCGTCGTATATCTGATTTGCGGGTCAAGCGCGTCGGCTTTATACATTACTCGTTGAAGCTTCCAGTGTAATCGCTGGTGCCGCTTGACTTCCAGAAAGTACTACACAATGCACGTCGCGCATACAATCAGATTACAATACAATCGCAAACTATGACAATCGAGCGAAACAAGCGCGAGCGAGAGCTGACGAGATCAGACGATAGGTATGAAACTATGGATCCGGCCACGGTGTAAGATATACACTTTTGGTGAGGACACTAGCGAGACGCGATCGACCAGATAAAAAACCAAAGCGCGCGCCGATCGGCCCGGTGACGGCAGCGGATACCTATCGGCAGTACGAGGCAACTTTAACACAGAAAACTTTTTATTGGTTTAATCTCCGATTGATATAGCAACCGGCGCATCGCGGTAAATCCGAAATGATTGAGTGACGCGCGAAAGAAGGTCACCGGAGAGAGGGGAGAACTTGGGGGAGAGGGCATGCGCACATTCCTTGTCCGCGCAAGCTCTCGCCTACGTTCTAACTGAAGTTGCGTCGTTCCGCCGATAGGTATCCGCTGCCGTCACCGGCCCGATAGACGCGCGCCGTTGCTACTTTATCTAGTCGATCCCGTCTACCAAGCAAGCCGAGAAGTGTATATGGGTATATTCCTAACACCGTGGGTCCGGCTGAGACCAGATCTGAGTACGCGTCGAACTGTCGAGCTCATGAAACCAGTTTCCCGCGCACACGTCATTGAAGGGGCCTCTGTCATTGGACTGCGCTGTTGGCGGCTCACTTCTTTATATTTCGCTGTTGTGCTCGTACGCTCGGTTACGCCGCCGCCGACGTTCGCCGCATAAACGGGCCATTAAGAGCTGCGCTCTAAAAGGAGGTGGGCAATGACTCTGAGAACTATAATCTCTGTACTAGGCCACTGGAACACAAAAACTTCGAGTGTCTTGACCGACTTGCTGTGTGACCACTGCATAGAACAGGCGTTCCAGGACTGTCTGTTCCGAAAGTGGCAGGTCGTCATGAGGGACCCGCGCGGTCGCGAATGACTACCTGTGTGTGGCGTGTCAAGGACATCGGCAAGCAACGCACGCAATAGTTTCATAGCTGCCGGAGTAGTCACACGCAGCAATATATTCCCTTTTGATGCGCAAAGCGACACCAGGTCACTTTCCAGTATGTTTATGTCTCAAACCGTTTTCCCCCAACTTAGGCCTTTCTGTAATCCTTGGTCTAATGGATAGAGCATCGGGCTGGCGTGCGTAGGGATCCGTGTTTTAAACAAAGCGTTACACCAACGTGTGTCATTCGGTATGTGCCACTGAGTGTATGTCACTCTTCCTTGAACCTCTTTATGACAAGTTGGGTCAGTGGGTTTGTGCCGATCTTCAAGGACTAAAAAAAAACCGTTTTTATTTATCCGGTTCTGGGCGTGATGGAACCCGCATCATATATATATTCAGGCAATCTTGTCTAAATAAATATTCCGACACGCGGAGGTGTCGCTAGATGGCGAAGGTTGTCCTGAGGGACGCACTGGATAGGATTCGGCTGCATACACGCATCTTACCTGACGGGTTTCAGTCGGGCCTATACGATGTGTCTCTGCACTGCTTCAATGCTAATGACATCGACAACAATCGCAACATGAGGCTCTTCCGTGATTTTTTCGCATATGCTATGTATTTTTTAGAATAGTGAGCTGTTGGGCTCGTTGGTTTGACATTAGTTTGACATCTTGTATTGTGACGAACACTTTTGTTGGTGAATTATTTAAAGCGCCAAACAGACGACACAAGAAGAGACACGGACGAGCGCTTTGTTGGGACGACCTTGTTGGGAATATGTGCCGTGTTCTAAGAAAGCCAGTCTACCCTTTCACTCCTCTGACAGCAAACTGGTGGAAGGGGTATACCTTCGTCGCATCTCAAGTCATCCTTGACCAAGTCTAGTGTATAAAGGGTTGGCCATAGTTTTGACCTTAAAGTGTCTCGTCTGAGAACCTCGGGATTCCCTTCGAGTGTGCTAGTGGCGGTGTGATTTAAAGAAGCTTCGGGCGTCACCCAGTGCTACGCCACGCCAGACACCAAATAAGTATGTCGTGGTGCCATATATCCACGTTTTCCCACAACCTAAAAAGGATTGGGGTGAAACACGGTGTCGACGTCGTCTTCGCAGCCCCTCTTAAGCTTTCTCGGCTGCGCGACCTCCCAGAGGGCCAAAAGGAGAAACAAGGCCTGTGAAAATAAACACGCTAAGCCCGTCGTCCCCTGTGCCGCTGAAGTAGTATAAAAGATATCGCTTAGCTTTGGGAAAGTTTATATCGGACAGATGGCGCGCTTTCTCAATGACAGGCTAAGCGAGCATTCGTCATCTTTCAAGGCGCTGAGCAACACAGCGCACCTTCACGCGCAATGTAGGGAATGTGGCTGTACATCCCTTTTTGAAAAAACCGAGATCGGTAGCAGATCGAATGGCAGACTTGAAAGAGATATCCTCGAGGCTGGTCAGATTAACGCTGACTTGGACTTTTATGTTAATGCCCCGTCAGTGCATCTGATGGACAAAGAATCACCTTCCTCGCTCTCGGCTGAAGTTTCTACGTGCCCCTCTTCCTCCTGTCCCCGACGCGTTTTTTTTTTAAATGATTTTTAACCACTTGCACGGCCGATGTTACTGTAACCCACACCCGTTTGTCATTGATAGGGATTTCTACTCGTTTGTTACGCAATATATCTCATTCTTAAATTCTTCATGTATTCTATTCTTAAATTTCTAAATGTATTCATTGACAGCGCGTGCGCAATACCGCTCCTGGTGGTCTGTTTCTCAAATAAACACAGTTGCAAGTGAGCGTCTTTCCGGTCTTGGTCTCCTTTTTCCCGTTACACTTCTGCGCCCCTCAGCAAGATAAATCTAGCTGTTCTTGCAGGTGCTTCACAGTTAAGGCGCGTTTATAGTGCGACGTTATCGGCACGCGGGCCAGCGTCGTTCACGGCCAGCCACGCTACGCCTGTTGCGCTGCGCCAGCCGAAACGCCATCTCCACTATAGACGTTTTCACGAGGGCGCTTCCGACAGTCTGGCGTGAAGAGTATGTGTCAGTGTTGCCTGTTCGGTCTGGACTGTGAGTTGCCTTGCGCTTGCATTGCGGAGTGGTAGCTTTCCTTCGATGTTTCCGTTTATTTTTGTCACGAATGACTTACGCTCGTAAATAATGGTATATATACTCATCAAAAGGCTACAGGCCAGCACTGTGCAGTTTATTGGTGCACAATCAACCAGCGGAAAATAACGATTTTGGGGACTAAGTGTGTCCACAACACAGCTAGCACTCCGCGAGCCACTGCCGATGTGATATGTTCACGCTTCGCCGGTTTCCTGCATCACCTGGTCATGGCATTTCAGTCTATAATGTGAACCAATGCACACATCAGTAAAATAACGCATTTTTGTAAACCTTTTTTTGGCACATTTCCCAATAGGTTGCGAGAATTGTCAGCTCTTCGATGCAATATTTTCTCGTATGTAGTGGCAGAGGCTACATTTCTTATTCTTTCAAACACGACTTCATTCAGTGCCTAATACGGGGGTCCCACGGCGCACTTTTGATCGTGATGGAGGCCTATCTGGGTCGAATTTCTTGGTCGCGATTGGTTCTTTGCTCAACCTGCGGAAGGGAGCCAATCGCGGTCGAACATTCCGATCCAGTTCGGTCTCGATTGCTATCAAAAGTGGCCGTGTGACACCGGTATAAGACAAATTGAAGCACTCTGCGAGAGAACTAGTCGGTAAAAACACTTCGCAACGATCTGGAAAAATCGTGTCCTATGGAAGATATATGCAGACCATGTGTCCACCAAAACATTGTCTCTGCGTTCACGCGCATCCTGCGCGGCCCTGCCCATAAAGTTGATAACTTCAACCGTGTGGTGCTGCATCGAGCTCACCCATCTTTGAGCGTTGTCTATGTGCTTGGGCAGCAAGAGAATGCACAAAACGAACGTGTCAACCTCATCAGTGCGGCCTAGCGCCAGTGTCAGAGTTCGGGAACCGTAATGCGGTAACTGTGCGTGGCGTTGAAATGCGCTAAATGAGCCCGCGCAAGTAAGAACGTAAAAAACGATATTCGCATGGGTACGCGGACAATAGCATCATGCTTGCAAGAATAAGAGTAACGAAAAAATAAATTATTCGCACTGTAGATCAAGTGAAATACTTACGTGCGTGCAGTGACCGCGCTTTTCACTCACGGTCAGTAGTGGTTTACGGTCATGTGCACATGTATTTATTGGACAATTGTTAAGACTCGACATTACTTTATTATGAACATAGCACAGTGAGACGGTGTAAGGGAAACAGAGAAAGAGCAGAGAGGCCCTAACGCTGCAATATTGTTAGCTTATTTCGCTTCAGAGATAGCGCACACGAACAATTCTTGCCGTACTCGAGAGGGAAACAGCGCGAAAAAACACGACAAGAAGACAAGAAGGGAGACACACACCCAAGAAGACAAGAAGGGAGACACACACCGTACACCGGTCTTGCCGTACGCCATATCTTCAATATAAACTTCGCGCACGATCTACGTTAAGGTTCACCGTGAGCAAAGCTTGTTTCAAATTCAGACATTCGAAAGAAAAGCCATTCCAGATAAGCAAACGTAAAAATAGGTAACAAATATATCTATAACAAGTCCTGTTATAATCCCTATTGGGATTGACAGTATGTACAGATAAATAAATACTAAAAATAAGAATCAGCACCTAGGCTGTATCAGTTGCGCTGGCATCTGTGATCACTGTCGGGCGTCGGTTCGCTGCAGGTACCGCGCTGCTCGATCGCCACGCTTATGCTTTGACATTTGGTTGGTGGATCTGGTGCACTGCACCACATCCAATAAATTTTGCATGATTGCACTGTTCAGTTGCGTCGGAAGCGTATGGAGTAACCACCGCATATCTACCAACCACTGACACGTGTCGTCGGGCAGCCGGCGCCTGGTTCCAAGCATTGCCCGACAGCTACGTACGCGCCTGCTTTCGCTAAATGAGGCAACCCTCAACCGCGAAACGTAATGGTGATCAGATTCAATCGACGATACGGTCACATGTGCCGAGCAATAACAATGAAATATACTGCTGATTAGCACGCCAGGTCTCGACGAAGCAGACGCGTCCTCCGCCGCTACCCACGACGAAACACTACATCCACTGGCTGGGCTTGCTGTTGCCATGGCACTCCACACTGAGCGCTCACGCGAGCACGTCAAACATGTAGCAAGTCAAGCGGCACAAGACAAGCGAAGCGGAATAAAACAATCGAAATGATGCGCGGCGAAGATCACACAACCGAAGTGCGGCCGGCCTGCTCTCGCAAGGCTCACAGTCCAAAATGGCGGCTAAACATGTTCTGACGGTAGACGTCGCCCTTGTCGGGCAATGGCGCTACTGCGACGGTCTATACTGCGACGCGCGCGCCGTCAGCTGTTGTCTTCGGAGCATGCGCAGAACGATCCCAAGCGCGCGCGCTGCTTTAAACCGTCGGCGAAGCGGCGTGGGCGCCTTTATTGCTTCGCGCGAAATGCATTGTGGGTCGGTGCAGTCGGCGCGACCAACGCGCGAATAGGTCAGGAGCCAATTCGGCGTCGGGTCCGTCGGGGCGCGCGAAAGCTGCCGGTTACGTTGGCTGCGCCAGTGCGCCCAACTATAGACGGTTTCCTGCTCGCGATAACAGCAGCGAGCGTGCCGCCCCCAAGAAACTTCCGGTCACAGTGGCGTACCAACTACTTCTCGAGTGGGGGGGGGGGTGGCAAACCGCACACGATCTGACTCTCTCTCTCTCTCTCTCTCTCTATATATATATATATATATATATATATGCTACACGCGTGGTATTCTTTGTTTGAACGAGGCGCGCGGGCGCCATTACTCGAGAAAAGAAGAGGAAGAAGGAGCTGGGCTCGCGGTGTGAATCTAACCGCTCAGCGCTGCAACCACTGTTGTAAATACAACCTGTAAATAGCTGGTAGTCTTACTGACTCGTCCTTCTCGTAACATTCTGGTGGAGGGGAACGTTCCCCGTCCTCACCACGGAGCTCTGAAGCGGCCGGACCGTCGTCTTCTCAGCGATGGCTTCCGATGGAAACACCTCGTCGCCACCTACACCTGCGGCGCCAACCACAACGTACGTTACGGTTCCTAGTATCCGTGATCCTGGGACATTCTCCGCCCAAAATGGCGTTGACGTCGACGACTGGCTCAGCATGTATGAGCGTGTTAGCCGAAGCCACCACTGGGACCCTACTATCATGCTTGCCAATGTGATCTTTTATCTGGACGGGACACTGCTTGTCTGGTTTCGCACCCATGAGGTTGAGATATCCAGCTGGGACACTTTCAAAGAGGGGCTTCGCGACCTATTTGGCAACCCGTCAGGTCGCCAACAGGCTGCGCGAAAAGAGCTTGCTTCCCGTGTCCAGTCGTCGATAGAATCGTATGTCTCCTACATACAGGAAGTGCTCGCGCTTTGCCGGAAAGTCGACGAGCACATGACCGAGGTTGACAAGGTGGGCCATATCCTAAAAGGCATCGCGGACGACGCCTTCAATTTGCTCGTCTATAACGACGTTTCTACTGTCGAAGCCATCGTCAAAGAATGCCGCCGCTTCGAGGTAGCCAAAAGCCGCCGCGTCGTCCCAGTTTTCTCGGCTCCCAAACACTCCTGCCACGTCCTCTTGCTCCGCTCTTCCTGCCACACGACCATTTCAAGAGAACGTCACACGTATCGTTCGTCGTGAGAGTAAAGCGACGAGTCCGGCCCCCTTCATCCTCGACCCCTCGACGGTACCTTGACCCAGCGGCCCCTACTATTTCCGTTATACAAGCGGTTGTGCGGCAAGAAATTGGAAACCTTGGCATCCCTACCGCCTGCTCTGTCTCCCGACCTGATTCGGCACCGATTCCTATGTCCACCACCTTTAATGACCAGTATTTAGCTCCGAGACCACGCAATCCTGCTGAATGGCGAACACCTGACGACAAACCAATCTGCTTCCGCTGCCACCGAGTTGGTCACGTATCCCGCCACTGCCGCACCACCTGGATGCTGCCATACTGGAGCTCATTCCCTGCTCCTCGCCCATACGCCGACGCTCGCCGTTACCCCCTCGCCGTCCGTACCCTACTTCTGATGTCCCTGACCGCCGCTCCTCCGGGCGATCGCCGTCGCCTCAACGCCGTCGCTCCCCGTCACTCCAACCTCGCCGCTTTTCCTCGCCACACCGCCGGACGGAAGACTAGGCCATGCAGCTCTTGGAGGTAGTGCTGCATCACGTTCGTCCTGTCCAAATCCTCCGTTGACGCTCCTCACGAGCACGAACCTAATTGAAGTAGATGTAGATGGTCTCCCGTTGACGGCATTGATTGATACTGGAGCCCAAGTGCCCATAATGAGCGCTAACCTATGTCGTCGCCTCAAAAGAGTTCTTACGCCTGCCGTCACTCGAGCCCTACGCGTCGCCAATGGCGCCACTGTTGCCGTCTCTGGTATGTGCACTGCTCGCGTAGGAATTGCTGGCCGCCAAGTTACAGTCCTGTTCTCCGTGCTGACCAGTTGCCCTCATGACCTAATCTTCGGGCTCGACTTTCTGACGACGCATTCTGCCCTCATCGACTGTTCCACCGGTACGCTGTGCCTCGAGCTTCCTCTTGTTTCCGACGTTCGCCCCGAACAACCGAACACCCTATGCGCTACAGCGTTTGTTCGGTTACCTCCAAAAGCCCTAACCTTCGTCGAATTGGCCTCAACGGCAACCGTGCCTGATGGCGACTATGTCGTCGCCCCTATATTCGTGATGTCCTCCTGGCGCGCGACATCTCTGTGCCACACTCCGTCGTTACCCTTGCCGCTAATCAGATGTGTCTCCCCGTTGTCCATTTTGGCTTGACGAAGCATGTGTTACCTGAAGGCATAGCGGTGGCCACGCTCCGGTCAGTGACAGACGACCACGTCACTGCTTTTGCAGCCGACGCGTCTCCAGATCCTCCTGATTACCCGCAGGATGCCTTGAACCTCGACGGCCCTATAGGTCCTATGGTCGCTCCGTACCTCGCCCCTGGCCCAGCAGCCGCCCTATATCGCCTTTTGCTTTCCTACCGCGTCATATTGACACTGACAATCGCCCACTTGGTCAGACGTCCCTTGTTAAGCATCGGATAAACACTGGTGATGCTGTTCCCATTCATCGCCGACCGTATCGCGTGTCCACAGCAGAGCGGCAAGTTATGCAGCAGGAAGTGAACAAGATGCTCGCCAAAGGCATTGTTGAGCCCTCGTCGAGCCCTTGGGCGTCGCCGGTCGTTCTCGTCAAAAAGAAAGATGGCACGTGGCGTTTCTGTGTTGATTACCGCCACCTAAACCAAATCACTAAAAAGGACGTTTACCCGTTACCACGAATTGACGACGCTCTTGATTGTCTTCACGGTGCCAAATACTTTTCGTTCATTGACCTTCGATCTGGTTATTCGCAGATTTCTGTCGATGAGCAAGACCAAGAAAATACCGCTTTCGTCACTCCAGATGGCCTCTACCAATTTAAGGTTATGCCGTTTGGTTTATGCAATGCCCCCGCCACGTTCGAACGGATGATAGACTTCAAGGTTTCAAATGGTCAACTTGCCTTTGTTACCTCGACGACGTCCTTGTGTTTTCTCCTACGTTTGAGACGCACCTTGAGCGCGTCGCAGCTATCCTTGACGTCTTCCGCAAGGCTGGGCTCCAATTAAACTCATCGAAGTGCCACTTCGGGCGCCGACAGATTACAGTGCTCGGCCATCTCGTCGATGCTTCCGGAGTACAACCCGACCCGGAGAAGGTTCGAGCAGTAACAGCTTTTCCTGTACCTCAGTCTGTCAAAGACGTCCGGAGTTTTGTGGGGCTCTGCTCTTATTTCAGACGGTTTGTGAAAGATTTCGCAGCAATCGCTCGACCACTCACTGAATTTCTGAAGAAAGACGTGCCTTTTACGTGGGGTTCCCCTCAGGCTGCCGCATTTTCACGCCTTATCACGATTCTGACCAATCCACCAATCTTCGCCCACTTTGACCCGTCCGCACCTACAGAGGTCTGAACCGATGCCAGTGGTTATGGTATCGGCGCAGTCTTAGCGCAACGGCAACACAGACATGACCACGTTATAGCTTACGCTAGCCGGCTCCTGACAACTGCAGAGCGCAACTATTCGATTACCGAGCGCGAATGTCTTGCTCTCGTCTGGGCTGTTTCAAAGTTCCGCCGATATTTATATGGCAAGCCCTTCTCAGTAATCACAGACCATCATGCGCTGTGTTGGCTTTCGTCGCTGAAGGATCCTACTGGCAGGCTCGGTCGTTGGGCTCTCCGACTACAAGAATATCTCTACACAGTGACGTACAAGTCGGGACGCCAACACCAGGACGCAGATTGCCTCTCTCGCTACCCAGTCCAAGACCCGACCTCTACGTCTGAACCTGACGCCGACGCCTGCGTTCTCTGTTTTTCCACTGGTCCATGTCGCCGACGAGCAGCGCCGTGACCCGTCCTTGCGTATCATCATTGACCGCCTCGAATCGTCACTTGCCGACCGCTCCCTTCGCTTATTCACACTTCAAGATGGCGTACTCTACCGCCACAACGTTCACCCCGATGGCCCAGTATTACTCCTTGTGATTCCTAAACACCTTCGCTCGGCTGTTCTCCACGAACTTCACGACCTCCCCACTGCCGGTCACCTCGGTGTGTCACGTACCTACGACCGGATCCGCCGACGTTCTTTTGGCCAGGGCTTGCTCGCTCCGTTCGAAGATACGTAGCTGCGTGTGGGAAATGCCAGCGACGCAAGACACCGTCGACGCTCCCTGCTGGGTACCTTCAACCAATTGACATTCCCGCGGAACCATTCTTTCGGGTTAGTTTAGATTTATTTGGCCCTTTTCCTCTTTCTACCTCTGGGAACAGGTAGATCGGTGTGGCCACAGATCACGCCACGCGCTACGCCATCATCCGAGCGCTCCCTACAAGCTGCGCCACAGATGTTGCCGATTTTCTTCTACGCGACGTGATTTTATTACATGGAGCTCCGCGACAACTTCTCACAGACCGTGGCCGGACATTCCTGTCAAAAGTTATCGCGGACATCCTGCAGTCCTGTGCCACGAGGCACAAGCTTTCCACGTCATACCATCCGCAAACGAGTGGCCTCACGGAGCGTCTTAATCGCACTCTCACAGACATGCTCGCGAAGTATGTGTCTTCCGACCACACTGACTGGGACCTCGCTCTACCATTTGTCGCCTTTGCGTATAATTCCTCGCGCCACGACACAGCCGGTTATTCGCCATTTTTCCTTCTATTCGGCCGAGAACCAGCACTGCCCCTCGACACAAGCATCCCTGTTCACGCAGCACCCACCAGTGAATATGCCCTTGACGCCGTCGCCCGCGCTGCCCACGCAAGGAAAATTGCCCGTGACCGCCTTCTGCACTCCCAAGACAGTCAACGGCGTTTGTACGACCAGCGACACCGCGACGTGCACTTCCCGCCTGGTTCTTGGTGCTTCTATGGTCTCCGTCGCGTCAGGTCGGCCTGTCAGAAAAACTGCTGTCTCGTTACACAGGCCACTACCGAGTGCTTCGTGCCGTGACTCCCGTCACCTACGAGATCGCCCTGACGCCCCATCTGCTTCCCAGTCCAGTGATATCGTGCACGTTACACGACTGAAGCAGTATCACCCTCCCAGTTATGACATTTAGACGCTCCGGGACGTCGCTTCTGCCGCCGGTGGATTTGCTACACGCGTGTGGTATTTGGTTGTTTGAACGAGGCGCGCGGGCGCCATCACTCGAGAAAGAAGAAGAAGGAGCTGGGCTCGCGGTGTGAATCTAACCGCTCAGCGCTGCAACCACTGTTGTAAATACAACCTGTAAATAGTTGGTAGTCTTACTGACTCGTCCTTCGCGTAAATATATATATATATATATATATATATACGGTATATCGATTACTTTTATAATAGGTCAAAAAGCCGGGAAATGCGTCTGTCAGTACTTTTATATTTAAAAGACATGAACCTATTCATCAATCACACATGGTGAACCATGCAGGCCCAAAAATTATTTGAATTCGCATTTATTTCTTGATACTATATAAATCTACATATTATACAGGGACAAAAGGCAGTGAGTGCCCAGTGGTCCCTGATCCGCCCAGTAGCAGCAGCATAGCGCACATCAGAAAATGCACATTCGTTACAGACGACGTTGCTAATTAAAGAATTGTACTCTAAGTCTGCATACAGCACACATGTATTGCTAGATATAAGGTAATATTATTCTCGAGGTTATACGCAACGAAGTACAATCAACATAAATGAGTCCCAATATTCGCAAGAAAAAGGCAGCAAATGTGTGCGACCTTGGAGAATTACAACCAAGTTTCCAGCGAAACTGTTTCTTTAGTACAGATTCTATAAAAGTTTTGGTTTCCTGAATGATATCGCATAGTTAAAAAAGTTGCCGAGCACTTCTTGTTGGAAATGTTTTAAAAGCCAGTGTTTCATTAACATACGTTACTTCACCATAACGTTCACCATAACGTTCATTATGGAGTACTCCCGCCCTGCTCATCCCCCCCCCCCCCCGCCCTCTCAAATTTCTCTAGATTTGATATCGGTTGAGTTAACAGTTCTCCCAGGGCAGTTGGATAAATTCTGCTTTGTTCGCAAAACACATTCATAAAGCTCCGGATCACTTGCTTGCGTAATTTACTGCAAATATCATAATTAGCCCCCTGTCTTTCAAGTTTACTTAAATATTGCCCACGCCGCGCCCTTTATTTTCCAAATATAAATAAAGCGTCTTGTTTAGTTCACCGAGGACATCGCTGAAACTAACTAGAAGCGCCTTATGACGTATGAAAAATAAGGGGGGGGGGCGGACGACGGCTCAGTAATTATGTGCAACGCTTATAAATAACTAGGTCAGGAACGTAGAAATTTTGTCGCACTTACTATGACCCTCTTTACTTTCCATGAAATATCAATCTGTTGTAACCAACAGCTATGTCGGGACACTGGGAAGCATAGCTGAAAGTGCCCATATCACACGCTCTAGCACTTGAACAGGCATTTACCATCGCACATACACTTGGCATATTGTTCCCCCTATATTCGCAAAATTTGACTTCAGTTGTAGTTGTAACTATGACAGCGCAGCCGTCTATTCTATTGGAAAAGGCGAATTTAACCCACTCAGTTGGAGCATTGTCTACACATTGTCTGTATATCTACATTGTCTACACTGAACATTGTCTACATCTCTACAGCTTGGTCCCTTGTTCTTTCTCTTGCCCTGTCTTTTTACTCTAGTAATCATGTCTTATTATGCTTGTTACCAACTAGTCCAACTTTCTGCCTTATCTACATATTTCCCATACCATGCCCTTAATTTTCCCAGATATAAACAAGATGCCTGGTTTAGTTCACCGAGGACACCAGAGAAAAACTACGAATCTCGTATGATGCACGAAAACGCATGGGAGAACGAGGGCTTAGTAATTATCGGCAATACTTGAATTTAAGCAGGAAAGTGAAAGTTTCGCAACGCATTGCGCTTAAAATGCTCCCTATTTGTCCGAAATATCAAGTCCGCATCTCGTGCAGTTGTTTTAGGAGTCTGGGAAACATTTCGACTAGCGGCAGTATGACACCCTGGAACACTTCAATGAGTAACTTTCTACAAAGGCTGTAATGAACCTACACAGAATACACATATATCGCTGGTCACTCAAACCATTTCTTCATACTTCGAATAAGTATAAACACCGTGCCACACATAGTTTACCGAGGATACTAGGGGGAAACAATTAAATGCCGTGTATAAAAATTTGGAGGAAGCGAGTATTCGTAAGGTTCTTCGAGCACATAAGCAACCTACACAGTTCAAGTTTTCGGTACACGTCGCCAAAAAGTGGCTTTTATTTCTTGAAATTATAAATTATCTGTTGCTCTTGCTCCTGCCGGGAAACGAGTAATAATAGTGTAGTTCTTATTTATTAAACGGCCTGAACACGAAATCTAAAAAATCGGAAGTGACACATGCCTTTAGAAAAGCTTCAGTTTAGTGTTTTATTGCAATTCAAACGGCTCTGCGCGTTCGACGAAGCTCACTTTCACGAAAATATCTACGATAAGTCGTTATTACACAATGAAATTCGACAGTTGGACTTGTGAGCGGTTTAATTCGATTTCTGATGGTGATTATATACTGAGACTGCAGCGCTATGTAGAATATCTCTGCACGGCGATTCCAACAGATAATCCCACGATTTCATGCCGTAAAGGCGCACCAATCGTTGGACATGGCTGATTATAATACTTTATTGGGACCTCTCCATTCCCTCGCCGCAGGTTAAATATAGGAAGCCGATTGCGTTTTCAAATACGCTTCATCATCATCATCAGTAGCAGCAGCCTATATTTATGCCCACTGCAGGACGAAGGCCTCTCCCTGCGATCTCCAATTACCCCTGTCTTGCGCTAGCTGATTCCAACTTGCGCCTGCAAATTTCCTAACTTCATCACCCCACCTAGTTTTCTGCTGTCCTCAACTACGCTTCCCTCTTGGTATCCATTCTGTAACTCTAATGGTCCACCGGTTATCCATCCTATCATTACATGGCCTGCCCAGCTCCACTTTTCCACTGAATCTAACTAGAATATCGGCTATCCCAGTTTGTTTTCTGATCCACACCGCTCTCTTCCTGTCTCTTAATGTTAGACCTAACATTTTGCGTTCCATCGCTCTTTGTGCGGTCCTTAACTTGTTCTCGGGTTTCTTTGTTAACGTCCTTAGGCTGTCCTAAGGCTGTTAACCCCCTAAGGCTGTCCTAATACGCTTAGGCAGTCCCAAAAAAACTGGGCATGGTGCAAGTAGCGCAAACGGCAATTTGAAACTGCGGGAGCTGTCCAGTGCCAGGCCTTCTCCGCAATGTGAGAGCGTCTATGGCGAATGCCGCGCGTCGCCGCTACAGCGCCTCACGAGGAGGCACAAAAGACAACCCTCGCTGCCCAAGCAGGGGTTACGTAGTAAAGAAAAGCATTACTTACGTGGCCACTATGAAGAAAATTAACTTCAGCTGCAGTTTTGTTTGACTTTCCGGCGTGCAGCCGAAAGTGACCGCTTTCAGAAGTGGGGGGGGGGGGGGGCAAATGACATACTTTGCCCCCCCTGCCCCCCGGTAGATACTGTACGGTCACGTGCCTTATCAGTTTATGCTTTAAAACGCATGGTTGCTTCTGTGCAGTTACATTCAGCAGCAACGTCAGTGGGCAAAACCGGGAGCCGTGCAGGGCCTATGTTGTAATCCGTGAAACGGTCTATAGAGGGGGTCGTTTTCGCCAACGTGACGTAGCGTGCGCGCGCGCTCACGTTACGTCGGGCTATAATCGGCCCTTTATAGTTTTAACGCGATAGCCTTAAGGGCCTCCCGTCGCAGAAAATCCGGCGTCGGCGTGGAATCGGCGTCCGTGGCGGAGAAAGTCATCCCGAACCACCCCTACCGCGCAGGCCCTCTGCGTGGCGCAAGGGTTGGTGAAGAAAAATTATTTTTGACAGCGAAATCCGTCAGAAAAATGGTAAAGTACGACTTCACCACAACCTACAGACATGGTGGCGCGGAGTGTAATTTGAATATACGAGAAAACGTAATTCTGTTACGAGGAAACTGAAACACACAAACCCTTTTTCCAGCATTTCTACCATTCTAACAGCGGCGCGCTCGGGTACCCTATACTTGCGAAAATCTTATCTGCATTCGCATCCTCGGCAGGCCAAATTGGGACTTGAGCTGCCGAATGCGTTTTGGACACGCACGCGCGTCGGGGCAATAGCAAACAATTCTAAAATAATAACAAAAGTTCCTACGGCCTTCACATTTTAATGTTAGACGACGTATATGCCCCTCAAAAAACGACTTCCCAGCAATGCATGTCTATTTAAAGTGAAGCCGACTATAAGGGGATTGGTGTAAGCTTATAGTCTTTGTAAGCTGGCTTTCCCACGGTCTGTGAGGATTAAATATTTACTAGGATTCGTAGGCATATTCACGTGCGTAGTCGTTGCTTGGATCGTGAAGTTGCCGCAGTGACTTGCATTTCTCTGCGAATATATAGTCTGAGGTCCTGTGGTAGATAAGGTGGAGCGGTGGCTGTGGCCGCATGAACGTCTGCTTTTTTGCACTCATAAGACTGCATTAGCCACCGCACTTAGCAATGTCTCTTACACAAACTATACAGGGTGTTTCACGAACACTTTCAAAATTTATTTAAGGTTGCCTGTGGCAGAAAGCCCGATTCTAGTTAATGAGGTGGTCTACTCGAAGAGGGGGACATTACTTGCAGAAAAATTGAAATGCATAATCGACTAATAAACAAAAATGCACAGATTAAGTTTTAACTAATTACCTGATTACCCATATTGTAATTTACAAATTGTAAACGTGGAGTTCGCACGGCGGATCCACTTGTAAATAATTCTCATGATGACACCAGATTAGAGAAATTAATTCCCGAACTTTGCGGAGAAATGCATTGGCGTTCCAGTTAATTTTGTGCTTCAATGCATAAAGCAACGTTTCGTTAAGGAACTAACCGGAACGCCAATGCTTTCTCCGCAAAGTTCGGGAAATAATATCTCGAAACGGGGTGCCATCCCGAGAATTCGTTCCAAGTTGGTCCGCCTTGCGAACTCCACGGCTACAATTTGTAAATTGCAATATGGGCCATCAGTAAATAGTTAAAAGCTAATTAGTGAATTTTTATTAATTATTCGATTATGCATTTCTATTGTGCAAGTAATGTCCGTCTTCGAGTAGACCAGCTCATGGACTGCAATTCTGCTATACCTTTGAGGATTTTTGAATGTGTTCGCTGAAACGCCCTGTATATTTCCCAACGTACAGCTTGCGTATATTGCCATGCCACGACGTGAAATCTACGAATTGTAAGCTCCTCTTGTAAGATCACGTATGGCAATAGGTGATCTTTTTCTGGAGTGATGGGCGAGTGACTTGTGTGCAAAAGCCGCTGTGAAAATACCTTTATTCTTCTGTGCATTTGTAATGTATCTTATCGATCTGGTTGAAGTTCCCAAAGCTGCAGACGGGGCGCGGGAGGCAGCGTAGTTCCAGGCTCGTATTTCGACAACCTGCAGTTATGGGCACGGAGAGCATGGCAGTATTTATATACCATATAGGTATATTGTGAAGCCGCCTTTGAGACCCTCAAGCGATGTCTTAGGTCAGGACCAGTGCTTCGTGACTTTCATCCACAGCCTCTACCCAGGCAGCACATTACATGGGGCCAACTAGGGCCGATGATGGTTTTCAGCCGGCACTGGCTGGGCCGCGAAGGTCCGCCGTTGCCTCCGTAATGCCAGTACTGGCAAAGCCACTGTAACAGAAACCCAGCGCTGGCCCTGCCTTGCCGGTGAATGCCCGTTAATGGATGGGCCGGGCGACGCAACTGGCTATCCCGGGTCTGCTTTGCCGTTAGAGTGCCGTCATTGGCTGTACATCTCTAAATATTGTTAACAACACCGTTCAAAGCTAGATATAGCCACATTGTTTAGCAGTGCTGATAAAGCCGTAAATATTGGCCTGAAACAGAACGGCATTTCAATATTACTTTTCGCGCAGCATTCGCTGGCCTTTCCCGATTATATATGTCACGCTGCACGGCGCAGCCGAAGGAAGAGGAAGTAGAGGTGTGCGCGGGGGGCTGGCCGCTGCCTGTTGGGCTTGGATGACCGACCTGTCCCTTGTGCTACGCTAACCATCCTTCATTCTTGTAAATAAATCCATCCCATTCGTTTTAATTTGGAGGAAGGTGCTGGGTACATCACACTGGACGACCGAACTCTACTACCCCTTCGACGCAGCAAACGGTTGGCCGGGCTACCACGGGAGACGTCGACATGAGCGATTCGGACGGCGGCGACGTTCGCGAAGAAATTGCGACAGAAAGCATTCGCCCGAGGCAACGGTTAGTGGCCACCTCATCGAGAAGCACGCACATTCTCAGGCAAAGCGAATGAGGACGTCGAGGACTGGCTGGGACTACGAGAGGGTGAGCCGCCATAATGAATGGAGCACGGCTGCGCAGCTCTCTAACGTTGTCTTTTTCCTTGCGGGAACTGCCCTCATGTGGTTGAACAATAATGAGGGCTCGCTCACGACTTGGGGCAGTGTGATGAGCAGGTTCTTTTGTCTAATATTTGACGGTTCTATGAGGCGAAGCCTCCCAGAACCCAATCGAGGACAAAGCCGTTTGTGGAACGCACACACAAAACGTTTAATGTAACAAGAACGAGAAAAAACCATAAAATAAACACTCAAAAAGAACTCATAATAGAAACACATGTGGCTAGAACGCTTAATGATATCGGGGAAGTTCGGGCAGGAAGCGGGCGTGTGCGCGTGCTATAGTCTCGATGCGGCGAAGCGGAGACGAGACGACGAGAAAAGCGTTGTTGGTCTCACCAAACGTCGTTGTGTCGGACCGTAGTACAGGCTGTCAGAGCGTGGCAGCTCTGGCTCGGAGGGAGAAGACAGGCGGCTCGGCAGCAGGGACGCGGCGGGCGTTCTGGCTGGGCAGCTGGTCGTGGCATCGGGCTCGCCCGACAGCTCCCGTTCTGCCCACGGGCGCAGACGCTCACGGCCTCGGCAGCAGCAGTTGACAATCGGGCAGGGTGGCGATGCGGGAAGGCAGGCGGCTTGGCAGCAGGGGTTGACGGCGGCGGCGTCCTGGCCGGGCAGCTGGTCGTGGAGCTCGGGCCGTAGCCCGACAGCTCTCGTCCTGCCCACGGGCACAGTCGCTTGCCGGCCTCGGGCAGCTGTTTACGATCAGGAAGAGTGGCGACTCCCAGGAACGGGTTGGCAGGAGGCCCGGCCGGGTGAAGTCCTGGTGGCTCGGGTCCGGAACCCGACGGCCGTCTTCAGCTCCCGATCCGATGGCCGACCTTGTCCTGGTGTCGCTTCTGGAACTCCTCCCCCTACTGCCAGCGCGGCTCCTTTTCTGCTGCTCTGGTCCATTCGTCAACTTCTCATTGGCTGCTCGAGGCTCCGTGTCCTCTGTGATTGGATTGGCTTTTTTTCTTTTCATTTCTTTTCTTGCGCCGCGTGTTTACGAGCCGGACGGTCTTCGGCGTCGTCGTTTTGGCGCGGCGCGGTAGAGCGGCGCGCGCTCTCCTTGTCGTCTGCTCCTTGTCTCCAGCCACCGCACCTTGTCGCGCACTACAAATATCACCGTCGCGCACCACCGTCGCGCACCACTGCACCGTGTCGCGCACCACACACATAAGCCCTTTTTTATAAAGTTTTCTGAGGGAAAACTGCCGCTTAGTGCGGGACACATTTCCCGTATGCTCGGAACACCACAGTTATTGTCCGTTCACGAGTTTGCACTATTTATGGCATAGTTCACGTAGCAAACACATTTACACATAAAGGAAAAAAATAACACTGATTCAGACAAAGCACAACAAAAAAAATGTGACATTAAAGACTAATAGCATGGTATTGCGATGATACGACCTTGCTTGAGTAACTGCAAGATCAAGAGGCGTCGGGTTGTAGTCCGCCCTGTATTCTACTCATGTAATCCGCCCCAACATTTTCGGATCCCTTGATATGTTCTACATGAAAGGTATATTCTTGTAGAGCTAAACTCCATCGCAATACCCTGCTATTAAGGTGCTTTGCTCGTGACAAATATTGCAATGGTTGGTGATCAGTTTGAACTATAAAGTGTGTTCCGTATAAAAATATGTGGAACCTTTCTATAGCCCAAACTAATGCCAAGCACTCACGCTCAATTGCTGAGTAGTTTTGCTCTCGAGGCAATAGCTGACGGCTAGCATATGATACGGGGTGCAAAACTCCATTGTGTTCCTGCATAAGGACTGCGCCGATGCAAGTCGGAGGCGTCACTGCGGAGTATAAACCCGCGCTTAAGGTCAGGAGCCTTCACTATGGGTCCGGACGCTAGCGCCTGTTTGAGCGTTTCGAAGGCGGCTTCTCTTTCGGCGTTCCAGGAGACCTTGTTCTTTTCCATCTTCTTGGTCATTTCCGTTAGCGGCTGAGCCTTCTCTGCGTAATGAGGAATTAGATCCCGGTAGTATCCTGCCAATCCGAGAAACGAACGTAGTTGTCTCTTAGTCTCGGGTCGTGGAGCTTTTGCAATCTTCGCAATTGTGTTCTCTATCGGCTGAATTGTCCCGCCTGCGAGTTTGTGTCCCAGGAAAACTATCGATCTTACGCCAACCTCACGCTTCTGAGGCTTGATTGTCAATCCAGCTTCTCGGACCCTGTTTAACAGGCAACGGAGGGTTTCTATGTGTTCCCCCCAAGTCATGGTAGCGATGAGGACGTCATCGATGTAGTGGACTACATTTGGAATGCCCTGGAGGAGAATTCTCATTAGTCGAGTAAACACGGCAGACGCTGTCTTGATCCCGAACGGCATATAGAGGAAATGGTAGTGTCCGGACTGGGTGGAAAATGCTGTTTTCAGACGTGAACCTTTGTCAAGTGGCACCTGCCAATTCCTTTAGTGAGGTCAAATTTGGAGAAGAATCTTCTTGTGCCGACCTCAGCGAACATCACGTCTGTCCTTGGTGTCGGTTCTGCGTCTGAAACCAGGACGTCATTGATGCGACGGAAATCAATGCAGGCACGGTAGCTCTTGTCGGGTTTCTTTATCAGCACCAAGGGCGAGTTATACGGTGAGTCGGACCGTTCAATCACCCCGAGCTGCAGCATATCTTGCACTTCCTTCTCGACCACTTCCTTCATTGCGAAGGGTAGTGGATATTGCGGAGTGTTGATAGGTTCAGAGGTTGTTAATTGAAGACGACACTCCAATAAGTTAGTTTTTCCGGGCACTTCGGAAAAGACGTCTTTGTGGGGGCTAGAAGTCCGCGTAGCTCCTCACGTTGGCTTTCCATGAGCTCATCGCCCACCTTTATCGCTTCTGTACCACAACCTTCATTGGCTTTGAAGACGGGTACAGGCGTGTCCGTCTCTCCTCCTCCTCCACTACGACAAATGATGCGGACTGTGGGGACATTTCTGGTTGGCGCTCTTCATAGCGTTTGAGCATGTTGATGTGGAACAGCTTGGTGGTATGTCCCATGTCCAGCCAGTAGTCAAAGTTGCCTTTCTTTCCTGTGACCAGGAAAGGCCCCTTCCAATGCATCAGTAGTTTGTTCTCCGTCGTGGGAAGCAGGATAAGGGCACGGTCTCCAACTTTCAGATGACGAGTCCTGCTCCCCCGGTCGTAGTATTTCTTTTGGCTCGTTTTAGCTCGCGACAGGTTCTCTTGCGCCAACCGTAATGTCTTTTCCAGGCGATCTCTAAGGTCCAAGACATACCCATATGTTGTCTTGACCTCTTCGCAAAGGTGGTCTCCGGTCCACAACTCCTTAAGTAGACTGAGCGGGCCTCGGACGTGTCGACCGTAGATCAACTCGAAAGGAGAAAATCCCATGCTGGCTTGAGGCACTTCCCGATACGCAAATAGGAGGGGTGCTAGTAACCGATCCCATGATTTTGGTTCCTCTTGGCTTAGTTTGCGTAACATTTGTTTCAGTGTGCCATTAAACCTCTCCACAAGCCCGTTACAGATGGGGTGGTAAGGCGTCGAACTAAGATGTTTGATAGCCAGCAAGTCATTCACCTCCTTCATTAAATCTGATGTGAAGCACGAGGCCTGATCGCACAGTATCTGGTGCGGAAACCCAATGCGAGAAAACATCTCTATCAATCCCTCGGCCACCGTAGCTGAATCGATCGACGGCAGAGGTATTGCGTCTGGATAACGGGTGGCGAAATCCACCAGAGTCAGTATATATCGGTTACCCTTCGTTGATACGGGCTTTAAGGGTCCGATAATGTCCACGGCTACTCTTTCAAATGGTGTGTCGATTAAAGGCATCCGCCCAAGAGGTGCCTTGCCCACCTTGCTCTTAGGGTACGTCCGCTGGCATGTGTCGCAGGAGCGTACGTATCTTCTGACGGCCTCTTGGACTCCCGGCCAATAGAATGATTCTAGAACGCGATCGGTCGTTCTCTTCATTCCTTGGTGCCCCGACATGAGACTCTCGTGCGCTAAAGTGAGCACTTGGCTACGTAGTCTTTGCGGCACTACCACCTGTTGGGTGACTTTGCCTGGGCGGCCGGTAATAACGATATAGCACCCCTTTTCAACTTCGAATGAGTAGGATGTCGACCTTTTCCCGTGGAAGGGTTGACCTACTTTGTTCCAGCAAGACTCTAAGGTCTTGTCCTCCTTTTGGGCTGTGCCGAGATCCTTTCGATTCATCCTCAAGGTGCTGATATCGATTTTGGATAAGTTTGGCCGTTGTTCTTGGCTCTTGATGCCGACCAGCAGAGAACCTGGGGAATCGTCTTCTCCCTTGGTTCGTTTTCCACTGGCTATACAGTGATCGGTGGACTTTCCCATCAACCTCTCCTTCCACGTTTCATCTGGGTCATGAACTTCCCGAGCTCCTGGTACATTTCCGACGATAATGTCATACAGCGGCGCTGTCATACATTTGACGATCGATGTACCCGAAAAATAAGGAGAATGAATTTCGACCTTTGCCTCGGGAACCGTGATGTTGCTGCCATCTGCTAAGAACAGCGTAGCAGTGGTACCTGTAAGAGCTTCGTCCGGTACGAGGGAACGACGTACTACCAGGGTATTGCTCCCTGTATCTCGCAGGACTGAAGCATTCTGGCCGAAAATTATGCCCTGTAGCACTGGCATCCTGTGCTTTCCGGCCTTTGGGTGAGTTCTCACCGAGCCAGCAACGTCCTCCTCTTCTTTATCCGGCTTGTTAGCACCTTCAGCCGGGTGCCCCTTCGGCGACAACAAGCAAGACGTCTTGTTCACTGGGCCATCTTTCTTTGTGCAGGCTTTTATATCATGGCCGGGCCTACGGCAATACCCACAATAAGGTTGCCTAGGCTTAGATCGGCATTCTGATGGCCTATGACCCAATTTACCACATACGAAACATCTTATTGAAGCTCTCTCGGATGAACTTCCGCTTTTCTCCGGAGGGTTAATGCTTTCTGTTCTCTCACGGAACAAAAGCAAGTTGGGCTGTCTTTGAGCCTCTAAGAAATTGTCGGCAGCCTCCGCCATGTCATCGAGCTTACTATAGCTCTTCTCACGCAAGAAAAGCGCTAATCGGTGATGACAGTTATTTAAAAACTGCTCCGCCACCAGTAGGTTGCGAACTGCCAAATACTCTTTTTCGGTCTTGGACATTTCAACCCATCGATCAAAGAAGCTCAATAGCCTAGTCGCGTACTGCTTCCCAGTTTCGCCATCTTGGGGCTTACTCTGTCGGAACTTTTCCCGGTAGCCTTCCGCCGTAAAACGAAAACGCTGGAGCAGCGCCAACTTGGCTTTATCATAGTTGAGGGAATCTTCGGGCGACAGACGTCCAAAAACCTTTAGGGCTTCTCCGCTCAAGCATAAACTTAAAGCCGTGGCCCACTTCTCTCTAGGCCATTCTTGTCCGGTGGCGACACTCTCGAACCTCTTTAAATAGGCATCCAAGTCGTCCCGGGTTTCGTTGAATCCTGGTATTAGACTGTGAGGATTAATGCTGAATGGTGGACTCCATCCAGGCCCTCGGTCCACCGTCCTTGTCTCTCTGGCCGCATCCGTTTCAGCCATTCTAAGACGCAACTGAAGCATTCTTTCTTCCGCTTCCAACTGCCGCTGACTTGCCTCTCCGCGATTGCCCTCAGCTTCCGCAACTTTCAGCCGCAACTGCAGAGTTCTCTCTTCCAATTCAGTCTGCTGCTTTTTCGCTTCGCGTTCTGCAGCCCGCTCTTCTCGCGCTCGCGCCTCCTGCTCGTCGTACCACGCTTTTAACTCCGCCCCTTCAAGCCCCATGCGCTCCGCTAAAGCCAATAACTCTCGTGGGCTAGCCATGGTGTTACGCTCTTAAACTAACACAACAAAAAAGAAAACAAACGGCTTTGTCCTGTCGCGGACGCCAATTTGTGATGAGCAGGTTCTTTTGTCTAATATTTGACGGTTCTATGAGGCGAAGCCTCCCAGAACCCAATCGAGGACAAAGCCGTTTGTGGAACGCACACACAAAACGTTTAATGTAACAAGAACGAGAAAAAAACCATAAAATAAACACTCAAAAAGAACTCATAATAGAACACACATGTGGCTAGAACGCTTAATGATATCGGGGAAGTTCGGGCAGGAAGCGGGCGTGTGCGCGTGCTATAGTCTCGATGCGGCGAAGCGGAGACGAGACGACGAGATAAGCGTTGTTGGTCTCACCAACGTCGTTGTGTCGGACCGTAGTACAGGCTGTCAGAGCGTGCAGCTCTGGCTCGGAGGGAGAAGACAGGCGGCTCGGCAGCACGGGAAGACGGCGGTGGCGTTCTGGCTGGGCAGCTGGTCGTGGCACTCGGGCTCGTAGCCCGACAGCTCCCGTTCTGCCCACGGGCGCAGACGTCACCGGCCTCGGGCAGCAGCAGTTGACAATCGGGCAGGGTGGCGATGCCCGGGAAGGCAGGCGGCTTGGCAGCAGGGGTTGACGGCGGCGGCGTCCTGGCCGGGCAGCTGGTCGTGGAGCTCGGGCCCGTAGCCCGACAGCTCTCGTCCTGCCCACGGGCACAGTCGCTTGCCGGCCTCGGGCAGCTGTTTACGATCAGGAAGAGTGGCGACTCCCAGGAACGGGTTGGCAGGAGGCCCCGGCCGGGTGAAGTCCTGGTGGCTCGGGTCCGGAACCCGACGGCCGTCTTCACCTCCCGATCCGATGGCCGACCTTGTCCTGGTGTCGCTTCTGGAACTCCTCCCCCTACTGCCAGCGCGGCTCCTTTTTCTGCTGCTCTGGTCCATTCGTCAACTTCTCATTGGCTGCTCGAGGCTCCGTGTTCCTCTGTGATTGGATTGGCTTTTTTTCTTTTCATTTTTTTCTTGCGCCGCGTGTTCACGAGCCGGACGGTCTTCGGCGTCGTCGTTTTCGGCGCGGCGCGGTAGAGCGGCGCGCGCTCTTTGTCGTCTGCTCCTTGTCTCCAACCACCGCACCTTGTCGCGCACTACAAATATCACCGTCGCGCACCACCGTCGCGCACCACTGCACCGTGTCGCGCACCACACATCACAGGCAGCTTCATCGAAGAGATAAAGAAATACTTTGGCGACTGGCTTTCGAAAAAGAAAAAGGCTGAGCAGGCACTTTCACGACGAGCGCAGTTACCGGGAGAGACGTACCACCTATATTGAAGAAATCCTGAGGCTTTGCGGAATTGTGAACGCAAACAATACGGACGAGGACAATGTCGGACACCTACTCAAAGGAATTGCCGAAGATGTGTACAATTTTTTTTATCTCTAAGGAAGACCTCACTACCCCGTCCGACTTAAGACGTCACTGTCGTACGTTCGAGACTCTGAAGACACGCCGCATTCTTCCGAAGTTTGGTCGGCTGGACAACGTGACCAACATAGCAAGTGCGGACGTATCTGCCTCTATCGGCCTGGCTGCTTTGGTACGGCAAGTTATTAGAGAGGAACTGGCTCATTTTCAAGGCCCAGATGCCAATCGCGTGTGCCACCAATGCTCCGTTGATGAGCGCTACTTGGAGGCGCCGGCGGCCTGGCCGCGACTTGCATGCGGTGACCGCCCCGTTTCCGAAAACGCCCATGCACAGAGCACCATGATCCAGCCACAAGCAACAAGTTTTGAACTTCGATATGACAGACAGCCTCGACGTGAGTCGTCTCCCGTCTACAATGCGTCTTGGAGGTTTGTACCCAACATCAATGAAAATCACAGCTCACCTGTGTGCTACAGCTGCGGGGCTCAGGGACACATCGCGAGGTATTGCCGCCGTCGCCCGCAGCGTGCTCCGCGAGATCGCGCATATCCGCCTCGCATGCAAGAAGCTACATCCTCGCAACCATTTGTCCCTTTCCGCCAGCCACATCGAGACTACACGTACATGCCAAGGAGTGACTCCCCCGTGTCCGACCGCAGCCTGACTCCACCGCCGACTCGAACACGTCGATCGCGATCTCCACGTCGCCACTCGCCTACGCCGCCCCAGCTGGGAAACTAGCTGGTGCGACCGATGGAGGTGAGGTCGCGGGACGGTCACTTTTTCAAATGCCTCCGTCTGTCGTCACGGTAAAGAACAAAGTGTGTGTTTGTGTCGATGGTGTAATACTGTGGCTTTTGTAGATACTGGTGCTTCTGTGTCTGTGATGTGTCTTGCGTTCAAGAATCGCCTCGGACCGAAAGTGATGTTTGCTTGGGATGGCAATACCACGTTTCGCGGAGTTGCCGGTGAACTGTTACGTCCTGTGGGAGTATGTTCCGTTGTGATAACCGTTGGTGGAAAGGCATTTCGAACCGAATTTATTGTACTAGCACGCGCTAGAGCACTGCACGGGCTCGGGCTTACCCGAAAGCCCGAGCCCGGCCCGGCCCGTGGGCCGGGCCGGGCCGGGTAGCACAGTTTTTTCACGGGCTCGGGCCGGCTCGGGCACGGCGTGTGCTTTTTGACTCGGGCTCGGGCCGGGCTCGGGTTTTTTGACACGGGCCGGGGCTGGGCTCGGGCTTTCTGGTGGTGTGCATGTAACGTGCAGCAAGTTATTCTCGGGTGTCTCAACTCTGAAAAACATTATTTTTCGGTCTCGGGCCGGGTTCGGGCCGGGTTCGGGCCAGTTTCGAGTCGGGCTCGGGCCGGGCTCGGGCCTAAGGTAAAGGGTGGCGGGCCGGGCCGGGCGGGTAACGTAGATTATTTCCGGGCCCGGGCCGGGCCCGGGTCTCGCCATAAAAGTTTTGATCGGGCTCGGGCGGGCCGCCAAACGTAAAAACGGGCCCGGGCCGGCCCGGACTGAAAAAATTGGCCCGTGCAGTGCTCTAGCACGCGCCACGCATGACATAATTCTTGGTATTGACTTTTTACGGGAGTGTGGAGCAACATTAGACTCCAGGGCTGGTGAAATTTCACTCAGCAGCGATACCAGACCACCCGCGCTAGACGACATTCCATCCGATCATCAAGAAGTATTTTCCGTCACCACTGATGTACTTTTGCCTGTGCAGACAGCAATGTTCATTCCTGTGACCTCGTCGCGCGTCCGTACTGGTTCCTGCTGTGGATTAATTGAAGTTGAATACGTCAACACTCTAAAGAAGAATCTACTTGTCCCTCGGTCACTGATCGAAGTCATAGAAGGTTGTGCTCACGTTTGGACGGTGAATGGGTCCTCCGAGTCAGTTGTTTTGCCTGCCGGACTGAAGGTAGCACGCTTTGAAGAAGATAGTGTTGCGAGCATTCGTACGGTTGCTATTTCTATGGACGCAAGCCCGCCACTCAGTGACCACTCTTCAAAATTTAGGAGCATGATTATAAAATCGCTCCCCTCTTCCCACCAACAAGCGCCCCAAGAGATCCTTGCCCGCTATGCGTCAGTGTTTGATTTTGCCCAAGAGCATCTGCAGTCACCACCGCACTCCCGCGTGCACCACCGCATCAATACTGGAACAGCGTCACCAATACGACAGAAACCGTACCGCGTCTCTCCTGCCGAGCGCAAATTGATCGCCGAGCAAGTTACAGACATGCCACAGAAAGGCGTCATCCAGGAGTCCAATAGTCCCTGGGCGGCTCCAGTCATATTGGTCAGAAGAAAGACGATTCGTGGCGATTCTGCGTCGACTACTGACGCCTAAACGCAGTAACGAAGAAGGATGCGTATCCTCTGCCACGTATAGATGACGCCATTGACTGTTTACATTCTGCCTCGTACTTCTCCTCTGTCGATCTGCGCTCAGGCTACTGGCAAATACCGATGCACCCACCAGACAAGGAGAAGACTGCCTTCGTAACGCCGGATGGACTCTTCGAGTTTAACGTAATGCCTTTCGGTTTGTGTAATACTCCGGCGACATTCGAGCGATTCATGGACACCATCCTGCGGGGACTTCGATGGGAAATCTGTATGTGTTACCTGGACGACGTTGTCATTTACGGCAAGACATTTCACGGGCCCAACCAACGACTCGAAGTTGTGCTTGACAGCATACGGCGGGCTTTCATTATTTTGAAGATTTATTGTAGAAGAAGAATTATTCTGCTGAAGGCGCTCCACTTCTGCTCGTGGTTCCCCAGACGTTGAGGCCTATGATACTTAATTCACGCCATGCACGATGACATCACGTCAGGCCACCTTGGCTTTGCTCGGACACTTCACCGACTGCGCCAGCGTTTCTATTGGCCTAAGCTCTGGAAGACGGCGAAGCAGTACGTTTCCAGCTGTGCCATTTGCCAACGCCATAAGCAGCCAACGACGCCTCCTGCGGGTGCCTTGCAGCCAGTTAAACCGCCGACCGTGCCATTTGAAAAAGTTGGTGTCGACTTGCTAGGTCCCTTCCCC
Source organism: Dermacentor silvarum (assembly GCF_013339745.2). Taxonomy (NCBI): domain Eukaryota; kingdom Metazoa; phylum Arthropoda; class Arachnida; order Ixodida; family Ixodidae; genus Dermacentor; species Dermacentor silvarum. Next base: position 425,935,115 of record NC_051154.1, read on the forward strand.
AAGTCTACTTCCGGTCGTCGCTGGATTATTGTGTGTGTGGACTATTTGACCCGGTACACTGAGACGGCAGCGCTCGCTTCGGCTCCAGCAGCAGACATTTCATCGTTCCTGCTGTACTCCGTCATTCTCCGCCATGGTACTCCACGCGTTGTGATTAGTGATCGTGGACGGCAGTTTATGGCAGACGTTGTTGAAGAACTACTACGTCTTTGTGGATCTGATTACCGGCATTCGACCCGTTACCATCCGCAAACAAACGGACTCACTGAGCGCACGAATCGTACGCTGACCAACATGCTTGCCATGTATGTCTCCACCGATCACAAAAACTGGGATTCAATCTTACCATTTGTTACGTACGCTTACAATACTGCCAAGCACGAAGTCACCGGCTACGCGCCTTTCTTTCTTCTCTATGCTCGCAACCCCCAAAGCTTTATTGACACCATCCTTTCCTGGTCCCCACATTTGACTACTCATTAGGCCAGACTTTATGCCGTGCCGAAGAAGCGCGTCGACTGGCCCGCCTCAGGACTCTCTCCTCTCAAGATCGTGCCAAGACTCGTTATGACGCTCGACTTGTGCTCGTCACATATGCCCCTGGGGACATTGGCTTTGGGCACCTGTGCGAAAAAAGGGGCTGTGCACGAAGTTTCTGTCTCGATATACTGGCCCATATGTCATACTGAAACGACTGAGTGACGTGACCTACGTCATCACAAGATTGACTTCGCACAACCGCGGTCACGTGACACGCAAGTCGTGCACGTCGCCCGACTCAAACTGTACAACCATCCGGCTATGTAACTCGCTCGGCGAGCTTCGTCTGCCCCCGGAGAAATTGTCACGCTGCACGGCGCAGCCGAAGGAAGAGGAAGTAGAGGTGTACGCGGGGGGGGCCGCTGCCTGTTGGGTTTGGATGACCGTCCTGTCCCTTGTGCTACGCTAACCATCCTTGATTCTTGTAAATAAATCCATCCCATCCGTTACAATGTATACAGCGAGCAATATTTATTTGAATTTTGCACCGCTCACGCCAACTGCAACGAGATCACTCTGGTAATCTTTTGTTTATTACTAAATTATTATGTATGTTCTGCATATTTTGATTTCGTTTATTACAAAGGCTGTTAACTTTCGCGTAATTGTATTTATTGTGTCGAATCATTCGATCGGAGATTGTTTACAAGTGGCACAAGGGCACTCCATTATAACACAGCAATGCGCGCTTGCCGTGTACATCCTCGATAGGCGCAATAAGAAATTCAAGGGGGTATATAATTAAAAGCATGTGCGCATACATGTGCGTCATTTAAATAGTGTTGCGGGCACTCAATTTCAAAATACCGCATAATTTTATGGTGCAAAAATCTGTGACACTTGTCAGTAATGTCGCTGCTAGCTGAACTTCTGTAGTGGCTGTAAATTTATTGCTAGTACAATACAAGTAATTTTGGATGACTGCTCCCTATATTACTTTTCTGCATTAAAGAGCATATCGAACCCTGTAGCAGTGTCTCCTGCGGCCAGCTTCATTATAATCTTAGGTGCCTTTCCCGGAAAGCTCTGTCGTGCGTGCCGTGCGTGCGTGCGCGTGCATGCTGTGCGTGCGTGCGTGTGTGTGTGTGTGTGTGTGTGTGTGTGTGTGTGTGTGTGTGTGTGTGCGTGCGTGCGTGCGTGTGTGCGTGCTGTGCGTGTGATGTGTGTGTGTGTGTGTGGGTGTGTGTGCGTGCGTGCTTGCGTGCGTGCGTGCGTGCGTGTGTGGTGTGTGTTTGCCGGATATTTTTTCAGACCAACTGGCACAGTAGGCGTAAATTCCTCCCCGCAGAAAGAACCGGGGAAAAAAAGAAGTGGCGCCATGTTGAAGAAGAGGTTTCTGCTGGGCTATTGGTGCATATTTCTAAAACAAAAATCAGCACATAGAAGGGACAAGATGTGAGACCAGCCCAACGCTATATATATATATATATATATATATATATATTCATAACTTACAATGAAATGCTTATTTTGCACGACGCCAAATATATCTACACTGAAGATAAAGGGGAAAGCGGAGAACAGAGACAACGCCACAACAGATAAACGGGGGTGGGAGGGGGGGGGGGAGGAAGAGAAAAGGTTTGGTCAGGCGACCAAGACGACTACACAAGGCGCTCTCCGTTGGAAGGGAACAGAGAATAAAGAAAAAGAAAAAAGAACCAGGAATGTTCGTGGCCGCCGCGCCATTCCGAACCTTGACGGATGGCTGAAAAAGTTGAAGTTACGACGTAGGACTGAGACCAAAGAGCGAGCTAAGATTAAGGAGAACACAGGAAGATAGAATGGGAAAAAATGAACGCTACTAGATAAAACTGTAGCTACCGAATAAAATTTATTTCTGATTAAAAAGTGAAACAAGCAAAAAGAACAAACCCACTATATATATATATATATATATATATATATATATATATATATATATATATATATATATATACATACTTTTTTCAAGTAGGTGAACTCTTTTTGTGAGAGCAGCACACATTTGAATAAATTGTTCGCTGACGTTTGCATCTTATATCATCTAATCAATAAACCTACGTTGTTTTGGACTTTGCAAAGCGGCATACGTAAGCTTCCTTTCCTTATTAAATTCAGGACTCCCACTTGTACCCTCAACGACCTACCTCTGGGTAACTACTTCCTCTTGTAGATATCTTCGTATACACACGACACACAACATTTTTGGACTATGTATTTTGAGTTTTCAATTTACCATGCCAACCGCATGTTCGTTTTTTGCTCCGAAATTTTCTTAATGGGAAGCTTTTATTTTATAAATCCTTAGTGGGGTCAATCTTCGAGTACACCAGTTCCGTCTGCAATCCAGCAACTGCTATACCTTATCGCAAGCTCTTGAAAGTGTCCAAAACCTTGCCCTCCGTGTTTTCATACATACAATTAATTACTCACGTGTAGCCAGTGCGTCTTCTATAAAATGGTCGCTTCCCAGTAAAAAAAATCCGTCAAAGCGTTCTTGTCGGAACGACAGCATTCTTGTCGACACCGACAGCAATGCTGTTTGCAACGACAGCATGCCTGTTTGCTGCCTTCCGACACCGACAGCAATGCTGTTTGCAACGACAGCATGCCTGTTTGCTGCCTTCCGACATCGACAGCAATGCTGTTTGCAACGACAGCAAGCCTGTTTGCTGCCTTACAACACCGACAGCAATGCTGTGTGCACGATTGACTGGCAGATCGACACTAACGACGGAGCCCCAATATGGCGCCCGCGATTAGATGGGCACTGCGAAATGCGTCGCGGCGTCGACGCATGTTAGCTAATGCACGCATTTATGAAGGCACGAGGCGACACCAAACCACAGGTATTCGATAAAGTGTATCTTCATGAAAGATCGATGCAAGTAGATTGGTATGGTGAGCCATCGATGAAGTAGGAAAGACGTCGCGATGAGTTGCCAAGGAAGCCCTCTCTTCTGCATGGCTCCGGCATTATTTGTAAACGCTGAAAACAGTCGTCCACGCGTGTGAGCTGCGTGAAGACAAGAGCGAGTCTACGGGTGCATGCGCACATGACCAAAGTTGCCTTCTCAGTTGGCCTGCATGCCGGCGTATTTCAGAAGATTTGAGCGACGCGCGCGGCAACTATATGTGAGCACCGGTAAAGAGCGCTGCTTACGCTCCGCGCCGCTATGGGGCTCTTGCGTTGCCCAAGGGGGCGCTGCAAAAATGGTGCTAAAAAGCGCCCTCAATCCGAAACTGGGTAGTACCAAGCTCGGTCGTCTGCTTCGGCAAGCACGTTTACAATATGGACCCGCCACTTTCGGTTGTGTTGTACCACGGCTTGCAGCGAATATCGGGCGCCGAAGATTTTTCCATGGGTGGCATGCTGCGTAAAGGCAAGAAATTATGCAACCCGAATACGTGTACGCCGTTCAAGAAATAAGCTGCGAAGTTTTCGCGCGGTGTCAATCGCAAGTGAAGCGAGTCACGCTCCTGCGAAGTTGAACTTCAGGTAAGGTTTGCACGCTGCTAGATTCAGGCGCACAAACGCGAGGAAATGCTTTCTATAAATGAATTCACAGCAGCGATAAGCAGACATGTGTACGGAACTGCTCGAGCGCACGACGGTACGCGCCGCGACGGCAGCGGTCTTTCAGCATGCCGCGGTGTACGAACTGCTCGAGCGCACGATCGTACGCGCCGCGACGGCAGCGGTCTTTCGACATGCCGCGAAACGGCAGGTCTCCTGCAATCTTTGTTGACTAATTGCCGCTAGACAAGTAGTTATGCCTCCGCTGTAGTAGTGGCCATCTGTCTAGCAATTGATAAATAACTGATGCAATGCATATAAGCTCGCACTAACGTACGTACGCGCGAATCGCGCTGCAGCGCGCGCTCGTGCACTGCTCGCTTGATGTAGCTTTTAATGACAGTGCTCGAACATCGATGTGCTGTAATCAATACTACCTTGCTGTGCTGCCTCAACGTGCTGGCTTGAGGTGAAGGATGAGCACATTCAACTCTCTAACCTGTGCTGCTCGTAGTGGGGTAGTGAATTGTCACCGAATCAGCCCGACCATTTGTGGTCATTTGCACACACTTGGTCACTTAACCACTTCGCACCGGTCGAATTGTTAATTGACGCTGTGGCCGGGTCTCGGATCGTGAATCACCAGCCATGCCTGCTGCTATGTCGGTCTCCCATTTCGCTTACCCAGCGCGACGAACTGCAGTTATCCAGCGCGCCCGACGCTCCGCAGCGTGAGGCCTTCAAGGAAAACGGTAGAATCTGATGTTGGGATTCAGGCCGTCTTGTTCATGGCAGCCCACCGACGCAGCAATAACGACGGGTGACGCTTTTTCGAGGCGGAGCTAGGTCTCTCCGGATCGGCGTCGCCGATGTCTTCTGCTTCCAGCATTACGTCCCACGGCCCACGGAGAGTCCGTTTTTGTAAAACTATAGGCTGCGGCCAGCTCGCAGCCTGGGCGCCATGGTCTGTGAGAAGTGACGAGCCTTTTTCGCACTCGAACAGGGCAGAAAAAAGTGCGAATCGACGCAAACGCGGGCTAGAAACGTGCTTCACCACAGCCAGGGCTCAATACTATCCAAGCTGGTACTACCCAGATGACGTTTTTCGGCGCCACCAGGCGCCGCTACTATACCTCAACTCCAGTGCAAGACACCATAAGACTTCACGCTCTGAGATACTGCAGGGAACTGTGTAGATTTCGCATTTTGATAAGCGCGTCTTGCCGAGACGCGAGCGACGCGCTATCAACTCGGCTGCAAAACGACGAAGAGGCCAAGTAGACATGCCAATTTTACCTTGGACACGCTATCACGCTCCGCTCAGTCGGCTTTGTAGCGGAGCGAGGGATGCGGTCTTCGTTCCGCTGCCGGTATGAGCGTCGTGCGCAAGCGCAATTATATCGTCCCCGCTAAGCGGTTGTGTGGCATTTGCTAGCATATGCCGGTCTGAGCGGGGCGGACAGCAAGCGCTCAGCTAAAACAGCTAGTATGCGCGCTCGACGTTATCGGAAGCGTATCAATGTTTCGTTCGGTGCAAGTCGATCACCGCAGGGAGATTGTATTATGCTTAACTTTGACTTCGTGCGTAGCTGTCGTGCCCACTCTGCGTGTACGGTGGCAGCGCATTCAAGCTATTTTACACATATCTTTTTTGTGTATGGATATTCCCCTCTTGTAAGAATGAATACAAATTTAATTTCATTTTTTGTCATATAATAAATCAATCACTTTATTGGTGCATCATAGGTTAATTACACCAGGGTCTGAATGTAAAAGACTGCAACACGTAGAAGCAGCTGTAGAAAGCATCACACAACACTGCCCAAATGTTTGCTGCGGGAACAGCATAGATTTATGCCATACATGTTCCTCGTTGATTACAGACATGAAAAAGATTGACCACATTGCACAAAAGCAAGTGCATAGGAAAAAAGTGCTTGTAAAATGACAATGTCACTTCCTAGCACTGTGCACAATAGCCACCAAGTGAAGCACAGTGCTAAGACTTGCATGACTTAGTATTACAACCATACATACTTGCAGTAAAAGTTCCTTTGTGCTAGTGTGCAAGACACAGTTGACGGCACCATGAAAAAACAAACCGAAAAAAATGCGTAGTATACAGGAAGCGAACATTAAAATAACTGACTAACAGAAGTGAATTTGGATCGCTGCTACAGTCCCCTTTCTAAAACTACAAACGCTTCTAATAGGAGTCAACCCTCTTGGTTTTCTGCCATGCATGCTCTAAGCAAGTCGAGGCTCACAAATGCATGTTACAAAAATGAAGCAGTACTATTTTCTTAATATTTATTTTTTAATATTCTCCCTCACTGTCATTTACACAGTATCCAGTCATGGCCTATTAAACTTTCATACCACAAAAGCAGCAAAACTGAAAAAAGGCATCTTGAATTTTTTTTCAAGCAGCTGCTTTTGTCCACCAACGCAACAAAGCTATGCTGTCTTTGCCAAGGCCGAGAGCACAAGTGGCACGTGGTTAGCAACCAATGAGTAGAACAACCAGTAGACATAAAGCAAGAGCTAAGGCCACTTAACCCTTTCACACTGTTCCTTTCACACCGCGGTCAAACACCAGCTGCACATTCAGCCCAAAGCAAGAACAAAACCTATACAAACTGCCACAGGGACACAGTGTAGAGAGCACTCACTGTACGTCGGACAAGCAGTTTTCTTTTGAAACTTCGGAGGGAAACCTAGCAAAAATTCTAATAGAGATTTGTACTAGTCTAATACATTTTTCTATTAGTCCTATTAGTGTTGTATTGGTCTTGTAGAAATTTGTATTAGTCTAATAGGTTTTGTATCAGTTTTGGTGCAGCACCTATTAGTATTGTGTTAGTCTAATACATTTTTCTATCAGTCTTATTAGTTTGTATTAGTCTGCTGTATTAGTTTTGGCAAAATTCATATTATCCTAATAGATATGTTCTATTCGTCTTATTAGGTTGTATTAGTCTTGTTGACACTTGCATTATCCTAATAGGTGTTCTATCGGTTTTATTAGGTTGTATTAGTCTGCTGTATTAGTCTTGTTGAAACTTTTCTTAGCCTAATAGGTGTCGTATTAGTTTTGATGTGGCATCTATTGCATTACAGAAATACGGTTGAGATTTTTTATACAAAGTTTTTTGAAGAGGGCTTTAAGTAAATATTAAAATTGTGGAATTTGAGCTATGAAGAGGGATGATTTTTTGGTAACATATATTTGTGGCTGCACATGTCAGGCATGCATCACGATATTACTGATAAGCTGTTAAAAACTTCATATAAACTTAATAATTTCCAGCCTTCGGTGCCATTATGTAATAGCAAAGTTGAAGCCAGCCAGGATTTGAGTGTGATATTATGGTAGACACCCTGTGATTAGTTATAGGTTCAGTAATAGCACAGAAAAATGAGTTGGTGTTGCCAATACGTTTTCACACTTTGTATAAAAAATGGTTTTATGGGGGGACATATCAAGTAAGACACCAATGAAATGTGCCCCACATTTGGAAGTATAAACATTACAAAACTCCAGTGACCTATGCAATGTTCATCAAATAGGCATGTTGCACATATCGCCTAGCATGAAGTTCTCTGTTATAATACAATTATAAAGGTAGTTAGCAAGGTCTTGGTAACCGTTAAGCTATATGCTTGCTATATGTTTTTGATTAATCCAAATATATACACTGCAAATGCTACCAAATAATTTTGCTTTTGTAATACTGTTTTTTTATAAAAGGTATTGTTGTGAATTAATCTTAATATATACCCTGCAAATACTACCAAAGAAATTTTCTTACTTTTCTAATACTGGTTTTTATTATACGAAGTTTTGTTGTGGCATCCTGTATTTTGCTGCTTTTTTATACCCAATAGACGACTACCCAATACCCAAGAAAGTAGCCCAATGATTTGGAAGAAAAACAGAGGCAACAAATTTTTTTGCTACTGCTATATAATCTGTTCACCAACTACCCCAGCAAAGAATCCTGTTATTCAGTACAGATAAATCACTGCTTGCACTAGCTTCGGTTATAAATGATTAACAAAAGTAGACTGCTACAGCAGGAAATGAAACTTGGAGACATTTATGAGGATATTTAGCAGTCGGCAGAATTTTGAGCCAACATGTATTTAGGAGGTTTTGATATGACACGAGAATAAGCTTCAGAATGAAGTTGCTGAAAAAGAAAAATTGCAAGACATTCAATGTCAGTTTAGTTGTAGTGGCATTAAAAAAGACAGTCCATCACTAAGAAAAATACTTTTCCAAATCTTTTATTTTCACACACTCGATGAATTGAAAAAAGGCAGGTCACAGGTAAAGTATGTGATCAAATGCTGCCTTTCTCTCTTATTGATCAGAACAATATTTCTCTTGAATCTACAGCATGAGCTCATGCTCAAGTAATGTCTGTGGATGACCAATCAATTTTAAGCAAGTAATTTGTAGCAATAAACAGCTAATTACTCTAAACATAAAAAATGTGCACACATGGTAATTACACATTAGACAAAGTAGCTAGCTTGAAAGTACAGGATAAGCAATATAAAAATGTGACAAGTTTATGAACTTGCAATACCTTGAAATACCTATTGATTCTACAGTGAGATATAATGCACAGAGCCAGTATATTTTCTCGGCGGCAATGAAAAAGTTCTGGTTACTAAACAATGCTTGAAACACTGCACCAGTGTACCAAGCTAAGACAAGACAATCATCAGGCCATTGTTAAAATACATAGATGCTGTCCAGGAGCAGCACACAGACAGAAATTACTACCATAGTACGCATACAAAGAAAGCACTTAGGTTTACTTGTAATGAATACAATATGCATATCTCAGTCACGGATACCAGACACTATAAGCTTGATGCAAATTAGACCGCTTGCAGATGTTGAGCATTAAGTGCGCTGAAATGAGCATTCAATCTAATAAACTGTGACAGAAACACAATAGATATAACAACCTTTACACATTAAAACCATTTTAGTGCCACAGACAAGAATCATAAAAGGTTTATAGTTAATTCCTAAAGCAATAAGCAAATGGAACGCTCTTTCACAAAATGTGGTCTACTCTAGCACTCCCAAGTCCTTTTTATTTGCAGTCCAGGTGCACTTGTAATTTCAGGCATTTGTGTACTGAGTCATCTTTTGCACCTATCTTTCCGACAGAAAATGTAACAGCGTCAACACTTTGCTGTTACTACTATGCACATCATGTGTATTTGGAAATGTTTATTTTGTTAATTGTGCTTTTCTTCACACTCCATTTAAGGGAAAGTATGCATTCTGGTCATATTATATAATTGACCTTCTAAAAGGCAGCCTGCACCATTGTCATATAAATAAATAAATAAATAAATAAATAAATAAATAAATAAATAAATAAATAAATAAGCTAGTAAATAATAAAATGAGGGCAGCGTAAAGATTGCACAGTTAGGCTAAATAAAAGTTGTTCAATTGGTGCCACAGAAGTGGCCGACAGTGGTGTTTTGAAGATGTCTTCCTTGGAAAGTTCAGATCGATTTGAGGTTGGTGGGATCTGGGTATATAACCACCTTTGTCTCGTAAATTGGAGAATTTTAGGGCTTCTAGTGCACACAGGACAAAGAGAAAGCTGTCTAAATGAAGCTTGGAACGAAAAGATAAACAAAGTTAGCATAGAGCTACTTACAAAGCATTAATAATGCATAATTTGTGAAGAAAGGCCTAGATTAAACCCATATGTGCTCACTCATACTGCATATGCCTAAAAATAGACCCAGTGGGGGTACTCTGTAAGAGTCCACCTAGTGGACTGTCCATTTCGGCTGTTGCTGATTAGCTGCAGCTGCACGAGTGAGAAGATTGGCTGGCGGCACCTGTCCCCTCCTCACTCATGCAGCTCCAGCCAATCAGCAGCGGTCGAAATGGACAGTCCACTAGGTGGACTCTTACAGAATAGCCCCCAGAAGTGTGGTATTATTCAGTGAAACATGTGGGGTAAACCTAAAAGTAGTGCAGTCTAAAATGAAAGTAAAGTAAAGGTTAAGCAAATGAGGCTCTATGTAGGAGCAAGATGGTACTAAAGCAGGGTACGGTGGTATAGGTGAAGTTAAGGCGACTCAGCAGTGGTTGACATTGAAGAAAGCCAAGGTCTTCTAGGGGAGCTTTCCTCCCCTCCCAAATAATAATAAAAAAGGAAATGTGGAATAAGAAACCACATGATACACTAATTTGAATTGGTAAACTTTCTTTGATGTCAACAGCTGTTGACTTGCCTTATTAAATGGACTACCATTTGTTTTAGTCTTTCTCAAGCAAATTGGGTAGGTCTGCAACATAGCAGGAGCTTCCCAGACACATTACAACAGAAATGCTATCTACTCTGTCAAGATACATTAACAATTTTTCGCTCTTTAGCACGCAGGAGCTGATGTGCGCAATGTTACGATACCTTTCACAGGCCAACTATGTGCACATCAACATGCAAGAACTATCACAAAGTTCATACACATTGTGCAAAGTGTAGAATTGCCCCATTGTGCATTTGAAGGTACAGCTCCTGGTTTTTTTTGCACGCTGGTATGCACAGGTGTGAAGCAGGTGGCCTCGAACTAAAATGCGCTGGAAGCTGGTAACCTTATCTGGTATGTAGCCAAGCGCCGCAAGAAATGCATTCTTTCGCTCATTGTCCACAATGCCACACACAACCCCTCTTCCCAAAGTTTTTGTTACATTAGTTTTGCAAGCTGCTGGAGCTGTTAATTGATCACAAATTTCTTTCACCTGAGGCTGCAAAGTAAGAGTATTCTTGAGCATTACAAGCTGTAGCTGCATCACAAAGCGTTCCATAACTTGGATTGGAACACCATTTGCACTGCTTATTAATTTCAACAGTACCCCATTTCCGGACTCAAAAACAAATGTGCAGTGAGCCCACAAAGGACCAAGTTCCACCACACTCTTTCGCAGGTGCAAAAGTTGATGCAGATTGAAAGTCATTGATTTCTCCCCATAGAGCTGCTGCATTTTGAAGACGAAACTAGAAAGCTTTCCCATTGCATCACTAATGTCTTCTTTGCTAATGCTGGATTTGAGTAGAAGGTGTACTGCTGACACCAGCAAGCAGAAATGGCTGTGGTAGTTTGATGGCAGGATGCCATCGAGGCATGGAGCGCCATAAAACAAAACCCACCATTTCCATTCGCTTGCCTTCCACATCGCTCTTTCCTGAACAGTGCGGGGAAGTCGGGTGAACCACTGTGGTGGTTTAATACTGAGCAGTCTTTTGTCCACTCTCTTAATTTGAGCTGGCTTTCCAATATATGATGGTGAATCTACTGACCCAAACCATATGTCGGCCAGCTGTTTTGCAACTCCTTCTAGCACGCAATGCATGTAGTCTGGACAAACAGCCCAAACTAAGTCAAAGTTTGGCATGTGGGCAAGTGCTGAAGCTCCCTTTATGCCGTGGGATGGTTCTCCAGACTGCAGAGATACCCGCATGTCTTCCCTGAAACTTCTGTTGGTCCTCAGGTCTGGGTGGCGTCCTCCCTCTGGCACTGGTTATCTCAGGGCCCCTGGGAACATAAATCACATATCACACCCTTACTTTTATGCTTCTTGAACTGGCTCTGTTAGGTTGACAAAATGCATAGCAAACATAGCTGTTCTATTTAGCATGTAGGCATGAATAAACTAGGAAATACCCATTCCAGTTTCCTTGTATGATTTGTGTTGTCCACTAAATGGTAAAATAGCACTGGCATGAGTGCTGTCATAGATGACATTCAAAACATGTTACATATTGAATTATGTACTGAAGTGCCCCCTTTGCAATTCTGACTAATTTAACTCAAGCTATGTTGTTTTATATATATGGGAACAAATAAGTGCTTAAAAGGCCATAAACTACCTTGTAATTGAAAGTACTTACCACGGATATGGACACCTCTGTGAAGGCAGAAGCTGCAGCCAAAGTAGCCGTTGTATTGTTTCATATTGAGCACCGCTGCACGTGCTGGGGCATCAACACAACAGCATGTGATGTGTACCTTCGAGGACAGCGCCTGTTCATCACGCTTCCACTAGACAGAGTTCAGTTGTTTGAGGCTTTTAACAAAAGTTCCAAGAAATTGGCTCATTCTTGGGTGGCCTTTTCCAAAATACAGTCCACATAGTAGTACATTACTCCACCGCAATGATAATGGCAGCTCATTCACCACACACTGAATTGGCCATATTGAAGCTTTGTGGCATTTGAAAACTTTTACACCATCTGTGTTGAATGTCAGAGAGATGTCGCACCATGACGAGTTTTTCATCTGTTCTTTGTAAAGCCGCCCATCACTGATGTCTTTCACAGTGCCTTCATCCGATTGAAGTTGCCTTTTCTTGAGGGATTCCATTAAGCCCTTTGACACTGATTTGTCAATAAGCATAATTTCAATTGGTTTCTTGAGGTACAACGTAAAAAAAAGTTTGTCCCGAGTTGGTCGTATTGAAGTGTGGGCATGAAAAATTCTTTTGACAAGGATTCGGTATCACAGCTTCGCATGCCTCACAAAAGTAGTGCCGTTCGACAAGGCCGCCCATCCACTGCTTCCACACTTTTCTAAGCATGTAGCTCGAAGTAGGAAGGACAGGCTTTCCTAGAAAAAGGTTTATAACACCCACAAGCTTCTCCATGTCGGTCCAGTTTAAGCCTACTGACGCAGTATGTGCCATCAGTGTCAGCATGGCATCTCTGACACTCATGTCAGAGTTCGGAAGGCATTCGCCTGAGAACAGGCGACAAAATTCATCTCCATCACTTTCGCACTCTTCTGCACCACTGCAGTCTTCAGCAGAGCTGGATTCACTGTCGTACTGTTTGTTGCTATCTCCCTCGTCACTTTCCGCATGGTAAAGGTTTTGATCACTGGCGTCGAAATCATCGTTGTCAGAAATCTCGCAGGACAGATAGTTATTACATACAGTGCAAGTTCTTTCCCTATATGTCTGCACTATTGAACATTGAAAGTTTCACATTCTCATGTACGATAATTCCAGCTGGTGGGAGTAGAAAGGTTTGCAAAGGCGAATTGAAAAAAAAAACTCTACTGGTCCAAAATTTTATTTATTTTGCTGCTTTAACCATCTACCATAAAATTAGATGGGCCTGTGCATGCCTGATATGGTGTTATTGTCTTCAGCTGACGCTTGCAGTGGGAAAATGTGTTCTGTCATTAAAATTTGTGTATTGCACATGACAATTTTTCGTAACCTATATTCCAGAGAAACATAAGAGCTCAGAAAGCGGTCAAAAAGCTCCGCCCGCAAACGTTAAGAAGGCGAAGGAGTCCTCCGGAAGTCCCAATGGACCGAAACCGGCCCAGTAGCCCTTAAGGAGTCTTGCTGAACCATTCCTGCCCTCTGGAAGAGTAGATGAAATGAAGCGGAACGCAGAATCAGTATCGTTCAGTAACGATAAAAGTGGCGAGCCAAAATCTAAAAATTTGGCAGCTTCCCTGTATGAAAGTGCTGAAGGACAAGTAAGTATTTGTTTTCACATACACTTCTCTGATAGGGGAACGTGTCAACTTTGTGTTTGTTGGTAAAGATGAGATAACACCATGGATCCTTTGTCACCATGCTGTGACAATTTTGTCACATTAATTACTAAATGATCAGTCTTTTTGATTACTTTTTGCTGCATAAAGAAGATCAATAGAGCATTTAGCATGTGACTTGTTCCAGGTACACTTGGGAAGGGACGTCTACGTCGCGGAGGCTCTGTATAACCGCCTCATGGCTGCCAAGACTGACAGCAGATTTGTCCGGGAAGCTGCTGTGGCCATTTTCTCCACAGCAGGCTTGGCTGGCCACAGTGTTACCGGGGCAATGTCCAACCGGACAAAAACTGGCGCAAAGCCAGCGTTGGAGAAGTATTCAGTATTGAGTGGTATGTTTAATCTAAGTATTTATACCTAAGTCTTATTTATACATTTGCTAACTTCACTGAGACAGCTGGTCAAATCAATTTGGTAATACCCATTATACTATGTTTCCGATTGTCTTGACCGTCTGCTTAGCCTGCACAATTTATTTGCTTAATTGTGTAGTTAGCAGGTTATAAATACCCGGGTGTCAATGTTGGCCAATTTTTTTTGCACAGCTTGATCAAGAACACATTATCGTTGTCTTGCTGTGTGCATTTCATGTTGTGTGTGTGTGTGTGATTTGAAATTCATTTACTTATGTGTGTTTGGTTCCCAGATTTCTTCAGCAACTTCTTGCTGCAACGATACCCACTTGGCGAAATGGAAAAAAGAAAAAAGCTGATGAATAAGATCCTTGCCATCAAGATTTCGGACATTATGAAAGTTAAGTCAGCAGGACAGCGACGAAGAAAATGCCAACAGTTGTTGAGCACCGTTGAGCACTGTATAGCTATACAAGCAAAATAAATCTCTTTTTTTGTGTATTACAGTTGTCATAGTGTTGCACACAGTGTACATGCATGCCATGAGAAAGATCGAGCTACCCGGTGTGCCTGTATGCAAAATAGAGCGTCGTAATACACCTATTAAAACCAGCGCTCATAGGCCATTAGTCTAATACAGGCTATTAGGCTAGGCCTATTGTTCTCATCCTATTAGCCTAATACAGGCTATTAGGCTAGGCCCATTAGTCTAATACAGGCTATTAGGCTAGTCCTATTAGTGTCAACCTATTAGTCTAATACAGGCTATTAGGCTAGTCCTATTAGTGTCAGCCTATTAGCCTAATACAGGCTATTAGTCTAATACCAATACACTGTATTAGTGTCGATAACCTAATAGGCTTTAGTTTTTGTATTAGAATTTTTGCTAGGGAACCCTATCTGGACGGAGGGAACAGTTTTGAGAAAGCTAGGGCACAGATTGCGGCTCATTAAAGGTCCTAACAAGTTAGTACGACAACACTGCGATCACATCAAGCCCAGCACTTTGAGACACAACATAGAAGATTGAGCGATATAGGATAACAGCTGTACGCTAATCATGAGCAGCGTGCCACTCCCATGCACATTTGGTATACGAGCGGATAACCCCACGTCATTGGAAGCCGCTCAGGAACACTGGAGCCTCTCAGGAAGCTGGAACACCAGTGACCAAGCTAGACATCGCGGTACTGTCCCTTATCCTGCAATTGTGGATACAGAGCGGAACACGACTGCAGCATCATGACCACAGTGGGAATGACGCCCTCGAAATCACTACCGCGACTCCATCCTAGAAGGGAGGGAAGTGTGTACAAGCAATGCACCACTGCTCCTCAGCTGGAGGAAGTTTCACCAGTGCAGCAGAAACGGGAAGCGAGCCCAACTCAAGTCAAGTTCCAAGAATCCTGTGAGGATCTGTGAAGTGTCAAATCCTTGAAAACCACCAACTGGTGCTTCAACTGGGGAACAGATGTATCTCTCTTAAGGGACACTGAATACTATCATCCACAAACACCTGATGTTCCCCAATGTCAGTGCATACTGGATTTCAAGACAACTGGCAGTCTTTGATTGGCACAGTAGACTGCAAACTAGCATAAAGCTTGAAGAATGTTGTGACAGGAAAGGTTTTGTGACAGGTTTATTTGCCAGGTCATCACCTAAGACAAGATGTGGGTGAATCATTTATAAAAGTTACACTTGCCTAAACAATGAACACATATGGAAGCTTCCCAACACAAGAAGTTTCGAGCAACTCAGTCGGCAGGTGAACTCATGGTCATGGGTTAATTTTTGCGCGGATAGATGTAGCATAATTTTGATTTCCTCCCTAGTAGCGAGACTAGCTGAGCAAGTACAGCTCTGAGGTTCTCCAACTTGTAGATAGTGCACTTAGGAAGAAACGGCCCTGCTTAAATACCATGGGGGTTTTCTTCATCCAGAAAAATATGTGTGCACATACAGTGCACCACACAATGGGCACTTTACAAATAATCTTGGAT
The DNA here is from genome assembly GCF_013339745.2 of Dermacentor silvarum. Lineage (NCBI taxonomy): Eukaryota > Metazoa > Arthropoda > Arachnida > Ixodida > Ixodidae > Dermacentor > Dermacentor silvarum. The sequence goes on from NC_051154.1 coordinate 425,951,125, forward strand.
GAGAGGTGCAGCAGCATTTGCTATAAAAGCCCAACTCCACTCCAAGACTCATTTCTTTTTGCCACTAGGATAATGAAATACAGTAGGCTGTCCATGCATGGCTGCAACATAAAAGAAATCTTTCTACGCTGCTGGCATCTTTGTACTGCCAAAATGAAAAGGGATTACCTCGAAAAATGAGATCACTTCCATGCATCTAAACATGTTTCATAATCCTAAAAAACAAAACGTACAAGCTTGACTTGAGCACCTCTCATGCGCTCAACAACAGAATTAGATCAACTGATGCATTAGTCTTCGTGACTTGATGAATGAGTTTGAGCTTCAGTCCACTGCAACACTTTTGGTGATAGCCATGCACTTCGCTCAGACATAAAGCAGTTGCCCCAGAAAGATGGATCATAATTTTTCTGTTACAAGCCTATATTTTGAAGGAAGTACATACGGTTTAATTATAGCAGCCTGCTACAGTTCGACGGATGACACAATTCGGAATTCATAAATACAACTACTCTACCTTAATATTGACTCTATAACTCACTTTCCAGAGTCAATTGTACCTGCAGTCTTGAAATATGAAATAAACATTCAAAATCCGATTAGTTCTTTTCCACCTTATTAAGTAACTCACACAAATATGATATGTTGCCAACATTTAAGAAAACACACTGCAATGTTATGTCGCCAACACAATACAAGACGTGGTTCTCGGATGGAGGCGGATGACGGCGGCACATCAAATGCACCGGGTGCAGTGAGCAGCTGCTGGCAGTGAAAGTAGATAGTACCCGAAACAACATAAATGGCTAAGATATAACAGTACATGCCATCGACATTTTTTACATAGGAAGAGCATGTTTTTCTTGGAACAGAGTACTCAGAACTGTGAAGACAATCGGGCCAACCTGGCGCCTCAAACACTTCCACATTTGTGGGAGGGTACCAAATCATGATACGAAAAGCCTTTTCACATTTTGTGGAATATCATGAATTGGTCGTGCTTGTCCAAGAGCACATGTTTGAAAGCACCTCTTATACGTATGCTCCAGCTCTTTCTTTGCAGACAACAGACAAGACGAAAGTTCCACTTGTGCTGAAGCAGTCCGGTGGGCCTGGTTGCATGATGCACTGTTCAGCAATTTGAACAGGCACATGCTTGGCAGCTGTTACAAGCTGGAGTGCCTTACCAATGCCATCTTCAAATGGAAATGTTGAGGTACCCCAAAGAGGGATAAAACAACTGTGCGCACTTTGAAAGATGCAACAACTAATGCATGCTAAATGTCATTGCACTTTCTCCGTACAGCTTTGCAGTCTGCTGAACAAATGCTAAGAGCAACTTTTAAGCGGCACAGATTTGAGCTTCTGTGACAATATCTTTCAACAAAAAAAAGACTGCTTGTGTAAGTAGCACAAAATGTGCCATGTATGCTCGAGGAAGTATGCATCATGACAGACAATACTAAAATAAAAGCAGAGAGCGCCATTCAGCAGCCTTCCAATATGACCGATCTGACAAGGGCTGTCCCGACCTTGACAAAATTATGGGTGGCCTTACTGAACGTAATCTTGCATCCACAATTAAACTTCAAGTGCCTGCCTATGTACCACGAAGAACCAGTACATGATAGCCGCAATTCAGTCACTTTCTTTGTCATGCCTTCCCAAACACAATGCATTTTAGTCAGGTGGCAGCCCTCAAACAAGATCAAGGCCTTGCAACGTGATAAGAGTTGATGGTTCCTTGATGCCACAAACAGGTTCCTTAAGCTGAGCTGCTTGAACCATCGATTTGAGCCCACCACTGTGTGTCCTGTCAGGTGCATTCTGGCTGTTGAAATGGCACTTCATTGTGCCTGCAGGCAAAGCATCAATTGTACTAAACATCAGAATGATATCTGCATTTAGAATGTTCAGGTGGACACTGCAGTGAAAATATGCAAGATTTGAAAACACTTCCAGTAGTCAAACATTTCACAGATGGCCCTCATGCAAAATTGATGGCATCTCTCGACAGCACAGCACAAGTGGGGAAAAGGCGCCATGTTGCAAGACTGCACCCACCACAAAGAGAAAGAACCTGCCTAGGACTGTCCAAGACCTGCAGTTTGCATGAGCCATGCAAAATATTCCTAACATTCTCCGGGTTGATCTTTTACCGCGACAAAAAGGGCAACGAAAGAGAAATTTCAGATACCAGCTAGAAACGAAGGACACATATTTTTTGCTTGCGCATATATGCCACAAAACAACCAGCATGAGCAGCATTTTATCACAGCCTATTTTGCTAGATTTTCTAGAAGTATAGCTACTGTTGAAGTAAAATATGATTGATTTAACTACATTATGCATTTTTATGCAAGGAAGTGAACGCTTGCTATTTTTTCCATCTGTGATTCTGACAAGTTTCTTTGAAACTTACAGTTGCACGACATCCTGAACTACACTCAACTGAGGTGTGAATTACAATGTCAACATCAGTGCACTGTAATGTTTCGAGTGGCCCGTGAGCATTGATTAAAGTAATTTCAATTTTCAACAAACACAATCACTCCAGTGCAAGTGGTGTTGTTAAGGCTATTTCGCATGGCTCACAAATACCGCACGTCTTGGACAGTCCTAGTCAGGTTCTTTCAGCTTTGTGATGGGTACAGTCCTATATAATATGGTGCACGCAAGGTCTATAGTGGCATTGCCATGCAGTTTCTGTTAGACGAGCAACTTGGAGGTCAGCATCTGTGCCTTGGGCCAAATGCTACTTAGAAACCACACATCTGAATGGTAAAAGAAATGCAAACTGTCAACTTCCAAGAAGAATGGAAAACAAGTTAGTGCAATGCAGCTGCTGTGTGTACTGTATCCTGAATTCATACGTCTTTATCAACATCACTCACCTCATGGCGACACTAAAATCACTGTTTCCATTTTTTCCCTTCCCACCATACAGCAGAAACTTTTCTTGCAAGTTTTTCAGCGATAGAAAAAATTGCACTAAAAAGTGATGTGCGATAATTAATAGTGCTTCAAATAGTTTTGCTGGTTTTCAGCTTTGTATTGCTGTTTCCTGGAAAGTGCAAAAGCTAATTCTGCGCTTCTTCTACAGTATCAGCTGCTAGCTAGTGGCACTTTCTGCACAAATCTGAGTCGTTACATCCAGGCACACCACTTAACTATGATCATAGGCTGCTGTCTGCAGCCTATAGCTCAGCTGCAGACAGCAGCTCAGCTATAGGCTCTGTTTGGCATTGGCTAGATGTCTGCCAATGCCAAACACGGTATCATTAAGGTATTACATGTTTTGTCAGATTTGCTCAGCTATAGCTTGTGTTTGGCATTGGCTAGATGTCTGCCAAAGCCAAACACGATATCATTAAGTATTACATGTTTTCTCAGATTTGCAACAAATGTTAAAACAATTAAATGGCAGGCACTGAAAGTGATGACATAATATTGCATCATGAAATAGTGTGGAAAGTATGCAGTCAATATAAAAATACATCAGGCATGGTCAACCAAAACTGCTGATGCACCAAACAATTAAAACAAAAAGCAGTAAGTGGATAGCTTTAATTGTTAATCACTACAAACTTTCCTGTGTATGTAAAATCCAGTAAATAGGTTTGACAAGTTATTTGGTATTCTTCAAATCTGCAGCACATACACTAAAACATGGATCAGAGAAACATGAGACATAAAGCTTTTTTGACAGCCTGTGCTTTAGTGTGTGCACATCACATTCAAATAATACCAGGATGCATAAGCAAAGAGCCCACATTCCTTCTCTCATAGACTTGACAATAGCCATTACAATTAATGGCAAAATGCTGTTTGAGCTCACTTACCATCTATAAGCATACCTTGCCCCAAGCACTAGCTGCATCCAAAGTACCCATTATACTGCTTCCTGTTTAGGATAGCTGCTCTTGCTGGGGAGTCAACACAACAGACAACAACGTGCACTGCTGACTGAACAGTTCTTCCAGTGTGTGACCACACCAGCTTTCCAACGCTGTTGATCTCTTCGACAAACTGCTTCAGGGAGAGCATTTGAATACCACACACCTGAAGCTAGCACATTTTGCCACAGAGTTAAAACTGGAAGTTCATTAATCATCACTTGAATTGGCCATATGGAGTTTTTGCTCGCATCAAACACAGGTGCTCCATCTGTGTTCATGGTCAAAGTGATGTCGCTCCATGTCATGTTCCTCTGCTTTCTAACACTGGTAGAGAATGCCATCCGTGATGTCAGCAAAAACACCTGACACATGAGGAGCAGATGCAATCTTCTGCAAATAAAAAAGCAAGGTACTGCCAACCTGTTTTAGCAGTACCAGAAGCTGCTGCTTAATGTTAAATATCGAAAAAAACTTGCAGTAATAATTAAATGTTGCAGCTTCTCACTGCCACAAGAAGCACAATTGATGGTGTCTTCGTCTTTGGCATCATTTTATCTTCCCAGATATTGATGACAGGTCTGGCAGTATAGATGGATCCTCAGTGCTTTTCTGTTTTTTCACAGCCTCCTCACAGCATATGTAGTGCATGGCACAACTTTCTCCCCAAACAGAGCATTTATTAAAGTGAGAAGTCCTTGTAGTTGTGCCCACGTAAGACCTGAAGTAACAACATATGCCAGTATGAGTAGCATAGCCTGTGCCCTTGTTGTTTTCTGGTTTGGAAGGTACTCCTCCTAGAGCTTTGTGAAGTACATGTACTGCATGCTCACTTTCTTCAGCACCATTCTCTGGTTCACTGTCTGCATCACCCTTGTGCCCTTCATCCATCCACTTCCGAACCATCATCACTCAACTCAAAGGCAGAACTGAATTCATCGCATCTGAAGTTCACTGTACCTTCATACGCAGCGCCTATTTCACTTGCAGCTTGGTTAGTGTCTTCTACGTCGCTGACATGTGCACTCGTGCTTGCACAAGCATACATTTCTGAAGCAAGGTTGGAGTTGATGTGCCTAAGTTATCAGCTTCATTCTCGCTCGATTCAACACTACTGACATTCGTGGAAGGGCTGTTCAGGTTTTCCAGGTTCATCTGAAAGAGCATACAAATAAGAAATTTTATCTTCTAGGGATACCAACGACAAAACAAGTGTCACATTCACAAGAAACATACATAGGGCATAGGAAAGCAACGGTGAGATTACCACTCTTGCGCAAAGCCAGTTCACTGATTAATATGTAGCACAAAAAGGACTGTGTTGCTCTATATATATTGAATTGAATTATGGGTGCGACAGTGTATGTCCCACGTGCTAACTTCATAATGGTGCAGGAAGGTGCAGGTTTACCAACTCTGTCTCGGGTAATGAACAGGACCCTGATAAAATGCGCTCCCTAGGGAGTCGGCTATTATTCTGCCATTAGCCACCTCCGGCTGTGTCCTTTTGCAAATACCCTGCCTTGTACATAGAAGCAGCGTTGACACAAGGACGTAGGTCAGCTTAGGTACCACTATTAGAGGGAACATGCACACGTGTGGCTGTTGTTCTGTAAAGTGCCATCTGCTGGCACCCGCTCGGCATAGGCACAGAGTGCGGCTGAGGCAGTACGCTCCATGCATTGTCTGCAATTACACCACCCAGTGATTGGTAGTAGCAGACGACACACGGAGCACAGAGCGCCAGTGGCTTTCTGCACCAAGCGGGTGCCAGGCACCAGCAGATGGCACCTCATGGAGCATTGGTCACATGCTCGATTGTTCCCTCTTACAATGGTAGATCCTGTACGCTGCATTGTTCCAGGCTAAGATCGTTGCTGTTACACGTGAATGATTCAATTAATTTTATGGCACGTCCTTCCAAAATAAATCGCGTTACCATACACCCTCCAAGATGCGTTACCAAAAAGCCCACATTGCAACCCTAGTGATCCTTGGTTGCAAGCAACGTTGGTTGTAACTGCACTCCGAAGAAACGTGCGCGTAACGATGGAGTGCTAGCACGAAACAATTCACGCTTTCCCCGCGTCGTGACCGATCGATGCGCGAGGCAGCACTCAAGACTACGCGTTTCTTGGCTCGGGAAGCACACCGGCGGCTTTGACGCGTCATAGTTTGCCCCTCACGCAGTAAGACTTGTAGCTGCTTTTTGTTATTCGCAGTATGAAATACTGACACGTACCTGACTTGCAGCAGTGGATGACCTTGGTCTTTTCAGCATGTACTCTCGAGTTTGCTGTGGCACTTGAACGTTCGAGTCCGGCTGCAGGTGCTGCCTATAATGCTTCCTCTGATTTTGGGACATTGCGACGTTCGAAGCCAAAATTTTTCACTGGGGCGAACACTGCGGGGCAGTCCAATGTGACTATATGGACTATATTAATATAAAGATGTAAGCAATACCTAGTCGCGATCACGTTAACTGCAAGCTTTTAGTAAGCTTTAGTAAGCTTGGCTTCGCCTCGCGTTAGTGATCAGAATCACGGTATTACTGACGAAATCACATAATGCTAGGCCAATGTCAAATTATAACGGGTTAGATTATAAAGGTTATTATGTCACTAAAATGCGAAAAAAATGTTCTAATTTATTTGTTTGGCGTGATTACAGCCAAATGCCTCATACGCAAGGATGTTATTGTACATCAGTTGCCGTGAAAGCTTGTAAAGTTGCTGAAAGCCGTGAAAGCATTAAGAAAAATGACGAACTGATAAGTTGTTCATTTTAAATAACCTTATAAATAAAGGATTTAGAAAACTGACATGGAGTGCGGAGGCATACATATCAAGAAACAAGGAATGTATGCATGTACGATTGATTGATTTATTGATTGATTAAATGTTTTTGCTTATGAGATGGCAAAAGGGAAATGTGCTTTGTGTTTCTGTTTCTTCGTAAGTCTTATTTTGCTAGCACAAGATGCGATCTAAACAAGCTAGAGAAACACAACAGCGGAGAAGATGGTTTTCGGATACTGAAATAGAGAAAGATACTATATCTTAATTTTACTCATGCTTGCTCATCAATTAAGAAGCACACACACATGCCAGACAAGAAAATGGCTAGATGAATTTTTGTGCCATGTGAACTGATCCTACCATAGAGTCAACCATGATCGATGTCATTGCATATTTAGTGGCAATGCTACCATAATTTCGTGTGGCAGCACATTCCTAAAGCGGCACGCACGATCTACACGTTCAGTAAACCGCGTCGTACCTATGCTATACTTACTCGGCAAGGATCTGAGTGGCGTTGCAGAAATTGTGGGCAGCTTTTTTCGTTGCGGGGTGCTCTTTTCGTCGCAACAATAGAATGGATTTTTTTACAAGTGCTGCTCCAAGAGGACACATATGTAAATGGCAAATGGAGGCCTTAGGAGAACACCTGACATTATATAAAGCAGGCAGCGCAGCATCTCTAGGGCACCCAAGGGGCAGCGGGGGGATCAAAGTTGGAAGCAAGTAGTTCCGTGAGTAGGGGCCTCGGCGAGCCCCAACCCATGGACCAGTCTGGGTTGTGGTTTTGGTGTCCCCATTGCCGCTTCCGTGTTCTTGAGGCGTGTGGTGTCGCGGCAACTGCACTCCGATATAATAAGAAATAATGGTACGTTGTTACAACTAGTAAATAAAAAACTATTAAAGAAATATCCAGCCACCACTAACTTGCTATGCTGAGTTCTGCCCCACCGCGGCCAATTAATCCCCGCTAAAATGCTCTGCTTGGAGTGCACCTGTTGCTACTAGAACAATTACTTTTGTATGATTCTGGTTGTTGAGAAACCTTGTGCTTATATATGAACTGTATTTCAGTGCCCAATGTGTCGCACGCAGCTTCGGTGCAATTACAATTAAGCTTGTAATTCCTCTTCATTTATTACTCGAGCAGAAATGTGCATGCAGTCTTTTGCTAATTAGTTTGTATGCATGATCACCGTTTCTAAACAGAAACAAGCTGTTTAAGGTTTCCTTGTTTCGTCAGGGTCACTTTGCATAATAATATCCATGTGCATATATGTAATTGATCAGCTCCTACGTTAACGATGCGTGTGCTGCATTGCTGCGGCATGAAAAGTATGTCTTTTTTTCTGTAAGCCGCATTGGACGCGCGCTCTTGGCCTTCGTATATATATATATATATATATATATATATATATATATATTTTCTGGGCTAATAGGCGCGGTCAGCTGCTTGACAATGCATGACAGAGCGATGAACCTAACGTGCATGCCCAGGCAGAGAAGTTACAACGCAAACGCTCACTTCCAAAACTCTTTTTGATTACTGCAGGGCCACGATTTTGTAGCGATGCCTTCCGCTCGATCATATGCCCCTCTTATCATCCGCCGCTCATGGCCGGCTAGGCCGGTATTTTGTAGCGATGTCTTTAATGTAATAATGCCTTTACGCGCTTATCGCGCTTTGTCAGTGGTTGGAGCGACGGTCCACTCGCATTATGAACGGGATCAGCCGGCCGTGAGCGGTGGATGATAAGACTAGAGTAGAATAAGTCATAATGCCTTGATACAAAATCGCGGCCTTGATCGCTTTGATAACGCGGGCGGGTCGTCGCTCTGACCCCTGACAAAGCGCGAAAAGTGCGAAAAGGAATATCATCGGAGACGCGGAATCGCTACAAAATCGCAGCCCGCGCGCATGTGCATCTGTGTCTGTGTTGTGCGAGTTTGCGTGCGCTGAAATTTTTTTTATTGCGCTCAGAGAAATCTGAACATGCCCCTCTACATGGACGCGGTGGGCAAAATGAATGAACGCCAACAATCGTGTTCATTGACCACGTATACAAAACACACAAACGATCGATGTCAAATTCATAATTACTCTCATGAGTTGGGATGTCATTTTAAGAATGGTTAAGCCAAATGCAGTTCTCAACATTTTTATCATTAAGCTTCTGTACAACTGTACAACTTTGTGCCTTCCACCCATGGAGGAAGCAAAAAACTTAAAAAAAAGGGTTTTTTTCCTTCCTCCATACTTCCACCCACTACTGTTGTACGGCATTGCTTTAGTAGTATTTTTCTTTTCTGTTTTAGTTTGGTTTGGGTGATGCAGTGGTCCGGTCGAAGTCGCATACCAATCCGCATCCATAGAGTCCACGGTCATAGCCACAGCTGTCATCTTAGCGAGAACGATTGCGTTGCACTGTGTTAAGCTCGAGATGCTTGTATTCGTTGAATATGAAGTGGACATGACCACTGCGGTTGTCAGGCACACCGCAGTGCAAAACTTTAACCCAGAGAATGTCGTGGATTTCGATCCAATTGTCCCCTACGACGTGTGGTGGAACGGCGATGCGACGGAGTGCTGCACATGGCTGGTAAGTTCCACTCATTCGTTAATAAGCGCAACTTAAATGTTTATAAGACTAACATTTCGAACAATTTAATCTTCACCGGCATGTGCTTTGATTAGAGTCTCGGGCCGTCTGCGACATGTGTGGAAGGGTCGGCGTTATGAAATGGGGAGGGGGTGCAGCACGCACTGCCGCGGACGCTCAAGGTAGACGCTGCTTCACAGGAGGAGCCATCGGCGCAAATGTGTGCTTTTGGCAGTTATCAACAGAATTTTGGTTTTGGACACAATTTTGGGCGTAAATGTTCAGTGCCGCCATATTTAGTCTGATGAAATGACATATGCCACATGAGAACCTGTCTACTGCATGAACGGGGATCTGTCGTGTAGTGGACGTAAGAGCCACGCTTGCAAATGCTTTGCATTCATGAAAGGATGAAACTAGAGTAATGCGAGGGGGAGGCCAGAGTAACTGATATTCTGGCCTGATTTGTTATTATGACACTTGAATGTTTATCACCTAACATTGCTGCCTGTCGGCAGTGTCAGCTTTGTAATGCTTTGTTAAATGCAATGCAGAAACTGAAGAAATGGTGCTGCACACGTCGAAAAGGCTCAGGAAGCCTGTATTGTCCTTAGAAAAGGGCAAGAAGAGCACCGAAGGAAAGGTATGGCAACTGAAAGTTGACAAGATTTTAGATTTATATGTTGTTACTGATTTGTGTCATGTGGCTGTGCTTTATATAAAAAAATGGCGCTACATGCTAGCATTTTTTACCCAAGCCCAAACCGCATGAGAGCGATTGTGTGCGCGACGGCGACGAGCGACGGCTTTGAGCGACGTAACAAGCCGTCGCGCAAACTGATCACTCGGTTCTGGAAATCTACAATTCGTTGCCCGGAGCGACTAGCCAATAGCGGGAAGCCAGAACAGGATGTGCATCAGTCAAGTACAACCGATTGTCACACGGAACAAGCGAATGACTCAATTTTGATACGCACAAAGATAAGAACCTAGTGCAAGACCTTAAGAAATATTTATGGTGCTCTTTACAGTAAAACGCATCAAGTTAAACTAATAGAGCATGCGTCACACCAGTTACGGCACGTATTTGCTGCCCTCATACCAGCAACACCGGGGAGACAGCGCTCAAAGTCATCGCTCGCGTGTGGTACGACTTGTAGGCGACGAGCGAACGCGACAGCCATCTCCGTCACGTCACTTGTCGCTGTCGCGCGCAAGATCGCATGCATGCGGTTTATACTTAAGGCTTGTTGAAGGCCTTACAAGAGCATTGCATCTCTTTGCAAAGGAAGTGAGCTCTGCAGTGGACACAATGTAGTGCATATTTGTGCACTAAGACATTTGTGAGTGGCTTTCTATGACTTCAAATTGCACTTCCATGTCTGTGTTCATATTATTGTGTAATTTTTACAGGAATTATAACTGCCATGGCCTCTATGGCACCTTTGTCATAGGAGCATTAGAAGAGTATATTTTTTGTACAGAACTGTTCAGTTTCAAGCACCAATTTTTTCTAGTTGTGCAGTACTTCACACTCACTGATATTCGTCCATGCTCAGCAGTGCTTACTCACTGCCACTACCTTACAAATGGACCTTTTTCCAGTAACTGACCCCTCTAGCGGCCGCCACTTCAACTAAATTTGACGGGCAAGACACACACGTTCCCGCCGCTTCTCGCCTCTACGCAAGGCATGGTAGCGTTTGACCAAGCAGTCTCTTGCGACGGCTGTCCCTGCTTTTTTTTCCTTCTGTCGTTTGTGTTGCCGAAGTAGCTTCTCATTGTCCTGCTCTAGCGCGCGTGTATTTGCTCACATGTAGCAATAACACATTTTACATTTACCGACACAATGGCACCATGCTGATGCGATGTGCAGGCCATTTGTAACCAAGATTTGAGAGATGCGCCGGATTTTGTTCTTCAGCAGCTTGGTCAGTACTTTGACTCAACTGGCGAAGGCATGTGTGAGCGTCAAACGCGCCGCGGAAGGACTTTCTTCAGGATAAACTCGACCGTCGTTTTGAGTGGCTCGACTTGATGGAGGCGGTCAACAGATGCATGCATGTGCGTACGTGCTTGCCCTCAAGAGCGGGCATGCAAGCAGCTCACCATGATGGACAAACAACATGCAAAACTTCTGCACACGTACTACGAGTGTACTGCAGGGCAAGTGTTGTTTTATATCGAGATATGTATCGTATATGGATGGTACTGGGGACTAAGTGGACGCAACACAGTATGGGGGGTAAGCAGAATGTAAGTGGATGCAACACGTTGTTTTGTCAGGTGCGTAAAGCTTCATTTGCCTGCAAAAAGTAAGACTCAAGTTTTGTATAATGCGGCACCGCGGGTGTGTCGCTTTGGCCTCGCACGATGCATTCTGATCGGCTGTGTGGCGAGATTCTTCTTTTCGTTTGGCCCCACGTAACCGTACAGCTATTTCCGCCTGCATGCGGTAGCACGTTCTTAAGCCAATGGTAAAATCCGTGCGGTATACATACCCGTAGATTAAAACATCGCCGTGACTTCCGAGTCGGTCGTAGGGCGAGAAGTGCAATAATCACAGCGCTAGCGTCATGCGGTTACCAGAACGCAGGCTTACCTCACTCAGCAAGAATTGCGTGATAACTCACTGATAACATGGGGTATTTTTTTAATTTGACCGTGCTCTCCACTCCAGTACAATGTTCACCATTCCACGCCGGTTTGTGCAATCGACGGTACAGAAAGTGCCTGCATGAGATTTGTCGCAACGCTGCGCCTATCGCTCGAGTGTTAGTTCACAGAGTCTTTTTCGTCGACAAAAGTGCTTGCAGTCTTTCCCACGAACAGCTAAGTGTTTCCTTTAACCAATATTCTTGCCCAGAACACGAGAAAAGTTATTGATCAGCAACTCAAGCTCAGGAAATTGCCGCGGATCATGCAAGGGTTCACGCACTCACTTCGCACACCTGCCCTGCGATAATGGCGGCACGGAATGGAATGCAGCTGGGGCATGCACATGCGCATAGCTGAATTGGAAAAAGGTCCATTCATTTGAGCCTGTAGGCACTCATCATCATAGATTTGCAACCGTTTTCACTTTTTCACATTTGCTCTTATGATGTCACTGACGCCTACTCATGCTAACATTGATTCATGCCCGGTCATGTCAGAAATTTCACGAGATCGAGGCCGGTTGTATATTTCACTTTTTTTTCTTGACCAAATAGATATGGTGGGCACGCGCATGCAACTGAATTTTGTTTTTAACAGAACCTAACAGTTTACCAGAAAAAGCTACCAAAGACCAACTGGTAAAGGCTACATTTTCATGCGGAGTGCTTTTTCTCAAATTCGAAAGTATCTGTGAAGCAACATAAACGGAACATGGACACATAACTATTATTATATAGTATATACAAACATAAAGGATATAGGTTGTATGGTTTCCCTTTTTAAGAGAAAAAATGCCTTCTAAAAATTTGAGAAATGCTACATTTTACAATATTGTAAAACCGATTTCACCTTTCATTTTTCAGTGCCTGAAGATGGCTATGTAGCCATATGAAAAGCATGATGCCGAAAGACTTTGGTAGGAAAATGTTTTGTTTCACCTTAATTGTAGTTAGGGGTGTGCTAAAATTCGCAACTTTCAAATAATGAATCGAATCAAATAGTCACTATTTGTAAATGTGAATATTTTATTAATGCTTTTCAAGTATATCAAAACGTCAGCTATGCCCAAATTGGAGCAAAAGTATGGTCAATTCTCACCCCCGCGGGCATAGTATAGGCAAAGCATAAGAACTTGCATAGTAGAGCAGGCTACGCCGCTTAGGTAGCCATACTTTACAGGCTATACAGCGATGATTTGCACTCTGCAGAGTCCTGTGCATGTGAAGATAATGCTCCATTTCTGCATTTAATAAACGCTTCATAATGTACTATATAATGACAGAAACATGCTAATAGAATGTGAACACCGTTTTACATTAATTGTGATAACGAGTGTTCAATTCACAAACTATTCTAAAACTATTCGGTTCGATTTGCTCTGGCGCTATTCGATTCTTTGGGTAACAGCGCAAAACAGACGACCACAAGAAGGGAGACACGTACACACAAGCGCTGTCACACAAGCGCTGACACACAGCGCTTGTACGTACGTGTCTTCCTTCTTGTGGTCGTCTGTTTTGCGCTGTTACCCGAAGTTTCAAGATGTACCAATTCGCCCAAAAAGAAGTATTGATGCTATTCGATTCGTATTCGACTTGGTGTCAAAAGTCACTGTTTGCACACCCCCAATGTGTGGTCCGTGTAATGTTTCTCATTACACTGCATGCGATGCTTCACACAGAACTGGTAGTACAATGCCGCGGTGCTTTCCTGTGTGGTGAGAGCGCTAAGTCGTGGCAGGGTGTCATGCTTACAGTCGGGCTATTAATGTTACGGGTACTTAGCCAGTTGAAGCTGTTGAATCTGCAAGCAGAATGTGAGCCCAGCAAGAATATAAGAGGGTGGTGAGGGTTCAAAGTGGTGAAGTGTCCCTCTGACAAAATATGCCCTTTCAGATCTGAGCCAGTTTGGCTTAGTACATTTGCGTCTGGACAAGCTGATATTGCAACTTTGACCACTCAAAGCATGCGCGATTCCATAGAAAGAAGTCTGACATCCATATAAACACTGCCTTACATGTAGTGGTTTAGAAGTTGCATCATATTTTCTGCTCAGCAGGATCAAGACCTCTGTTTGAAATATTTAATGCTGTTTTGAGAACAAAGAGTACTTGTGTCACATGCTGAACCCAGATATCTTAAGTGTGCAGTACATCCAAATACAATGTGCACCCAGTAACAATACATATATAGAGAATGCATCACCCTATCTGTAGCTAACATAATGGATTGCCTTGCTGAGGGCCCACGTGCCATATTCAGTCCATAACCGAAAGAGCTCAGACACTGTATCGCCAGTTCTGTGCATGCTGTTGTGTGCAGTGCAGTGAAGACAGTGCAGAGCAGTCATAACTTTTTTTTGCTTAAGACAAATTATTCCAGAAAAGGAATCGATTTTATAACTTAAATTTTTAGCAAATGCACCTATTTTTGAAACTGCAGAACAAATTCAAAGAAACACTAATTAAATGGTTCAATTCATAATGCTATGCGAAAAACTTATTTTTGACAATTTTTATCTTGGACCGTATTTTGCCTTTTAGTAGAAAATTTATAGGCACGGAGTAAACTTTTCTTGGGGAGATCTTTTTGAAATGCAGTTCACACTCTTGACTGTTCATAAAATTTATAGTCAAGCACCATTTCTGGTATGCCTGGCATTGAACAACTCGGAAACATTTTGATCACGCATCGTTAGGCTTTGCTGTCAGTGCATGACACAGTTGCAGCATGTGCCTGGTGTCCTGCACCTTACCTTTGGAAAAACCTCACACTATGATATTATAGATTATTTTATAAATAGGGTTGTACAAAGCAAAGCCACAGTGTTCCTTGATTTGTGTTACATGTAGTGGTTCTGTTTGGCTGCTTGTACGGCAGTTCAAACATTGTACTTAGATTGTTTTTTCACAGTCATTGCCTTTGCTGATTGCTACTCATACAGTCAAACCTCGTTAATACGTAGTCGGCCGTTAATGGTGTTTAGGTATGCACTAAATGATGTACGGATTAGCAGCCAATGTCACTTCAGCAGCTACTTACTGGCCGGAAAAGAACTACGTCGCGATGCTCTCAAACATACACTCTCGGACAGTCTTTATTTTTGGGTAGGCAGCAAGAAATTGGTTATCTTCACTTGCCACCCGTCGTGGTTGCTCAGTTAGCTAAGGCTTTGCGCTGCTGAGCACGAGGTTGCGGTATCGAATCCCGGCCTCGGCAGCCGCATTTCGATGGAGGCGAAATGCAAAAATGCCCGTGTGCTTGCGATGTAGCGCACGTTAAAGAACCCCAGGGGGTCAAAATTAATCCGGAGCCCTCCACTACGGTGTACCTCATAATCGGAACTGGTTTTGGCATGTAAAACCCCAGAAATATCTTCACTTGCTGCGATGACGGCATCTTTCAAACAGAATACTACGACAACACCGCGACCGCAAGCACACTGGCGGAATGAAGAAAAAAAATGTCAGTTTCACCCGATAGGCGAAGCATCGATTGCGATTTCAAATTAGTAGACAACTATATGAACTAAGGATAGTAGTTTTATCAGTCATATAAAGTTTTAAACAATCGCTTACCAACTAAGTTAACAAGCACGGTTTAAAGCGTGCACAGTTAAACATGAACACATCTCTCTCGATGACCGTGGAAACTCGGATGTCCCAACGCTGGAGTGAGGAGGTGCAGCAAGAGCAGCCAGTGAATTGACCTTTCGTGCCGTCATTACGAACTAAAGGTTGAAAGCACAGCGCACATGAAGCTACCAGCACTAGTTTCACTTTATTCACATTGCAGATTGCTTTGAAGACGAAGCCCGTGCGGACGCGCACTTTCTCTATGTCGCAGATTGCTTCAAGATAGGCAAACGTGCCGCCGCCGCTAAACACCCCCCACTTTCTCGCCTCCTCCGCTGTGCCTCACGCGCGTCAGAAGCATGCTTCTGCCCCGCCTTTCTCCCTCGCGCGCGTGAGATTGGATTGAGCAGCAAACGTCGGCTGACACTTGCAAGCTTTCACTCACACATACAGCGTATGGCACGCGGCGACGATGTTAGCGTGTTTGGACTTTATACGAAACCTTAAAGCGAGGACCACGGCAGAAATGGAGCGTCCATAAGAATGTATCGCAACAAAATGTGCTTCTGCGCGATTACTACTTGAATTGGATTGGATTGGGCGGCGACAGTGAGTTCATACCTCCTACCGGCAGCTTTTTTGCATTACCAGAAGCCAATCTCGAAGGGCATGTTCCTGTGCGCTGCATTCGGCAACAGCTGTATGAGCAGGAAATGCCTCATGATGGCCGTGTTTTAAGGTCCCTATCGCTGGCAGCTGTTGTCCGGGTGTCGCAACTCGAGAATCGAACATCTCCGCACATGAAATTTTGCCGAATTTGTGCCTGTGCGTGTAGAACTAGAAAGAAAATAGTATGCAATAACCATTTGATGGCAAATGTGTGACTATGGCTTAAGCGGTCAGGCATGGGGTTCAATGGGGGCTGGGTGGGGGAATCTTCGCGACTACATTTAAACTGCAATTACACATTAAGCGGGTACGTATCAACGAGGCTTGACTGTACCCGAGTCCCTTGAGTGTAGGCAGAAATAATTACCTATGTATTACTGCAGCGTCATTGTACAGGTCATGTTTGCAAGGTACCAGTGTGTGGTATGTCCCACATAATGTTCCTGACAGACATTTTTGGTTTATATACCCCGGCAATGTGTAATGGTTACATTATGCTCTTTCGATAGCATGGGACTCCTATATTGCTTTTGAAGTCTTAAATCCTTACCTTTTATGAGACCTGGCAATTCAAGGGAAAAGTTGTACATTTTCTTTTGTAGCTGACATGGACATATTCACTGGAGAGGCCATCGATGTTGTCATCGGATCCTCAAGAGATGACGGAAAGGTAACTTTAAAAGTCATAGAACTGTTTTTTTAAGGATCGATGTTACATTTACGCGCTGAAAGGGCTCATACATTTCAGAGTGGGGAAAGAAACTGAGTTATGTCCCATTTGTTTTTCCTTTATGGATGTAAGTAGCTGTGTATGATCCACGAACTAGATTTATGGCCGAGTACCATATTTATTGAAATCTAGGCTGGTCTCACTCCTAAGCCAGCACCTGAAGGTCTGAAGCCGGTGAAAAAAGTGTTTTTCTTGAATGTAAGCCGGACAAGTTAGGGCAACAGACACAAAACGCGAACAGCATTTATTAGTCACGACCCGTCCCAGCCCATGCAGTGTTGTCGTTGCTGCTAGCCTTGTTGCTTACCTTCTTATCATTGTCAGCATAAAAGAGCAGACAATTTTTGGTGCCATTTAGTGCACTTTAGATGCTGCACTCCTTGAAAGCATGCAATCAAGCTTCCTGGTGTGTCCCATGCTGCAGTGACCCAGCTCGCCACTTGCGTTAGTTATGTGCATTTAGTACAACCTGTTGCTGTTAGCTTATACGCTTTATGACTCGGCCAGATCGCGAAGTATTTCCGCAGGCAATCCATCCTCAAAATGCTTGTTGATACAGACGTCAAGTGGCTGAGGCTGGTCCGTCATGCCACCTGGTATAATAGCGATGTCCATTCAAGCTTGGGAGAGCACAGCCTTCATGCTGTCAGTAAGGTGCCCACAGTACATATCAAGGACAAGGAGACAGTTCTTGGATGACGTTGCCATGTGATCCTAATCCACTAGTCAAACGTGGCACTCGTCATCCGCCTGTTCGCATTTGCCTGTGTGGCAGCATTTCTGGGAAAGGCTTCTTAAGCCGGCAGTGGCTTCCTCTTATAAATTATGTATGCAGGCAGCTTATGTCAATCAGCTGTGCCATGCAGCATCATGATCGCATGTTGCTTTCCGCAAGTGGCCGAGCACATGGCGCCCCTTTGGTGCTGTTGTCATTGGCTTGCTACACCCCAGGCAAACCAAAATAAATGAAAAGGGGTCAGTTTACAGCACTCTAAAAAAGGGGGGTCAGTTTACAGCACTCTAATGCAGCCACTTTTGGTTGGCTGGAGTGGCCAAGTAGAAAATCTGACCCTGGTAATATGCTTGCTCTTGTATTTTTGTCTCACATAAATGTTTTAGTTGGGTTTATTGTTGCTTAACACTATTGCCACAATTTCCTGTGTAGAACAGTGTCCCATGAAAGCACAACTATGCTTGCTCTCAATGCATACAAATGTACGAGAAGTGTTTGCAGATTATCTGCATTTGCTGGTGGTAGTAAAATTAAGAGTGTGCAGAAATGACAGCAGTGGGATAGTGGGCATAAAGAAACAGCTGTGTGCGAGACTAGCTTGATGGCTCCTTTAACTAAGCCGCCATAAAGCGATCTCGATGCCTGTGGAGATGGCCATTTTCACTGCGTCTTCCAAGCTCATAAAAAATTGTCGCCACACAGAAGAAATAACTATAGAAAATGAAATTGTACTTCTACTATAAGTTAGATGGTGCACTGCGCTCGTAGTGACGCAGGTCTCCAAAACGGCGCTAGAAAACATAATTGGTGGACTAATCTTTTTTTATGGTAATGGTCACTTGTGTGATGAAATCTAGGGTTTGACGAAAACTCGTCTGGCGAGGAAAGAACGTGGCTGAATAAACGTACACTCGCCAACTGAAGTACACAAAAACAACAGATTGACCTTTTGGCACCCACTACGGGTGCCTTGTTCAAAATGAACGAATGCATGGTGATCTTTATTATATATGCGTCGGAAGACATAAGGCCCTTGCGTACAACTCAGGGAGGGGGCCCCGTGTCCGGTTTATTGTGTTAGTCGTAGATTGTAGTATGCAAAATGATTCAAGAAGCAATCGGGATGATAATTTCTTCTCTCTTTCGATGATGAAAGCCGAATGCCAGTTAATACTGTGACCAGTCTTCTCATGATGCTCTACTAGGGCGCTGGAAACCGTGTGTCCTTTGGCTACATCATTGCGGTGCTGCTGTAGCCTTCTTTTAAAGTTTCCCGTCTCGCCTACGTAGCACGCCTGGCAGTCCTGGCATGGAATTTTGTAGATGATGCCGGGATATTTTTCTTTTTCGAGGCAGTCTTTGACTCGGACGAGTTGTTGTTTTAGCTTGCTTGAAGGGACGTGGCAGATTTGTACATCATAATCTTTGAAAACTCTTGACATTGACTCGTTCACGCCTCGTGCATAGGGGAGAGCCGCCCGTTTCCTTGTTCTCATCGGTTTGATAGGGGGTTCAGCGGCATGCTTTTCTTCAGTCTTTATAAACTGGCCAGGGTAGCCATTACTGACCAAATCCTGCATTACTCTCAACTCAGCTCTGCGTGCGTCAGTAGTCGAGCACAATCGGAATGCATGGGTGAACAGTGTAGAGGCAACAGATCATTTGTGTCCAACAGGATGGGCCGAATCAAAGTGCAGATATTTCCCTGTGTGGGTAGGCTTCCGATAAACGCTTGTTGAAAGGCCAGATGCAGTACGCATGACTTCAACGTCAAGTAAAGCCAGGCGACCATTAACTTCTTTTTCAACGGTGAATTTTATTGTGCTTTGGAAAGCCCTTGAAGATAAAGCCCTCACGACGTTCCAGCCCGCTCCAAAATTGTGCCTGCGGTATGTCGACGATTGTTTTTCCATCATCCGCTGCAAAGACGTCGTACCTTCTCTGCAGCACCTGAACTCTTTCCAAAGCACAATAGAATTCACCATTGAAGAAGAAGTTAATGGTCGCCTGGCTTTCCTTGACGTTGAAGTCATGCGTACTGCATCCGGCCTTTCAACAAGCGTTTATCGGAAGCCTACCCACACAGGGAAATATCTGCACTTTGATTCGGCCCATCCCGTTGGACACAAACGATCTGTTGCCTCTACACTGTTCACCCGTGCATTCCGATTGTGCTCGACTACTGATGCACGCAGAGATGAGTTGAAGAGAGTGACGCAGGATTTGGTCAGTAATGGCTACCACGGCCAGTTTATAAAGACTGAAGAAAAGCGTGTCGCTGAACCCCCTATCAGGCCGATGAGAACAAGGAAACGGGCGGCTCTCCCCTATGCACGAGGCATGAGCGAGTCAATGTCAAGAATTTTCAAAGATTATGATGTACAAATCTGCCACGTCCCTTCAAGCAAGCTAAAACAACAACTCGTCCGAGTCAAAGACTGCCTCGAAAAAGAAAAATATCCCGGCATCATCTACAAAATTCCTTGCCAGGACTGCCAGGCAGGCGTGCTACGTGTGTTCTTCAGTTGGCGAGTGTACGTTTATTCAGCCATGTCACTTGTGTGAAGGTTTTTTTTGTATGTGTACATTAATGTTGATGGCATAATTATGTAATCATGCAGTCCTTGGAACGCAATGCTTGTGCACATTTCTATATTGCATCTAGTGACCGCACAGATCAACGAAAAAAAAGAGTGGTCGTACAGACAACACATGTATTTGAAATTCGGCTACCCAATGTCAAGGTAGATGTTAGTGAGTTCATCTAGCTATAGATAGCACTGAATATTCTTGCAGATCATTGTCAATTTAACAAATTTAGTGATTGCTATTTATGCTTGGGAGATTTTTATGTAGGAGTGTCTAAAAGATTTGTTAAAATTTTACTGTATAATTTAGTTCTGCTCATGCAGGTCAGCCCACTACAACTAATAAATGTGCCAGAATGCCAGAAAACAGTAGAGTTGAGAAAATGCATAGTGTATATCGTCCAGTATAAAACCTGTGAGCTACAAGCTATGTATGTGTTATTATATATTGCAGGTGTATGCTGGATCCGGGCAATGGATAGAAAAGGCTGCTTGGGGGACATTGTTGCGGTCTACGTCTGACTATGTTCTGCCGTATGGCGTCCACAATGTATTGGATGCCAGATGAGCTTAAGAACAGAAGCGTGACCGGGACTTTGTCCATCAAGTCGCGATCCAAGGGAAGGACTGAGGCCAGACCAGCCGTGACACCACAAAAGTTGTCATCCTTGAAAAGTATATGAACATACTGTTCCAATGAAAATAATTTTTCAAATGTAGCAGCACTGAACTGTTACAACTACTGAAGGTGCTGCTACGCTCGACAAAACAGTGCACTTAACCTGTATTGATGTGCCATCCTTAATGATAACTCCTCAGAGTAGTGGGCTTTTTACTATTGAATGTAATATTGCTATAGAAAACGTCCAAACTAGTGGCTCGTATCAACCAAATTTCATATAAAGGAGACATTTAAAAACATGTCTGCTATTAATCTACATACAGTTGTGGTCTGTTTCATTCTGAAGAAATTACAATTTTATGCTGTCTTGATGTACTGTGAGCACAAGCATAGCAGCACTATCCAGTGTGCCTGAGAATTCCTTGACAACGGTAAGTGCAGTGAAATTACATCAGCAAAGGAGAATGCGGATTTGTAGGAGCACTACTACGGTGCAATTTCGCTTCACTTTCTGGAAGATGATAAACGAGCAAGCCTAAGTGTTAACAGTTGAGAGCCCCAGTGCTGATCAGAATGCTTTAGTCTATCATTAGCTTTTATCCTTACTGGTTCTGATGGGTGCTAGCTGTGTGCATTAACTGATCTACTCATGTATAGATAGCACATGCAAATAGCCACAGTAAAAGCAAAGCTAGTGCTAAAGCACTGTGTTGCGATCATCTGCTACTGAAATATTTCATGTTAAAACTGTAGAAAGAATTTGAGGCATGTGAGTGAACATGCAAAAAGTAACCTGCAGTTTGGTTATTGAAAATGGAGCTTTGCAAAAATATTTCATTCAACCGTGGGCATATTGTTGGGAGCTTGCAATGTGCATGCTGGAAATAATTGTTTAGATGCTTTCATTACTTTTGTACTCGTGATTGCTTTTCTTGCGCAGGCCTCCTCCAGATCTTCTTGGGCAACAGTGTCACACCGGAAGACGAGAAAAAAAAGATTGAAAGACGTGCGCAGGCAATTGGCGCAGAAACTCACTGACGTGCAAAGAAGGTAGTGCTATTGGTACTGATAGCTACGGGGCTTGTCCCAAAAGTTTGTGCAGTGAGCCAACAAAACGCGGCAGAGAATGTAGTGACATGAACTGCTCAAACTTCTGGGACAGACTTTGTATATTGACCTTACCAGCTTAGCACTTCTACCTTTCTTTGTGGAGTTAGTGCTTACCGTATTTACTAAAAAATAGGTCCAACTTGAGTATAGGTCGACCACTATATATTGAATTAGTTGAGAAATTTAGAAAATTTTAGTTTGAATTAAGTCGACCAATATCTTTCTTTAGCAGTAGTAGTGTAAACTTAAATTATTTCTCTTAAGGGTCTTGGGTGGTGGGTGGGTGCCTCAGTTTAGAGCTCCATTGGTCTCTGTGGCTCGCTGGGCTTGATCGAGAAGAGCTCTCTGGCTCTCTAGATTTTTGCTAGCAAGCCAAACGTCCCGCTGCCTGTTACTTGGAATTTGCGCCGTTAGGGGGTGAATTTAGAGTTTGGAAGTCGTTGCTTACATATCCACATTACATGGACGAGACTTTGCCGCTCCCTACACCAAGTGAAGTGGCAGGGTGTATGCATCTTGCGAAGTATTTGGATGTATGGATATGCGTGGAGGACCACACAAATACCGATGGAACGAAAAATATTAGGTCTATCTTTAAGAGACGGGAAGAGAGTGTGGATCAGAGAGCAAATGGTGATAGCCGATATTCTTGTTGACATTAAGAGGGGAAATGGAACTGGGCAGGCCATGTAATGCGTAGGATGGATAACCGGTGGATCATTAGTTACAATATGGATACCAAGAAAGGGAAGCGCAGTCAAGGACGGCAGAAAACTAGGTGGGGGGATGAAGTTAGGAAATTTGCAGGCGCAAGTTGGAGTCGGCTAGCGCAAGACAGGGGTAACGGAGATCGCAGGGAGAGGCCTTCGTCCTGCAGTGGACATAAATATAGGTTGATGATGATGTGTGTTCGTAAGAAGTGCCAGTACCTGGCCTGTTTCCCTGTACGGTCTGGGTGTAGGTGGCTGTATTTTTGTCTCTTTGGTCTTCGAGGATGTCGTGCTGGTGGATCAGGGGTTCCTCGTAGGGATCCTCGAGCAGTTTGGTCGGCCTTCTCATTTCCCTTGAGCCCAGTGTGTGCCGGGCACTACATCATTGCGTGGTGCCATTCTAGGGTGGTGCCTAGCATGCTGTGGATTTTGTGTGGAATGGTGCCCGTTATATATGAATGGACAGCTGCCTGGGAGCGCGTCAGGACCAATAGAGATTGTTCTTCTGCCTCTGCATCTTGAAAGGCCTGCACTATGGCTGCTGCCTCCTCCGTGCAGGCCAAAGGGGTCCGAATGGAGCCAGTTATCACTGAGTACTATTGTGGCTAGTATTGTGAATTTGTTGCCACTCTACGCAAGTCCGTGTAGTATACGTCTGGATTTCTTCCATGTTTGTTTTGTAAGGTCTTTGATCGTGCTTTTCATCTGCTTTGGTTGTGTTCCGTGCTCATGTTCTTTCGGATTGCTGAAACAACTTTTCCCTCTTCTGTATGTTAAGCAGCAAAACTGTTTCTTCCCTGCTGTAGTGCCCACTCAGGGGCATCCCACCTTTTACAGCAGGACCCTTCCTAGTTCTGTTGAATTCATATGCTCTCGGTGTACCACGACCACCACCGTGGTATATTCATATGTGACGTAAATACCAAGAGCTTCCACTTCTTGATGCTCGTGTGTTTTGGTAGCTCCGGAGAAGCCTGGTATGCTGCCCTGATGATGGCGCTCACTTTGGTCGTCTTGGCCTTTTTAGCTTTTGAAAAGGGAGGCGAGTCAATGCTGCAAGCTGGATCCTCTTCGTACTTGCCAGAGAAGTCATCCTTGATGGATGCTGCACAGGCGTCCTCGGCACCCCAAATGACGATGTCTTTAATGCTGTCGAGTGTGCTGTATATGCAGCATCATTTAAAACCAGTCTGAATCTCAGCTGGCAGGCCCCCTCGCACATTCTTAACCCATGTTGAGACTTTGCGTGTCTCCATGATGGTCCCCAAACATACTTTATTAGATTTCTTAATACTAGTTTTGCTTTCTACTTTGTTGTGTATATTTACTACAGGTTACAAATAATGTATTAGTAAAGCAGGCGCCCATGTGCTGCTTGAACCCAGGCGTGGCAGAGGAATGCCATTGCCTCGGTACTTTCGCTAGCTTTTTTTCATGAATATCGGTAGAAATTCGTTG
The DNA here is from genome assembly GCF_013339745.2 of Dermacentor silvarum. Taxonomy (NCBI): domain Eukaryota; kingdom Metazoa; phylum Arthropoda; class Arachnida; order Ixodida; family Ixodidae; genus Dermacentor; species Dermacentor silvarum. Next base: position 425,975,271 of record NC_051154.1, read on the forward strand.
GTAACATAGATTGGGTAGCTTCATTAATTTCGAGAAAAAGGACGTATGTACAGTAAATACGGTATTTTTGTTTGCATGTATATGATGGCTGCGTGTGAATTACTGTGCAATAAAACTTTGAAACCATCAATCATAGGCGTATTTTCTATTTAGGAACTGTCGGACAGCATAATCAAACATGCTTGATGACGCCACTAGGGATCGTATTCTCGGAAAATCGCATTCGGAAGTAGTTTCACTTACGCGAGAATCGGCACTGCATGCCTGCGCACAAGCGTCGGGAAAATGCAAGAGCTTGCGTGGGCCGAGCCATGAACTCTCGCGAAAATGAAACTATCGCTAAAAGTGATTGCCAGAGAATACTGCCGCAATTGCGGCCTGTCGGAATAGAATATTCCGACGGAATAGAATATTCTGTCGGAATAGAATATTCCGACAGGCTTGCAAACCGACAGGCTGACGCCGACAGGCCGACACCGACAGGCGGACGCCGACAGGCTGACACCGACAGGCTGACGAACCGACAGGCTTACAGGCCAAAATAACATATAGCCGACAAGCCGACAGCCTGTCGGATTTTTTGACTGGGTTGGTTTACCTTGTCGCCGTATGCGATTTCGCTTTAGATTATTTATTAGGATTTATTGTATTACTTCCGCTGCTTAGAGGACATATTTTTCTACCTCCCACCTACGTTTCTTCTCGCAGTGGACACGTTTGAAGCTTTCTTGCTTATGAAAAGAAAAAAAAGACTGCCCGCTTTTTGTTATGTAAAGCCTTCGGGCTTTGACACTATACTAACATAATTAAGTAAATTAATTTGGCGAACTTCAACGAGATCCTAGTACTCGCTTTTTGGGTTTCACTTATATGTTATGTGCCGCGTAAGGTATTGTCGCGAGGTTTCTTAGATACGGCTGCCGCTGCTTTGTGTCCATTCATTTTTTCCCGAAGGGGTAGATTGTATTATTTAGCTAGAAGCATGAAATGCATGGGGGCATGTTAGCAAGTGATGCTGTGCGCCGGACTACCCCTTTTCGCACACGTTGTCTTGCTCTACCGTTCTCCTGGAATAAGCTGCGCAAAAAACAACAATGAAAACATTCATTGATCACTTTGAGTTGTTCTACAGGTCCATTTTTCATTAAATTATTTAAAGCGCCATACAGACGACACAAGAAGGGACACGGACGAGCGCTTACTAAACACTGATGTTTTATTGAAAGAAACACACAATATATAGGCATATCTGGCGGCCTAACTCACACGTTGTCGAAATTCACATGGTAACCAGGCAAAAAGGCGATAAATAGATTGTAAACGATGATGAAACTCGAATAAAAGATGACATTTGCGACAAGAACACGTGGTGTATAGAGCCACAAGACCATAAAAGATAATGGTTAAGCGATACACAAAACAGCGCTGTGACCCCATTAGAAAGCTAACGATTAAGACTTTTTTTCCAGCGCATGCAGGCGGCGCATCAACGTGCTTAGTTCTAACCAAGGGCTTCTAAAAATGACATTTCACTTGTATACAATATTTTTGACGGTTCGCTGACGCATTTCAGGCCCTTCCTTTTTATGTGGAAGGCTGCCTTCAGCTCACGGGCAACGCTGTCTCGACTTCTCTCCAGGACAATGCTATCTCTTAGGCGAGGCTTGCACCCGCACCCTTTGCAATGGATGGCCAAATTGGATCCAGTCCCTTTCTCTAGTGAGCGTTCATGCTCTTTTAGTCGTTCATTTAAACATCATGTAAACCTTTTAGCATGAGCGTGGAATTTGATAAACCACCCTTCCTTGCAACTGACAAGTGGATCGGTATGCTGTGTGCCGCAGGTCGTGCGTTTTGTATCTTGGTTGTTGACACGAGCGCATAATTTAGCAAGTTTTGAAGGGGCTGAAAAAACTACCGGGACTTTGAATTTACTCGCGACCTTCTTCAGGTTGTGGGCTACACGGTGAGAGTATGGTATGACCACGGGTCTTAATCTCCTGGTTTGTTGTTGCACGGTTTTTCTTCCTTTACCTTTTATCTTCTGGAGCAAGGATTCTACTACTGAAGTTAAAACTGTCTGTAACTAATTTTTTATTGGAAAGAACGAACATATATATAAGTGATTGCAAAAACCGTAGCAAAGAAAACATCACATGGTAGAAAGGATAACAGTTACCAGAAAAAAAATCGGAAAATGCTGAAGCCGCTAAAATTTAAATAATAAAAAGCACTACTTCGCACTGACGCACATGCTGAGCAAATATTGAAATTGACCTTCTGACAATGATAATGATGCCTGGTAACACAAGTTTCTCCTAGTCTTTTTGATGTGAAATGCCTCAATTATTTCGCGTGTAGTTTGGCATTTGTGTCTAGAAAGGACTTCTGTGTCCTGAAAAAATATTAGACTAAATGAACATCAGCATTCTCTTAACAATCTCAATGCTTCTCATCTAGCCTGGTATTGTTTTACGTGCGGTTGTAGGCTATTGTTTGAGGACACACAAGTCCTTTCTAGGCACAAATGCCAAACTACACGCGAAATAATTGAGGTATTTCACATAAAAAGACTATATATGAGAAACTTGTGTTAGCCAGGCATCATTATCATTGTCAGAAGGTGAATTTCAATATTTGCTCAGCACGTGCGTCAGTGCGAAGTAGTGCTTTTTCTTGTTTAATTCTTAGCGGTTTCACCAATTTCTGATTTTTTTTCTGGTAACTGTTATCCTTTCCACCATGTGAAGTTTTCTTTGCTACGGTTTTTGCAATCCCTTATATATGTTTGTTATTTCCAATAAAGAATTAGTTGTGAGTTTGCACTCGTCCTGTCTTCTTCCGCCACCATCCGTGTCTTCTTCGCGCTTATACCAAGAATATGTTACCATACCGACTCGCCCGACTATCCATCCTTTTGCGCCGGTGTTTGCCGTGATATTGCCGTGCAGGGGCCAGTCTGGTTGTGCTGCCTGGGAAGACGCCACACATAGGCGGAAAGCTTTCATTTTTCCGGGGGGCTGGGGCCCGACCAGCTTTCCGAAACCTACCCACATAACATATATATATATATATATATATATATATATATATACCCTCTGCTAAGAATTTTCTATTTCTAGCGTTATGGCGAATGTCGCCACTTCACTGACTTCAGGCACATTGTCGCGGTTGTCGTCGCCGTGATGTTCCGCATTAAATCCAAAAGCCATATGATGAGGGACCCATACCCTGTGGGTGCGGGAAAAAGCACGTAACAGTGAGCCGAAAAGGATGGCGGCTTGATGGCGTTATTTCCCACGCGCTCAATATTCGGGTTAGTTGTAGGTCAGGTAATCAAACGCGAATGGGAGGGAGAGCACGCGTCTTATCCTCTAGCCCTACCGTAGCTGTGAATGACTGTGCGCGGCTGACGCTTATGGGCCCGCGTGTCATATCTAATTGTTGGTAATCATTGGTGGGTGCAATGTTAAGGGCGAGCAGGGATGGCTGCTAACTTCATGTGCGCTGTCTTCCTTGCCGGGCTGTATTTCTGCGCCCCTAGTGTTACAGAGTTAAGAGACAGAGGTCATCGCAGATCACTCACAGAGGCCGTCAGTAGTGGACATAAAAATAGGCAGATAATGATCATAAATATAACTTTCAGAGTTCCGGTGAATCACGCGGCTGTACGAACCGTTCGCCTCCGCTGCCGGCGTTCTTCACAATGCTTGCGTTGTGAAAGCGATTGCTCGAGGTCATCCAGTGAAGTATTTACAGGTTTACATGGTCCGTGCTTACTATGTCCACTATGTCCACTGTGCTTTCTATGTTATTTTATGTGAATGTTTACTACAATTTATATGGCCACTATTACTAACGTATAGACTCCTATAAGGGCCACACTTTTCTGTCGCGATTTTGACGAGCCTTTCATGAGACCTGGCCATTTGACCTCATTTTTCCAGCTACGAGTATCAAATCCGCCGAAACCTCCGCGATCGCCTCCTCTCGACATCCAGTATCGACGCGCAAAAGTACACTGCGCGCGACAATTCGCTGTTGAGCCCGATCAGAATCAGCGCATGGAACTCGATTGCTTCTCGGTTGGATGTCTTTTTATTTTAATATTGGCTGTCAAGTTATGGGTGCGGCCCTTACACGGGTGCGATACTTACAGGGATTTTCACGGTAAGAATGTTCCTTCGTGTAATTTTCGTCTACTTCGCTATCGCTAATACTGCTTCGCCTTCCCAGCCAAATTGCCCTCTTTTTTATTTTTTTAGTACTTTGAGTCCGAGTATAAGCGCTATTGCGAATGTCTTCTAGACTTTTATTTATTCTGATTTTGAGTAAATCTAGCTTGGAATCATTTCGGTTACTGAGTGAATTCTATATGCAAGGTGTTTCAGCGAACAGTTTCCAAAATTTTTTAAAGGTGGCTTGTGGCATATAGTACAATTCTAGTTCGTGAGCTCATCTACTCGACGAGGCGAGCATTACCTGCACAAAAAATTTAAATGCATAATTGACTAATGAACACAATTAACCAATGAAGTTTTTAGCTTATGGCCCATGTTGCAATTTACAAATTCTAGACGTGGAGTGCGGATCCACTTTGAGCTAAATCTCAGGCTGACACCAGTGTCGAGATATCGAGATATTAATTCTCTAACTTTGCGGAGAAATACATTGGCGTGCCAGTCACTTTCTCAACAAAACGTCGTTTAATGCATCAAAGCACAAAAGTATGAAAAGAACAAATTATGGGACTTTACGTGCCAAAACCACGATCTGATTATGAGGCACGCCGTAGTGGAGGACTCTGGAATAATTTAGACCACCTCGGGTTCTTTAACGTGCACCTAAATCTAAGTATATGCAAATGTAAGCCAGACTTCTACGCCTGCGCTGTGGTTGCCAGAAGCCGGGACAAATGGGTTCGTTTAATAATTGAAGCCAAAAGGATCATTGAAGCAGGTGATAAGTGCGTAAGTGTTGCGTCAATATCTCTATCACGCAAAGAACTACTTTACCTGAACGCGAATGCGCACTGAGAAACTGTGATTGCGCTCCCTGTATAAAGTAGTGGCGTTCTTTTCTGATTAAACATTGTTGGAAGTGGCGCCCTGTGTGTGTGTGCTCTCTCTTCGTCCGTCGTCGTTTTCGCGCCTTCCCTTCAGATCAAGTATATGGGTGTTCTAGCATTTCGCCCCAACTAAATGCATATGCCGTGGCCGTGATTTGATCCCGCGACCTCATGCTTAGCAGTCCAACACCATAGCCACTAATCAACCACGGCGGGTAAGCGGAAAAGTAACTGGAACGCCAATGCATTTCTCCGCAATTTTCGGGAATTAATATCTCGAAACTGGTGCCATCCTGAGACTTAGTTCCTAGTGCATCCACCTTGCGATATCCACGGCTAGAATTTGTAAATTGCAACACGGGCCATAAGTTACTATGTTAAAAACCTAATTGGTGATTTTTTAATTAGTAGATTATGCATTTCAATTTTTTGTGCAGGTAATGCCCCCCTCTTCGGGTAGACCAGCTCATGAACTAGAATTATGCTATATGCCACAGGCAACCTTTAAAAAAATTTTTGAAAGTGTTTGCTGAAATACCTCCTATTTATGGCCTCTGCGTGCAAGATGCGATGTTTTCATCCCTAATGCGTAACTGCTGTAAATAATTAGAATAGCTTTATTTTCTTTTATTTGGTCGCCAGTCGTTCGCATTGCCTACTGGAAAGAGAATCAATATTCAGACAGATATCATTCACGTGCTTTTCACACACCGTTGATAGAAGACTCTGTCGAAGGGGTCACTGAAGTCTGCAGATTCTTTTCAGGGCCAAAAAAGCACGCAAAGTAATTTGAAGTGAGGTGAACATACATGAACATATTCATTCTCTAGGTATAGGCTATCCAATTAGTTGGCTACCGCCTTCTCTTTAAAGATATATTAAACATTGTCCTTTGTATATATTTAAATATATTGTGTCTGTGCGTGGTGTTCTTAGCGGAAATTTAAAAAAAAGTTAAAGTGAGGAAACATGGATGAGGTAGCCGCCGCTGGTGCTTCTAATGCGCTTGTCCTCCTATTGTCAGGATTTGCCGAAATGAAGCGAAAGTATAAATTAAAAGCCGTGCACGTCCACGCCAACAATGGTGCCGTAAGCTTTTAGCCACAACAAAAGTGAAAATGTGGAGGCAACGCAAGAGAATCCTCAAATTGTGTGGGTAACAGAACTCCGGTAATGACATTTTAGGGGCCGGGGGCGGGGGGGGGGGGGTGTAGGCTACGGATCTCCGGGGGGGGGGGGGCTCAGCTCCCCCGGGAATATTCCGCAGGGGACTCGCGCCCCGGAGCGCCCCCCCCCCCCCCCCCGTAGTCGGCGCCTATGACGCCACATGTGGCGTGAGACCGTCGTCAGGATTAAGTACCTAATGTGCAATTCGCGAAAAGTGAGGGATTGCTCAACAATCGCTTGTTTTTAAATGCTTCCTATGTGCTACGCCGACCGCATCAGCCCAGGGTCGGCTTCGCCGCAGTAATTTATGTCCCGGATTCCTGGACTTGTAACGCGTAAAGACAACAAGGTCGTATGAGGGAGCGGAAATACACACAGCCTAAATACATAACGCCTACACTAGGCTATAGCCATGTAGACTCACTCAAGGAGAAGTAGAACATTTTTATAAGTTCGGTTTCGACACTACCACTGAACACGTGGTAGACAGCCAGCTAGAGGGATAAGTCGACTGCTGATGCACTATGCATTGTGCGCCTCTTCATGAACCGCGGAAAGCATAGATTCGACCACAACCATATTATGTCCCCTAACTATACGCAGCACATGCGTAAATAAAAATGCAATAGTTATTGGGATTCGAACGCATCAGATATACTCGCGTATGTAGTGGTTGCTTGGATCGTGAAGTTGCCGCAGCGACTTGCATTTCTCTGCGAATACTCTGAGGTCCTGTGGTAGATAAGTTAGGGTGGTCGCAGTGGCCCCTTGGGCCTCTGCTTTTTTGCACTCATCAGACTGCATTAGACGCTGCACAGCAATTTCTCTCGCACGCAACCAAATCATTCTCAACGTGCTGTGTGCGTATATTGCCATGTCACAACGTGAAATCCATTAGTTGTACGTGCCTTATATGGGATGCAATGGCAATAGGTGATCTTTCCCTGGAGTGTATGGGGAAGTTACTTGCGTCCAAAAAGCCGCTGTGAATATACGTTTATTCGTATGTGCATTTGCAATTCAACTTATCGATATGGCTGAACTTCTTTCTCAGGTTTTACGATCCAAAACCAGTTCTGATTATGAGGCACGCCGTAGTTGAGAGCTCCGGATTAATTTTGACTACCTGGGGTTCCTTAACGTGCACTACAATGCAAGCACACGGGCGTTTCGGCATTTGGCCTCTATCGAAATGCGGCCGCCGCGGCCGCGATTCGATCCCGCCACCTACATCTCGCCACGCGGCGCGGGAGACGCCGTAGGACAGGGCTCGTATTTTCACCACCTGCCGTTAGGTGCTTGAAAAGCATGGCAATATATATATATATATAGTAGTAACTGGATTTTTCAATGGGCCAAGCGTATTTAGGAAAATCAGAAGCACAACTTATATATATATATATATATATATATATATATATATATATATATATATATATTTCGTTCTACGCCCATCATCCCGCAGGGGCGTCTGCGTCAGCAGGCGTTTGGTGTGTTGCAGCACCACGTACCCGAGCACACGAGGGTCGGACCCTCCCGCGTGTAGCAGTGCGCGGCTGGGCCGTGTCTGGAGAAAGGGGGATCCTGGGAGTTGAGCCGACCTTTAAGGCCCCCCCGGCAGAGGCAACACACCTCTTCAGCCTCTGTTTCACATAGACGGCACCCCTGGGCTGACCCGCCCAGGGGAAATCGGCGGTCGCCTTTTCCTCTCCCCCTCTCCAAACTTTTACTTTCCTGTCTCCTTTCTTTTACTATCATATCATCTCTTCTCTTCTGCCACTTCCTAATTTTCATAGGCGGCTTGGTTTAAGCTTGTGTATGTGCCCTCCCTTGAGTATAATTTATTAGGCTATAGTGGCAATATACGGTGGGCGCCTGCAGCCTTACGCGTTAAGTGCTGGAGTGTCCCCTAGTTGGGCTCCGTGGTGGGTGGTCGCCATTGAAGCCCAAATGAACTAAACTTCTATGGGAATTCACCAGCATTTCCCCGCATACTTTATCGTCACCGCACCGATGAACTTGGCCTATCTTTCAACCGACCAAAAGAGAACTATCCGAAATACCATGTTGTACACAGTGAGAACTCTGAAAAACTGGCCAGATTCATTTCTCCTTTCATAATTGCCAAATCATTGATCGAAGCTTCAGGGTAAGGTTATAAAGTGATTAAAATGGTTAGCGGAGAGCTTTGTCTTGAGGTCCCTCAGAAACATCAGTACGAGAAACTCGGCAGCCTTGTGACGTTTGCCAACACACCAATTTTTGTATCACCACACCGCTCAATGAATAGCTCACGCGGAGTCGTATCAGAAGCAGACCTCCTAGAATTATCGGAAGCTCAAGTCCTTGAAAGGTGGAAAGATGAAAATGTCACCAATGGAAAACTATTATCATCAGACGGGACAACAAAGAAATCCACACCTAACATCTTGTCTTAACATTTGGATCTAGTGTTCTGCCTGAAACCATCAAAATAGGATACCTTAAGTTAAATGTCCGATCATATGTCCCTAACCCAAGATGGTGCTTCAAATTCCAAATTTCGGCCATAGCTCGCAGAGCTGTCGTGGCGAAATAACCTGCGCAAGGTGTCCAGGGCCACTCCTCCGACAACTGCAGTGGCACTCCTCACTGTGGGGACTGCAGTGGTGACCACGCAGACTACTCACGTTCCTGTCCGAACTGGAAAAAGAAAAGGACATATTCATCCAAAAAGTAAAGGAAAATATTTCTTTCAAGGAAGCCCGTAAGAGGTACTCACTTTTCCACAGCACACCATATGCTGATGCGGAGCGTCGGGGGGCAGCGTCGCCGCGGCCACCGCCAACTGCCCAGCCCGCGCGCAGCGAGCTGCCGCTTGTGGCTCCTGCCCCCGGGGTGGAAGGAGCTAAGCCTACTCCACCCAATCAGCAAACAGGCCCGGTTACCCTAGGGTTACCGGCACCACAACAGTCCTTGGCGGCAGCCTGCGCTACGCGTAGCGAAGCCGCAGGACGACCAGCAGCTCCCACGGTGGGTGCAGTCAAGGCTGCCTCACCCACTCCGGCCTCTGTTGGCGCTGGCAACAGCCGGCGCCGCTCAGGCCCAAAAGCAGCCCCATCGACCTCCGGTCTGGTGGGCGCAAAGGTCTCGTCCTTCGCAGCGCGACTCTCTCGCGAAACTTCTCGCTCGCACGAGCGCGTCTGCGGCGCCTCAGCAGAGGTAATGGACACTATACACCGATCCAGACGGCGCACCAAGCGCCTAAGGAGCGGCAAGCTCCCTCGACCGCTTCAGAAAGGACAAATTCTGCGTTACAGGTCCTGGAAAGGGCTCTGTAATCTAAGCCAACACTTCCTTTTTAGTACACACAGCACCAATTTACTTTCAGTATGGATACACAAATAATACAATGGAACGTCAGAGGCCTTATTAGGAACCTCAATGATGTGCAAGAACTTCTCCACGAACACAATCCAGAAGTGCTGTGTGTACATGAAAACTCACTTAAAATCGAAACATACAAACTTTCTCCTACAGTATGTTACATTTCGTAAAGACCGCGATGATGTTCTCGCAATATCACGCGGTGTTGCCATTGCAATTCACAAAAGCATAGCATGTCAACGTTTACAGCTGCAAATGCCCCTTGAAGCAGTGGCAGTTCCACTTGTTCCCCTAAACGAACTCATCACCATTTGCTCGCTTTACATACCCCCACATTACCACTTACACAAATATAAATTTCAGTCCTTTATAGACGAATTGCCAGAACCTTATCTTGTTCTTGGGGATCTGAATGCACACAGCGGCTGTGGGGCGACTCTCGCATGGATGCGCCAGGCCGTGTAATTGAAGACTTTTTTCTCATCCGCCGCGTGTCTGCTAAACAAAAAAGAACCTACATATTATTGTCTTGCAAACAAAACTTTTTCCTCTATAGATCTCAGCATCGCTTCTCCATCCATATCACTTGAACTTGAATGGGAAGGTATAAAAAACTCTTACCTGTGCGACCATTTCCCAATACTGTTGACAGCACCAAGAAGATACGCGTATTCGCCACATACTCCCCGGTAGAATGTAGATGCAGCGGGCTGGGAGAAATTCTAAACACTTACCAGCACGATCTCGTGGGCTGACATGTCTTCGCTCGGAATTGACGGTGCCGTCGCGTATTTTAATAACTTCATAATTTATACAGCTTCTAAGTGTATTCCCCAAACCAGTAGACTTTCTAGCAAATGCCGTGTTCTATGGTGGAATGAAAAATGCCGGAACGCGCATAGGCAGCAGAACAAACATGGGGGCTGCTTCGCGATTCTCCTACTGCTGAAAACCTTGTCAATTTCAAGTAAATCATGTCCCAAGGTAGGAGAACGTGCAGACAAGCCAGGAGAGACAGCTGGCCGAAATTCTTATCAAGTATCAACTCGTACACGGATGAGGCCAAGGTTTGGAACAGGGTCAATAGAGTAAGAGAACGACAAACACATCCACCTCCTCTGGTACACATGCAGGGAGACAGCCTGGAGCACCAAGCAAACCACTTGGGTGCACATTTTGAACATGTGTCCACCTCATCGCACTATTCTCCAGCGTTTACAAGATACAGCGCAGTAATAGTAAAACAAAAACTAGACCGAAAGAGCACCGGGAACGAGCCACATAACCCACCTTTCTCTCTAGCAGGGCTGCGTGCATCACTCACCTGTTGCTACCAATCTGACCCAGGCTCTGACCGCATACTATACGAAATGAAGAACCTGCCCTCTCAAACGAAGAAAACCCTTCTCTGTCTGTGTAACTCTATATGGACCTCTGGCGAGAGCCCCTCTGCCTGGAAAGCGGCCATAGTGATCCCTATGCTGAAGCAGGGCAAGGATCCATCGTCCGTATTGAGTTATCGGTCCATAGCTCTAACAAGCTGCCTCTGCAAAGTTTTCGAGAAAATGATAAACCGCCGTCTGATACATTTCCTAGAATCAAACAAGCTGCTTGACCCTTACCAGTGTGGGTTTCGCGATGGCTGTTCCACCACATATCATCTGAAACGCACAGAGGTTCGTGCGGTTTTTTGTTCAGAAGCAATTCTTCCAGCCTGTTTTCCTCAATATGGAAAAAGCATACGACACTACGTGGCGGTTCGGAATAGTGAGAGACCACGCGCACAATGGCATACGTGGCAATATGCTGAATATCATTGAAAGTTACCTGTCCAACCGCACATTCCGTGTTCGTGTGGGTAATGCCCTATCATGACAACATGTGCAGGAAACTTGAGTACCACAGGGTGGTGTGCTCAGTTGCACCCTCTTTATTATACAAATGAACTCTCGGCGTCAGCACATCCCACGCAACATTTTATTCAGTATATGTCGACGATGTACAGATAGGGTTCACCTCATGTAACCTTGCACTCTGTGAGCGGCTGGTTCAGCTTGGTTTGAACAAACTGTTAAGTGGACAGACGAGAATGTGTTTAGGCTTAAACCTCATGCGTCCTCGTCTCCACAAAAGTCCACATGCGTCCTCGTCTCCAGAAAGAGAGGTCTGCACCCTGATCCCAACATCGAGATGCAGGGTGATGGTCTACCTGTAAAAACGAAACACAAATTCCCGGGTGTAATTCTAGACGCGAAGCTAACATTTATCCCACATCTAAAGTATCTAAGAAACAAGTGCATGAAAACAATGAACATGTTGAAAGCGTTGTCTCGCACTACGTGGGGTAGTGACACAAGATGTCTATTGAATTTGTATAAGAGCCTCATATGATCACGTATAGACTACGGTTCCATTATATATCACTCTGCGACGCCGAGCGCCTTGAAGATGTTGGACCCTGTCCACCATCTGGGCATTCGCCTTTCTACGGGTGCGTTCTGAACAAGCCCCGTAGAAAGCCTCTACGCTGAATCAAATGAGTGGTCGCTCCATCTGCAGAGAACGTACTTATCCTTTGTGTATTTCCTAAAAGTGAACTCAAGCAATACACACCCAACCTAGAGAACTATAAATGATCTGTCCAGTGCCCAAACCTTCCAGAACCGCCCATCCATGAGAAAGTCCTACGCACTGCGAGTAAGAAGCCTTGCCGAAGAAATGGATGTGTCGCTCCACGAGCACAATGTCAAGCCCCCTCCTGTACAGATGCCGCCATGGCAGTGGCAGCTGATTGACTGTGATCTGTCCTTCGTTGATGTTACAAAGCATGCGCCGGTCGTACATATCCGTATGCACTTCCTCTAATTGCAGCACAATTACTCTTGTCCGGAATATTTTACTGACACTTCAAAGTCATACGCTGGCGTGTCTTACACGGCGGTCGGTCCATCCTTTTCGGCTGCCGGAGTTCTGCACCCAAACACAACCATCTTTACAGCGGAGGCCTTCGCCATCCTGGCGGCGGGTAAATACATCAAACAGTTAGACATATACAAGGCAGTCATCTATACTGACTCTTTAAGCGTGTTGAAATGTTTAAAAACTCTAAGTAGGCACAGAAACCCCGTAATTAGGTTCTTTATTCTATCATTTGCACCGGGTATGCATCCAAGCAGCAAATTGTGCTGTGCTGGGTGCTAGGGCACCGCGAGATCGAAGAGAATGAGTTGGCCGACCAGCTAGCCACATCCGTTCATACAGACGCAGCCACTTCGCCCATAGCCGTCCATGTATGGACCTAAAGCCGTTTATCAAGAAATAGGCGAGGGCCTACTGGCAACGTCTGTGGGACAGAGAAACGAGCAACAAACTACACACTATCAAGCCTCATCTCGCTCATTGGCCGCCACACAGGTTACACTTTGGAGACTCAGGATAGGACACACATACAGTACACACGCATACTTATGGTCCGGTGGCGATCCGCCTGTCTGTGATGACTGAGGTGAGCCACTCAATGTACTTCATGTCCTCCTGCAATACCGGGAACTGGAGCCTTAGAGGAAAATACATTTTCCATTACCATTACGGCAGAATGTTCCATTACATCCGTGTATGTTTTTAGGCAATGAACCTCTTTTTAAATACCAATCGCTTCTCGCTTTTTTTAAAGAATATACATAATTTCCGTGTTAGCTATCCAGATGACTTGTAGCACGGCCTCTCTGCAGAGGCCGTTGCTGCGGTATTTTATTAAAGAAAGCACGTTGCTCCTGTTCTTCGTCCACAAAGGCCTTCGGTAGGCGTCGTGCTAATTTATGCTATTAATTTTAACACCATGACCCTTTCTCATACATTCATGACCCACAGATCATTCCGCACGACACTGCCATAATTCTATTCTATATATGTTTTACGCCTCTATACCGCGATTTGTTCTTAGGCCCCTTTACAGCCACATTGCATCCTATCATCGGAACTCACTGATCATGGCAAACATACCATTCATTATCTTGGCACTCTTAGGTCACATTTGACCCTTGCGCCACAAAACACCAAATATCATCATAAGCATCTACGCCCATCAGCATGCCTGGGCATCACCAGCGTCAGGAATCGATCTTGCGGCATTGTGCGCAGCAGCATATCACTGGACCAATTTCGGCAGGTGTGTTATTTATTTCGTTTTATGGAGAAGCGACTTGGTTTTTACGAAACGATATGCTGCTATTGGGATGTCATATAATGGAGGTTACTTGCACACACTAAAATCTAAAGGGCGTGAGATAGCGTGCCTTGCGTTTCCATGATCACACTCATTTTCAGCAGGAGCATTGACTGTTTCGACTTACCGCATTTTTAATAATCGCGTACCGGCGCATAAAAATATTTACTCCGACGCTGTACTTAATGAAATACACTTGTCCCAAACTTTCAATTCCTCTGTTTCTGTTGTTTGTGAGATTGTAATTTGTTTAGATGTTTCATATTAATTGCTACATTTGAGTTCGGCGTGCATCGGACATGATTTGGTTGAAAATGCCGCGGCTGCACGAAGTCATGTCATTGGCCTATTTAGTGATCGCTTAAGTACACAATGCGGCGCTTAGAAAGAGCCGCGAAGCAATACACGTACGAACAGAGCGCCTATGACGTGTGTCTATGTGTGTCTGTCTTCATGACCATTTATTCACTTTGTTTTAGCAGAGGACAATGTTGGGCAAGTTGGTGCATAGCTTTAACGAAATATTTGTGGCGTCAACTGGCAGGAAACAAAAGAGGGACACGACAGGTGATCGTAGGATAGGTGATAGGACAGGATACGTGAGGGGACAGATAGGACGCTATCCCTCTTGTGTTTCCTGTCACTGACTTTGAGCGACAAATCTTTCATTAAACTCTTCCCTTTGTTTCACGTTCTAACGGCTGCGGCTGTTCTACAAAATCCGTTGTCTTGCAGGACCTCCAAGTGAGAAGGAAAACAAATGACGGTAATCATGCAGGGATCGTCTACTAGAAGGGTTACGAGAAATACAGCAGCGGCTGCAGCAGATGGCGCCAACGTACACTTGAAGACTGTGCGTTACTCAAGAGTTTAAATGTGAGGATTATCCGACATTACACCTGTACCAGATTAGTAGAGGAACATAATTTTTAAAAAGTCTTACGCTTTTGACATCTCCAAGGGAGCCACGACCGTTGAGTTATAGCATATGTATCCTAGCCTCTCCCCGAAAAATAAACAAAAAAATAATATGGTGCGCGCACAGATCCGCAAGAATTCCGAATTAAAGCTATACTTGGGCAGACTATGTGAAGAGTAGACTATTCAAAGGCATAGACAACTAAGAGGGGCTCAGAGATCGGTTGCAGAGGCTGATGTGATAGATATGTTATGGCGTGAATAAAAAAATCACCTACGATTATGATACTCCCTAATGCGAAATTTGAGCGCACCTCAATACGCTTTTTCATTTCGCGATTTATTGGCCGGCGCGGAAAATCCGTCTCGTACGGCACATTGCAGACGGAGCGAAGCGTTGCAGAACAAGTAACACTCAAGCACAACGATAGCGGCGAGCAGAGTCGGCGATCGTCGAACATCTGATCTGCGGGTGCGCGCCGCAGTCAATCAATCACTCAATCAATCTATCAATCAATCAATCGCTGCCCTAGCAAAAATTCTAATAGAAGTTTGTATTAGTCTAATACAGTTTTGTATTAGTTGTATAAGTTTTGTATTAGACCAATAGAAATTTCTATTAGTCGTACTGATTTACATATAAGACCAATAGGCCCAGTGTATTAGACTTATTAGCCTTATATAAACAGTGTGGCGTGTCTACTAGTATCTCTATTAGACTAATAGGTCCTATTGGCCTTATTACAGCGTACCAGAAAAATTCTAGTACACTGTAGCCTTATACAAATTGTTGCTGGTCTGATACAACATGTATTGCTGGATTCCACCGCTCTTGTTTGCTGGTGAAAGTTGATGAAAAAAAATAGACTAGCGGACCGCTTGCTTGCATGGAGAGGTGTTTGTATTTAATCACTGAATAATAAAAAATTCTGCTGTACAATTGTGCAGCAGACTGCGTTCGCACGTTTGCATTAGTTTCAGCGCACTAAGCTAGTGAAACTGGCCATCTCTCGGCGACATACACAAAAGCGACGTGCGCCTACATTGTCTTGCCAATTTTGCTTCACTGAACCTCGTCGCGATGAGTCGTTGAGGAAACAGCTAGTGTTTGCAGCACATCGAATACTTCCCCACGAAAAAAAAGAAAAAAAAAACGAACAACCAGCAGTTCGGGGGGGGGGGGGGGGTCACCGGCCCAACCGGAGGGGGGGGGGGGGGCAAGCTTCTGCTTTCCTCTACGTCGCGTGATCGATAATAAATCTGCAAGACAGAATCGCGGTGCCCGGTCAGCTTACGAACGACGACGACGGTTCCATAAAAGCAACCATATTTGTTTGCGGCTGAAGTTTCGTCAGTGTCGTATTTTCGGTTAAAGCGCGCATAAAGTAAATGTTGAACTTTTCACCTAAATTGCTAACTTGATACCGCATATAAAAGGCCGTAATTTTTATTGACATCAAAGAGCAGTATCGCAGAGAAGGGAACACGGCGGGCGGGAAGGACATAAAACTGCGATCGTTTATCAGCCGTAGTTGCGCACAGCACGTGTGCCATGGCTACAGTATGGCAGCTGCCATGTCAATGCGAGGCGTCACGCGAGCCGTGCGTGTTAGTGAATGAACAATGTGTTTTTAAGGAACCCGTGGTGTTAGCGCCTGCGCAATCTCATTCGTGCAGTAGTATATTTGGTTAGTTGTATCTATGGCTGCTGTTAATACTTCAAAACAACGCAAGGCAACTGTTTTACCCCTGTCCTTCGCGGCAGGGGCGTAGCCAGAAACTTTTTTCGGGGGGGGGGGGGGGTTCACCGGCCCAACCGGGGGGGGGGGGGGCAAGCTTCTGCTTTCCTCTACGTCGCGTGATCGATAATAAATATCGGTAGTTTAAGCAGACTCTATACATGTATATCAAAGACATGGGACCGCCCCCCCCCCCCCTCGCGTGTGCGTGTGTTGTGAAGAAATTAAGTAAAAAGTAAAGTAAGCTCAGTAAATACAGTATGTACGACAGGTACAGTGGGAGTTTGGAGCAACGGCCTCTCATCGCGCCACTGAATGGACCAGTCTTCGAAAACGCATCAGTTGAAACGACCGACATCATTAATTGTTAATTTCCGTTAAGCGTAGATGGCGTCGTCCTCATCGGGCTATACCTACTCCCATAGCAATAGCTTATTCGCTGCGTCTTTGCGCTAGAAAACTTAAATACGCGCAAAAACGCGTAAGGCATTTTTTTTTCGAAGCTTTCGTCGCCCTGCTCCCTCATACGAGAGGGTTGCATTTTTTGCGGCAAGTGCATGGGCCGCTGTGTCTTCTGATGTGTGCGAGCGTGCAGCCGTCATTTGCCTTTACGTCAACAGATTCAGAATTGTACAGAATATTTCACCGCACAGCATAGATATGGCATGTGTACACATTTTAAGTAGTGCGTGCAACTCATTTCTGCTTCACTTACGGCGGTGCAAACAGGAAGCGGCCTTGTACCTCACAGAACCTCGACTGATTGGTGTACTAGTGATGCAGGAATGAACTCCGGTCTTTTTCAGTGCATAGTGCACATAATCGATTTCTCAGGACGCGTGAACTCCGACGAGAACTGTCAGCGCCTGCAACAAGAGTTTGCTTACGCTGTACTGCGCATAGCAGTAATTCATGCTTGTCGGCTGTCTGTTTCGTGCATTCTGTTGCGAGTCGGTCGAATTTCACTGCTGTCATCAACCCCTTCGTGTGTACATTGCTGGTTTGGGATTCCACAACAAAACAGCAACTACCAGCCTTCCGTAATTGCTGGTTTGGGATTCAACAACACAACAGTAATTACCAGCCTTCCGTAGGGGCGCAATCGCAAACAAGAGACGTTTCTCGCGCAGACTCCTGCGCGAGCGCGGCCTAACCGGCACCTGAAGGGAAGCGGCGGAAATGTATACCGAAGATTTCAACCACCTGGGGTCTTTAACGTGCACCTAAATCTAAGTAAACGGGCCTCAAGCGTTTTCACCATCATCTAAAATGCGGCTGCCGCATTTGTTGCTTCATTTCTTGCGCATTTGTTGCTTCAGAATGCGGCCGCCAGATTCTCGCTCAAAACTTCACAGAATGTAAAAGCCTTGACAAACACCGTGACAGTTTTTTCCATATGCAGACATGATTCACTGTAAATTACCAACCCAAATGGAAGCGCCCAGGAATGGAATTGTGATAGTAGCACCGGTTTCGTGAATTATGTCAGCGCGAAGCTACGAGAACAAAAGGTGCGTAAGGGGGGGGGGGGTTGAACCCCCCCCCCCCCCCCCGTCTACAGTTTCGAAGGAACACACATCTTATGTTGATTTTGTGTGCTTTATAATTGTCCTGTCATGTCAGGTAGCGTCATTTTTTATTATGATAAACATTTTGAGCTAGCATATATCAACTGTCCTAAAATATTGGCGATCCACATTATTCTAATTTGGCAGCAAATATTGCCAGCTTAAACGTTTAGTGGTAGAACTAGCACCCCTGCTTTCAACTGTTTCTATATGTGTGTATTTTTGTGCCCAGGTTTTTTTAACCACTTCCTCAAAAGGACGTCCTCTGGTCGAAGTCAACGAAAAGCTCTCAATCAACATTGCTGACCTGACGAAGATCTCGAAAGAGGAATCTGTAAAAAAAACATGCTGTGCTAATAAATGCTTCTAGCAATTTTACCTGTTTTTCGTTATCTGGTGCATTGCAACATTTTCTTTTACAGCAATAGACCTATTAGACTAACACTAATAAGCCTATTAGACCAATACACTAATAGACCTACTAGACTAATACACTAATAGACCTACTAGACTAATAGGCCTATTAGACTAATTCACTAATATATATTAGACTAACACACTAATAGACCTAATAGACTGTATTAGTGTCAATAACCTAATAGGCTATTAGTTTTTGTATTAGAATTTTTGCTAGGGTGGTGCCCGCGTGGCTTCCAGACGCTACACAATTCGCTTCGCGCATACAATCGGATTACAAAAAGCTTTCAAGACAACAGCCAACGGATAGAACTATCAATAACATTCGATAAACTTCTATGCAGGCGCGCCGTGCGTAGAGGGATAAGGTTTAACATTTGTTAACCGATGAAACGCAGTGAGCGAAGAAAGAGGAAGCGAACAGACGACGCGCGGTACTGTGGCGCCATCTCATAGCGATCGTTCGCACTACGCTTTTCTCTTTCATCCTTGGCTGTTGTGTTCGTTCGCTGGATCACGCTGCCGACGCTCGCCCCAGTAACGGGCCTTAAAGCTGCGCTGTAAAATGATGGTCGCATGAATATTTTGCTATGCTTATAGGTGGCACTGCCGCTCGGAGGGCATAAGCACCCGATGCCGACAGGAATAAACTTTTTTTTTATAAGGAAGCTCTAATGTGGGCCTACACAGGTGTCTTCTTTAACACCTGAATAAATGCAACTTTATTGAAAATCCAGCGAAGTTTCACGACCCGGGCTCAAGTCTCCCATGAGGGGACTTCGAGGCGTTGCCTCGTTGCCGCCTCCCGGGCCCGCTGGACTGCCCAGTTGTCTTGAGGTTTGAGCTGCGCAGAGCGGCGGCCCACTTCGACGCAAGAGCCTCCGGAGCTGCTTCTTCCTGGGGTTTTGCGTGCCAAAACCAGTTCTGATTATGAGGCACGCCGTAGTGGAGGGCTCCGGATTAATTTTGCCCACCTGGGCTTCCTTAACGTGCACTACAACCACGGTGTAAGAACATTTAGGTGTTGACACTGCGCGCGCGCGAGCGTCCAGAATATGTTCGGCAGCGCGCGGGCGCGCCGAGTAGCTTGGCTGCGAGCCGATAGATGGCGCCGTGGTCAGCGGTCCCAGGTCAAATAATGAGAGGTATACAAAAATGCTAGATAAAGAACATGTATAGTATACCTGATTAAATCAAGCAGGCTAGGTGACTATTTGTCGCCGCCCCGTTTCAAAGGGGATGCCAATAAATCATCATCATCATCATCATCCAGCTTAGCGGCGCCGGCGGCTTGACATTGCTCTGCTTCCGCTAAATTTTCGTTCATAGTGGAGTGAGTAAAACTCAAATCTCGAAGGTAAGTCGTTATTTCAGATTAAAGGATAAATATACCCGGCTTAATGCTTCGCTAACATGAAGGTTCCTTGTGCAGGGCGTGAATGACTTGAACACGGATCGATCGGGCAGCATTCAAAGCCCACTCAAGTTACGCTCGCGCGCACAATTTGTTTCATCCGGTCTAGCCGTTCATCCAAGCATAAATAAAGAAAAGCGTTAGCTCACGTGCTACCCCTTGATCAGAAGAAAATAGTGACTGCACCGGAAAATAGTGTATTTCATGCTTATCGCTGTTTCCATTCACAGTCAGAAAACTGTTCAAACATCGTTGCGTGAATTCAGTGTGGCCGCGATATAAATTAAGAAATGAAACGGCGCAAGCTTGCGATATACAACGCACTAGAGCAAAGTGGCTGTTCATGGCTAGAACTTCAGATGAGAATGCACATCAGCTATGTAAAAACTCTTTCAAATGGGAATTTATTAGGCGGGACGAAGGCAGATGTCTTAGCTTGGATTACAGCATCACTAATACAGTTTACTTATGAAAACCTGAGCAACTGTGAGCAACTGCCTTTTTATTTCAATTCCACCTAACATAGACCGTGTATATTATTCATTTGGCTTTCGTTCATTGAGGACTCAGTGGCTCTTGCAAGATCTAAAAAAAAGAGGTGAATTTATTTTTCCTTAAATTGCTTGTGATAACATGCCAATGTAAGCGTGTTTGACAATGCATGCTACAGCCTGTCCACAAATGCACTTACACCCATCACACAATAATTTGATAGACATTGTTATTATTATTTTTTTGCAAAGACACAATACGAAAAAAATTGTGCATGAAGCAGCGCAATAATTTTAATAGGGGATAACCATCCCAGAAGCTTACGTTCTCATACATTCCCAGAATAAAAAAATGCTGAATAAAAACATGCAAGCGTGTAATATACACCGCACGAGCACTGTCAAAAAATAAATTGCCCGCCAATCCACCCTGTGAAGGTGGTTGGAAAGCGAAGCTTTTTACGCCACCCTCACGGTGACTGCGGCGCACTTGATATTTCACACACTACAACGTAACTTTAACCACGGCCTTTGTTATTATTTACTTCACAACAATGTTCACTACTGCTTTATGATCGGTGTGATATACACTACTAGACTACCCCATAGTGGGGTAGTCTAGAAAATGAACCGAAGCAGTTACTAGGCTGGAAGGGTTTCGAATGACGTCAACCCTTTCTCAAGCAGCTGCGTAAGCTTTGCAACACCTGCAATCTAATCTTACGGACTGCGCCGAGCCTGTTTCCGTTGTTTGCCCGCAGCCCTTATCATCAATCATGTTGGCTCATCACTTTGAAGCTTGTTTTTGTGGTTTTTCTTGCGAAAACGAGTGCTTAGTTGTACGCTGAATGCCTGAATTCAAGTAAGCTATACCTGCAATTGTTAGCGGTTCGTCGGGATCGTTTCTTTGATTACAACGACGGACACGACAGAACCCTTGGCTGGTAGAGGTACAAAGCTTCGCTTTAATATCAGAAGTCAGGATGGGACAGATTTCAAAATCAGGCACACATTTGCACAGAAAGCAGCAGTATTATACAGGGTGCACAAAGATATAAAAATATGCAAATGTAGCTGGACAGGACCATAGCAATGTTGTTGCCGTCCCTTGGAGATACTCAGCTTATTATTTTTTACATTCCGCCTAATTACAAAGTAGTCTTAATCAACTATTCAACTTATCAAATATTGTTATTAGATTAAAAGTGTCAATAAGGAAATTGTAGAGCAACATGAAAGACTCCCGATACATCTTTCTATTCGTCAATACGCGCTACGTAGAAGTGTTTTCCCGAGCGTGAGAAGCCCACGAATACACGCAAAGTGCCTCGAGCGGCCAGTCGCGCGGCAATTTTGCGTGTATTCGCGGGTTTCTTTCACGCGCGGAAAACACTTTTATGTAACACCTATTGAGCAACAGAAAGTTGTGTCGGTAGTTTTCCATGTTGCTGTACAATTGTCTCGTTCACACTTTTTATCCAATTATAGCATCAGAAAAGTTGATTATTCAATTATGAAAATAATTATGTAATTAGGCGGAATGCAAAAAAATAATCTGAGTACCTCCAAGCGACGGCAGACAACATTACTTTGGTTCTGTCCGGCTACATGATATTTGCATATTTTTAAATCTTGGTGCATGATAGTTAAGCCACCCAGTATACCAGCATATCTTGTAGATGCAGCAACATTTGCACAAACTGCTGTGGCACACAGGAGGTTCTCTCTTCCGCAGTGTATTTTGAGGTTTATTTAACCGTGTGAGGTTCTTTGGACAGTTTGGAAATAAGGTGGGAACCCTTTTAGCGAGCTCCGCGTAATATGCCGTCGATATCGTATCCTCTGAAAAATGGTTGGCGCAGACATGGTCGGTAGCCATATAGTTCGGTCTGTCCTCAGATTAGCACGGCGCCACTGCTCTAGACGACCGCTGTCAGACGGCGCTTTGAATAAAGGCACATGCTCCACACAAGTCCGGTATCCGGAATTGCAGTTTGAAATGAAGCACTTTCTAGCCATTTCAAACGCATCTCAGAAGGACGCTGCCACCTTTGTTGAGGGCCCCCTGGTGACAATACCCAAGCATAAGCTCATGAAACGCACGCGAACAAGAAGCGTGCCTTAAAAAAGGTCACCGTTTCGCCCTAAGGGCGAAGCAATGAATGCGATAGCAACACAGCAATGTCATACGAAGTAAGGTGAGCGGCTTTGGTAGCAATATGAATTGTAGTAAACATGAGCTGATTAAGTAAGCAGGTGTGCTGCGGCGTAAGTAGACCGACATGAAGAGAGACTCGATGACCACGAGAAGGCGCGTGTGAAACGGTGTTGTTGATGAGAAGCGCTTCCCGTGGGCAGCGCGTGCGAAGGGACACACCTGTAGCGCTGCACTGCCGATCCGGGCAGCATTGCGTGTGTAGCGTGCGTTGGAAAATGTGGCCCGACTATTACGAACTGAATGAACAAGCGTGGTGTGAGCGCGCACAAACACGAAGAGATCACACTGAATGACAGCAGACAACGACTGTCAAAACGCTGGCAGCAAGCATACGCCGCAGCGGGCGAAGGTACGTGCGGTCTATCGCTTCAACGGAAACTGAGCGGCGAATGCACTTAAAGGTCAGAGCCGTGTGGAGATAAGAGACGGTGCGAGCGAGCGACGAGCGCGGTTGTTGGCAGAGAAGTGCGCCCCCCCCCCCCCCCCCTTGCTCCCTCCGGCGCTGGCTTCCTGCTTCCTTGCTTGCGCGTGGGAGATTGAGTGCGTTCGCTCTCCGTGATAGCGCGCGTCTCCGCACGCTTCCTCTCGGGCATACGGCGCGCGGCGAAGATTTTATCTATAGGGAACGTCACGGCGACGGCGACGGCGACGACGACGGCGACGACGACGCCGACGGCAGAAATCCGGTTCAAGTGTCCATATAATTGCTATCGCAATAAAACAGCGCGGGCGCACATGCAAGCAGGAAGACGAAGCAGCGGCCGCACGCGCCTTGCCGCTGAGGCTGGGACCGCATTCCGCAGCGACCTCTACGACGGCGCCGACCGCGCTGTAACCGAGCCGAACATAATCTGGACGCGAGCGGGCGGCGCTTTCGCGCGCGTTGTGGGGAGAGTGTCAGCACCTCTCTTGCTTATTCTTACACCGTGACTACAACGCAAGCACACGGGTGTTCTTGCATTTCGCATCCATCTAAATGATGCCGCCGCGGCCGGGATTCGATCACGCGCTCTCGTGTTCAGCAGCGCAACGCCTTAGCTGACTAATAAAAGCCACCGCGGCGGGTGGCGGAGCTGCTGTCATTTTCGCTGCTATAACAGGACACTCCCACAACATGTGCGAGAGTGTCGCTCTAGTTGCTTGACAACACTTGCAAAGAGCACCGGGAAATTTCGCGGGGAAAATGTGCCGCAATCGCACCGGACTGGGGAAGGTGTGTGTCTGCAGTTGTCACCAGACGAGTGCCTGGCGACGTTTCAGTTGGGGGTGAGCTGGGGGCAATATACTCCTGCCTAACTGGTAGTGCTTGGTGATGTCGTTATATCTGACTAGGCGTTCTCGCGTGTTTCGCACCAGGAGGTCGGAACTCGAAAAGGGTGTCTCTGACTCTGCGCGTCGGGTAAGTTCTCGCGCAGAGTGGTGTGCCACCCCATTCAAGTTAGGGGGGCCCTCGTCGGTGGGGGTGGCGACGTGTGCTAGATACCACATGATCGATCGCGGTGCTATCGAAGTGCTGTCGACCAGCTTTCCTTAGGATCTGAAAATCTACGGAGGAAATGCGCCCCCGCGCGTAGTTACGAAATGCGGATTGTGAGTCGCTAAGAACTACCTCGCAGAGGGGGTCGGTAAGCGCAAGCGCGATCGCACCCTCTTCCGCTGTTTCTGGGTATTCCATGCTGACACTACACGCGTGCGTAAACCGGGAGTTACCGTCTACAACTACCGCCGTGAACCGGTGTTCTTGTGTGTATTCTGCCGCGCCTACGAAGCGCGTAGTCGTCTTCCCCCCAAAGCAGTGCAGCAGTGCCTTGACACGCGCCTGGCGTCGGCCCCTGTTACGTTCGGGGTGCATGTTTCGAGGCATAGGGGTGACGATCAGCGTGTCGCTGATGTCCGGTGGAATGGCCTGTTTCTGACCGTGTTGGATATGATAATTGAAGCCGAATTTCTGCAGGATGTACCGACCCGTGGCTGTCAGGGACATGCGTTCGAGTTGCGAGGCTCTTTGCGCATCCACGATTTCCTCAAGCGTGTTGTATACCGCCAGCTGTAGCAGACGAGCAGTGCTCATGGACTCCGGTAGGCCAAGGGCGATCTTGTAAGTCTTGCGTACAAGGGTGTTGAGTTCTCCCTTTCGGTGACATTCCAGTTCTGGAAGGCAGCCACATAAGTAATGTGACTGATTGCAACGGAGCGTATGAGGCGCATGACGCTGTCCTCCTTCATGCCCGTGTGCTTGTTTGTAATGCGTTTGATCAGGCGGGTAGCCACTGTAACCTTGCCTTCGATCTTGCGGATAGTCTGCGTTTGGCCCGTTGGCTGCTATATGCAAGCCGAGGATACGTATCTTCGGGACTCGGGGAATATAGGAGTATAATCTCACATTGGCACGATTCGCCGGTAGGCTTGGGTCGGCGGTGCGAGCGGTAGAGGAGCAGCTCCGATTTGAGTGGTGGAGATAGTCGGAGACCCGTGTCTTAGAAGTAGATTTCTACTGCAGAGACCGCTGCTTGTAAGGTGCCTTCTATATGACCGTCACTGCCCTTGTTGACCCACAGGGTGATGTCGTCTGCATACAAGGTGTGATGGAGGCCGTCAATCTCGTCGAGGTAGGCGGGGAGACCCAGCATCACGAGGTTGAAAAGGAGCGGGGATATGACCGACCCTTGAGGAGTGCCGCCGCTTCCTAGTGCATGTTCGTCGGATGTCATGCTGTCGACCATGAGGATGACAGTGCGGCGCGACAGCAAGTCTCTCATGTAATTGTAGTTTCTCTGACCCATGTTGAGCTTGTTAATTCGACTCAGGATTGCTGCATGTGCTACATTGTCGAATGCCTTTTCCATATCCAGGCCAAGGATGGCCCAGGTGCCGCTAGTTGGGTCGTTGATGATCTGGTAGTAGAGCTGGAGCATAACGTCTTGAGTGGAGAGGTGTGACCGGAAGCCCAACATAATGGGTGGGTAGGCTCCAGTGTACTCGAGGTGGCGGTTGATACGGGTGAGGAACGCATGCTCCATCACCTTGCCAACGCAGGATGTGAGGGAAATGGTCCGTAAGTTATCCAGGCTGGACGGCTTGCCTGGCTTCGGTATCAGGACTGCCTTAGAGCGTTTCCACGCCTCTCGGACGCGACCCGCTCGCCAGCATTTGCTGACGTATGCCGTAAGAGTGGTGGTCGAGACATCATCGAGGTTTCGTAGAGTCTTGTTCGTAACCTTGTCGGGACCAGGTGCTGATTTGCCATTAAAGAGCCCCTAAATCCACCCAGAGGTCGAAATTTAGTTGTGGTGTTGCAGTTGTGCACGAGTTTACAACGAACACGTAGCCGCGAGAATTTTTTGAAATGGTGCCGTAATGGCGGAGTTACACGCGTTTCATGTTCGAAAAACGGCCCTCACTCGTTTCGCTCTTTCCTTCGCTACTCTCCTCGTCGGCTGGTCTCTCCTCCTCGCTGAGTGCTGCTCCAAATGTCACGTGACATACGACATCGCCAACGCGCTTCTCAGAACACCTCCCACTTCCGGTTAAGGCACGTCCACGCTAGCGGCAAATATACCGACGGCGAACCGGCCTCCCGTGCCCTAGAACGTCTGCCGCACGAGAGGTGTCCAAAGTAGATGGTAGTTCGGCCGGCGCACTGCCCGCATCACGATCGACGGGCCAATCGACGACTGCGAAGCTGCGCGCCACCGCCACCGGCGACGAAAACATCGGCTGCAGCTTCTGTTACAAGCAAAATAATTTTCCCCAAATAAAGTTATGCGTAAATTGCACATTTTATTAAGAACGATATACACTGTCAAACGTTATACATGAACTCCAGAGCTCCGATACTTGTTGAGCTCAGCTGACGTGCACGGCTACCGACGGGAGACGACCGGCTCTGCTGTGCTCGCATCGCAGCCGACGGCGCCGCTAATATAAGCGTGTTTGCTTCTTCGTCTAATATTATTGCGAAGAGCGATAACAACGGTAAGAAAATATTGCGGTTTGTGGGCGTCGGTAATTCATTCCGAAGCGCCCTCCGTTTTAGCTTTGCAGTGAGCCGGAAAAGGCCTAGCGACGATATCGGCGCCGTCGAGCGATCGGCGGCAGTGGTGGTGAGGCTACCGCACAAATGGGCCCCGGTCTCATCCTCTCTACGGCAAGAAAATCTCGCTACACGCGAGGATAGCCGCCGTCGAACGGCGGACCGCGAATGGCAAACGGCATGGGGCGAGTTACCGTGCCGGTAATGGGGACGTGGACTCAGCGCTTCTCGGCTACCCGCTGTTGCTGCGGTGCCGGCCCGTGTTCATGCGAAGCGTATCGCTATAGACCCTGTATTGCGCGCTCGTCTAGAAAGGCCAATTAACACTGTCGCACTCTGTTCGCGCAGGTAATCAGACCGCTAAGCACGACTGTGTTGGAACGCGAGCGATTTGGCACTTGCGCTGCGGGCTGTAATTACCGATTCGCAAGGGCACACAAGCGAGCAACACGACAAGGAAGAGCAGGGAGCGCGCGTACCTGCTAGCAGACAAACCGGAAGTCGTAGGTTCTTGTTTGACCAATGGGCATCGTCCCCGACGCGGACATCACCAGATTCACCCTGCTGACATCGTGACCACCGATGGGGATACCGGAAGGGCCAGGAGAGGAGGACGGCATTTTTTTTTCTTTTTTGGCGCGCCCGTGGCACGTAGCGCTGCAGCGTTTGGCATCGTTGATCGTGACGGCATTCTGAACTCGATACGCGTGTTTACTTCAAATGTTAAAAAAAATATCTGAGGTGGTCTAGGGGCCCTTTAAGGTCGTGGAGTGCTGCGCGGTTCTCTGACTCGTGAAATTCTTTATCGAGCGTCGCGTTTGGTTCGCCGGTGTAATCTCCGTGTTGGACATCGGGTCGTTGAGGTAAGTACGTGTCTAGCAGGCGTCTCACGATCCGTTCATCAGTCGTGGAAGCCCGTTCCTTGTGCAAAAGGCGCTGCAGGTTGGCACGTTGAGGAGACTTGCCCTGCATTTCTCCCAAGAGGTGACGGAGGAGACGCCACGTGCTGCCATTATGCAGCTGCCCGTCGACTGCGTTGCAGATGTCGTACCACGGCTGGCGGCTTGAGGTCCGGCAATGTTCTTCTAGCTAGCGATTCATCTGTGCGATCTTCTTAAAAAGCTTTCGGTTGTGGAGATGGAAGCCAGCGAAGCTGTAACTTTGGTGGGTCTGCTATAGTGAATACTGCTATCGTGAATGTATCATCATCATCAGCAGCAGCATATTTTTATATCCACTGCAGGACGATTGCCTCTCCCTGCGATCTCCAATTGCCCCTGTCTTGTGCTAGCTGGTTCCGTAAATTTATATATTATCATTATTGACAATATTGAGCATCTTCGGCATGTTCGCCAAAGAGCAAGGACACCGGCTTCTTGTTTTCGCCCGGTGCGATGGCCAAGTAGTGCGTTTGCTGCGCCAAGTCCGCCCCATCGTCCCATAGCCGCGGCACACTGCACGGCTTCGTCAGGATTCTGACGTCAGGATCGTGGAAGATGTGGTTAAACGAGCGTCCGCCCCATAGCGAATCCAAAGGGCAGCTGCTGATAACAGCGCTAGCGCGAGCTCTACGTGACGAAACAAAGGGGCAGAACGATTGGTGGGACGTGCACCCGCCGAGTATCGCGGCACCTGGGAAAGAGGCATCGGCGGTGGTGAGGGGTATAACAATGGGCCATCCATAATTCGTTTTGACACCAATGCTAAGACACAACTGGCTGAAGACCACCACGCACATGGAGCCGAAATTGTTGTACACACCGGTCGGCATACGGACGCGATCTCCTGGAAACTAGCACTTAACAGCTTCGCTATAAAAATTACGAAGGCTGTTGACATTAATGCGATTAAGAGTCAATCAATGTATCGACACGGTATGGCTGCAGACACCTTTATTTAGAATCTCCAGTGCAGTAGTGGTTATTGTGGGATTTACATTATTTCTACTATATGCAACCTTCGCTGGCCGGAGTTGGCCGTGCCGATGACGGCATGACGACGAGTGTATAACGATGACGCAGTGACAACGTTGGAATGATGGAGTGACGTCGATTGAATGACAAATGCGGTATAATGACGACAGCATGATGGTAGCGGAATGACAATTTTGAAATTGTGATGGCAGTATAACGACGATCTCATGAGGATAATGGGATGTTGACGGTCCTATCGCAACGATCACATCATGAGGACTGTGTGACGCCGATGGCGTGATGACGACGGTATGACGTCAATCAGATGACGAATCCAGAATAACGTCGATGTAGAAAGCACGACGGTACCACGATGATGGTACGACAACAAATGCATGACGAGGACTGCATAACAACGACGCTATCACGGTGATGGCATGATGACGGTGGCATAGTCACGACTGAACAGCGATGGCATGATTACAATAGGATGGCGAAGAAGGATTGACGTCATTAGAACGAATAAGGCGGTGTGGTGACGACGGCATGAGGACAATGGAATGACGTTTCCAAAACGTCGCAGTTTCGCCCGAAAGGCGAAGCATCGATTGCGATAGCAAATTCTTAGACAACTATACCAACTAAGAATTGTAGCTTCATCGGCCGTATAAACTTGTAAACAATAGATCACTAACTAAAGTAACGAGTACGGTATAACGCGCACATCTCGCTCAATGAGCGCAGAAACTCGCTGTCAATACGCAGGAGTGAGGAGGCGCCGCAGTGGCAGCAAGTGAATTGCCCTTAGTGAGTCTCTCGCTTCAACACGAACGTCGAAAGCACAGCGCATACGAACCTACCGGTTCTCTACTTTTCACATCGCAGATCGCTTCGAAGATGAGGCGCGCGCGCGCACTTTTTCCGCGTTTCAGATCGCTTTCATGATACGGCACCCGCGCGGCCGCCGCAGTGTAAAACCCCATGACATTTGGGCATGTGAGTTACATGACATTTGCGCCTACACGGTGTTGCCCAGCAGGTATTGAATTTTTTTGGTTAACCACTGGATTATTCTTAACCTTTGAACTTCGAGAGCGCGCGCAGAAGAAATATGACACACAGCTGACATACAAATCGGTTCCTTTTAGACATCAAATATACAATATATCATGCATTGAATACAATTAATATAACAGATAGCGATGTTAATCAACTGGAAGTTCGGTAGAAAATGCGCGCGGTCTTTGCATCCCTAGGGCAGTACCATTCGCTTCAGGCACCATCCGCTGCAGCGCACCGAGAGCACAGCCAGTTTACTGTGCTGTATGAATGCTCAGGGCAAGTGTCGGTTGTCAGGTGGAGAACTGGCCTGGTGAGACTAGTCCTGGCAACGCAGCTGCCAACCACGGGCGTTTGCAGACGCCGTGTTGATGACGCAAGCATCGCTTCGCTGTCCGATGCCAGCCACTAAGGCGCGGCCAGTACCACAAGACAGCGGGGACTCGAACTATAAAGTTCTCGCCCTCAGTCGCGGCAGTCTTCTGGATCTGTTCGCACCACCACCCGCGGCTGACGTCGTTGCCCTGCTCGCTCAGGTCGATCCCCGGCACGAGTTGATTGCACGACGTCACTGCATCCTGATCGGCGTCGCCCTCCTCCTGACGCGGTGTGCACCTGTGGTAGCTACCATTGGCGTCGCATGTTGTGCCGAGCTGTCCCAGACATGTGATGGTCTCGCAGTCGGGTGGCTGCTGGCACCAGCGGTCCATCTCGCGCGGTGATGACAGCCCGAGGGGGATCGTGGGGTCATCCGCCGGGAAGAGGAACTCGGGCATCGAAAGAACGTCGGGGACACCAAGCATTGGCGCCATCACGCTCTTCTCCCAATCAGAGGTGTGACTCCAGACCTGCAGCGCTTCTGCGACGACAGATATCTGCGACGAGACGGCAACACGACGCAACAGAACATGCAGGGAGACGCTGACGATGATGTTCCTCTCTTTTGGCGCGTGTCAACGTGTTCCTTTCTTGGTCGTCTTTGTCGTCTCTTTGACAAAGGCGCGTGACAACAGCAACGCTTAGCGTGATTAATACAGCAGGGAAATTGGAAACATTCCTAAGAAATAATTGCAGTACTATGTACAAAAATTGTTGTTACGCCTTCTATACGTGACATCATCGTTCATGTTGCGCCTATGGTTTTACAGGTTATTTCAAATTCATTTGTCCCGCACGGAGCAGTGCGGAAATAAAAATAAAAGAGCTTTCTATAAATTTTTTTTTACGTGAGAACATTTTAGCGTGAAATCTATCCTTGGGAAATCGCTGGAGTGACGGTGGATGGAAATTTCGTGAGCTAATTTCTTGGCCAACGCCCAGAACTATCCTTTTTTAACTGAGCGCGAGATGTGCTAGTTGTGATGACCATGATGTGAGGAAGATGCAGATATTTCAATTATAGTGTTGCATGTTTTGTTAATACTTTATCTCTTTCTATGGTGTTTTGTAAGCTTCCTTATCATGTGCTTATAGGTATGAAGCTTATGTAATGGGCACAAAAGTGTTTGCTCCATTAACTACGTGTGGACCTTGTGCTAGCGTCTACGGTGATTTCAGTAATCCCATTGCTTGAGGATGTCAGTGCCTGTAACAATAACCCCACCTAATTAGCGGATGGTCACTCTTACTCACTCAGGAATATCATTGTGGTTAGCATTCTTAGGATACTTGATGCACTGCTTTATTTTTTTATGGTGAAACCACTGACAACCTTGTTGTGTCTGCTATTGAAGTACTAAAGAAAATATACATATGGACCCTTAAAAACTCGCTAACACATAAATTGCTTTAAGTCCAAAGCTGTACTGTTCCGAGGGAAATCAAAATTTTGCAAACCATCTCAGAAATTATTCATCAGCAGTAATGAAATCGAACTTTCAACAGCTTTAAAAGCACTTGGTGTTATCTTTAGCGAGTGCTTGTTATGGGATTACCATACTGAGCACATCAGTCATAAACATTCCAGGGAGTTAGGCATATTGCATAGGTGTCAACATATACTCCCTGTCCCTCAAAAGCTTTTAGTGTACAATGCCCTTTTTCCTTCTCATCTACATTATTGTTATCCGGTTTGGTAATCAGGCTCTAAAAAATCTTTAAATGCTTTAGTCACCCTGCAAAAAAATGCATTACGGTTTTTTGAAGGTGTCTCTTATAATGCGCACACCCCTGAACTGTTTAAGAAGTTCGGAATCATGAGAGTTGATTATTGATATGAATACCAGCTCTTGTCGGCTTTTAAATCTGAAATACGCAGAGGCAGTACGTACATACGTAATTTGGCTGCCTTGCAACCTAATACAGCCTGTCGTCCAACTCGACATCCGGAGATTTGGTATGTACCACGTCCTCGAACTATGGGGTTCAAACTCTTCGTTTGTGTCTTTCAAATGTACTAAATAGGCGGAAACTAACAATTGAGAACTTGCGTACTTTACCAAAAACAGAGTTATATAAAATGATGCGTTTATTTCAGCAATTATAGAGCATCTGGTTTTCGTGTTATGTAAATATTTTATTCCCAATTTCTTACGAAAGACCACATATGTATATGTACTTTTATGTATCGTTTTCTGCTGCCTGTGCTTGTTGTTTTTCTTTAGTTTTTGGGGTGACGGATCTCGTCAAGCTCCTTCTATGCAGCTTTTTTCCCGTCATACCGAACCACAAATGCACATTTCTCATGTACAATGCGGGTAAATAAACTCAAACTCAAACTTTGCAGGAGAGAGATAGAAAAGAATGGGACGGGAAAGGCAGAGAGGTTAACCGCGAGAGCTTCAGTTTTGCTACCCTGCACTTGGGGAAGGGTGAGAAGAAGTCAAAGACGGAAAGAATAATGGAGACATAAACTAAAGGCGTCAAAAAATACGCAGTTTCGCCCGAAAGGCGAAGCATCAATTGCGATAGCAAATTAGTAGCGAGTATAGCTCGCTACTAGCACTGCTTTCCGGGCCCTTTCCGTTTCCTCCTTTCGCGTGGGTGATTGAGTCGCCAGTTCCCCTTGCGCCCGGTCGCAAGATATGCATTTGGTGCCGCAGTTAAACGTCGCCTCCCCTCCCTCCCTCCTCCCCGTCCCCCTACGGCCTTTCTCGCGACGGAACAAGTCGCGTTTGCTCTCCGCCGCACGTTCGCTCAGCGTGAAAGCGCGCCTCCCTCACGCGCTCTCACTCGCACATACAGCATACGGCATGCGGCGACAATTTTACCGCCGTTGGACTTTATACGGAACCTCACGGCGATGGTGACGGCAGAAATTGAGTCACTCGAAATCGGCAGTCACTCTCGGGCAGTCGAGAGTTACTGCCTGTGTGCACTGTATCAAGGCAATTACGCACTCTATAGTTTACTAGCTGCCGGAGTGGTCACGCGCACCAATATCTATCCTTTGATGTGGAAAGCAAATGACTTGTGAAAAGCAAAGCCGCTTTCCAGGATGTTTCGGTTTTAAACGGTTTTCCCTGCCATTTGTGTCTTTGAGTAGTCCTTGGTCTAACGGGTAGAATGTCAGACTGGTGTGCTGAATGATCTGTGTTTAAAACCAAATGTTGCACCAACTTGGGTTACTGGGTATGTACCACTCAGTGTATGCCACTCTTGGTTGGTTCTTTTTGATGCGGACATTGGTGAATGGGTATGTGCCGCTCCTTAAGGATAAAAAAATCCGTTAAGCTTTCTCCGCTGCTGCGCGTGATTGTTTCTGAATATGTATTCAAACACGCGCCACCCGCGGACATCGCCGAGATGCCGCTAGGTGGCGAAACATGTCCAGAAGGATGGCGCGTTTCATGGGGAGCAGCAACCATAGCCTCAGAGTTTTTAAAAATGAATGACGAGCAAACAACAGAGATCGCAAACAACATAGAGAAGAAAATTGAGGATTTTCCTACAGCAGTCTGGGAATATAAGGAATTGGTGGACGTTATGCAGCAGGAAATAAGGCGGACACGGCAAAACAATTGTTGGTTTGGCACGAGGAAATCACGTAAGTGGTGGAACAAGGAAATAAAACAAGCTATAGAAGAGTGTAAATAGGCATCTAGGGCTCATCGAGAAGCCAAAAATTTGGAATTACAAGAATAAGAGGTGCTCCTTAGATGGAATACATACCGAGAAAAGAAAAGGGTTGCGAGTGAGCTCGTGCAAGAGTAAATTAAATGCGCAAGTGAACGTTGGGTGCATAACATTCACAAAAGAGATAAAGACGCCCCAAAAAGATTCTGGAACCATATAAACGCACTCGGAGCTCCAACTAAAAACTCGCAAACGGCTATAAGGGATGAAGACGGTAACATCTACGAAGGAAATGATGCGATGTGGTACATCACAGACGTTATTAGGGATAACTTCGGCACGAGAAAAAGCGTAGTTCAGACAACAGATCCAGCAACAGCAGAGAGGCCAGAGAGATCAAAATTTAGCATAGAAATATTTTATTGGAAAAAGGCAGCAGAAAATGTCCCTAACACCACGGCAGCAGGACCCGATTAAATAAATCCCAATACAGCTAATCAAAAACCTCGGTCCAAAAACCAAGGCACTGCTAATACCATAGAGCAAGTGATTAGAACAAAGAAAATTCCCGTTGGATGGCGTGAAAGCAAGATGAACATCATCTACAAAGGCAAAGGAGATAAGGTTAGGACGAGCTCGTACGTACATGCCAGTTACAGTAACGTCGGTGATATATAGAATGGCAATGCAAGCCATAAAATCAGAACTGTCAAAGTGGGTGGAGAAAAACGATGTATTGGGGCAACTACAGAATGGGTCCAGGCCAGGCAGTTGCTTAGAAGACAGTGTTTGTACTAACTCAATGTGTAGAGATTTCAGTAGCTCAGAAAGGACCTTTACGGATAGCATTTCTAGATATTAAACAAGCTTATGACAACGTAGACAGGGAATTGTTGTGAGATGTTCTTCAATACGAAGGCATAGATGACGATTTCGTGGAGCTGCTGAGGGAGATATATAGAGACAACCAAGTACAAGTGGTATCGGAAGGTAGAAAAAGAAATTAAATGGTGGGAATTCACCAAGGATTGAAGCAAGGATGCCCTCTGTCACCATTGTTGTTCATGCTTTACGTCAAGGGTATAGAAAGACGACTGGAAAACAGCGAATTAATTTTGATTTATCCTACATGCGTAATGGACAAATGGTGCAACAGAAGGTCCCTGAACTGATGTACGCAGACGACATTGTGCTACTAGCGGACAATAAAAAAGATTTACAGATACTTGCAAATATCTGTGGGAATGCAGCGACAAATCTAGGCCTTAAGTTTAGCACAGAGAAATCAGGAATTATGATCTTTAATGAACACGCGAGCAACTTTGTGGTGTCAATTCAACAGCAAGTAATACCCATAGTGAAGCAATATAAGTACCTCGGCGTACACATAAACGAAAGAAAGAATTACTCAAGCAACCACCAAGATAATCTGAAAATAAAGGGGAAGCGGAATGCAGCAGTTATGAAACACAGAGCACTGTGGGGCCACAATAAGTATGAGGTGGTGCGTGGAATCTGGAAAGGAGTAATGGTGCCAGCGCTACCATTCGCAAATGCCATTATATGCTTAAAATCGGATATATTGGCAGGTTTGGAAGTTAACCAAAGATCAGTAGGCTGGTTGGCTTTGGGAGCCCACGGTAATACCACAAATGAGGCAGTGCAGGGTGACATGGGTTGGGCCTCTTTTGAATCAGAGAAGCACAGAGCAAAATTAGCTTTGAAGAAAGGCTCAGGAACATGGATGAAAATAAATGGGCGGCTAAAGTGCACAAGTATCTCTACATGAAAAACGTGGACACAGAATGGAGGAAGAGGTCAAGGAAGTTGACAACCAAGTACAGGATAATCGAAACTGTAAATAGACAACCAGGAGTCATCAGAAAGTGACAGAAATAGAGACCGTGAATTGGATGAAAAGAATGGAAACAAAAATGACAATGGAGATTTACAAGAACGAGAAGAAAGAAATTAGAAGGGAAAATTTGTACGATAACACAAAGGGCAGTGCCTTCTCATTTGAGGCTCGAGCTGGTTGCCTAAGGAAGAAAACATATCGGAACAAATATTCGGAACTAGATGAGACATGGATATGCTGCAGTAAAGATCCAGAAACCACTCAGCACATCCTGATGGAATGCGACGGGATCCACCCAGCGAGAACCATAGGTAACGTGCAACTCACAGAAGCGCTTGGGTTTTAAGTGGAAGGAAACAAACAGATCAACCGCAGAGATCAGCAAGAGACGATTAGAGTACTGGTGAAAAAAAAGCAGGGAAACGATGGATACAACCTGATCTCTTAAAATCATAGGCAGCGGTACAAGGTAAATTCTTGAAAAAGAAAAATAATAATGAGAGGTATACAAAAATGCTAGATAAAGAACATCAAGCAGGCTAGGTGACTATTTGTCGCCGCCCCGTTTCAAAGGGGATGGCATTTGCGAATGTTAGCGCTGGCACCATTACTCCTTTCCAGATTCCACCCACCACCTCATACTTATTGTGGCCCCACAGTTCTCTGTGTTTCATTATTGCTGCCATTCCGCTTCCCCTTTATTTTCAGATTATCTTGGTGGTTGCTTGAGTTTTTCTTTCCTTCGTTTGTGTGTACCCCGAGGTACTTATATTGCTTCACTATGGGTATTACTTGCTGTTGAATTGACACCACGAAGTTACTCGTGTGTTCATTAAAGATCATAATTCCCCATTTCTCTGTGCTAAACTTAAGGCCTAGATTTGTCGCTGCATTCCCACCGATATTCGCAAGTATCTGTAAATCTTTTTTATTGTCCGCTAGTAGCACAATGTCGTCTGCGTACATCAGTCCAGGGACCTTCTGTTGCACCATTTGTCCATTACGCATGTAGGATAAATCAAAACCTAATTCGCTGTTTTCCAGTCATCTTTCTATAGCCTTGACGTAAAGCGTGAACAACAATAGTGACAGAGGGCATCCTTGCTTCAATGCTTGGTGAATTCCCACCATTTAATTTCCTTTTCTACCTTCCCATACCACTCCCTCAGCATATATATCTCCCTCAGCAGCTCCACGAAATCGTCATCTATGCCTTCGTATTGAAGAATATCCCACAACAATTCCCTGTCTATGTTGTCATAAGCTCCTTTAATATCTAGAAATGCTATCCATAAAGGTCTTTTCTGAGCTACTGAAATCTAAGCATTGAGTTAGTACAAACATATTGTGTTCTAAGCGCCTGCCTGGCCTGAGCCCATTCTGTATTTCCCCCAATACATCGTTTTTCTCCACCCACTTCGACAGTTCTGATTTTATGGCTTGCATTGCCATTCTATATATCACCGACGTTACTGTAACTGGCCTGTACGTACGAGCTCGTCTTATCCTTTTCTCCTTTGCCTTTGTAGATGAGGTTCATCTTGCTTTCACGCCATCCAACGGGAACTTTCTTTGTTCTAATCACTTGCTCTATGGTATTAGTCAGCAGTGCCTTGCTTTTTGGACCGAGGTTTTTAATTAGCTGTATTGGGATTTCATGGGGTCCTGCTGACGTGTTGTTAGGGACATTTTCTGCTGCCGAGAGGGCGAGCGCCATCTGGATGTCATTTTTGCAAGGACCACCAACAGGGGCACGCCGCTGTATCAATGGTAGTAATGGTGGAAAAGATGTTTGTGTTCGGGTTTCCGCGTAAAAGAATGTTTTCTCATGTATTCAAATTACAATCCGACTATCATGCCTGTAGGTTGTGCTTAAGTCGCACTTTACGATTTTTCTGACGTATATTCATTTGAGAAACTCAATTAGTTCACTACCAACTCTGGGCTACCAGGAGGGCCTGCCTGATCAGGATGGCTAGGGATTATTTTCTCAGCCGCAGATGCCGGAGCCGACACCGGATTTTCTGCGACAAGGGGCCTTTACCACGGTAGCGGTAATTTGCTTTGGCTATCTACCTAGTGGACGAGTCATGATGCCGATAGAGCACGGCTGTCCTTTCAAACGGTGGCTGGCATCCACAAGTGCACGGTACAGGTCTGGACCAATAGGAACAAGGAGGACATGCCAACGAATAACAATGGTTTCTGCAGGTGCACGCTTTGACAATACCCCGTTTCGTCTATGTGGCATCTGTCACATGTCATTGGCATATTCATACTATATACGCCACGATTTTCTTATTTTCATCTTCTTAACAGGATGGTGATGTGACACGCTAGAGCTTCCTCATGGGGTTTTGAAGAATGGACGAAGACAACTAACCGAATGACTGAGCTCAGAGAGAGGCAAGGGGGCACTACTTATCTTGGGGCATGTTCTGGTTCCGGAGTGCCAGAAATAGTCTCTACGCCAGGGCTACACCGGTTTCAAAAAAACTTGGAGGACACTTAAACTTCCGCTTTAATACCTGTGCCACATGGGCAAAGTAAAGTGCACTTTGAGCAAGTGCACTTCAGCGCGCTGAGTGTCACTTTGGCGGCGCGCTGCTACACGAGAAAGAAGTGTTCTTTCAAATTGATGGCCATGGCAATCGGGAGACAGACGGGCAAGCATATATTTGTTAATATAAAAATTGATCACGAAAACAGTTTATTATTGTTAGAAACAACATTTACAATCCGCCTTTACAAGCGCCGGCAATGACGGCAACTTGACCAGCAACAGTCAAAGTGACTCGATCTGCCAAACAACTGAGCAGCCATTACCCGGCGTGGTCGTGAAGTGCCCGAGCGACACTACTTTTTTGCTGTTCTTGTTTTTTTGCTGTGTGGTACATTTTGTTATGTTGTAAAGTTAGCAATTTAAAACAACGTTATTAAAATTACTCGTGACTCTTCTTTCAATAATAGTTTACTTATTTTTTACTCATTGCTAACGAGGCTACACACTTCGCCGCCGCGAAGTGAGTCGACCAAACACACTCGCCGGTGAGTGCGCTCTGCAGCGAGTGTCACTAAGCGTACTCGTGTGGCAGCCTGCGAATGACACTATCCACGAAGTGCACTCGCTCAAAGTGTACTTTGCCCGTGTGACACGGGTATAAGAGTGGAACACGATAGTGTTATCGAATGCCATTAACACCGACACTGACACCGGATATTCTGCGACACGGGGCCCGATAGAAAGCACTGGGCCGATCCCGGCGGCAGTGCAGGACAGAGCAATGGCTCATACACCGTAAGGCAGAGGCTTCAAGCAGTGACTGATCAACGGTTCATACCCCTGTAAGCAAGGAAAAGGGTGTTTGTGTTTAGTTTCAGCGTAACAGAATTCTCTTTTCTCGTACATTCAAATTATTTTCTGGCATATTCAAACTACAATCCGACGCTATAAGCTCTGTAGGCTGTGTGTAAATCGGATTGTACGAATTTTCTTATGCATTTTACTTTGAGAAATTCAGTTAGTTCAGTAACGCCATTGCGTTACGTGGAGCGCCTGCGTGGTTGTGGTTCAGGATGATTTTTTTCTGTCAAAACATCACGCCGGTGGCGGATGCCGACGGCGGACGCTGACACCGTATTTGCTGTGACACGGGGCCCTTAACGCTGCCGCCTTGAAAGTGTCACCTATCCATGTCCATTGCGCGCCTCGTGCAGGAAGAGGACCGGATCAGGTGTGCCACTGACCATGTGGAAGCTCTGGTACATTGAAATGGTGCGTCCTCGAGGATTATCCCACACGGCCGTTCTCCAAGTTAGTGACATTTATGGTAAATAGCAGTTTGAGATACGTGGTGTTGACAAGCAAGGTTTCCTTGCGGTTATGCCACAAAGCATCCTCTCTAATAAAGCAAGAATTGCACATTTATCGATGTTAACTTGTCTTGGTTAACGGAGAGAACGTGTGCTTTTCCTTTTCGGCACCAACTAAACAAAGTCTTCAAAGAAGTGAAGAGCGCTACGAACATGACTCTCGATATGTTATTTATAATTAAGTACCATAAACCTAATATGCTTTTCAGGCATATTATATGCGCTACTATTATATATATATATGCTCTACTTCCATCGTCCTCAGGATAAACCAAGGCACCACGTCCATTTTCTCGTTCTATTGAAACATACACATTCAAGTCCACTCAAGCTCACCGTCACGCACTTTTTGAAAGTCATGTTAAAATGCACTCACTCCTGTTCATGCTCGAGTGTACTCACACCCTTCGTCCCTGACTAACGCTCTATCGCAAACCTCGGACATAAATGCTGAGCAAGTATGAGTCGGTGTACTCGTCAATGACTGTGCCGACATATGCCTGTAATTATAGGCTACAACGTTTGGTCTGATGTATACTGAGTAAAACCTTCTGCTGGGCTACTTAGTTCCGGATTTAAAAGTAAGAATGGTGCTAAATAAAACAGGGACAGGGCATCCAACTCATTGGGACGCTGATACGTTGTGCTACATTTTTATTAAAGTGGAATACCTTCCTTAGAAACTCAAACAAGACAGAAGTTCGCAGGAAGATGGAGGCTTCAAGAGCAGTTGTGGAACAATAAATGCTGCTGAAGCCAGCGTTTCGACAAAGGAATTTGTCATCGTCCGGGCAGCAACTGAGTTGCTGACCCGATGAAGACAAATGCTCTTGTGGAAACGTGGGCTTCAGGGGCACTACGTGTTCGCCTACTTCTCGTCGCTCCGTTAGTAACTGGCTTATGCGCATGCGCCACGATGTATGGGCCGATTTAATTGAGACCTATTCTTTAAAGTAAGTTCTTGTACGCTAATTGGTCATTAATACATCGACCACGGAGACCCTAGGAAAACTGAGGGGTATTTTATATACCCCACCAAGCAGTGCAGGTGAGATTGGGCGAGGCGCCTGGCTTTTCGTATGGCTTAAATCATCACGCACGCTTTACACTTTCTGGCAAAACAATCTTACTTGTGAATGGAACATTTTATGTATGTTTAATTTATAATGATTGGGGTATATTTGTTAACCACACTTTTTTACAACCAGTATTCGGAAAATATTGTTTTCCCTATTGAAAAAATATGAACGAGAATGTACGAGAAATAGTTGTACGCAATTATTGCTCCGTAGACTCTGCGAGAAACTCGTTCAGTCTACGAGAACTCGTACAGTCTACGCAGCAATAATCGCGTACATTTCTCTGAATGGGATTCTCGTACATTATGGACGAGTTTGTTTCCAAGTGCTGAGTGCGTACAAGATGGCGAGCTTGTACGACCTGCGAGAGTATGCACCCTTAAAAAGATAGGCACCTGATATTCATATTACCATAATAATGCGAATACAATTCTTGTAAATACAAGTGTTCATGCACGAAAACTTGTGCTGACCTTACTGCAGTGTTGTGTTGCTGAAATGGTTTGTTCAGAAATCTACAGTAAAGAGTTATGTTGAGGTGAAAAAAAATGTCAGGTGAGGTAATGGTTTGTACTTGTTAATAGACAACTACACGTTACACAGGTTCTTCAGCACACCTATTCAAGCTTACATTAATCGTGAAGTCCTCCGATTTTAAGCAAGAGCACGTCATACATCTCGCAAGTGTTGTTTATTGGACCTTGTAATGGTACTTCAATACACCCAGTCTGTTGACAGAAGACCACTGGAATGTGTTGCTTGAGTGACAGCTTGCAGCGCACCTGAAAAAGTAAACAAAAGCCAACCATTTTTTTTCAGACATGCAATAAGATAACACATAAGCAAAAGCAGTTTGACTTACATTCCCACTGGTAAGAATGCTTCAGCATTCATAACATGCGATACTGAACAAAATTTATTATTAATAAGTGGTTTCCTGCAATGCTTATGACTCCTAAGGAAACGTGCATTAGAATAACCTGTAACATTCACAGTACCACAGTAAAAAAAAGACATTATTTGAGTAACAATAATTACTAGTACTGAAGCAACATAAGTAACATGCATAAAATCTACTTTTAGAAAGCAGCATCAACAGGTCGAGCTAATTAAATTACTTGGAAACTGCTATTCTGACAGCAAAGTAAAAATCGTGTTGGCGTAGTGGCTTTGGCATGGCACTGCTAAGCGGAATGATGCAGGATAAAATTCCATGCACAATGGCCACATTTCGATGGCAGCAAAGTGCAAAAACACCCCCATAAGGTGCATTGGGCACATACCCCGGGTGTTCAAAGTTAATCCATAGTTTCCCACTACAGCGTCCCTCATAATCATATTGTGCAGAAGGACTTGGTGTTAGGCAAGTTGGTGTTTGCTGAACAACATATTGTAGCGCAAAGGCACAAATACACAGAAGAAAGATACACGTCACAGGCGCTACTAGCAACTTTATTTGAAGCACAGCGAGATACCGTATATATACTCTGCGCAACGCGCAGGCGCACCAGCCACTTCGGGCAGACCACAGAGGGCGATTACAGTAGAACCCGGCTGTTACGTTGCCGGGTGCTGCGTTCTCCCGCCTGTTACGTCGTTTTCGGCTGGTCCCGGCACAGCTCCCATAGAACCCAATGCATTGGAAACCCCGCTGTTGCGTCGCAACTGTGGAACCGTTCTCGCATCACACGTTGCTAACTGCCATCCCGCGCCTACCTGAGTGGTCATTTTGACTTTTGATGTCGCTTGGCTTGGTTGCTTGACGATGGCATTGGCCGCCCAAAGTGCCGGCGGCGACACTTATGACGTATTTTCGGTTTCCATTAGCAAAAGTATGGTCCTTGAGATCCGGATTTGCTATCTAAAGATGGTGTCTATGATGCGTTGCGGGCCTCAAATTGGTTTTGGCTCATAGATGTTCCGTATAAAGTCCAAGGGCGATAACGCCGTCGCCACGCGCCGTATGCTGTATGTGCGAGTGAAAGCATGTGAGGGGAGCCGACGACCGCATCTAAATCTCACGCGCGAAAGAAAGAAAAGCAGAGAGGAAGCGCGCCTTCTGCTGTTGCACTCAAGGCACCGGCAAGGGGGGAGGAATAGCCGGCAGTGTTGTGCTCTTAACTGCATACTGCGCAGCGGCGCGCGGTCGTGTGGGCCGTATCTTGAAAGCGATTTGCGTTGGGGGCAGAGTCTGCAGTGTAAGTGCGGCGGCAGCTCGTAGCTTTGTGCG
The DNA here is from genome assembly GCF_013339745.2 of Dermacentor silvarum. Taxonomy (NCBI): domain Eukaryota; kingdom Metazoa; phylum Arthropoda; class Arachnida; order Ixodida; family Ixodidae; genus Dermacentor; species Dermacentor silvarum. The sequence goes on from NC_051154.1 coordinate 426,017,921, forward strand.
TGCTGTGTTCTTTTTTTTTTTCCTTTGGGGTTTTACGTGCAAAAACCAGTTCTGATTATGAGGCACGCCGTAGTGGGGGACTCCGGAAATTTGGACCACCAGGGGTTCTTCAACGTGCACCTAAATTTAAGTACACGGGTGTTTTCGCATTTCGCCCCCATCGAAATGCGGCCGCCGTGGCCGGGATTCGATCCCGCGACCTCGTGCTCAGCAGCCCAACACCATAGCCACTGAGCAACCGCGGCGGGTTGCATGCTGTGTTCTCGGCGCTCAGTTTGTGTTGAAGCGATAGACAACAGCACAAAGGTTACTTCGCTCGCTTCTGTAGCGGCACTTAAATTCCTCACGCCAGCGTTTGACAGCGCGTGTCCGCACTCATCGAATGTGATCTGCTCATGTTTGCCTGTGGGCGCTGACACCATGCTTGTTAATATAGTTAATAAGTGAATGTTTACAAGTTCATACGGACGATAAAACGACTATTCATACTTTGTATAGCTGTCTACTATAATTTTCTATCGCAATCGATACTACGGCTGTCAGGTGAAACGACTTTTATTCACACGTAAAAATTAAACTAAATTGCGTGCAGTTCAACACTACTCCCACTTCTCGATTTTTCCTGTTTCTCGGCTCTTACGTTGTTTTTTTCACGGTCCCGTGAAAAGCATATCAGCGGGGTTCTACTGTATCAGGGCTAACACGATCATTTTGAAGATCTAAACAAAGCAAGTTCCACATCATGAAAACAACAGAGGTCAACTTTCACAAGCACTACTTTTTTTCTTTTATGTAAAATGTTTCCAGCAGCTCACGTGCGGTTTTATCTTTAGTTGTGCCCAGGATCTTGCCATCATGAAATCTCGCACGACAAGGACAGGCTTTACAGTGTGCTGAAAGATGCGCATTCAAGTCTTTCGTCGTGTTGTTAGCATGCTCCATCATTCGATCATTGATGCAGCGGCCAGTTTGTCCTACATAGGACTTTCCACAACACAGTGGGATTTCATAAACCATTCTGGTGGCACATCGCCAGTAAGGTGTGACGTGTTGTACTTGGCAGCCTACCTTAGATCTGCCGATTATGCAGGGACACAGTTGGACCAGCCTATTGGAAACAGAGAACACTACAAAAGTGGGCACACTGGCGAATGAGGCAAGAGCTGGTGAGCAGAGTGGCCAAAGGCCACAAGTTGTACCGTATGTGCATAAGTTGAGCCACAATTTAAAGAAAGTGGCGAACAGGCATGAAGTGCTTCTAGTGTTCTTGGTTCCCAGGGTGTCATACTGCCGTTAATTGGATGGTCTCCCAGACTTCTAAAACAACAGCATGACATATGGTTTAAATTTTGTGAAAATTGCAAGAATTTTAAGTGCAATGCGTTGCGAAGCATTCACGTTCCTGCTTAAAGTGCAGGTGTTGCAGATAATTACTAAACCTTCGTTTTTCCATCATGTGAGATTCGTAGTTTGTTCGCTGTCCTCGCTGAGCTAAGCAAGGCATCTTGTTTATATCAGGGGGGAATTAGGGCCATTGTATGGGTAATGTGTAGGCAATGCTCGAAATGGGTGGAATAAATGCGCATTTTCCACTAGAATTTGTATGCTAGTGGTGCATATCGTTATTAGTCTGTTTTACGAGTGATGTAAAACTTGCACAGCTCCGCTGGCATAATTACAACTAGAACTGAGATGAACTTTTGCGAACATAAAGGAAACAATACGTTAAATATATGCGCGATGATAAATGCGTGTTGATCAAATACAGCATTAACAAAAATTGTAAGCAAGTATTCAAAAGCACCACGCTGCTGTTAGCGACCGCAAAAACCGGACTATAGGTCGCACAGGAATATAGGTCGATCCCCTCCCCCTAACCAATTCTAAAAATAAAAAAAAATCTTTTTCAACGGCAAAAGTACCGAAAGGCACCCTTACTTTTAAACAAATGCGATTCAGCCGGTTGCACACTGGTGACAGTATTTATTTAAATGCTGCTCCATGCCGTGATGATAAGGTGCTGACAAACACGCGGGTTGATGGTCGCACGATACGAAGCCCACGGAAGGCTTCTGCGTACTCAATCGCCTTTTTCTTGAAGGCGACGGTGAATTGCCGTCGCCTTCCGCTCATTTTGAAGCGAACTGTGAAAAAGCAGCCAGAATGCGATTGCGAAGGCGGCTGTTTACTTCATCTGCCCATTGTTGCAAGACTTCTGTAGTTTTTCCGCCAATGTCCGGTATATAAGACGAGGGTCGACTTTTTGCAATGGTTTTTTGAAAAAAAGTTTGACCTATATTCCGGTTTTTACGGTAGGTTTCCCAATACTTTATACTTTGAAGGAATATGAAGCATTTTAAGTGCAATGTTTCGCGTAGTTTTAACGTTTCTGGCTTATTGAGAAGCGTTATGAATAATTATTGAACCCTCATCTTTTTACTTTTTCGTACACGATATATTAGTTTCACCTGGTGTCATAATTGAACTAAAGGAGGCAGCTTTGTTATGTTTGGTGACAAGGCGATGCATAGTAGAATCTCAAAATAGGTGGGTAATTGGGGCTTCCGCAAGAAAAATATGTATGCAAGCATGCTAGAGAGTTATGATCAAGTCTAAAAAGTGGAAAAGAAGTGAGCCGGCTGCCGTTGCAGAACTATAAAAGCCACGAAGACCAAATTCAGCGAAAATTGGTGGAACACTATACAAAACACTTTGTTTACACTTGGCGAAAAAAAGGGTGCATTATATGCAATATTGTTGCATGAAGAACGAGTGAATCAAACGAGAAACTATTTACAGATTATAATTACAGCAGCGGTTGCAGCGCTGACCGCTTGGATTCACAGCGCGAGCCCCAGTTCGTACTTCCTCCTCTTCGCTCGATTGATGGCGCCCGCGTGCCTCGTTCAAACGACCAAATACAACACGCGTGTAGCAATGTGTAGGTAACCTTCGAAGATGGGGGACTAATTATGAGATTTGCAGTAAATTACGTATGCAAACGATCCGCTGTTTTTATGAATGTGTTTTGCAAGCAAAGCAGAATTTATCCCGCTGCCCTGGGAGATTTGTGAACTCAACCAATACAAAATCTGGAGGAAATTGAGTAGGGAGATGGGGAAGGGGGAGGAAGGGAGGACATCATGGTAAATGTTACGGTGAAGTAACATATGTGTTGATGAATTACTGGCTTTTTTTTAATTCGCAACAAGCACTCTAAAGCATTACATCCGGGCAAGGTTTCCAACGTAACAGTCACATACGGGCAACTATCCAATAGAATTATAGGAGATTGGAACTTTTACTGCAATTGTTTGAACGAAACAGCTTCAATGGAAATCGGGTACCAATTCTCGAAGGACGTACTCATCAGCTGTCGTTTTTTCTTGTGAATATTGCAAGTAATTTATGTTTATTGTACTTCGTCGCCTATAACCTCGACAATACTATTCCGCAAACTAGAGATACATTTATGCTGTGGACTTGAACACCGAGTACAATTTCTGGTTCAATTATTAAAATTGTTGGTAGCACATTACTTAGGTGCGCTGTACTGCTGCTACTGGGCCGGATCAGGGACCTCTGGGAGGCACTGATCGCCTTTTGCCACTGAGATTTTATATAGCTGCAAGAAATAAATGCAAATTCAAATGATTTTTCGCGCCCCCATAGTTCACCATTTGTGATTCATAAATTCGTTATAAAAATAACTGACAGACACATTTCCAGGCCCTTTAAATTATTCTAGCAGTAATTGACTAAATATGTATGTATGTATGTATGTATGTATGAATGTATGTATATATATATATATATATATATATATATATATACACTGGCGTATCCTCAACACAGGCGTATTCTCACCCGCAAGACATGCCGGCACTTTTGCAGACGTAATAAGCGTGCAGTGATTTCTTTTACAGCGGGGCTGTTAAAGTTGAGCTTGGTCCGTGCACAGCGATGTTCGCAGCGTAGACATGTCGGGAGAGGGGCAAGTGTATAGGGAGAGGGAAAGCTCTCGAAAGGGAAGAGAGTGTGGCGAGGGGGGAGGGTGGTGATTGGAGAGGTGGCCCGACGGCAGAGGCGGCAGGGCAGAGTTAAGCGGGAGCAGTGCGAATGCACAGCCGCGCCGAGCACATGTGCTATGACATTAGTAATGACGTCAGGGCTACCTAGTAACAGGCAATCGGCAGGCCTCTTTCTCGCCCTAGACACGCTCGACGTAGCGCCATGGCGAAGCCGACCACTAGAACTCCCGAAGAAGAAGCCACTCGATTGGAACGCCGTAGAGAAGCGGCTCATGAGCCGCTTCTCTATGGAAGTGCTAGGAAACAGAGCGCCGATCTCGAGCAACAGGCAAGAGGAATTGAAGCCATCGTCGCCGTAGAAAAGATGAAAGTGTTCGATCAAGAATAGCGGAGACCAAGACCATAGCAATAGTAATACCGTAATACTCCGAGCAAGCGCCCCTCCTCAAACAAGTTGAAATTACCGGCCAAATTAGGGGGGCGCTATCCCGGAACGGCCCCAAAATTGAAGATGGCAACAACAAAATTTTCCCACAAAAAACTCGCAGTGGGCATGTCTCTAAAATTTTATTGAACATGAACTTTATTAAGCCAAAGATTTATTAGTGGTGTTTATCACTCTCAAAACCAACGAAAGAACTACAGAAAGAGCGCATCGACGCTGCACCGACGCCTCGCCACAACCGGCGACACGAACATTGGTTATGCAGCTTCTATTCCAGGCAAAATTATGTCCGCTAGAGTAAAGTGACGCGTAATGTTCACTTTATTAAAAACCATGTCCACGGGGAAACGTTTAGCATTAATCAGAGTTCTGGTACAAGTCAAGCTCGGCTGCAGTACATGGCTACCGACGGCAGACAGCGATCCGCGGCTCGGCCATGCTCGCATCCCATCTGATGGCGCCACAAATATCAGCATGTTTTCTTCATCGTGTGAAATTATTGCGAGGAGAGGGTAAGCAGCAACGATGGTAACAAAACATTGCTGCTTGGGAGCGTCAGCGGTTCGTTCTGAAGCGCCGTCTGCTACAGATTTGAAGTGAACTGGAAAAGGCCTAGCGATAATATCGGTGGCGAGTGATTAGCAGCGGTGAAGCTGCTGGTGACGCCAGAGCGTAGCTGCGACCACTCCTCTGTTGCCGAGTGGTCACGTTGCTGTGCCGCAGGGAACTCCTCTGTGCCATGTGAGAGGCAGATCTCACCGTCGGCCGGCGGTCTGTGAACTACAGACCGCCAGGTGCAGTTCGCCCCGATGCACACGTGTGCCCACTGGGGGCGCAGGGGTGCGACCATGATTTGATGAAACGGCTCATCGGGGCACCCCGATGAGCCGTTTCATCAAATCATGGTCGCACCATGGTTTGATTTCAAATCATGGTGCGATCATGGTGGTTCAAATCATGGTGCGATCATGGTGGTCGCACCATGATTTCATCAAATCATGGTCGCGGGGCTTTCCGCACCCGACCCAATCTTGTCACATCGGGTGTCTTCAATGTCTGTTGCGATTTGGCACTGTTCGCGCAGGGTGCTTTCTTGCGTTGTTTGGCCACGTTCATAACTGGAACACAAAGCCTCGTTGCGGTCCTTCGTGTTCTTGGGAAAGCTCTGTGGCTTCTTCCCTTTCACATTGTTCCCGGACCTACTCCCTGTGGCTCCAGACCAGCAATCAGACGGCTTGTGGCCTCGTTTATTGCATATGAAGCAATGGGGCTTTCCTTCAGCGCTCGTTGGCTCTTTTCGCACCGTCTCGCTCTTCACATACGCGTTCTCTTCTCTGCCTCTCGCCAGGTGTGTTAGGCCTTGGGCTTCGAGATAATGATCCGCTGTTGCGGCCAAATTGGTCAAATCTTTACAGCCTCGTTCCTTCAAAAATACAGCGAGCTTCTGGTCGCATCGACGCAAAAATTGTTCCGAGACGACCCTGTCTCTCAAGGCGTCATATGTCCTTTCGGTTTTGGCCAGTTCTTGCCAATGGTCAAAATAACCAAGCAGTCTGCCTGCAAATTGGCGTCCTGTTTCGCCATTTTCGGGTGTGGTCTCTCGGAACTTGATTCGGTAACCCTCTTCGGTATACCGGAACCTCTGCAGTAATGTTGACTTCAGCTTCGCAAAGTCAGTTGCATCTTCAGCAGACATGCGTCCGACAACAGTGAGAGCCTCCCCTGTTAGGCACAAACTCAGGGATAGACCCCACCTGTCACGAGGCCATCCTTGGTCAGTGGCTACTCGCTCGAACCTTTGAATATAAGCGTCGAGTTCATCCCGGGATTCATTAAAAGCTGGAATTAGCTTGTGCGGACTCCGAAAACCTTGACTGCTCGCGCTGCGTTCGTTTGGTTCAGCTGTGCCTGCTTGACTAGGTTGTTGCGACTCTTGCACGCGTAGCCTTAGCTCAAGTAACTGGCGTTCTCCGGCTTGCCGCTCTAACTCTCTGTCGTGATCCTCCTTAGCAGCTTCACGCTGTAGCGTATATCTCTCGCTTTCTCTCTCGCGCTCCTTCTCTATCCACTGCTGGAGTGCCTTTCCTGACAGTCCTAACTCTTTACCAAGACCTATCAGCTTTTCGGCATCCATCTTCAACCACCGCACATAAACAAAGTGAGACTCTCAAAAGGTGTTAAAGAGAGTTTTGTCCTGTCGCGCGGACGCCAAAAATTATAGTGAGATGATTGCGGACCGTCACGTTTGTTGACGTGCGGTGCGGTGAAGGATGGAGCCGTAGACGTTTAGGTTTGAAGATAACATATATTAGAACTAAGCACTCTGTAAAACACTATACAAACAGCACGGCGCACACACCACACAGTGACTAAAGTACATATAACCCATGCATGCTACGTCCCTATGCTACAAGGTTCTTGCTCACGTCCTCGCCGTCTTCAGTAGAAGGAGACAGTGGTGGGACGACTTGGTCGCTGAATAAGGCGTAGTGGGTCGACTTGCCGCGATGCTGGGTTAGCGGTGGCGGCGGCTCGAACGTTGAGGATCGACATGCGATCAGACGACCAGGCACAGTACTATAGCCGGGAACAGTCTCGCGGGCAGGTAGTCGCCGCACAGGTCACCGACATCCGCAGGAACGCAACTGTTCAGGAGGTTGCCCAGCGGTTCACCCGAGCAACCCTCTCGAACCCTGGCTCTTCGAACGCCGTCTCCAACGCCTCTGCTGCGCTCGTGCCTTCTACCTCTTCTTTTTTTTTTCTCCGCCGCGCCACCTCGTGCTCTCTCTCTTCTTTCCGCGACGCGCCGCACATGTAGTCAATGTCGTCGTCGTCGTCGTTTCACCACAACGTGTAATGGTAATGCCTCGAGCTATGCTTGTGGAAAGAATTACTTTCATTAAAAAAGTAACACAAATTAAGTAAGGTAGCCAACAGACAAAACCGCAAGTGGAAGTTTTACTTCTTTAAGGACTATAGGCTGACATGTTAGCACTGGTTGGTCACGGTGGGTTCAGCAAATGGCATGACGTAAAAAAAGCCTTTTTCCTTGATGTGCTAGTGAAACTCGTGGAAACTGAGTTTTTCTGTATATCGAAAGCCTACACACACTGGCAGATATCTGCAGTTTGGCTCAAACCACTCCATATCCCACAATACATTGGTAGTCGCGACGCAACTGCAAAGACCACCTGCAGTTCGAGAGAGGACAGAAAAATATAGGAAAAAGCGATTATCATAGACCTCTTGAACAATGGCTACAAAATGAGGTTCATTCACCACGTGTTGCAACAACTCGACCTGGGCGCTCACACACCCCTCAAACACTTTCCTACACGAACCGTCAGTAATACTGCCTTCCGCCAGCCATCCCTTTGGATCTCCGTCACGTACATTTATGGTATAAGCGAGCAGCTAACATAAGTGCTGGGGAAGGAGGGTATCCATGTAGCGCAAAACCCACATCAACGCTTGAGCGGCTCATGCCCCGACCATAAGATCGGCCTCCAAAAGAGAAGTTCCCACGATTATTTACCAGGTGCCTTGTGCCTGAGTGCTACGCCTCCTACATCGGTGAGACAAAAAACTTCCCAGAAAGAATTATTCTGCACAAAAAGGACGTAGGCATTTTCAATGTGGAGCGCAACGCCCTCGCAGAACATTCCGAGAAGCATGACCATCACATCAACTTCGACAGCACCCGTGTCATTGGCACTAAAGCTAACCACACGAGGAGGCTCTACCTAGAATCGTGGTATATGCAAGCCACGTAAGGAAACCTGAACATGTCCACAGGAGCACTACCAAGTGCATAACTGCACGACCTTCAAAACCACTGGCGAGCACAACAAAGAGACCTAGACCAGGAAAGGTGGAAAGAGCAATGGTGGAAAGCACAACACAAGACCGCTCAAGAACGATATGGGTAGTCTTTCCGAACAGTGGTCTTCCTGAGCGTCAGTTTTAAATTAAAACAAATCTGGGCTGGAGAGTCGTCCTTTACTCACAATTTTATTAAGAATCCAGACAGACTTCTGTAGATGCTTACCTTTATAACTAAGATGTGCACTCGGGTGCGCACGGCAGGTGTTGCAAAAATGGTGCGCTGCACTTTGACAGTGCTAACAGTCTAGGTGAAAGCAAAGATCACAAGTAAACTCCTGGAAGTGCATCATACGAGGAAAATATGCAATAACTCTGTGGGCAAGGCTTCAGTTTTCTTGTACAGATCAAAATAAGACCTTCTTTCAGCCTCAAGATAAGATGCACCTTAGAGTATATGTCAGCCCTAAGTTCACCACTGGGACACGTCTTTCGTTTTGCATTGTGTGCATGCATGCATGATGCAGCGTTTATATTTAGCCTGCCATGTAGCAAAAAATTATTTGCGAGTTATTGCGCTGCAGTTATGTCCCTCGAAAAATCTAGTTTTCTCAGAGATCACGTGGGCCTGACTAAGCAGAATGAGAACTTATCTTCACAGGAATTCAGGTCGGCCTTTTAAAAGGCGTTTATTCCTGCTAGAATGGGCCAAGATGTCTGTTCCGATATTAAGTTTCCCGTGTTTGATGTAGAACTATTACAGTAAAGCACAGTGCGTTTCTGACCAGTTTTGAGCTAAGCTCATGGGTACTAAACATGCATTGTAGCAGAAAAAACTCACAAGAAACTTATCTGCTCTTGCACAAATAAAGATGACAGACCATTAAGTTCTTTGACAGTGAAAGACAGTATCCCAAGTGCTGCAACTGTTAGGATGTCTCCAAAGCGAAAGGTCTATAGCAAACACTTTAATGCACCTGTTTAGCATCTTCCTAAAGTTCCCTAAATCTGTGACAAAGGTTGGCTTTGCAAACTATTCATGCTGTGATTTTCTGTCACTAAAAGCAACTGAGCACTGGTGATAGGGTAAAATTCCCTTATTTATGTCCACTGCGCCTTGAAGGCCTTTCCCATGGGTCTTCCAATACTGTCTAGTGCCTGCCATGGCACAGAATATTCTTGATCTACGCATGTATCTATGCAACACTACGCCAGTTTATTTCCATTCCACAGATCAAACAACGTACCATTAAAGAATTTGAGTTTTAGACAAGATATGAGTTGAAAACCTCAAGAACTGTCTTCAGAGAACCAAATAGTTAAACACAGATGTACTCTAATGTTATGCCTATGAGACGAAACCCTGCAAAAATAATGTCGCGGAGTGTAGATCTAAAAGCTGCCAATGAAGCCTTTGTGACAGTACTCACGTCGTGTTCCCAGCCTCTCCAGTGACATCTCATGAGCCTTTTGAAGTGATGCCATTACACTTGCTTAACAAGGGATGTGTTTCATTTCTGCCATTTTCACAATTTTGTTGATCCTATTTGCAATAAAAGGTGATGGATCAATCTTAGTCTTGCAAATTCACGGCAAAACTGCAAAAAGATGCGTCCGAAGTGCACTACAAGAACCCAGCAAATACATAGCAGTTATTTTTACCATGTTATCTACAAGCACACCATTTACATTGAAGATTTGGCAAGCGACAGATGTACACACTCCAAGTGAGCACTCTGACCTCAAAAATTGAAACGGCATTTTTCTTTTGAAGGTGTATGTGAAACTGAAAATTTCTAGTCACACAGAAAAGCAAACCAAGCTATGTTGCTCATTGTTTATTCTTTTTTATTGAAATAAAAATGAATCGAGTTGTCACCATGTCTTAGTGACCACTATACTTTTTCGCTTAATACAGAAAAGTTTAAAAAATTGTCGCAGTTTCACCCGAAAGGCAAAGCATCAATTGCAATAGCAAATTAGTAGAGAGCTATTTGGAGTAAGGATAGTAGTTTTATCAGCTGTATAAAGTTGGACATACAGCAGCACCAGCAATGCGCAGTACTGTTGTCGACGCCGTCGGCGTTGTGCCCGCGTTCACACCGAACGCGCGCGGCGTTGGTGACTGCTGCCGGTGCCTCTGCGGGTGGCTCGGAGGTTTTCGACGAGATCTGAACGGGACACTCGTCGAGCAGCGCCGGAAGTTTTTACCACCCTCTCGCCTCGCAACATTTTTATATAAACAGGAATTTGGTGCCGCAGCTAAACGTCGCCTTCCCTCCCTCCCATCCCCCCACAGCCTTTCGCACCACGGAAGCAGTCGCGTTTGCTCTATATATATGGTGATTGTAAAGGAGGAAAGAGACGATTAATTCTGCAGCCCTTCATGGAGCACAGCGCAGAACGCGCGTTTGCTTTCCATCGTGCGTTCGGTGCCCAAGAAAGCGCGTGTCCCTCGCGCCCTTTCAGTCGCACATACAGCTTATGGCGCGCGGTGACGATTTCATCACCGTTGACGTCATACAGAAACTCACGGCGACGCCGACGGCAGAAATACGCTTTGGAATGTCCATATAATTGCTATCACAATAATAAAAAAAGAAAGTCTTGCTTTCGCTAAGTTCAAAAGTTCTCTCTTCAACACAGTTCTCTAGTATTTTTTTACACATAAGCACTGCACACACATAAGCACTACACACACATAAACACTATGCACACACACACAATGTAGTTCAGTCAGTATTCATCACAAATGCTAGTGTCTTCATTCAAGTGTTGAACGACTTTCATTGCTTTGTGGTGTACCTTTTGATGGCCATGCGTCTGTGGCGCAAGGACAGCCTTGGTGACATAGCTAATGAATCTTCTGCCCAAATACATTAGAGCGCTAACTTTTTCATCAGATAAATATGTAGAGAGCAGAAGTTGAGTCTTTTCTGTAGTACACTAGAGCATTTATGAACATTAAAATAAGTTTTTCAACCATTCACAAAAGCTCTAGTTCTTTATGAATGCAGCCACCTCCACAAACATGCAGGCTAAGTTAATGTAAATGCTGTTTCATACATAGTAGAAAAAGTTTACTTACCCTCTCAAAGCTCATCATGTACAGGTACTTCCTCTTCGCCTCACGAATACTATTTGTCAAGGCCATCCTTTCATTGATTTGATCCTCGTCAGGAGAGTGTTTGCGACATTCACAGCTGAGCCACTCCATGTGCATTGTTTTCGTCTTCTCTGGCTATTGTAGAGATAGCAACGTCCTGAGGGAAGCAACACCAATATAGCTGATTGCAGCATAAATACACCTGCACTATGCAAGGAAATATTTCAGTAATGTTCAAGAGATATTGTCAAAAGCTAACGGCCTCATTTACTATACTTTTTATGTGATACATTTACATCAACACACAACTACGTAGGATTTCGTCAGCCATGAAAATAGCTAATTAGATGGATTAACATATGGCCTTGTTACCACCTGCTCGACAGGCAGCAAACCCACAAAGGACTGTGATCGAGCACCAAACAACTTTGTTAGTACCCCAAAGGCCTTGTTCCAACTGTATCCTTGCATTTTGTTGCCATTGGTCTTTCTGATTTATGGTTTTTAGTTTTGCCTAGCTAAATTGATTTGTTAAATATTTGGCCAGCCTAAATTGAATCACGCATCCAAAATACTTTGATACCATCTCAAAACAACAGAGAGCACTAAAAAGACAGGATTAAATTCTGAGCGCTTCTACTCAGTGAAAATTAGAAATATTTGAAAGCATTAGCAAATGGAAATATTACGGTCGCCATTAGGTTGCTACACACCATCCTAGATAAACAAATCAACATATTGTATTTGACTGCGGAATGCTCCCCACGATCTTTCGCACTTTGTGCCGCTGGAGCTCCACTGTTTCTTCACTGCCCTTCCTGCATCACCTAAACTTTGTGCGGTTCTCGCCCACGTGACCATTACTAGGGAGAACCCTTCGCTGATTCTTGAATCTGTAGCGCAAGGCTACCTTCCAGGAGTCCTGAGAGTTGCATGAACAATAAAATATTGTGCTCCAATTCAGAGGTCACTTGTCGTAAAGAGCCAAATGAAATGTTTAGTGGGCATTATAGAAACAAGGAAAAGGCACAGCAGCGCAAACAACACAAATGACAGAACAGATGCTGATACTACCAATTGAAAGTGGTTTTATTAGCATGTCCAATAAGTTCTGTCAAGAAAGAACAGAAAGATTAAAGACACCCTAAAAAACAAAAGGGTCAGACACAATATCTGAGAGAAAAGAAGTTAGGATTTCAGGTAGAGCAGTTTCTTTACGAGTGTGGTTGAAGGCGGGCTCACGCAAGTCTCTCCCCTCGTGTAGATGATGAAAGCTTCATAGGTTTCCCTAGGTGTTTTCCCTTGATATTAAAACACACGTCTGGTGAAGCTTCTGTCCACAGTTATTACGTTTGGAGTGTATGATAATATTGCTCTCTGTGCCAGCCTCAATGAATTTGTATGCTCAAGGATTTGTACGATAATGGATGGGCCCAGAATCACATTGTCTAGAATCCCCACAGCTGCAAGTATGGCGTTTTGGGCTAGTTGGTTATATGCATCAGAGGTGGTCATAGCGCTAGAAGACACGGACAAGAACGAGAGAACAGGACGAGCGCTAACTTTCAACTGAGTGTTTATTTCGAGAAACAACCATATTTGTAGGCCCGCATACAGAAAAGGCCCAATCATCGCACATGGAAACCAGCCGCATCCAGGAACGCAAATTCATTTGTAGTAAGCGCAACTGAAGGGGAGCTGATGCAGCTATCACCGGCCCTCGCTATCAGAGTGGCTTCAACAACCTCTCGCATAACTTTATCTACATTTCTATACAAAACGGAACACTCATTGAACAAGGGTTTGTACCCACAATCACTGCAATGCACAGAAACATGCCCATCTCGGTATCGGTTCAATTTTTGTTTGTGTTCTCTTAACCTATCATTCAGGCACCTCCCAGACTGCCCAATGTAAACTTTTCCGCACGATAACGGAAGGCGATACACAACATTATTTACGCATGACACAAAAGGGGTCTGATGATTCTTTTTACAACCTTGCGTTTCTTGGCAAACGGATCAGTGGCACTGCATAAGCTAAGCAATTTCTGTGGAGCGGAAAATATTACATGTACTTCAACCTTTCGTCCAATCTTCTTTAGAGCGTGTGATACGTTATGCATATATGGCAGAACCTTTTTCATGTTGTCACTACTGCTCACGTGCGTGCCATTCTGTTTCTTTAGCTTCCTTAACGCACTTTCTGCTACTGATATAAGTCATATTGGGCCAGGAATATATCACTGAGTATGGGTGCCAGACACGACCCAATGCAAACCCCCCTCTTTTGAATGTAGATCTGTCCATCGCATTCAACGTAGGTTGATTGTAAATAAAACGTAAGAAGTTCTAGGAACCCACTAGCTGATATGCCTGTCTTAGTCTGAAACTCCAAAATGATCAATGCATTCTTCAATGCATTCTCCATTATGACAAAGTTATAGAAACTTGTATGTCAGCGGTGAAGATCACCAGTTTTTAGATATGTGGATGATTACCTAGTCCTGTTTAATTCCACTCAATCTGTAAATGATGTAGTTAACATTTTTTCTCGATGTCTTGACAATCTCGAGATAACACATGAACTACCAGTCCATAATTCCATCCAGTTTTTAGACTTAAGAATTTTTCTGTTCGATCATCATATTTGTTGGGAATATCATCCTCGTGACAATAAGATGCTGCTTCCGCATCATTCATCACATTCTAAGCTGGTGAAACGATCAATCGTTAATATGTCTTGACAACGCGTTCCGCAAATCATGCCCCCATAAAATGTCTCGCAGCTTTGACTACAAAAAGAACGTCTATTGGACGCAGGATACCCGAACCTTGTACTTATATCAGTAGCAGAAATTCCGTTAAGGAAGCTAAAGAAACAGAACGGCATGCACGTGAGCAGTAGTGACAACATGAAAAAGGTTGTTGTGCCATATACGCATAACGTATCACACGCTCTAAAGAAGATTGGACGAAAGGTTGAAGTACATGTAATACTTTCCGCTCCGCTGAAATTGCTTAGATCATGCAGTGCCACTGATCCGTTTGCCAAGAAACGCGGAGGTTGTAAAAAGAATCATCAGACCCCTTTTGTGTCATGCGTAAATAATGTTGTGTATCGCCTTCCGTTATCGTGCGGGAAAGTTTACATTGGGCAGTCTGGGAGGTGCCTGAATGATAGGTTAAGAGAACACAAAGAAAAATTGAACCGATACCGAGATGGGCATGTTTCTGTGCATTGCAGTGATTGTGGGTGCAAACCCTTGTTCAATGAGTGTTCCGTTTTGTATAGAAACGTAAAGTTACGCGAGAGGTTGTTGAAGCCACTCTAATAGCGAGGGCCGGTGACAGCTGCATCAGTTCCCCTTCAGTTGCGCTGACTACAAATGAATTTGCGTTCCTGGATGCGGCTGGTTTCCATGTGCGATGATTGGGCCTTTTCTGTATGCGGGCCTACAAATACGGTTGTTTCTCGACATAAACACTCAGTTGAAAGTTAGCGCTCGTCCTGTTCTCTCGTTCTTGTCCGTGTCTTCTAGCGCTATGACCACCACCTCTGATCCCCACAGCTGGCTGCCCCAAGTAAAATAACAATTTACTTACAGCTCCACTTCCTACTACGTCCCTCAGTGCGGGTATTTCACAAGCAGAAGTGAGGTCTCCCTTGAGTAGAAATGAGTTGGGAACCTGAAAAATATTCACAATATTAAGATTATTGTTTTCCACACTGAAGGAGTTTATGGCTTTGCCCCTAACACACTTAGAAGCTAACAATAATTCTGCAAATGCCTTTGAGGAGAGCAAGTACATTTTTGTAGTTCCAAGGTCTGCAGAATAAATGAATTTATATATGGAATCTAATGCAGTAAAACATTATTTCGAAACCTGTCTGACCACACAAAATTTTCGAATCAGCAGGTTTTTGCAGCGTACACCTTCAAACTTGTGCAAACAGTGCGCACTTCTAGCTCGAATTCACCAGCAAATTTCCATTAATAATTATGAGATTATGGCAATTTTATGAATTATCTGGTTTTTCGAAGTACGCGAGTTGCAATTATTGTTTTACTTATTCTTCCAAAGATTGCAAGAAATTCAGAAAACCTGGTGGTCACATCTCGACACATTAATTATGGTAGCAACAATTTTGCAAAATTTTGTGCCGAATGACCTTATCATTCAGCAGGCATTGCTAACCCAACAGCCATCAAAAATAAGGGGTAATTTACTTATAGTGTGATCATTTCTGTGAGCAGCATATCCACAATTTTTCGGAATGCTGCCGACGAAATCGGGCTGCCAGTGCCAATACTGTCATGAAGACTGCCAAGGCTTGGCAGCATGAAAGTGTGCCCATCATCCTTAGAGTGCGAAGGCCTACAAGAAAGCTGCCGTTCAGAGCTCAGTTCTCAACACATTGCTACAGTAACAAAAATATCAATGCCCTACGTCAGCGACAGGTAAAAACAGAAAAACATTCTTGTTAGCTTTTCTATTGCATATGATAATTCCGAATAGTTTGATGTCAGTCCCAGCTAAGCCCAGCACTAAGTTTACTGTCAAGGTTGCAGACCTGGTACAGTACTGGCATTAGGAGGCACTGAAACGTGTATAAGGGCAACAATGAACATTCTCATGCTTTTGTTGGAGAAAGTTACAATCAACTGCGCCTCGACTCTAACTGCAACAATACTAGCCAAGGATATACAAAACGTGTTGTTTTGGAATACTTATGGTACTTCGACATTAAGAAACATTCTCACTCCAAGAAAGCCCATCGTAGTTATTATGAGGAAAGAGGAGTTAAATCCCAACAGAATCTCAGTGATACAATCACACTTGCAACAAAATTCAGCATGACGCGAATTCATAAAATTTACTGCCACAAGTGCAGGGCATATGATGTGCAGAACTTTGGGCGCAGCAATTTTCTTTGCCGCTGTGAACAATATAAACGCGGGAGCCACGAACATGGCAGTGAGCTATATGTGTTACCGACATTGGTGCCGCCGTTCCGGTCCAATCGAGCATGCGCATCAAGAAGACGGCCAAACGCTAGCGACTACAATCCTAAACAAGCAATCAAATCCCATATGCATTGCATCAGGTCGCTCAGCATTTCTTGGGTTCGTTGCGTGGTCGTTGGCTTTGGACATTGACTCAGTTTGCATTGGAGAAAGCTTCATGTTCAACCATCTTTCTATAAGAAAGGGGCTTCGGTTTTCTTAACACCCTTTGTCTCTTCCCCCTCCCCAGTGTAGAGTTCTAGGTTATACACATCTATCAGGCCGACTTCTCTGCCTTTCTATTAAAAAATCTCGCTGTACAACATGATTACGGGCAAAACCAATATTATTTTGCGACCCTGTGAGATTACCTAAAATTCTAGTGTGACACTCAAACACACTTACTGATCGAAGGAAACGCCAAGGCCATTTTCATTATCTTCGCTGCCACTGGTTACCATACTGTTCGCCGCAATGTGCTGCAAGAAAAAAATTTGCGTAGCTTGCACTGGAGGTGCAATGCCAAAGAGACGGCAGAGCTGATGGTAACCTAGCCCACAATTATCAATTAGGCATTGATTGGCTATCGATTGGCCTACACTATGCATTGCAATGCTTACCGGGGCACTACAAGCAGTTTTTCCGAAATTTTTTGATCGATTATTCATTAGATATCAATTGGGCTGCACTATTCATTGCTATGCTTACCGGGGCATTACCAAACAGTTTTTCTGAAATTTATTGATTTATCGATTGGCCTATAAGACGCATTGCCATGCGTACCGGGGCAAAAGGAGTTTTCCTAAATTTATTGAGTATTGATCGATTTTCGATTAGGCATCGATTAGGTATTGTTTGGCTATTAATTAGAAATTCTTAGTTAGGATTGACAGAATTATCACTACCTTACCTGGGCTACAAGTGAACCAAACTGCATAACCAAGCTCCAACTGGATTAAGCTAAGTGTGAAGGAATTGGCAACGCTGTGCTAGTTTTCTGTTCGCATGTTAAATGCTCGGTTTAAACAGCTTAGCTGTTAAAACAAATAGCCAATACATGAATTCATAACTGAGCTGTGAATTTGCTGAATACGCGACTACCAAATCCAAATACCTCAGTCGAAGTTGACACGCACTGCTGCTCACTGTCCACTTGTGGTCGCAGTAAAATTTTCGATAAGTCGGGGATAGTCTCCTCAGGAGAGACATCCACATACTCATCAAACATCTTGTCCAGTATCTGAAAGCGGTAAAACAACTAGTTTTTATATCGTGCCGACACCTGAGGAAACTCTATGCACAAGGCTGTAAACTGCCTCCATCACTTAATGTGCAGCAAACCACTAAATGTGCAATAGCGGAGTATTGTTTTCGGATTAGAAAACGGTCCAGTAATGTGCCCCTGAATGTGCCGTTGTATGAGCGAAATGCACTAAAAGAATATGCTTGGCGAGCGATCCTCCACAAAGCACTAAAACGAATCAGCACCGTAACTGAAGCGCTCGTACAGGGCATGACAGGCATCACACCTTTGAGTGCGCTAACATGCAGCTCCCACGACATGTTTTAGCCTTTAGTTGCTGACAAGCATTATCCTATTTCTTTTTCGGCTACGCTTCACAGCCACTGCAAAAGGAATTCTATGTCCATGGCGGGCAGTGGTGCAGTGGCGATGACAGGCTGCACGGGCCTCTTTAAGAAGACTGAGCAAGGAGGAGCAGCAGTATGGCAAAGGGCAAGCGTGTACGGTTGAGGGCGCCTGACTGACTAGGCGCACTACGTATAAGCAGCACCTCCAGGCGACAAGGCAAATTTTGGGAGAATCGGAAATTAAGCGGCGACATAAGATACACGAACAACAACGCTCATTGCTGGTCGCCGCCGCACTAAAGCACATAACGAGTTTGACCACGTACGGCTTCGCTGTAAAAATGCAATCTACTGTCGGTCGCGACGAGAAAAGCACCTCGCAACGAAAAAGGCGCACCGCAAGTTCTACAGCGCTACCGCGCCCGTACGAGGAGAATCGTGTAACGCGAACGAGGAATTTACATTCAGTTGATTGCTACGCGATGCGCCTCTTTTAAACACTACCCGGATTGAAACATTTCGCGAAGAGCCTCCCTCATCATAATCAGCATTACTTCCGCATAACGCTACTTTATCGGCTGCAGTTGAAATCAAACAAGAGAACAGGTGCACTTGCCTGAAACGAGGTCGACGTCAGGTGGACTTTGCTGCCGAGAACTGGGCACGCGCAAATTGCTTCTTTGAGTGCGTTGTGATTGCCACCCTCAAGGATATATGCCCTTGCCGCACCAAGGTGGGGTACACTAACTAGGCAGCGTGGCATCGCAAGCAAATCTGCATACACAAGATCCCTGGCACTTGCAAACAGCACGCATTCAAACCACAGGTCAAACGTCAAACCGACGCAGCAGTGAGATCAGTGCAGAAACTCGGGAAACCACAACATGTACCCATGGCTAGAGTGACCTAGAGAGTGTCCAAAGCGCCGCGCGAATGCATGGGAGGAGCGAGGGCCTTTTTGTGTGAACTCCCGCGCCGCGGCGCTGCTGTACCGGACCCGGTGGCGTATGCCACCGCCCGGTTTAAAGGGTTCAGCCTCATCCATCCATCCATCCATCTATCGTGGGCTTTCTCCGCTGCGGAAGCCGCGCCAAGGCGGCGGGCGTCTGCTACGAGCCTGATATTTTGGTTGCTATTAGCCAAAATCGCGATAATTTGGGGATATATTAGGTACCACGTCACCGCAAGGTAATACCGCAGTGACTCACCGCACAGAGAACGCGTTTGCCGGCTGTGAATACGGGTATTTTGTCTATTTCCTTCTAGCTCGCTTGGTCCGCGCTTACGCGGCTGTTTGAGTAACGCATTCCGCGCGCTTACTTCATTTAGTTATGCGTGGAATGAGAAACGTGAACGTACTGCAGAAGAAAATAATCGAGAGTCCCCGATAATAACCAAGAGAACGTAGCAGATATGGCTAGCTCATGCTAACGCTTTTACACCCTATCGTTTCCTTTCTTTTATTTCATGCATGATGCATTCTATTTGCTTTACAAGACTGCATACCGCGCTCTGTAGTTTCTTTATTAAGGCGAAATCCTTAACAGGGCTCTAGGGAAGCGGAATGTGTCTGTTGACCGATGCCGCGGTACCAAAAATAAATACAAACCGCGTAACTCTCGCGGCTCGTTCACTTGGTATATATACCAAAGTATAGTGCGGAAAGGCACAAATGTGTGACTAAGATAACTGATGGGTCATGGCATTAGTAACTGGACATACTTGCACTCACGTCACAATTAACGATATAACAATATGACCTGTGGTCATATGACGACGCCCAGAAATCCCTCTGATGCTGTGGGTGTGACGATAAAAACGTGCTGAATGCCAATCTCGATCTCAACGTGTCGAACTTACTCATATATCACGAAGAACTGAGAGCACAGGTAATAATAGTAATGATAAATTCCGGGGTTTTTCATCCAGAAATCAGAATATGGCTGAGACGCCGTATTGGAGGGCTCCGGTAATTTCGACCGCCAGGAGTTCTTTAACGTGCATCTATAATATGTATGTACACGGGTGTTTTACCCATTTCGCCTCCATCGAAATGTAAGCCACCGTGGCCGGGAATCGAACCCGCGTCCTCGAGCTTAGCAGTCCAACCTACCAAAGCCAGTAAGCTACCACGGCGTGTAGGTAAAGGGTACGCGAGAAATATACGTGGCAAAAAACAAGACTAACCAAAATAAATGAAACGCTAACAGTGCAACATTGTATACTTATGCCTCATTTCATAATTACGAGCAAGCGTCAGAAAACGATAATGATGGATTACGTATGAGCAACTTGCCTTTCGCCTGCTTGTAGCGCAAACACTAAGTGAATTTTAACATGAAAGTAACTTAAGGAATATTTATTGCGTATGCTCGCTGGTTCGTACACAGCAAATATACTTACTGATCAATAACTACGTACTTGTAGTTACGTAATGAAAGAGGTATAAATCACCAGAACATAAACTTTTCTTTTTTTGCGGTTATTGAAGGTAGCTATTTTAGGATATGTAGAATCAATAGCGATATTTGTAGTGCATCAAAGAGAGTAATTTTCAAGACGATTTTCCACTCAATATAATGCAAGCACAAACATCGTCACGCGCCGTGAATGCTTGTTAGTTTACGTAAAAAAATCACACGTTACGCAATAACTATGATATAAATGAGAAGTTACATGTTGGTAATTTCAGAGAGGATTAAAACAAGGCTATTGCAGTAATATCTTTTACATAACAAATTAGTAAATGGCTATGCTAGTAGTAGCTATCTATTCCTTTCAATGTTGAAATATATATATATATATATATATATTTGTTTAGGTATATTGGCTGGATCGAATGGCTTTTCTTTCGAATGTCTGAATTTGAAGAAAGCTTCGCTCATGGTGAACCTTAAGGTACATCATGCGCGAAGTTTATATTGAAGAGATAGCGTACAGCAAGAACTGTTCGTGTACGCAATCTTTGAAGCGAAATAATTAAGCCAACAATATTGCGGTGTTAGGGCCGTCTTTGCTCTTTCTCTTGCTTCCCTTACACCTTTTCACTATGCTCGGTTCATAATAAAATATTGTTGTGGCTAAAAAATATTCGAATAAATACATATGCATATTGCTGTAAACCACTACTGACCGTGACTGTAAACCGCTACTACTGACCCTGATAGCGAGCGAAGCGGTCACTGCACACACGTATTTATTTCACTTGACTGCGCGAGTAGTTTCCTTTTTTCGTTACTCTTATTCTTGCAAGCATGGTGCTGTTGCCCGCGTACCCATGCGAATAACGTTTCTTTTTTTTTTACGTTCTTTCCTTGCGCGGGCTCAGTTAGCGCGTTTCTACGCACGCACAGTTACCGCATTACCGTTCGCGAACTCTAGCACCGGAGCTAGGCCACGCTGGTGAGTTTGATCCGTTAGTTTTTGCATTATCTTGCTGCCCAAGCACAAAGAAACGCTTAAAGATGGGTAAGCTTCATGCAGCACCACACTGCTGAAGTTAAATAGAGTTTAAGTCCTTTGCGTGGAAAATGAACGCAAAAAATTACAGGGCAAAGCAGGCGGGCCTCGCTTCCCGCGCGCTTTGCAAGCGCGAAAAGCCCACGGATCCGGAGCAGCAGCGGCGCGGTGCGGCAGTTCACACAAAAAGGCCCTCGCCGGAGCCGGCGCTTTGGACACTCTCCCATACTCTAGGTCACTCTACTCATGGCTAGAGTGTACTAGAATGGGGGAGTGGGTCCAGCGGACGCCTTAGCAAGCGGCTAGAGTGAAGCAAGAAACACGGAAAAAGTGGCGGCGCTGCCGTCGCCTTCTTGTGAATCTCCGGCCAATAAACGTTGGCTCCCGCTGTTTCGGCAGAGCTCATTGTCTGAGGCGTGCTCACGGGCTGAGTAGCTGTCGTCTGCTCGACCATAGCCTCCTATATATCTACCATAGCCTCCTATTATATAGGAGCATAGCCTCCTATATGATCCCATATAGGAGGCTATGATAGGAGGCTACCCAGACAACACACTGACATCCTTTGAATGTCCTTGGGATCTCCTGCTCAGGATGTATGGGATGTCCCTGGGATGTCCCATACAAATCCCCAAATCCTCCTAAATGAGACAAAAAACGACATCCACAGGATGTCCGTGAAATGTCCCCTCCAGGACATTCAGGGAGCATATTTGGATGTCCGCAGGATGTCCATTAAATGCCCCTTCCAGGACATTCTGGCATCGTATCTGGATGTTACATATTCCAGTTTCCAGAAATTACCAGTGCATGCAGCATTTAAAGGGCACATACCCACAAATAGAGAGAATTTTTTTTAAGTTGTACATTTATTGAAACATTTCTTGACTTTAATCGCCTTCAACGTACTCTCCTCGAGATGCAATGCACTTGTTTTTCTGCTTTTTCCCACGGCTGCAGGCTTCAGTGGATCTGTTTCGTCTTTGTATATTTACCAGATCTTGAAAACACAAGAAACAGAGCTGCGAGCACAGCAGAACACACATCTACCAACACAGCATCGAGCGTGTGGAAGTTCCCAACATCAAATGGGCCAACAATGAATCTTGCCCCCCCGTGTTTCAATTTCAAGCCTGAAAGAAGAGCTTGAATATGCTTTCATGACGAACAACTTACAAAATAACTGAAGGCTATCATCCTGTAACGCTCCTATAACAGAATTGAGTAATGTAGAAAAAGCAATGACACAAGTGCAGCGCATCTTAAGTTTTCTGAAGACGGCTAAAGTTTATAAATGTTCAGACAGAAAAACTAATTTTTGAAACATTCTTAGTATTTTTGAAACATTCTGTAAGTGTATGACTAATTTCATGTGAACAATGCAAAATAAGTTAGACAATATTTCACAACAGTTAAACTTTGGAGATGTATTTTTATTGCACACATCCCATGTATAAAATGAACACATATAATTAAAACATTCTCCTCACAGGAACTATTTATACAAAGTTTAAAATAATCATTTTATTTCTGCTCTGTTGTTTCCTGTGCTTAACTGAAATTTTGATTTCCTGAAACCTAATTTCTTTATTGGCGCACACAGCCTGCACAGCCTGCTTAACTCCCATCTAATAGTGCAGAATGAAAGTTGTATTTACTTGCTAAGGTGCTTCTGTGTATGTTGCTGTGCACTTTTTAAACATTGTACAATAGTGTGCCCAGTTGCACCAATAGTTAATTACTGTTAATTGTGCTCTCTTAGCTCTTAATTCCACACTACTATAGAAGAGTGTTAAGCAGGCAGCGCAGGCTGTGTGTAACAGTAAAGAAATTCAGTTTCAGGAAATAAGAATTTCAGTTAGGCACAGGAAACAACACATAAAAAAATGATGGAACTGAATGTGGCGAACATAACTAATAAGAAAAGAAGGAACGAAACACTGGTGAAAAAAGAAAACAAATGTTCATACAAGCAATGCAGAAAATCTGCAACCAGAAACTGACTTTTAGCAGGATCATACTTGACGTTGAAAACAATTATGTTTGTTGCGCAGCAAGCCGCTCGGCAGCATGGCGGAACCACGTCATGGCGGCCCTCTCGACATCCTCTAGCGTGGCATCTGGGTGTCTTGCGTCATTAGTCAATGTGCCTGCATGCATAAGCAAAATTATCCTTTCTATAAGTTTTGTACACCACACAGAACTTGGACCAATGTGATACTACACTAAAAAGACAAAACTAAATACACCACTAAACTCGGCAAAACATTATTAATAGGTGTATAAGCCATTTATATATTTTGCCAAAGAAAATCCATCTCGCTAGGCAATAAGGGGTCTATTCTGCCAAAGCAGCCAAAGTACAGTGGGTATACTGCTTGACATCAAATTAAAAAATAACTAAGTGATGTCAATATTGCTGCACGTAACTCACCACACATAAGCTTGCACAGATGCAGCTCGGAGAATTTTTTTTTCCCCTTCGCACCAAACCAGCTGAAGCTGATTGCAGCATTCCAGCTCAGGAGGGACTGTAGTATGCGTGTTGTTTTCTGTTTTGTTGAGTCCCCTCCTTGGACAGCCATGTGCTTCTTCTGTTAAAAAGAAACAAACATACAGTACACATTGAAAGTTTTGCAACCTAAATGATGCCTTGGTAATAGAGAAGTGCAAACTGGCTTCTAGTATTATACCCCTGTCACACGGCACATGTAATGTCATTTGTAGTAAATGACATTCATACCGAATGTCATTGCCGTCTTGGGTTCCCGGTCTACACGGGTAAACAAAATGGCATTCGCAATTGATGGCAATGTTTATCGGCAGGCTGCTATGATAACGAAACCCTACAAATCGTGCTTCTTGTTTACATCTTTTCACTATATTGTTAAGAATACAATGGTAAAAATTGGATGGTTATCTGAAAATATATTACATTTCGTTTTAACTTAGCTATTTTGTAATTTTTTGCCAAGCCACTGTCGTCGAGAGTACACAAGTCGCGCGTGAATGAGTTCGGGAAACTCATTCAACGGGCGAATGCCATTAGCAGTGAATGTCATTCACTATGCCCGTGTAGAAGCAACAAAAATGGCATTAACACGTAATCTCACTCGCTGCGAATGCCATTACATGTGCCGTGTGACAGGGGTATTACTTAAATTGTTTAAAATTGTCAAACAGTTGTATGCAAAATTGTAAAGCATGCCATGAATCAGACTTAGTGTCATAAGTAACATCAGCGTCAATCTGTCGTGTAACTACAGCACATTGTAGTTACAAGGCAGGCAACTTCACACTGAGTCTAGGTCATGAAGCAACATGATTAGGGAGTGGTGGCCTAATTAAAATTCGTTTAGCCATAAAATTGGCAAGATTACAAAAATAGACGAGGCGGAGACATTACCATCTGATGTTGAGCTTGTTTGTCTGTCTGTAGTTTTTTCTCATAGTCGAGCACGTCTGCCACATCCGAAAAAGGCAACTCTGGGAGGTGACAAGGGTGCGACGGAGCACTGTCTGCATTGCTGAGCAGCTCATTAAGATATTGTGAATGGGCCTGCTGGGTCTGCTTAATACCATTCAGTATTTGTAATATCCTTTCCATGAAGGCTGAAAAAGAAAATTATTGTCGTTAGTATTATGTGGATTTTCAGTTCAGCGCTATTTGCAGGATGAGAAACTACTGCATGTATTCGAATATAGGTAGACCCTTTTTCGAAAATCTTACCCAAAATTAGTCATCAACCATATTTGGGAACAAGGCTAGCCAAGTTTAATGATTTGAAAAAGTAGAGAGGTCGGCCGGAAAACAGAACATCTGGCCTGCTACTTTACGTGAGGGAAGGGGAAGAGGGGAAGAAAGAGGGTCACAATGGAGGATGACAATGGGAGGAACGAGGTGAAAGGACACATTGCATAAATATTATCAGAATCGTGAGTTCAGGCCCGTGTCGCCTAAGGCTAGCCAAAGTACCAAGCCAATCGAGTTCCTCAATTGCGCCTACCACATGGCCAGTCTCGAGATTATCCAGACTGGCTTGAAAGAAAGCTGCATGTCCAACACACTCGACGGCACACGAACGGCGTCATTTGGGGTGCCGAAGATGCCTGTGAAGCGTCCGTCGAGGTTGTCTTCTCTGCCATTTCAGACAGCGAGCTTGTGGCATCAACTAGCGAGATTTAGTAGCCGAGCATAAGGCAAATAATGGTGTGTCATGTTCAAAGTGCTTTGTTTTTCTAGAAAGATATAGCTCGATCTATATTCAACTTGTATTTTAAAATTTTTTCAGTGATTTCATTATACAGGGGTCAACTTTCATTTGTTCTTAACCTATTTTCGTAAATATATACGGTACTTGACGTGGTAATTGGAAAAAAATACAGTCATGAGCATTATTAAATGTACTACCAGCCATAGTTGTTGTAACACAAACAGCGAAGCCTCCATGTGCCTTCTTTACGGTTCTTGTCATCTAGCACTCGCCTTGTGATAAAAGCGCGAGCAAGGATTCACGATTTGTCCAATGCTGCAGCCATGCCACGTACCACAAATGCCTTTCTCAGTCACCACTTGCACGCTAGCAACCATTGTTGCTCGAATGATGGGGTACACTCATAAAGAAGGAATAAGCGATAAACTGCGGCACTGACTCATGGTGTCACTCCGTCACGACGACATTGAGAAAAGATAGTGCGCCAGTGGCAACACACAAAAGCCTTTCTTGCGTGCTGCATGGCTGCGGCATAGGGGTGGGTAATGAATACTCACACTCACGCTATTATCATGAAGCCAGAGCTAGGTGAGGTTAGACTGTATAGAAAGTATGTACTCTGCCTTTCGCATTTCAATTTATGCATATACATAGCACAAGTGAAAGGAACGTATTGTTCAATTACCGTCTTGAATGTATTGCTCAAGAGATGGAGCTCTCAGAACTTGCTGCTTATCATTTACACTGCAGAATTCAACAGAGAACATAGAGATTCTTCTTTATGCATGCTGAAGAGTAAAACGCAGATATAATATTAATGACTGGACAGCCAGCAAGATTGCAAGAAATCCTGAACCTGTGCTTGTTAGTATGGCTTCGTGACAGAAAAACAGAATGACAAACGGGACGAGAAAGAGACAACTGGACTATCAAGAAGAGGGTGCTAAAACCAGGCATGTGTCCTTAAGGAAAACGAAACAAGAGCGTGTAATCTGTCACTCACAGAGATAGCCAATTTCTTTTTCGGTCAAGGCAACTATGCATCACTGTGCATTATAAAGGGCTTTCATGTGTCAGCTCGCTTCTTGCTGCAGTGGCTTAGCGGCTATGGTGTTGCGCTGCTAAGCTCGATGTCGCAATTAAGTTCCTGGCCCCCACGGATGAATTCCCATGGGGGACGGAATGCAAAAATGCTTGTGTGCCGTGCGTTGGGTGCACGTTGAAGAAGCCCAGGTGGTCACAATTATTCCGGAGCCCCCCATTACGGTGTGCCTAGCTCCTAATCATATCCTGCTATCGGCGTGTAAAACGGCAGAATGAAAATTTTTAGTCTCAGCTAACCACCAGTTGCACTGAACAACAAAAAAGTGGCTATATCCGTGACTGAATGATTGGACCCTTAATTATAATTGTAATATTGCCGTCGTGATGCCATAACGGTCATTCCCATCTTCGTCCTTCCAACTTCATCATCCCACTCTCGCCATGTTGTCATCACACAGTTCTTGACATACCATTGCCTCCATGCAATCATCATCACACTGTTGTTTTCCATCATCGCTTCAAACACGTCACCCTATTGTCGTGGACGTGCCATCGTCATCATACGGTTGTTGCTGTACTGTCTTCGTCACACCGCCATCACCATGCACTTGCATCATCCCATTGTCCTCGTGCCATAGTCATCACATTGTGATCATTATACCATAGTGATCATTTCAAAATTGTCATCTCCTTGTCGTCATGCTGTTGTCGTCACAATGCCTTAGTCGTTCCATCGACATCACTCTTTTTTTATCATTACATCATCGTCACAGTCTTCATTATGCCATCACGATCGTGGGCAACCTTGCCAGGCGAGTGCCATAGAAAAGCGAGCTGATACTGGAGACATCGTACGTCGCCTATAGCCAAAGCAACGAAAGTCTCAGAATGGCCACTACAGATTTTAAATAAACGTGACTTCAGCAATACGATGTGCTGCTATATTGCTTGAATGCTTATCGCATTACCGTTAGCAGTCATCGTGAGATGGGTTCTGCCGTAACTTTTTCTGTCATGAAGCCAGCAAGATAACTCAATAACAAAGCTGATTTAGTGCTAAGGATATCACCTTCTGTTTTCAATATGTTATAAAGAAGAACAATCTAAGTGCTAATGGAATTACTCTCACACTTCTGGGCACATGTTATCACAAATGTCAATGGTACATGTAGATACAAAAAAATCATTTGCTTCAAGTAAATATGGAGTCAAAACAACACAAATCGGTCTTTGCAGAAAAAATACTGAAAACTTGGCCTTGGTACCCGCAGGGGCGTCTGCGTCAGCAGGCGTTTGGTGTGTTGCGACACCACGGACCCGAGCACATGAGGGTCGGACCCTCCTACGCTTAACCGTGCGTGGCTTAGCCGTGTCCGGGGAAAAGGGGATCCTGGGGGTTGAGCCGATGCCGGGAGTTGGACCTTTATGGCCCCCCGGCGGAGGCAACACACTTCTTTGGCCTCCGCTTCACGTAGACGGCACCCCCGGACTGACCCACCCGGGGGAAATCGGTAGTTGCCTTTTCCTGGCTCTCTCTCCAATCTTCGTCTTTCCCTATCACTTTTAATCTTTCCTGTCTTCTCATCTTTTCCTTTCACTTCAACTTTTCCTGGCGGCAAGGGTTAACCTGGTGTGGCTGTCCTACCTTGGGTATACCATATTAGGTTATAGTAACGGCATACTGCTGGCGCTGTGCAGACTTGTTTACTTGTTCTGCCACGTCCCCTTGTTGGGCTCCGTGGTGGGTGGCAGACGCCGTTGCCGAATAAACCACTTCTTTCCATGGGATCCTCAAACCCGTTTACAACCGATCGTGCCTCGAAAAGGGTACGCACCGATGCAACCTCGCTATTCTGGCCCAAAAACAAAGAAACTTTCCCGAAATTTCACGTCCTTCACTGTGAGCAACCATCTACGAAAGCTAGAGCAATTTCCCCATTTCTTGTGGCCAAGTGCCTAAAAGAGACCATTGGAGCTGGGTATAAGGCAACAAAGATGGCAACCGGAGATTTGCTCCTCGAACTAAAAGACAAGGAACAATACAACAAACTCGCACACCTCGTAGCCTTTGGTAACATCCCTGTTTCTGTAAGCGCACATCGAACAATGAACACAGTAAAAGGTGTAGTATCAGACGAAGACCTAATGACATTGAATGAAGAAGAACTCCTGGATGGATGGAAGGACCAAGGGGTAATCCATGTGCAGCGCATCAAAATCAGACGGAATGACAACGAAATCCCAACAAAGCATTTAATACTCACTTTCAGTTCAACTACTTTACCCGAGACTCTTGAAACCGGCTACGTAAAACTTCATGTTCGACCGTACATTCCGAACCCGCGACGTTGCTTCAAATGTCAAAGATTTGGTCACGCATCCCAGAGCTGCCGAGGGCAGCTTATGTGCGCAAAGTGCGGCACAACCGGTCACTCTTCTGACGATTGCAATAATGACGAGGTACATTGTGCTAACTGCGATGGCAGTCACCCTGCATACTCCAGAGCTTGCCCAGCCTGGAAGAAAGAAAAAGAAATAATTGCTGTAAAAGTGAAGGAGAACATAACATTCCGTGAAGCACGACAACGTATCTCCTCTTTATTCTTGCTCAAAACATCTTTCGCCGAAGTGGTGCAACGGGGGGCGGCACCACAACGGCATCTGGCGGCAGCCCGGACCACGCCTAGCGTGCCGAGGCCAACGCCACCCGCCCCTAAGGTGGGAGCAGCCAACGCTGCCCTGCCATCTCTCAAATTGTCCACACCAGTGGCCTCTACAAGCTCCGGCAGCAGCCAGGGCACCGCAGAGGCCCCAGGGGTCCTGTCGACCTCCGGTCCGGTGAGGACGAAGACTTCGTCGCTCGAGATGAAGTCTACGCGACGCACACATCGCTCTCTGGAGCGGGTGTCCAGTGCCTCGCAAGAGGCTATGGACACCAGTCCAAGCCAAACGGCGCTAGTAGCTTCGATGGAGCGGCGAGGTTCTCTCGACCGCTCCAAAAAAGACAAGACACCAGTTACAGCGCCTGTAAAAGGCTCTGTAAAATAGGCTGTACACACCCCTTGAAACACACAGCACCTTTTATTTTCCTCCAACATGAATAAAATAATGCAGTGGAATGTTAGGGGACTAATCCACAACCTAGACGATATCCAAGAACTTCTCAGTAAATTTAATCCAAAGGTGCTGTGTGTTCAAGAAACACATCTAAACTCCAGAAACACCAACTTCCTACGTCAGAATATTGTTTTCCGAAAAGATCGCGAGGATTCTGCCGCATCATCTGGTGGTGTGGCCATCATACTCGACAGAAGTGTAGCCTGTCAGCAACTTCCACTTAATACGGCACTTGAGGCGGTAGCCGTTCGTGCTGTACTTCTGGGTAAACTCGTTACCATTTGCTCGCTCTACATACCCCCACATTATCCTTTACACAAGCATGAATTTCAGTCACTTATAGATGAATTACCAGAACCTTACCTCCTTCTTGGTGATTTCAATGCACACAGCAGCTTGTGGGGCGACACGCGTATCGATGCGCGAGGACGCCTAATCGAACAATTTCTTTTCTCCTCTGGTGCGTGTCTCCTGAATAAGAAGGAACCCACCTACTACAATCTCGCAAACAAAACGTTTTCTTCCATTGATCTCAGTGTAGCTTCCCCGTCTATATTTGCTGAACTTAAATGGGAAGTTATAAAAAATCCTTACGGGAGTGACCACTTCCCGATACTGCTGAGATCACCACTACAAAACGAACCTCCACCACAGGCACCCCGCTGGAAGTTGGATATGGCAGATTGGGAGAAATTCCAAACTCTTACAAGTGGTATCTCGTGGCCTGACATATCTTCGCTGGGAATTGATGCTGCTGTTGAGTATTTTACATCTTTCATAATCGGTGCCGCTTCTGAATGTATACCAGAAATGAGTGGTGCGACCTGCAAACGCCGTGTCCCATGGTGGAACGACGAATGTCGGAAGGCTCGTAGGAAACAGAATAAAGCGTTGGGGTTGCTACGCGACTCCCCAACTGCGGAGAATCTCGTTAATTTTAAGAAAATAAAATCGGAGGGCAGAAGAACGCGCCGACAAGCCAGGAGAGAGAGTTGGGAGAAGTTTTTATCGGGCATCAACTCATATACAGACGAGGGCAGAGTCTGGAAGAAAGTAAATAAGATAAAAGGGCTACAAACTTATTCACTCCCGTTGGTAAACACACAAGGCGACAGTCTGGAAGACCAAGCTAACTGCCTGGGAGCACATTTTGAAAGTGTGTCCAGCTCATCTCATTATTCCCAAACATTTAAAAGGCACAAGGCTGCAATAGAAAAACAGAAACTAGAAAGAAAATGTACCGGAGACGAGGCATACAACCAGCCTTTCTGCATTGCTGAGCTGTATGCATCACTTAGTTGTTGCAATAAGTCTGCCCCAGGCTCTGACCGCATAGCTTATCAAATGCTGAAACACCTTCCCCATGAAACAAAGAAAACTCTCCTCTCCCTATACAATGCTATATGGACCTCCGGCGAGATCCCCTCTGCCTGGAAAGAGGCCATTGTAGTTCCTATACTGAAACAGGGCAAGGACCCATCGTCTGCTTCGAGTTACCGCCCTATAGCACTAACAAGCTGCCTCTGCAAACTGTTCGAAAAAATGATAAACCGCCGACTAATCCATTTCCTCGAATCAAACAAACTGCTTGACGCGTACCAATGCGGGTTTCGAGAAGGTCGATCCACCGTCGACCATTTGATACGTATTGAGACGCAAATTCGTGAAGCTTTTGTCCGTAAACAGTTCTTTCTGTCTGTATTCCTTGATATAGACAAAGCCTACGATACCACGTGGCGTTTTGGAATACTTAGAGACCTCTCACACTTTGGTATACGTGGTTGCATGTTAAATGTCGTCGAAAGTTATTTATCTAATCGCACTTTCCGTGTTCGTGTGGGAAATGCTTTATCAAGACCATTTGTGCAGGAAACTGGAGTGCCACAGGGCGGGGTGCTCAGTTGCACTCTCTTTATCATAAAAATGAGTTCTTTGCGTCTGTATATCCCAAGAAACATGTTTTATTGTACATACGTCGATGATGTACAGATAGGTTTCACCTCCTGCAATCTTGCAGTCTGTGAGCGGCAGATTCAACTTGGTCTGAACAAGGTGTCGAAGTGGGCAGACGAGAATGGGTTTAGCCTTAACCCACAAAAGACCACCTGCGTACTGTTCTCCAGAAAGAGGGGTCTGCACCCCGATCCTGACATTGAGTTGCAGGGAGAACGGGTGCCCGTAAAAACAGAACATAAATTTTTAGGTGTGATTCTAGATACAAAGCTTACATTTATGGCACATATACGGTATGTAAGAAACAAGTGCATGAAAACAATGAATATTCTAAAAGTGTTGTCACGCACTGCTTGGGGTAGTGACACAAAGTGTCTTTTGAATTTGCATAAGAGCCTCATACTCACAAGATTAGATTACGGCGCCATAGTGTACCATTCCGCAACGCCAAGCACCCTGAGGATGCTGGATCCTGTACACCATCTAGGCATCCGCCTAGCCACTGGTGCCTTCAGGACAAGTCCTGTGGCAAGCCTGTATGTAGAGGCGGACATGTGGTCGCTTGATATGCAACGTTCATCCTTAAGTCTCACCTATTTCCTGAAAGTAAATTCTAACTCGGAACACCCATCCTTCTCAACTGTAAATGATATGACCAGTTCCACACTCTTTAATAACCGGCCGACAGCAAGAGAACCCTTTTCACTACGTGTAAGAAAAATTAGTGAAGAAATGAACATCCCACTACTTGAAAATACTCTGATGGCCCCAGCAAAGCCAGTGCCACCGTGGCATTGGCAACTCATAGAGTGTGATACTTCGTTTGTAGAGATCACAAAAGATGCTCCAGAGGCACATATACGGATGCATTTTCTAGAAATCCAGTTCAAGTACTCGTCCTGCACTCAGTTTTACACCGACGCTTCCAAGTCACATGCAGGGGTATCTTATGCAGTAGTCGGCCCATCGTTCTCCGAGTCCGATGTACTGCACCCGGAAACAAGCATTTTTACGGCTGAGGCCTATGCATTTTTATCGGCTGTGAAGAGTATAGGCAAATCGAAACTCAAAAGATCAATAATATTTACAGACTCCCTAAGCGTCGTAAAAGCCATCATGACTCTACATAGACACACAAACCCTGTACTTATTGAACTGTATTCTGCTCTGTGCAAGGCATACATGTCTAACCAGCATAATATTATATGCTGGGTGCCTGGCCATAGAGGCATCGAGGGGAATGTTCTGGCTGATCAAATGGCTACATCAACTACATCGCGAGCCCTTAACCCTACCGCTTCTATCCCTGCCAGCGATCTCAAGCCCTACTTGAGAAAGAAACTTCGAAGCCACTGGCAGCGCTTGTGGGATGCCGAAACGAACAATAAGCTCCACTTAGTTAAGCCACAAATAGGTCCCTGGCATCCCGTTACGAAAATACGAAGAACAAATGTCCTATTCTCTCGTCTGAGAATAGGACATACATACGGCACCCACAATTTCCTCCTAACTGGAAATGACCCGCCAACCTGTGGTAGATGTGGAGAGAGGCTTACCGTGCTCCACGTCCTCGTGGAGTGCAGGGAAGCCGAAACAGAGAGAAAAAGGCACTTTCCCCTAGCGTACCGGTACTGTCTTCCACTCCATCCCGCTATGTTTCTGGACGACAAACCTCTCTTTAGCACTAAAGCTGTCCTGGATTTTCTGAGTGATGTAGTATTGCATGTTATTTGCCCAATAGTTTCGTAGCGCATCCTCTCTCCAGAGGATGTCGCCGCGATAGTAATTTTGCATAGCACGCGCCTCCAGGCCCTTGCGTTTCGAAGGGTCTGTCAAGGCAGTAGTGCTGTTTGAAAAGTTTATCAGTGATAAATTTTAGTTTATCTTCATCATCTTGCAATTTGTTCTTTCGTGTTCATAGTGCACCTCATTAGCCATTGCCATAATTTTATTACATATATATTTTACGCATTTTACAGCGATTGTTTTTAGGCCCTTTTACAGCCACGACACATCTACCTTTCGCAATTCATTGCTCCATTGTCAACTCATGAACACACTGGCCTGGCGCTCTTTGGCCATACCTGGCCCTTGCGCCATTAAACACCATACATCATCATCAAACTTGGCCTTGGTAACATAAGCTCCAACAACAGTGAACCCTATTAACTATAACCATAAATAGAAGGTGGACGACATACCGAGCACTTGTGGGTCTGCGTGCAACCTTGTAGTTCCAGTCACACATGTGGATACTGGCCTGTACGATGAATCTGAATATAAACGACACCACAGGTTATGCTCTGCCTGACTAGTGCATTAAATGTCCAAAGGCAAAAATTGGATTCGGTGAACAAAACCAGCAAAAATTTATATTACATGCATGACATACCAAGAGGTTGCAACTCTGTGAAGCTGGCAACTTCAGCGTGGGGCGGAGGAGGCCTGCATAAAGCATCTGGAACAAAGATTTAAGAGGATAGTTAGATAGACAGGCTCAAATTGCCTGAAGTAGGGAACGAATGCTGATTGCAATAAAAAAAGTAAATGTCAAGAACTACAGCAACATAACAAAAATAGCAACGTGACATCAGGATGACATGCCAAGTACGTGTGGTTCCGTGTGTGGCCTTGTAACTCCAGCAAGGGATGCAGATACTGGTATATTCGATGAGCCTGAACATAAAACACGCCACAGTCATTTAAACATAATGTAATAAGCGCTAAAAAATGCGAAAGTGGAAACAATGAATGACAGCAACATAATGATGTATACCACATAAATGACATACCACGAGTTTGCAATTCTGTGAATGAGCTGGCAGCTTCCGACCTGTGCAAAGCATCTAAAACAAAGACGCCATGGTTTACGCTCAACCTCGCCGCAGAATGCATAAGCAAAAAGCAAACACCGAACTGCAGCAACATTAAGAACATATAACATTGCATATGAATTACATACCGAGCACATGTGTATTCGTGTGTGACCTTGTAGCTTCAGCAAGAGATGTGGATACTGGCCTGTATGCTGAACCTGAACGTAAAACAGACCATAGGTTATGCTCCATGTGACTATAAACTAGGACAGTGAATGACAGCAGCACAAAGATGTACATCACATGGATGACTAACCACGAGTTTGCAAGTCCGTGTATGAGCTAGGATATTCGGCGTGGGCAGCTACAGACCTGTGCAAGGCATCTGAAACAAACACACCACGGCTTACACTCTGGCAGCAGAATGCACAAGCAAACAAAAATCTAAATATACTACCTGAGACCAGCAAAATATTTATACTGCCAATAAATTGCATGCATAACATACAAAGCGTTTGTGTCGTGTCGTTATGTATTCCACTGACATTCATTCAAAAAAGGGTCGGTAGTCTTTAAGTGGTCTCAAATTTTGTACAAGAGGTGCAGAAGCTGGGAGTGAGGTGGGGAATGTGGGTGGATGTTGTGTAAGTGTCCACTATGCGGACACTTACAGAATACACTCCCCCCCCAATCTTTACAATGCACCTGAATGATAATATGCAGTACTCCAGTGCACAACTGTTTGCAATATGGTATACAAAGTAACAAACTGCAATCACATATGTAAAGACATACCAGGCACTTGTGCTTCCATATACTGCCTTCTCTCGAAAGGCATAGATGATGGTCTGTACAGTACAGCTGAAACAGAAAGAGGCCACTACTTATGCTCCACCTGACCACAGAATGTACAAAAAGAAATAAAACGTTATGTGCCAACACAGAGGCATCATTTCATGGCTGGTGAGACAATAAAGAAGCTGCAGGAGAATAGTAGTTAGCTTAACCTAGTCCTGTAATTTTGCATTACGAACATTGTGCACCAGTTTGATAACAACTTTTCAGAGCGAAAGTCTTACATTAGAGTAGCTGTCTTCAAAGGGCAGCTTAACAACCTTGAAGGAAACATAATATGGTATTGTAATTTGCTGAGCCTATGGATGAAGCTTTCAGCAGTGTCACAGTCTTTAGCAGATACTGTAGTTCAGAAAATGGATTTGATCCTTGTGCTGGACCATATATGGAAAGTTAGGTCAACATAACTAGCTCTTAAGTTAGGAGCTGCAGGTGAAGTTAAAGATTAGCACAATGCTCCACAGTATGCATAAAGTGAAGACGCGATATGGTGCGACCAGTGGTCCCCAAAAAAAGTGTACAAGAAGGTTGATGAACTTTTGAGTATGACACCGCTTTAATTGCTACCACAGCATAAACGACAAAAAACAATTTAGGGTGGACCACTATTCTGGCCCGTATGCTTGGCAATTGTGCAGCGGGCACTGCAGCATAGGTAACAGCAACCTAACTAGAGTACAATGTAGCAATTACAATTTCTTGTAGCATGTGTGCATAACTCCTAGACATAGGCAAATAAACAGCTAAAGAATCTGAACGGCAGTAAAAGTCAACTTTCTCTAAAGGTTGAAATAAAGTGAAATTACCACGTAGACAATTATATAGCTTACGGTTAACCCAATTTCGTTCAGGCTAAACTTAGAAAGTCAGAGATGAAAACAGAGTCAAAATAGTGAAAGACATACCGGCCTGTGAACTTGGTTGAGAAGCCTCCGTGAGAGACGATGAACAGTCACGGATATCTGAAGTAAACGAGTGGTTACTATAAAGCATTGGAGTTGCTTCAGGCAGGTTACCTGTACAGTGTGAAAGCTGGTAAGACGGCTCTGCTGATGTTGGCTCATACCTGCCTAAAAGAAGGAAGAAAAAAGATTTAAAAAATTTTCATTCTACACACACCACACAAGGTTTGCTGTTTGCATAGCAGAGTAGGCGGTAACTCATTCGCGGAGTTGCTTTACAATATCGTTGAAATATGAATGCACATTTCTAATTAATAGCATGGTGACAACCTCAGCCTTACCTGTGGATAATGGTTGAGGTGGTGTCGGTGCCCTTGGTTGGACGTATTCATCACTGTCACCGTAGTCTGTGCTGCTGTTGTCCTCGTCATCTCCAAAACGCATCGCACGTTGCCGCTTCCTTTTGCCCCGTCCCAATTCTCTTTCACTGTTAGTGTCAGATGAGTACTGGAGGGAATTAAGCTTGTCTTGTGCCTTCTCATAGGTATCTGGAGGAAAAAAAGCTTTTTTACAACACAGAAATTGAGAATGTAAAAGGCAACCTTACTAGCCCAGCGTTTGACGATGCACTGCACTTCAATCCAGGACCCTGTTGGTTTAGCGCCTTGCATCGTTAGTTTTCGCCGTTTTCCAGGGTTTCTTTCTATTGGCCAAAATGTAGAGCGGTGGTCTTCTTTGAGCCATGACTTGTGAATGATGGCCAAGCTGTCCTCCTCTTCAGGAAAAGACACCACGACAAAGGGGTCACCTAACAACAAGTAATTATTTCAGTTATGAAAATCACCAGAATGCTTTTCTTTGTCATTTAACATGAAGCGAGAAAAGTTCCTAGAGTCCATGACCTTGGCGTGTCAAGCTAAACACACACATACACACACACACACACACACACACACACAAAACAGTAGCAGCAATGTTTTGAAGAGCAGTCACTTTTGGTGCACGAATGGAAAGACTGCAAATTTTTTGCCAACTGGAAGCCTAACACACTTCGTTTTGATTTTTGAAACAGGCCAGAACTGCAGAGCAGAAGCTTGGGATGCCAGATGTATATTTAAGAGTGAGGAACTACATGGATACTTGTAAAGATCTTCCAACTTTTCATATTTTCTGCCAATTATTACAGGCTCGCAACCTTCAGAGAGTGCGATATTCTCCATCTTTACAATTGTGCCATCATCAAGCATGCTTGTGGAGTCCCTTTTGCCTAGTCTGAAGGTAACAGAATCAAATTCAAGGGCTTTGTACTGCGGCCCAATACATCCAGGTGGCAAAGGTCCCTCTTCGTGTCTTCCTTTCAGCTTTGCACGTTCTGCACCTATGAAAATGACATCCCAGCTGGATGGAGGTTGGGCTGAGCTACTAGGTGAAGGCTTGTTGAAAGAACGTTCTTCAAGAATGCGGTTGTGTAGCTGCTCCAGTGGCGTTTCGGGTTTTCGCACATACTTCTTCAGCTTACACATGTAGTTTTCGAATGGGAAAGCACTGTAGTTATCCAATGGCCCATAAACTTTAACATCATCTGCTACATGAATAAGCCCATGAATGTTGTGTGATACAGCATGCTTACCAAACAAGGTGATGTATACCTCAACAAAATGCCTCAGAAGCTTTCTGGAGTACTCCAAGTACTCGCTGCAATGCTGCGGGCTACAAAGCAGGCTGACAGCACAGTGCAACGTGATGAAGTTGTCTATTAGGCGCTGTGCAATGTGCGACTTTAAGACAACAGGGCCGGTGTACAGTAGAAACATGCGAAATTCTGTGGCCTTCCACCTATCAAGCTCTGACAAGCTTCGTGGCTTCCTGGACAATTCAGATGGTACAAAGTGCTTCATTTTTAAATTTGCTTCTGACACTGCATCTCTTGAATCTTTTCCTATATGGTATTTTTTTTCGCCTTTGATCCAAAGTAGCAGGAGCTTCCGTACCACGCCAAGACAGATTAAGTGCATGTAATCAAGTGGAACATGCTGAACAATGTCCATAGGCAATTCCAACAAAATGGTCTTCGTGGTGTGGTGCTCTTCTTGCTCTGCTCTGCGGAAACTGTTATTTATCCTTAATGGCGCATCTAATTCAGGAAAGCACATTCGTCCTTGCTCAAAATCTCCCTCAGTCACACATTTGGAGCAGCTGAAGTAACCATTATGCCCTTTGATGCCAAGAACATATGACTTAGCAGGCGCGTCACAGATTAGTGCTCCTACCTGTACTGCAAACGTCTTGCCTCCTAGTGTCAGGCCTTCTTGGAGCACGCTTTTCAGGTCACACACGAATGGCTGCAAGAACACATTAGCCTGAGAGGGTTTGCACTCGCCAAAAAAGACACCGACTGGAAATGGTTCGCTTGGCTTGCAGTTTGACACACGACAAAGAATAGGCCAGAACTGACCTCGTGTGCTTTTTGTCAGTGGCAGTCCATCCACATTTACGTGGATAATAATAGGATCAGGCACGTGAACAACATGTCTGAGAGCTGAGTGAAGCCCTTCACGCAAGCCAAAATGACAATACTGACCAGAATCCATCAGTGTGACATTTGCCACTCTCGGTGTCGACAAAAGTGCCCTAGCGCTGTTTGGTAGCTTATGCAAGCAAGAATACGAGCGAAGAACCTTTAAAAGCTTTGTGACGACATCGTGAGGTACACTCGATTGTAAGCTCCATTGTCGCAGGTCTTCTTTCAATGATGTAATGTCCAGTTCTTTCAACAAAGTGCTTGTGCTAGAATCCGTTACGGCATCCTGCTGCGTAAGGCTTCTGTGGCGCCTGTCAAGCAAGTTTTCGGGTTCCACGGGCAAGCTGTGATCACTATGACTGCTGTCACCAGTCTGGTCCACATCGCAAACTTCCTGCGCCCCGCCACCAATGCCGCGACTCGCAACTTGGCCAAGCGAAAGGTTCGGAAATGGTTCGGGAACTTCCACTGGCCGAAAGGAGGCGGAAGCGACTCCAGAAATATTCCCTGCGTTAATATGCTCGCCAGCAGCTGCCAATATTGCGTGCACATCGGCCTGCACGGCGTGGCTGATGCGACGGTAGGCAGTCGCTCTCGACATGGAAGCCATGTTGGCGCAACTATAGCGTACTGCTTGCCTGTGTTCTTCATTCAGATTCTCAATAGCTAGTAAATTGACGTGTGCCGTGTTGTTTACGCGAGTGACATTCAAAGTATATCACTGGACTGCACTTTAATAACGGCAGTCTAACGCTACGAATGTGAAGGAATGAAAAGTGCAACGTTAACTTACTTTCGTATTCGCTTTCCATGGCGCGCTTCCCGCCAAGCGTAAGCTCTAAAGAAGGTGAAAAACAAGGCCATCACACGTATGTCCACATGCCCAACTGATTGAAAACAGTTAGCAAACGACAACACTTACCTTCGACCGAAACGCAGATTGTATCCACGAGCCCAACTTCGAAAACACCGAGAAAGCGCGCGAAACCAGTGAAACCATGGGACCTATGCCTTGCCGCCTCTCGACCCCAATGGCACCCACCGAGAGAAGCCGTAGCCGCCTTGCCG
The DNA here is from genome assembly GCF_013339745.2 of Dermacentor silvarum. Taxonomy (NCBI): domain Eukaryota; kingdom Metazoa; phylum Arthropoda; class Arachnida; order Ixodida; family Ixodidae; genus Dermacentor; species Dermacentor silvarum. Next base: position 426,057,872 of record NC_051154.1, read on the forward strand.
TACATAATCAACATATAGGCATAATATAATAAAAAAGTAAAAAAACATCAGGTATTTTAAATACTAATAATAAAGATTTTGTTCTATATTGTTCTTATCTGCTGATTTAGAATTTTAGAATTGAATAAATTCAAAGAACTGAAACCGGAACTGGTCGCCGATTCTCAGAGAACTCGGCAAGCAGATAGCATGCACGCAGGTCTTTCACACGGACGGTACGTTTCACTTCGCAATAATGTTTCTCTACGTTTACCTTTTTCGTGCGCCATCGGAGCGTATAAGTACGTTGAACCAGTTTAGTGCGCAAGATTTAGGTATATAAATGTGGGAATAATTAACGTACGTAGCATGTCGCGCGATATTGTTGCAGTGCGCGCGTATTGCACTTGCTAATTGGCGCCCGCACGGCAGAATGCCAGAATGCACATAGATAATTACAGTAAATAAAGGACATAATTAACGGAGGCGAGAACACAATTAATTGTGTTCTCGCCTCCGTAATGCGTGCAATTTGTGCAGAGCGCGTGAATGCGGGCACATACGTGTACTGGGATGAGTACATAAAGTAATCGTTTTAAGCAATGTTCGCTCGAAATGTGCGTCATTCCACAAAGACAACTGAAATAAGCATATATATATACATATCTTGCATGCAGGATGCCCATTCATGTGCTATTCTGGGATATTTAGTGGACATCCGTTAGCTGATGTCCATGGGACATCCATATGACTTCCTTTTTTGGACGTGGGACTTAAGTACTTCTTTGGGATGTCCCTAGGACATTTGGTGTTGTCTGGGTATGGCTCGACGCACCGGCGTTGTTGCGTCGTTTGCGTTTTTTCCGCCGCTCTTTTTCAATTTTATTTACAATAGATCGGTGGGGAATAATCTCAGTGTTACCGCCACCAAGTATCCGCCTGTCAAAGCTCCATGCAGCTGCGGTAGGGGCTCTGACACGACAAGCGTCCGGCCGGCGAGCGGGGCCGCGCATTCGGAAGAAAGTGACGGTGACGCCACCCGGATTTTCCATAAAAAATACCTCAGCGCAGAGCCCTCGTTGGACCCACTCTCCCTATCTAGTACACTCTACCCATGGCAGAACGAGACACAGTCGCGAAACTTGTCACTGCAGCATGTACAAAAATGCAATAGTTTAAATAAACTTCAAACTATCTAAAAATATAAATTTTTGCGCTATCTATTAGCAAGCACAGCACACGAACCACGCAACTTTTTGTCTATTGTCTTGCCAAATACAGCGGTCGCCAGGGGGACAGGGAGTGACAGGGGTGTTATGGTACGGTGGTTAGATGGGTAGTGTGCCGACCAAGTGTAGTTCACCACTTCTCCGCATCATGATGCAGAAGTGGCGCTGCGGACACTATAACGGCTGAGCTGCGCGCAACGTTGGCTGCGCTGTGTAGACGAGCAGCGTGTTTGATAGTATCGCTGCCTCTGCTCTAGCTTCGAAGTACGCGCTATACAATGCCGCTTTGAGCAGTGTAGGCAAAGCCAGAATGGGGAACTTGTTACTGTCGTCTAAGAAGACACGATATGCTGAAATCAATTTTCTAGCTTGGCGATTGGTAACATTTATTGGTATAAACGCGGCGCTCCAACCCATTGCATTAAATACATACATGCATTTTTAACACGAAAGTGTTTTATGCCGGGGTCCACCAAGACTTCACTGACGTATTTCCGTCACGGAAATACGTCAGCTTACAATGTACACGAACATAATACAAAGAAAGAAACCAGAAGAAAAAGTTCCACAAACATGCAAAATCTGGAAATCGAACCCACGACCTCTCGGTCCGCGACGATAGATCGCCGAGCGTTTAACCCATTGCGCCACAAACGCATTTGCAGAGTGCTACACAGACGCGCCTTATATATCTAACACTTCTCCGTGTACCCGCGCTCTTGCTCGGGGCGGTGCCGCCGCCTACGAGCAGAAAAGAGAAGTACTGCATTATGACACTAACGCGCACCGACAGTGAACGCTTCGGTGGTCTCAGCACTACGACGCCTCGATGCCAGCATTCGAAGGGACGCTGGCATCAAGAAGCACTACCAACGCCAGGTGGCGTTCACCGTACTCAGCACAGCGGAGCGTGGCCTCCGCAATTAGCTCTGAAAATGTTTCTGAAGTTGATCGCGGAGGCTGCAATTACGACGCGCTGTACGCGCTGATTTGACTCGGTGACGATTCAGTTACGTGCTTTGTCTTGCGCGTTGTATTAGTGTGTCAGTTACGTGCTTCGTCTTTCGCGTTGTGCTAGCGTGTGCAGCGTAGTGCAGCTTCCATATGCACGACGGTTGCTCATGGTCATCGACGTTGGTAGTCGTGATGGAGGAGAGACGTGCCACCAGGCGTCAGCGTGGGTGCATCAACGCCTAAGGGCGCTTTAGCCACAAAACACCAATAGACATTATATATCAATGTGCAATAAACATTACACTACTTCTGTGAAGACACGTTTCACTTTCGTGTTCTATACCGATTCCTATATAAGAGGGATCAACCACATTTTTTCCATGCATAAAACAACACTGCAGTGGTTTTATACGGTATATGGAAACGTGTTTATGTGATATTTAGTGAGTTCTAATATTTCAATTTCGAGAAACCCAGCTATTGTATTTATTTCTGACTCAGTTACGGTATTCAAATTGTTACGAGACGAATTGTGCTGGTAAGTGCATACGGTTCACTGTTTCGTTGCAATAAAATAAAGCAATACGTCTTGGGCTAGATTCATGAATATATTTAAAATACAAGAAGCGCTCTCATAACTTGAGTCAGCAGACCCACCAACATAAATAGCCTAGCACCAGCAAGATCGCAACGTTGGTCCACCGCATCATAACATTATTCACAGGACACGCCCCCGCTTCAGGTGATTTCTCTTCTCCCTATTGCATTCGCGCGCCATGTTCTTACCCTTGACAAGAAAATAAAGGCGTGTAATTGAATAGAACTTCACAACATCGTTTTTGAGAGCCCTTTCTTGTGCCGCTCACAGCCGATCAAATTCGGAGGATTCAGCTGCAGAAAGGATGCAAAGTCGGCGATACTTTTCCTTCTAATTCATTTAAATTGAAGCACAGCTTGAAGGCATCTTCGAGCGACGCTAACAGTTTTTTAGTGCTTCAGAAGGGAGCAACAGCCCTGACCTACTCATTCTGTTAAATTCAGTAATATCCCTGAGCAATCGCAGCAGTTTGTTCTTTGCAGGAACTTTCTTGCTACATAGCCTGCTATATAGAATATAAGCCTAGAGTCACTTTTCTTTTCCCTGTAGCAGCGCAGCGGTGCTCGATGTCGCAGGCGCCGAGCACCTCATGTGCGGCTTGCAAATTTCCAATGTCGAGGAGCTCATCGACGTACGCATTTCGGTGTACGGTTTGCTCATTAACGTCGCCGATACTGAGCAAGCTACTGAGTAGCCCGGGGTGAACATTTCCGCTGTCAGACAGCGGAACATTTCCGCTTTATTTCTCACAAATTTAGAGCCTGAAGCCCGACTTGCAGTTCGGAGCGAAGCGTAAGTCTCTTTGGTGGTCTTCATTGGTGGAGCAATGCCGCCGCTAATCTCGCCTGTCATTTTTCCTACCTGGAACATTTCACATCGCTTAGGAACTTACAAACAGTACGAGAGACGCGGAGCTTTTCACCTTTGAAACTGACACGAACAGACGACATACAACTATTCCAATACGGGCTTTATTTTTTTTTGCTCGCCGCCAGCCCCCTGTAGCAGACGACGCGCGCTGCGGAACCGTTCTACTGACCGCAGCGCCAATTTTGCGTCATGACGCGGAGAAGCGGTGAACTACGCTCCAGACGCGCCGGTCGGCACACCTACCCATCTAGCCACCGTATATGCCTAGAATATATTGGCTAGTGTGCGTACCGCGGCCTCCCGGGTGGAACTGTTTGCAATGAATTTCGGCGGCTGCCGCTAAGAGCGCTGCAGTGCGGGTGTGTGCACATAACATGGGAGGTAGGGAGCCTGCAGTCAACGATAGATTGTGCGCTAATGTCACATAGGATGCACGATAGGCTAAATGTAATGAACATAGATGAATATGGCTCCAGAAGTCTAGGTAGTGATCACAAACGTATTAAGGTGAGTTTTAGAAGAGAAATGAAAGTAGGCAGGAGGCAAGATGAACAACCAGGTGGGATATTTTACTCGGAAAAGCAGCTTGAAATAGCAACCCAACAAATTGAGGAAGTAATTTCAGAGGATACAAAAACACAATGGACATATGCAAATTTAACAGGACTATTTGAGCTAGAGCTTGTTAAGGTACGAGTCAGGTCAAAAGGGAACAGAAGACGTAAACCCAAGAGCTGGTAAGATGAGGAGGTTAAGAAGGCCATAAAGAAACGTCAGGAAGCATCCAGGGAACACAGATATTCAAAGTGGAAGGGTGAACCAGAAGCTGATGTAGGCAGAAAATGGAATAACTTCTTAAACTGTAGAAGGGAAGCATCCCATTTGATCAATGAGAAGATTAGAAGAAAGGGGAGCCAATGGTTGTCAGAAGTAAACAAAAAGGATAGAAAAGCAGCAAAGAAATTTTGGAAACATCTCAACTCCTTGAGTAATAACACTAGCCTAGAGCAGAGGTTTATAGTTAGAGCTCAAGGTGTTCGGCTAGAGGGAGAGGAGGCAATGGAACATATAAGAACAATGATGAAAAAAAAGTTAAAGAACGAAACATAGCATGTGCTCAATCAGGTGAGGATAGACTAGTTAGTGCAGTGGCTCCACTTGCACAAAGCGAGTGGGAAAGGGCAGAGAAGAGGGTTCCTAGTAGCACGTCGACAGGTCCTGATGGCATCCCAATTATGTTGATAAAGACATTGGGCCCAAAATCTAAGAAAGCATTAAGAAAGGCAGTGAGCAAAATGATAATGGACGGTAAAGCCCCCGACGGGTGGAGACTGAGCAGGATGAGCATGACATATAAGGGAAAGGGGGACAAAGCCGACATAAACAACTACCGTCCCATAACAGTGACGTCAGTGGTTTACAGGGTGGTGATGAAGATTATAAATGACAGACTGCAGGCATGGGTGGAGAGCGAGGAGGTGCTGGGAGAACTACAAAATGGGTTCCGGAAACAAAGAAGGTTAGAAGGTAATCTGTTCTCATTGACACAGTGTATTGAAATAGCAGAAAAGGAACACAGGCCCCTATGGCTTGCATTTCTGGATATCAAGGGAGCCTATGACAGTGTAATCCAAAAGGATTTGTGGGACATACTGGGCACTCTAGATGTGGAAGATTGAGTAAGAAATCGTTTAAAAGATATCTATAAAAGTAACAAGGTGCTTATAAAATGGGAAAACAAGGTATCTGGGCCTATAGAGATACAGCAGGGGCTTAGGCAGGGGTGCCCTCTGTTACCTCTGTTGTTCATGCTGTATTTACAAGGATTAGAGAAAAAATTAGAGAGGAGCGGACTTGGCTTCAACCTTTCCTATTTCAAGCAAGGAGAATGGGTTACACAGTCATTACCAGGACTGATGTATGCGGATGACATTGTCTTTATGGCTGACAGCAAGGAAGACTTTGCAGAGTTTAATGGACATCTGTGGTAAAGAGGGAGATAGCTTAGGTTTGAAGTTTAGTAAAGAAAAATCGGCAGTCATGATTTTTAATGATAATCAGGGCAGCGAGCATAGGATACAGGAGGTTACGCTGGAGGTGGTGGATAAGTACAAATATCTTGGAGTGTGGATAAGCAATGGGGCTGAGTACCTAAACGGAACTTGAAAAATATGTAACGGCTAAAGGTAGCAGAAATGAAGCTGTGATGAAAAATAGGGCACTGTGGAATTACAATAGGTACGAAGTGGTGAGAGGGATTTGGAAAGGGGTGATGGTCCCTAGTTTGACTTTCGGCAACGCGGTCCTGTGCATGAGATCAGAGGTTCGAGCAAGGTTGGAAGTTAAGCAGCGAGGAGTAGGTAGACTGGCTCTGGGAGGACACGGAAATGCACCAAATCAGGGGGTACAGGGTGACATGGGATGGACGTCATTCGAGGGCAGGGAAGCCAGCAGCAAGATAGAATTTGAGGAGCGATTGAGAGAAATGGCAGAAAAACGGTGGGCAAGGAGAGTTTTCAGTTATTTGTACATGAGGAATGTTGACACAAAATGAAGGAAGCTGACCAGAAAACTGCCAATCAAATATTTGGACTGCAGGAGGGGTGCAAACCAGGAAAGAGCGGTCAAGAAAAAGGTTAAGGAAACAGAGAGGGGTCTGTGGAAAACAGGGACGCAGACGAAATCAGCAATGGGAACATACAGAGCTTTCAAGCAAGAAATTGCCAAAGAAAATATCTATGATAATTTTAGGGGAAGCTCTTTGTTGTTTGAAGCCAGGACGGTAGTATTGCGGACTAAGATGTACCGAGTCAAGTACCAAGGTATAGACACGTTGTGCTGTGCGTGTGGAGAGGAGGAGGAAACGGCTGAACACCTCATACTTTTCTGTAGAGGGCTTAACCCTACAGTGCAAAACAACGGGGTTGATTTTTTCAAAGCATTGGGGTTTAGGGACAGTGGAGGCAAAATATACTTTAAGCGGGTAGAAATAACCAAACGGAGGTTATCTGATTGGTGGATAAAATTAAGGCAGGGGTGAAATTTCACCCACCACAAAATACAAAATATGTTAGTAGTCATGGCTAGGTGGTGCATGCCACCGCCCGATTTAAAGGGTTCAGCCTCATCCATTGATCCATCCGCAAAAGAGTGGAGCAGATGGCGTACTGCGTAGCGCTGCTCGCGCCCGACGAATCTCGCTCCTGCTACTTTGTGCGCACCAGTTCTGAGTATTAAGTGTTTTTTTCTTTTTTTTTGAGCTTCTGCACTAACATATGGCACACTCTAACCGTGCAGCTTGTTCTTCTCGGATGCCCGTGAAAGCATGCGCGTCGAGAAGGGATGGAGTGAGACGTGGCGCGCACCAACGAGGAACTGGATTTGATGACGCGGTTCGACACGGTACAAGAGCACCTGGTTTAGAAGCGAAAGTGTATCAGAGAGCTACACATTCATTCAGATCGTGTTAGGCTCCTCCTTTCAGGTGCAGAAATGTCAGGACACAGATCTTTCTTTACATTCCGCAATGTAAACATTTAGCCAAGGGTTGAATGCACCACCTTTTTTTTTTCTTTGTGAAAACATGTTCCGCTGAAAAAAACAACAACTTATCAATAGTGCAAATGAAAGGATATATTAGCTTATGCATTATAGTTACCGCTATAGAGAAATTAACCGAACTTTTATGTCAGGAAAAAGCTTTATTCCAGACTCTCTATTCAGAACTTTTCCAGATAGCAACTTAGCATTAATTTCAATTCCAATGTACTTTAGTGTCATGCCGTTTTCCCTATTGCAATTATGAATCGCTGCAACTAAGTCAAACCATGTTTTTGATGTTTATTCCCATTGTTAAATGCTTGCCTGCTCCTTTGCAGAAACATCTATTAGACCTGTTACTTTCAACTGGTCTCAAAATTGTGTGTTCATTTTCTCTGCACACAGGAAAATTGAATTAAAAGAAATCCAGAGCCCTTACACTATTGTGAATATGGACGCCAGTGAAGCTGTGACTCTGGTGGGTCTGCTGTAGTGAATATTCCTATAGCGAATTTATATATTATCATTATTGATTATCTTGTTACGGGGAAAAAGACGTAAGCGATATATTTACAGGATATTTACAATAACTGTAGCGGCTGACAAGATGGTAGTTGTTGGTGTCGCCTAGCTCGCGAAATTAAGAGCATCGTCTTCTTTGGAGTAATTGTACACGTCTTCTTCATCGGCCAGTCACAATATTGAGCATCGTCGGCATGTTCGTCAAAGAGCAAGGACACCGCTGTCTTCGCCCGGCGCGATGGCCAAGTAGTGCGTTTGCTGCGTCAAGTCCGCCCGCGACGCCGACGAGATCTCTCCCGCTCCCCCTCTCGGCGGCTCATGCCCACATATCCAACGCGGGTATGAGGCACACGTGATTTCTTTCTTAGTTTCCTTCTTTCTTCGTGCTCTCTTTCTTTCTTTCTTGTCCCTGGCTCATACCCGCATATCCAATGCGGGTATGCGCCACACGTGATTTTATTATCGTTAATCATGACGTAACTGACGAGCATGTGATGTTATTGATGCCATGACCTATCATTCATGTTACTCATTCATTTTGACACCTGTGAGAGCAGCATTCCGGGCAAGTTGGCAATCCATTAGTCAAGTATTTCTTGAGCAATGGATGTAATGTAATGGAGTAATGGAATACAAGTATTACTTGTATCCATTACTGAATAATAGTTGAGTAATTGACACCTGTGTTAAGGCACAACGGGGGGGTAGGGGGGGAACCACCACGCGCATGGAGCCGAAATGCTGATGATGCTAGTTTTCTTTTTTGTTTTTTTTACACGCGAACACGATCCTGGGGGAACTAGCCCTTAATAGCTTCGCTGTAAAACACATGCATGCAGGAACAAGTTTATTTGAACTTTGCAGAACTTTCCAAGAGAAGTTTACTTTATTCTCTTGGAGTTGCCTGTCAGATCTCGGTATTGCGCGAGCCCACTTTTGAAACACATCTTTGCACGCCGGTGCTGGGAACAATTATACTTTTTCGGCGGACGACCGGTACCCACAATTGCACTCAGGAAGAAAGCACCAGCGTTCAGTTTTCTCCTTCGTTTTAGAGTGCATCTTTACTACAGTTAATAATGCATGACCCACCTAAACTAAAAATCACGTAACCGATTAAAAAAAAAAAACACGACGCAGCAGCAACCCTGTGATGCCGCCGTGTTATCGTAGAATCTGCGACGGCGGTGGCGGCGGCACGGCCCCGTGATGATGATGATGATGATCGTTGTGGCCTTCATGGTGCCCTGACCAACAGTATTTTAAAAAATAACGAAAAAAAAACACTGCATCAGTTCTATGAACAATGCGCATGCACCTTGTTCACTGTCCCCCTGACCACCACTTCAGAAGCCTGGCCTTCGTGATGGAAGTCGCCGACAGAGGGCGCACGTTTGTGTTCTGGCCGTTTCGCGCTTCCACAAAACCAAGTGCCTCGGAAAGTGTGGTGCCTTCTGGTTGACGAGGGCACAAGCGATGACATCGTAGCACAATGTGTTCAATGTTCTCCTCTTCATCCCCGGATGCCCTGCACTGCACAGTACTGTCGTCCACCGACTGGTCGAAGCGGCGTCTATACACCTTCGTGCGCAGTGTTCCCGCACGAGTTTCGAACAAAAGGGCACTGCGAGCACTGTTGTCGTACAGCCGCTCCACAGAGATGGTCGTCTTATGTACTCTATACAGGGCCAGGCTGGATTTTTGGTCCATAGCGGCACAGTGGGGGGAAGGGAGAGGTTGGAGCGACGCAGCCGTCGGAGAGCGCGGCGCGTGTTGCAGTGATTCATGATGCCGAGTGGTGGCGCGCGCGTTGACACTGTAGTTTGGCTGCTGCCGGATGATGATAAGTGGTTCTTGAGGGAAAGGGAAAGGTTGGCGCTATCTTCTGCAGCCCTTGAGGGAGCACGGCTCAGCGCTAACTGCTGCCGGAGCTAGCGAGTGCCCTCGGTTTGCATGGTTCTGTTCGGTTCTTTTTGCTCCACGGCTCATTTCTATTTCCATTCACACTGTGCAGTTGTACCTCCTTGTGGTGACAATAGTTTTACACGTTGCCATGCCGTTGCCACGCACTGTTTTGCGCCGGGCTGCACAACAGGCTATGTTTCTGCTAGGAAAGCAGAAAAAAAAGCATCCCTTTTTTTCGGTGCCTGATGACGATGAGGTTTCGTTAACCTTTTTCTTAACCGCTGTTTCCTGGTTTGCACCCCTCCTGCAGTCCAAATATTTGATTGACAGTTTTCTGGTTTTCTGCAGTTTTCTGCAGCTTCCTCCATTTTGTATCAACATTCCTCATGTACAAATAACTGAAAACTCTCCTTGCCCACCGCTTTTCTGCCATTTCTCTCAATCGCTCCTCAAATTCTATCTTGCTGCTGGCTCCCCTGCCCTAGAATGACGTCCATCCCATGTCACCCTGTACCCCCTGATTTGGTGCATTCCCGTGTCCTCCCAGAGCCAGTCTACTTACCCCTCGCTGATTAACTTCCAACCTTGCTCGAACCTCTGATCTCATGCACAGGACCGCGTTGCCGAAAGTCAAACTAGGGACCATCACCCCTTTCTAAATCCCTCTGACCACTTCATACCTATTGTAATTCCACAGTGCCCTATTTTTCATCACAGCGGCATTTCTGCTACCTTTAGCCGCTACATATTTTTCATGTTCCGTTAGGTACTCAGCCCCATTGTTTATCCACACTCCAAGATATTTCTACTTATCCACGAATGGATTAATCAACTCCGGGCTGTCCGCGAGGCCCACGATGCGGCGGTGAGGCTTGCCCTTCCCGTCCCAACGTGGGAGCGGCCCGGAGTCTTGCCCCTATAAAAACGGGGTGAAGATTCTTCAGCACCTAAATAAATGTTACCACCACCACCACCACCATCCACCCTTGTCGCTCTTTGTCACCCCCTGGCGACCGCTATATTTCGCAAGACACTAGACAAACAGTTGCATGGCCATGTGCTGTGTTTGCTAATAGATAGCGCAAAACTTATATATTTAGATAGCTTGAAGTTTATTTAAACTATGGCATTTCTGTGCATGCTGTAGTGACAAGTTTCGCGACTGTGTCTCGTTCTGCCATGGGTACATGTGGTTTCCCGAGTTTCTGCACTGATCTCACTGCTGCGTCGGTTTGACGTTTGACCTGTGGTTTGAATGCGTGCTGTTTGCAAGTGCCAGGGATCTTGTGTATGCAGATTTGCTTGCGATGCCACGCTGCCTAGTTAGTGTACCCCACCTTGGTGCGGCAAGGGCATATATCCTTGAGGGTGGCAATCTCAACGCACTCAAAGAAGCAATTTGCGCGTGCCCAGTTCTCGGCAGCAAAGTCCACCTGACGTCGACCTCGTTTCAGGCAAGTGCACCTGTTCTCTTGTTTGATTTTAACTGCAGCCGATAAAGTAGCGTTATGCGGAAGTAATGCCGATTATGATGAGGGAGGCTCTTCGCGAAATGTTTCAATCCGGGTAGTGTTTAAAAGAGGCGCATCGCGTAGCAATCAACTGAATGTAAATTCCTCGTTCGCGTTACACGATTCTCCTCACACGGGCGCGGTAGTGCTGTAGAACTTGCGGTGCGCCTTTTTCGTTGCGAGGTGCTTTTCTCGTCGCGACCGACAGTAGATTGCATTTTTACAGCGAAGCCGTATATGGCCAAACTCGTTATGTGCTTTAGTGCGGCGGCGACCTGGGGCCGTATTCTGAAACGTTCCCCTAGGCGAAATTTATTTTTTCGCTTTCAGGCGGGCGCTGATTGGCTGTTTTAGCAAAATTGGATGAGCTGATTGGGTGGTTGAGCCCAACGTCATTCAAGTTTGCTCAACCAGCCATAAGCGCGCACGCCTGAAAGCGAAATAAGAAATTTCGCCTAGGGGAACGTTTCAAAATACGGCCCCAGCAATGAGCGTTGTTGTTCGTGTACCTTATTTTGCCGCTTAATTTCCAATTCACCCAAATTATGCCTTGTCGCCTGGAGGTGCTGCTTATACGTCGTGCGCCTAGTCAGTCAGGCGCCCTGAGACCGTACACGCTTGCCCTTTGCCATACTGCTGCTCCTCTTTGCTCAGTCTGCTTAAAGAGGCAAGCGCGCCCGTGCAGCCTGTCATCGCCACTGCACCACTGCCCGCCATGGACATAGAATTCCTTTTGCAGTGGCTGTGAAGCGTAGCCGAAAAAGAAATAGCATAATGCTTGTATGCAACTAAAGGCTAAAACATTTTGTGCAAGCTGCATGTTAGCGCACTCAAAGGTGTGATGCCTGTCATGCCCTGTACGAGCGCCTCAGTTACTGTGCTTATTCGGTTAAGTGCTTTGTGTAGGATCGTTCGCCAAGGATATGCTTATTAGTGCATTTCGCTCATACAACGGCACATCCAGGGGCACATTACTGGATCGTTTTCTAATCCGAAAACAATACTCCGCTATTGCACATTTAGTGGTTTGCTGTACATTAAGCGATGGAGGCAGTTTACAGCCTTGTCGTGCATAGAATTTCCTCAGGTCTCTGATATAAAACCAGTTGTTTTACCGCTTTCAGATACTGGACAAGAGGCTCGATGAGTATGTGGATATCTCTCCTGAGGAGACTATCCCTGACTTATCGAAAATTTTAGTGCGCCCACAAGTGGACAGTGAGCAGCAGTGCGTGTCAACTTCGACTGAGGTATTTGGATTTGGTAGTCGCGTATCAGCAAATTCACAGCTCAGTTACGAATTCATGTATTGGCTATTGGTTTTAACAGTGAAGCTGTTTAAACCGAGCCTTTAACATGCGAACAGCAAACTAGCACAGTGTTGCCAATTCCTTTACACTTAGCTTAATCCAGTTGGAGCTTGGTTATGCAGTTTGGTTTACTTGTAACCAAACTGTAGTTGTAGTTAGTGATAATTGCGTCAATCCTAATTAAGAATTTCTAATTGATAGCCAAACAATACCCAATCGATGCCTAATCGATGGCAATGCGTCCTGTAGGCCAATCGATAGCCAATCAATACATCAATAAATTTCGGGAAAACTGCTTGTAGTGCCCCGGTAAGCATGGTAATGCATAGTGTAGGCCGATCGATAGCCAATCAATACCTAATCATTAATGAATCACTTATTAATAAATTTAGGAAAACCGCTTGTAGTGCCTGGTAAGCATGCCAATGCATCGTATAGGCCAATCGATAGCCAATCAATACCCAATCAGTGCCTAATCGATAATTGAGCTAGGTTCCCATCAGCTCCGCCGTCTCTTTGGCATTGCGCCTCCAGTGCAAGCTACGCAAATTTTTTTCTTGCAGCACATTGCGGCGAACAGTATGGTAACCAGTGGCAGCGAAGATAATGAAAATGGCCTTGGCGTTTCCTTCGATCAGTAAGTGTGTTTGAGTTTCACACTAGAATTTTAGGTAGTCTCACAGGGTCGCAAAATAATATTGTTTTTGCCCGTAATCATCTTGTAAAGCGAGATTTTTTGAATAGAAAGGCAGAGAGGTCGGCCTGATAGATGTGTATAGCCTAGTACTCTGCAATGAGGAGGGGGAAAAGACAAAGGGTGTTAAGAAAGCCGAAGCCCCTCTAGCATAGAAAGATGGTTGAACACGAAGCTTTCTCCCATGCAAACTGAGTCAAAGTCCAAAGCCAACGACCACGCAAAGAACCCAAGAAATGCTGAGCGACCTGATGCAATGCATATGGGATTTGACTCCTTGTTTAGGATTGTAGTCGCTAGCGTTTGGCCGTCTTGTTGATGCGCATGCTCGATTGGACCGGAACGGCGGCGCCAATGTCGGTAACACATATAGCTCACTGGCATGTTCGTGGCTCCCGCGTTGATATTGTTCACAGCGGAAAGAAAATTGCTGTGCCCAAAATTGCACATTAAATGCGCTGCACTTGTGGCAGTAAAATTATGAATTCGCATCATGCTGAACTTTGTTGCAGGTGCGATTGTATCACTGAGATTCTGTTGGGATTTAACTCCTCTTTCCTCATAATAGCTACGATGGGCTTTCTTGGAGTGAGAATGTTTCTTAATGTCGAAGTACCATAAGTATTACAAAACACAACACGCTTTGTATATCCTTGGCTAGTACTGTTGCAGTTAGAGTTGAGGCGCAGTTGATTGTAACTTTCTCCAACAAAAGCATGAGAATGTTCGTTGCTGTCCTTATACACGTTTCAGTGCCTCCTAATGCCAGTACTGTACCAGGTCTGGAACTGACAGTAAACTTAGTGCTGGGCTTGGCTTGGACTGACATCAAACTATTCGGAATTATCTTACACAATAGAAAAGCTAAGAATTTTTTTGTTTTTACCTGTCGCTGACGTAGGGCATCGATATTTTTGTTACTGTAGCAATGTGTTGAGAACTGAGCTCTGAACGGCAGCTTTCTTCTAGGCCTTCACACTCGGAGGATGATGGACACACTTTCATGCTGCCAAGCCTTGGCAGTCTTCATGACAGTATTGGCACTGGCAGCCCGATTTCGTCGGCAGCATTACGAAAAATTGTGGATATGCTGCTCACAGAAATGATCACACTATAAGTAAATTACCCCTTATTTTTGATGGCTGTTGGGTTAGCAATGCCTGCTGAATGATAAGGTCATTCGGCACAAAATTTTGCAAAATTGTTGCTACCATAATTAATGTGTCGAGATGTGACCACCAGGTTTTCTGAATTTCTTGCAATCTTTGGGAGAATAAGTAAAACAATAATTGCAACTCGCGGACTTCGAAAAACCAGATAAGTCATAAAATTGCCATAATCTCATAATTATTAATGCAAATTTGCTGCCGAATTCGAGCTAGAAGTGCGCACTGTTTGCACAAGTTTGAAGATGTACGCTGCAAAAACCTGCTGATTCGAAAATTTTGTGTGGTCAGACAGGTTTCGAAATAATGATGTTTTACTGCATTAGATTCCATATATAAGTTCATTTATTCTGCAGACCTTCGAACTACAAAAATCTACTTGCTCTCCTCAAAGGTATTTGCAGAATTATTGTTAGCTTCTTCTAAGTGTGTTAGGGGCAAAGCCAGAAACTCGCTCAGTGTGGACAACAATAATGTTAATATTGCGAACATTTTTCAGGTTCCCAACTCATAATTTCTATTCAAGGGTGACCTCATTTCTGCTTGGGAAATACCCGCGACTGAGGGACGTAGTAGGAAGTGGAGCTGTAAGTAAATTGTTATTTTACTTGGGACAGCCAGCTGTGGGGATTCTAGACAATGTGATTCTGGGCACATCCATTATCGTAGAAATACTTGAGCATACAAATTCATTGAGGCTGGCACAGAGAGCAATATTCCCATAAACTCCGAACGTAATAACTGCGGACAGAAGCTTCACCAGACGTGCATTTTAATATCAAGGGAAAACCCCTATAGGGAAACCTATGAAGCTTTCATCATCTACACGAGGGGAGAGACTAGCGCCAGCCCGCCTTAGACAACACTCGTAAAGAAACTGCTCTACTTGAAATCTTAAGTTGTTTTCTCTCAGAAATTGTGTCTGACCAATTTGTTTTTTGGGGTGTCTAATCTTTCTGTTCTTTCTTGACAGAACTTATTGGACATGCTAATAAAACCACTTTCAATTTGTAGTATCAGCATATGTTCTGTCATTTGTGTTGTTTGCGCTGCTTTGTCTTTTCCTTGTTTCTGTGATGCCCACTAAACATTTCATTTGGCCCTTTCCTTTACGATACGTGACCTCTGAATTGGAGCACAATATTATTTTATTGTTCATGCAACTCTCAGGACTCTGGAAGGTAGCCTGGCGCTACAGATTCAAGAATCAGCGAAGTGTTCTCCCTAGTGATGATCACGTGGGCGTAAACCGCACAAAGTTTAGGGGATGCAGGACGGGCAGTGAAGAAACAGCCATAGTGGACCTCCAGCGGCACAAAGTGCAAATGATCGTTGGGAGCATTCCGCAGTCAAATACAATATGTTGATTTGTTTATCTAGGATGGTGTGTAGCAAGCTAATGGCGACCGTAGTATTTTCATTTGCTAATGCTTTAAAATATCTATAATTTTCACTGATTAGAAGCGCTCAGAATTTAATCCTGTCTTTTTAGTGCTCTCTGTTGTTTTGAGGTGGTATCAAAGTATTTTGGATGCGTGATTCAATTTAGGCTGGCCATATATTTAAAAAATCAATTTAGCTAGGGAAATCTAGAAACCATAAATCAGAAAGACCAATATCAACAAAATGCAAAGATACAGTTGGAACGAAGCCTTTGGGGTACTAACAAAGTTGTTTGGTGCTCGACCACATTCCTTTGGGGGTTTGCTGCCTGTCTAGCAGGTGGGAAAAAGACCATATGTTAATCCATCTAATTATGTTAATGTTTGGTTAATATGTTAATCCATCTAATTAGCTATTTTCATGGCTGACGAAATCCTACGTAGTTGTGTGTTAATGTAAATGTATCACATAAAAAGTATAGCAAATGAGGCCGTTAGCTTTTGAAAATACCTCTTGAACATTACTGAAATATTTCCTTGCATAGTGCAGGTGTATTTATGCTGCAATCAGCTATATTGGTGTTGCTTCCCTCAGGACGTTGCTATCTCTACAATAGCCGTAGAAGCTGAAACAAGTTTTGCAATGCAAACCGAGTGGCTCAGCTGTGAATGTCGCAAACGCTGTCCTGACGATGATCAAATCAATGAAAGGATGGCCTTGACAAATAGTATTCATGAGGCGAAGAGGAAGTACCCGTACATGATGAGCTTTGAGAGGGTAAGTAAACTTTTGCTACTATGTATGAAACAGCATTTACATTAACTTAGCCTGCATGGTTGTGGAGGCGGCTGCATTCAAAAAGAACTAGAGCTTTTGTAAATGGTTGAAAAACTAATTTTAATGCGCACAAATGTTCTAGTGTACTACAAGAAAGACTCAACTACTGCTCTCTACATATTTATCTGATGAAAAAGTTAGCGCTCTAATGTATTTGGGCAGAAGACTCATTAGCTATGTCACCAAGGCTGTCCTGGCGCCACAGACGCATGGCCATCAAAAGGTACACCACAAAGCAATGAAAGTCGTTCAACACTTGAATGAAGACACTAGCATTTGTGATGAATACTGACTGAACTACATTGTGTGTGTGTGCATAGTGTTTATGTGTGTGTAGTGCTTATGTGTGTGCAGTGCTTATGTGTAAAAAAATACTAGAGAACTGTGTTGAAGAGAGAACTTTTGAACTTAGCGAAAGCAAGACTTTCTTTTTTATTATTGTGATAGCAATTATATGGACATTCCAAAGCGTATTTCTGCCGTCGGCGTCGCCGTGAGTTTCTGTATGACGTCAACGGCGATGAAATCGTCACCGTGCGCCATAAGCTGTATGTGCGACTGAAAGGGCGCGAGGGACACGCGCTTTCTTGGGCACCGAACGCACGATGGAAAGCAAACGCGCGTTCTGCGCTGTGCTCCATGAAGGGCTGCAGAATTAATCGTCTCTTTCCTCCTTTACAATCACCATATATATAGAGCAAACGCGACTGCTTCCGTGGTGCGAAAGGCTGTGGGGGGATGGGAGGGAGGGAAGGCGACGTTTAGCTGCGGCACCAAATTCCTGTTTATATAAAAATGTTGCGAGGACGAGAGGGTGGTAAAAACTTCCGGCGCTGCTCGACGAGTGTCCCGTTCAGATCTCGTCGAAAACCTCCGAGCCAACCGCAGAGGCACCGGCAGCAGTCACCAACGCCGCGCGCGTTTGGTGTGAACGTGGGCACAACGCCGACGGCGCGTTGCTGGTGCTGCTGTATGTCCAACTTTATACAGTGGATAAAACTACTATCGTTACTCCGTATAGCTCTCTACTAATTTGCTATTGCAATTGATGCTTTGCCTTTCGGGTGAAACTGCGACAATTTTTTAAACTTTTCTGTATTAAGCGAAAAAGTATAGTGGTCACTAAGACATGGTGACAACTCAATTCATTTTTATTTCAATAAAAAAGAATAAACAATGAGCAACATAACTTGGTTTGCTTTTCTGTGTGACTAGAAATTTTCAGTTTCACATACACCTTCAAAAGAAAAATGCCGTTTCAATTTTTGAGGTCAGAGTGCTCACTTGGAGTGTGTACATCTGTCGCTTGCCAAATCTTCAATGTAAATGGTGTGCTTGTAGATAACATGGTAAAAATAACTGCTATGTATTTGCTAGGGTTCTTGTAGTGCACTTCGGACGCATCTTTTTTGCAGTTTTGCCGTGACTTTGCAAGACTAAGATTGACCCATCACCTTGTATTGCAAAAGGGATCAACAAAATTGTGAAAATGGCAGAAATGAAACACATCCCTTGTGAAGCAAGTGTAATGGCATCACTTCAAAAGGCTCATGAGATGTCACTGGAGAGGCTGGGAACACGACGTGAGTACTGTTACATAGGCTTCATTGGCAGCTTTTAGACCTACACTCCGCGACATTATTTTTGCAGGGTTTCGTCTCATAGGCATAACATTAGAGTACATCTGTGTTTAACGATTTGGTTCTTTGAAGACAGTTCTTGAGGTTTTCAACTCATATCTTGTCTAAAACTCAAATTCTTTAATGGTACGTTGTTTGATCTGTGCAATGGAAATAAACTGGCGTAGTGTTGCACAGTTACATGCGTAGATCAAGAATATTCTGTGCCATGGCAGGCACTAGACAGTATTGGAAGACCCATGGGAAAGGCCTTCAAGGTGCAGTGGACATAAATAAGGGGATGTTACCCTAGCACCAGTGCTCAGTTGCTTTTAGTGACAGAAAATCACAGCGTGAATAGCTTGCAAAGCCAACCTTTGTCACAGATTTAGGGAACTTTAGGAAGATGCTAAACAAGTGAATTAAAGTGTGCTATAAATCTTTCACTTTGCAGACATCCTAACAGTTGCAGCATTTCGGATATTGTATTACAATGTCAAAGAACTTAATGGTCGGTCATCTTTGTTTGTGCAAGAGCAGATAAGTTTCTTCGGTGTTTGTTCTGCTACAATGCATCTTTAGCACCCATAAGCTTAGCTGAAAACTGGTCAGAAACGCACTGTGCTTTGCTGTAATAGTTCTACATCAATCACGGGAACCTAATATTGGAACAGATATCTGGGCCCATTCAAAAAGGAATTAACCACTTTTAAATGGCCGACCTGAATTCCTGTGAAGATAAGTTCTCATTCTGCTGAGTCAGGCCCACGTGATCTCTGAAAAAACTAGATTCATCGAGGACATAACTGCAGCACAATAACTTGCAAATAATTTTTTGCAACATGGCAGGCTAAATATAAATGCTGCATCATGTATGCGTGCACACAATGCAAAACGAAAGACGTGTCCCAGTGGTGAACTTAGGGCTGACATACACTCTAAGGTGCAGCTTATCTTGTGGCTGAAAGAAGGTCTTATTTTGATCTGTACAAGAAAACTGAAGCCTTTCTCACAGAGTTATTGCATATTTTCCTCGTATGATGCGCTTCCAGGAGTTCACTTGTGATCTTTGCTTTCACCAACACTGTTAGCACTGTCAAAGTGCAGCGCACCATTTTTGCAACACCTGCCGTGCGCAACCGAGTGCACATCTTAGTTATAAAGGTAAACATCTACAGAAGTCTGT
Source organism: Dermacentor silvarum (assembly GCF_013339745.2). Taxonomy (NCBI): domain Eukaryota; kingdom Metazoa; phylum Arthropoda; class Arachnida; order Ixodida; family Ixodidae; genus Dermacentor; species Dermacentor silvarum. The sequence continues at coordinate 426,077,175 of NC_051154.1, forward strand.
CTGGATTCTTAATAAAATTGTGAGTAAAGGACGACTCTCCAGCCCAGATTTGTTTTAATTTAAAACTGACACTCAGGAAGACCACTGTTTGGAAAGACTACCCATATCGTTCTTGAGCGGTCTTGTGTTGTGCTTTCCACCATTGCTCTTTCCACCTTTCCTGGTCTAGGTCTCTTTGTTGTGCTCGCCAGTGGTTTTGAAGGTCTTGCAGTTATACACTTGGTAGTGCTCCCGTGGACATGTTCAGGTTTCCTTACGTGGCTTGCATATACCACGATTCTAGGTAGAGCCTCCTCGTGTGGTTAGCTTTAGTGCCAATGACACGGGTGCTGTCGAAGTTGATGTGATGGTTATGCTTCTCGGAATGTTCTGCGAGGGCGTTGCGCTCCGCATTGAAAATGCCTACATCCTTTTTGTGCAGAATAATTCTTTCTGGGAAGTTCTTTGTCTCACCGATGTAGGAGGCGTAGCACTCAGGCACAAGGCACCTGGTAAATAATCGTGGGAACTTCTCTTTTGGAAGCCGATCTTATTGTCGGGCCATGAGCCGCTCAAGCGTTGATGTCGGTTTTTGCGCTACATGGATACCCTCCTTCCCCAGCACTTATGCTAGCTGCTTGCTTATACCATAAATGTACGTGACGGAGATCCAAAGGGATGGCTGGCGGAAAGCAGTATTACTGACGGTTCGTGTAGGAAAGTGTTCGAGGGGTGTGTGAGCGCCCAGGTCGAGTTGTTGCAACACGTGGTGAATGAACCTCCTTTTGTAGCCATTGTTCAAGAGGTCTATGATAATCGCTTTTTCCTATATTTTTCTGTCCTTTCTCGCACTGCAGGTGGTCTTTGCAGTTGCGTCGCGACTACCAATGTATTGTGGGATATGGAGTGGTTTGAGCCAAACTGCAGATATCTGCCAGTGTGTGTAGGCTTTCGATATACAAAAAACTCAGTTTCCACGTGTTTCACTAGCACATCAAGGAAAAAGGTGTTTTTTTTACGTCATGCCATTTGCTGAACCCACCTTGACCAACCAGTGCTAACATGTCAGCGTATAGTCCTTAAAGAAGTAAAACTTCCACTTGCGGTTTTGTTTGTTGGCTACCTTACTTAATTTGTGTTACTTTTTTAATGATAGCAATTCTTTCCACAAGCATAGCTCGAAGCATTACCATTACACGTTAATTACTGGTTAAACTGTGCACGCGAAGCCGAGATGTGGACTCTTAGTGAATTTTGGAAAAGTCAATATTTCATTCGTCGATAATTATATTCACCGAAAAAAATAAAAGGGCTTGACAACAATCACAGGAAAAGTTTATCGAATAAAAAAATGACCAAAGGTCCAACTCCCTAGATATATGGTTGTTATTTGAGAACAGCTGCTGTCTGGTAAGGGACGTCGTAAAACCTTGCCGTATGGTGCGCCTGTGATAGTTCCAAAACCGCACTGTGATTACATTCTACAGCTAGTGCTTGAGGGGACCACTTCCCAACTGGTGGTGTGCATGTTTAAAGCAAACGTTGGACCTGAAGCAGCCATGTCTTCTGTGGGCAAGAGAATGCTCTGTATAATTTGCATTCGTTTGCATTTTTACTGATGTTTTAAAGCAGTGTTTGTTTTCAGGAAATGTATACTTTTGTTAAGCATCTGTTGGTTATTTTCTTGTGTATTTGCTACCTAGCGACTAATGGCACATAAATAAACACGGTAGATAAATACCATATACGGACAATGGCTGCACTTTGTATAGGTGGCTCCCCACAATTTTGGGAGCCAATAATATAAAAACAATCTTAAGAATCATATTTCAAACAAAGTAGTTAAGAAATAAGTAAAGCAAGTACTCTAAAATATAAAGGTGTTCCCCGGGGAGCTGCCAGCTACTATTATGAATGCACGGCATGTTGCGTCTTCAGACTTTATACGCTTAACCTTACTGGCATTTCGAATGTCAATGGACTGAAGAGATTATTTTATTTATAAGGGTGATGACGACCGGGGCCCGAGCAAGCTTAACATTACTAGAATTTTGAATGCTAATGGACTGAAGAGAGACTTCATTTACAAGTGTGGTGATGAGCAGGGCCCGAGCAACCGCGAAGTAATAGCGGCAAAGAACCTGGAATATGTCTTGGAACTAGGTGCCAGAAATAACATGAGATCGTATAGGAGGAAGAATTCACCAAGAATTTATAGTTTAAGGAGCACATTTTTGCGTGCATATTTTCTTCTTTCAAATGATGCATTACACATTGCTATTCATTATCACCCAGTATTATTGGCCTACGAATGCTGAATAATTTATAATTGATTGTATTCGTGATGTTTGTTTTGATGTCATCATTCTAACGATGTCTGTGATGTGTAGTTGGTGTTTAGGTCACGTGAGACAGGAAAAAAGCTGCAATATAACTGTTGATACATCATTTGTGGTCTATAGCTATTGAAACATGTTTAAGCATTGTAGTGAATTGAAACTATACCAGTGATTACATTGTCGTTCTTTTCATGTCTCGCGTTACCTAATCAAATGCACCTCACAGCCCTCGTTGGATTCATGAAACTGCAATGGGAACATGGTAAAATAAATACAAATTTTAATTATTTGGCTGTTGTAGGCGAATACCATATTGCCAACGATTCTTTATGTCTACCGCATCATTTAAAAGAAGAAAACACGTGACTAAAATAAGGTGTCTATACTCCTCTAAAAATGGAACTGAAAATGCCACTTTCAAGTAAGGGCCAATTTCCTCCTTCCTACATTACGAAAAGTGCGGCCCATTCCTGCATCTATATGCCAGATAGTTTCCAGTGTTGTCACTCAGTGTTATCACATGAAGGATTATGTATGCAATTTTTGCTTCTGCCTTGTAATGCACTCACTTTTTTGTGAAAGTGGAATCTTAAAATGGCATGCACAAAACAGCTTGGTAGAGAAGTGTGCTGTTTTAGTTCTCAGCAATGTTTAAATTAAGCAAATTCAGTGCAAATTCAGTGTAACATATTTATTAAAAATAAAGCTGCCATCTCAATAAGTGTGGGCACTGCTGAGTGTGGTCCCAAAATTTGCGTCGGGCATAAACCAAAATTGCGTGCATAAATGTTCAACTAACCATTTGTATTGTTAACATTGTTTTTATTACATTGAAATCATGTATAACCTGCATAAAGCTTTATAAAGGGTGAATAAGTATGCAGAGGTGACGATGTACCATTCATGGTCTGTCGGTGATGATGCAATATTTTTTCTTGCCACTACAGGACTCGAGCGTTCCTGCAACCCCTTGCATCATATTTTCTGTAGGAGACGTTGAAGAGGCTGACCTTCTCCACATCAAGGTGGACCGCGAGATGTTGTTTGCGGTGACAAATGGGGAGAAGGGGCTGGCGGCAGTTTTATCTGCTTACTGGCTCTTCAATATCCAGTTCGACCGGAAGCTGTTCAACACTCTTGTCATGTCGGAACGCCTTTTGCTTGGGCTCACATTGAGTGCCACTAGAGTAGTGGCTAAAAAGTTCTTGAACAAAGTCACCAAAAGTGTGCCATGTTGAATGTGCTGAAGCTGCGCATTGTTACGTCATCATGAGTTTAGCTGTAATTTTCAGATGCACGTTTTGTTTTGTCTAACCATTTCTGCAATACATATGAAGGAAACCAACAGACACCGACCACAAGGCAAGCTTATGGCAATGCTATTTGTTTTTTTAACTTGCGGTGTTCGTAATTCGAAATTATTACTGTAATTATTTTCAGGTGTCGTTAGTTGGGATTCCACTGGCAGCATGTGGTTTTCTGCTTTCTGATCATTTACCTGTCAGCCATAAAATGATTACACTAACAAATTTCTATTGTCAGCACCACAAATTGTTAAAACTTAGATGCATTCTCCACGTGCTTTTCTGGGTCTCGGTCACTGTTGGAATTTATTATATGTATTACAGAAAAGGCTAAACTATTCAACACTCCTTTATCTAAATGTTACAGGAAAACTGTTCCTATTACATCATTAGCTCTTTTTAACTTTCGTTAACTAAGCAACATTCTAGTCGTTAAAAAATAGAACCTCTAGAAGGTTGATACTTCTGGCTTATTTCATAGTCACGAAAGCTGATCTCATTTACTGTTGTGGTAGGTCGTCGGAGTATACACAATGCTTCGGATCATTTCCTATATGCAAAGTTAGCAACTGTTCTTTTTTTAAGTTGTATGCTGCATTAAAATAGATCAGGAGATATGTATTTGTTTTGCATTATATATTTTACTGATGTTATTATTAAATTTACTTTGATACCAAAACTATTCCGCAATCTCATATGTATAAAAATCAACCTGTGCCACATATTTCTCAAGTAAGCAAGAGATGACCAGGTGCTGTATAGTGTACATTACCTGCCTTTGTTGCGAGGGAAATATATGACTGTTGCAGTTCAACAATCGTATGAAATCCTTGGAAAGAAATGGTCCCCATGCATTATTTTCCTGAATCAATTTTTTATTTGCATGGCATGCATGTCGATGGAGACCAAGCATCCATCTCCTGGGCATGCATGTGTGCAGGTGCACAGGGGCCTTGGATTGATGCCGTGCATTGTGGTCCACAAATAGGTATAGCTACAAAACATTTATGCTATGTGTGACAAGTGTCATCCATAGATGGGAAAGATGCATATTTTCCCACTATATATATATATATATATATATATATATATATATATATAGATTGTTTTTTCAAAATATCAGTTGCTAGCACGTGGCCTGTGAAGCGGGAGTGTGGGCGGAGTAGAGCATTCTATGTTTGTGGACACATTTGCGGTCGTGCATCAATCCTCGGCTTTTGCTTCTTGCGTGAATCAATGTGGAGCACCCTCCCAGCACCCATTTCATAGCGTGTTATGATAAAATAGCACCCTTTAGTAAGGGTGCGACCACTACACCCTTTAAAATTTTATGCTGTGCACTCTTCTTTAAGGGTGCCAGCCCCTGCACCCTTTCCTATCACCCTTTTTTAAGCACCCAATAGGTGGCAAAGGGTGTTCGTCTGGGGACAAGCTGATATACACCCTTATGGGTGAGAAATTGTTTAGTGTGGGCTATGGTAGCACTAGTTCAAATCCCCCACTGTGGAAGTTTATTGAGTGTATGGCATTCTGCTGCCGAGTACGAACGAGGTCGAGGGTTCGATTCTTGACCACGGCGGCCGCCTTCAGATCATGCGTTCCATGCTTTGGACGTGTATTTAGGAACTCCAGAATGTGGGTTGTTAATGTGGGGCCCCTTCCCTACCACGGCGTCAGTCTGGGTGTTGCTCCTGAAACTTCGGAACGTTATACTCAATAAATTAATCTTAATTACTTGAAAGCTTCAACACTGTTATGTGCATTGTTGCAAGAAGATTTTATTGAATTCAGAATTACCCAATGCGCTCCATCCTTAACGGCTAAAAAGAAAAGGATAAATAAGTTTTCACTGAGTGCTCTGGTGCAACCAGACCGGAACACGTTACATTTAAAACAATTTTTTGAGGTGCCGTGCCTTTCTGCACAAAACTGTCGCGGCGTTTTCCGAAACTGAGCCATGTAGTCAAAGTTGTTTCTGAAATTATTGCACAGGCACAGGCGATTAACAGAAAAGCGGCCCACGATTGCCTGGCCTTTACTACTGCAAGCATGTATTACTTGCACGAAAATTGCACCTGTACTCGCTGCGGCAGTCCTACGGTGTAGGGCTATAAAGGGTTTGGCGCACCTGCCCGCAGATAACGATCGAGCAGTTGGAGAGGGTGTTGCTGCAAGTCGCCTGCACGCTGGCTGTGTCCGAGCCTGAGCTCGAGTTCGAGCACCGGGACCTCCACTGCGACAACGTGCTGGTGAATATCACTGAGTAGAAGTTCGTCGAGTTCGTGCTTCGCAGCCGGAAAATCCAAGTGCGCACTGCCGGCGTGAAGGCATCGTTCATCGACTACACGCTGTCGTGGACACGCATAGGTATGGATGCCACGGCCACCACTTAAGCGAACGCTTCTATACCGGTCTTATTTTCGCTCTTCCGAGATCTTCTCGGCCAAAGCGACCCACTAGCGACCTTGACTTTGCGACAGCTTGTCGTCTGCACGCCCGCAGGGAAAGTGAAAGCCAGCGTGCCGCGAAATAGAAATTAAGCTAAAAGAAATTAAACCTACGTTGAAGCTATGGGAGGACGTAGCACCACGTGCATTGCTACCGCTGCCCGCCCAGCGTTAAAGAGTAATATGAGAGGCCTCTAAGCATTCATCCTTTCATATGAGGTCCCCTTGAAAAATTGATTCCGGAATTTGTTCCTTGTGAAGGGTGCAGAATGCAAGAACACTCTTTTGCCGTGTTTTAGCGCACGATCAACAACACCAGAGAGACAGAATTATACTGAAACATGTCCATTCCTCGCCCGCCCTACCCCCCACTACGTGCCCCTCCCGAGTCTCATATATAACCCACTATGCAGTCTCGAGGGGGTTAACCCCGCACTCTAGGTTTAAGCCTCAAAAAGCACTGCACTCATTCCAAGGCGTCCTCCGGTTTCAGGGCCCCTATGTGAATGGCTACGTGTGACGACTAAAAGTGCCAGGGCAACTTTAGCCACTCTCTTGGGATTACGTTTGTTTTTGTTTTTTACATAGGCACAGAGGCCACAATTCTAAAACACGCCGATCAGTAGTCGGGTGCTTAGTTCACCTTGGAAGGCGCCAAAAATTAAAGCTCACACGGGCAAGGACACCGTGGCTTAAACCTAATTTGACTGTCTTCTCGGCACCGCTGTTTCTAAAGGTAGCCTATGAAACCCAAGGGAGACAGAGGTTTATAAAAAAGAAAAGTTACGAGAGCTTGCTGTCTTGTATATATAGGCGAGTAGGTATGTTTATGAACATAAACAGGACTATCGAAAAAGCATGTAGGCCCATTTTTCTCTCTACTCTTTCAATGAGCTGTACCATGCCCCGTAATCCCAGCTTTTTTATCCTTTCCGCCCTAGATGATGACATACAAAAAGCAGGCTCACATGCTATACTAAGGACATGAATACACCTTAGCTTTACCGCACTATATTGTACATAGTTGTTTAGTGTCCTACCTAATGTACAAAGTGTGCATCTGTCCCCTATTTTTTTGGCCCTGGTGGACAAGTGTACTTCGCGGACCGCTCCAGGGACAACGCGCTTTTCCAGGGAATTGAGAGCTACCAGTACGACATCTACCGGATCATGAACAACAAAACGGGTGAGCGGAGTGAGACGCCGCTTGACGAAAAATCCGTGGCCTGCATACGCAGTGTTTTTTGTTGGTAATTGCTACTTCTCAGCAGCGCACCCAGAATCTCTGCCAGGGGGGCGGGGGTTGAAAGTTTGCCAATACCATCTAAATAGCCCTAATTTCGATTTCTTCACGGGAAATTGTCAAAAAATGCGCTTTTTGCGAGTGTGCAGACGATTGCGCGTGTTACATCTTAGTTGCAGTACTCAAATGCCTAAGGAAAGTAAAGGGGTTAAACAAAAGGGGGGGGGTTAAGTCGGCCTCAGGGGTGGGGTTAGAACCCCCGAATCCCCCCTCCCCCCCGTCGGTGCGCCACTGCTACTTGTCATTGGCCGGCCGCGTTCGCTAATAATCTTACGTACAGTTCTAGCGTTAGATCTTTTTGCGAATACTTGAGCCTATAGCTTTCTGATCAATTTGCTCTGTGGGCGAAAAAAATTAGGCGTGGCTTTGCTATAGCAAACGCCAATGACCACTGGAGTTGAGGGGAAGCTTCAGCAAAGTTGTGGTAAGCTAGGCAAACAAGAGCGTGGTTTAGCGAAGCAGGATCAAAGCTAAGCAAGGTTTAATGGAGTTAAGCATTGCTTGGCTATCGTTTTGCATGGCTATTACTATTGCTAGTGTCTTGGTCTCCACTTTTCTTGCTCTAACACTTTCATCTTCTCTACGGCGACGATGGCTTCAACTTCTCTTGCCTGTTGCTCGGGATCGGCGCTCCGTTTCCTGGCACTCACGTTTCCTAGCACTTCCGTAGAGAAGCGGCTCGTGACCCGCATCTCTATGGCGTTGCGATCGAGTGGCTTTTTCGGGAGTTCTAGCGGTCGGCTTCGCCATGGCGCTACTTCGACAATGTCTAGGGCAAGAAAAAGGCCTGCCGATGTGAGAGCGCTTGTTACTAGGTAGCCCTGACGTCATTACTAATGTCATAGCACATGTGCTCGGCGCGGCTGTGCATTCGCACTGCTCCCACTTAACTCTGCCCTGCCGCCTCTGCCGTCGGGCCACCTCTCCAATCACCACCCTCTCCCCTCGCCACACTCTCTTCCCTTTCGAGAGCTTTCCCTCTCGCTATACACTTGCCCCTCTCCTGACATGTCTATGCTGCGAACATCGCTGCGCACGGACCAAGCTCGACTTTAACAGCTCTGCTGTAAAAAAAATTACTGTATGCCTAATTTGGTCTGCAAAAGTGCCAGCATGTCTCGAGGGTGAGAAAACGCCTGTGTTGACAGTGTGGAGAATACACCAGTATATATATATATATATATATATATATATATATAGCGAATTACTGCTAGAATAATTGAGAGAGCCTGGAAATGCATCTGTCAGTTATTTTTATAACTAACAAATTTATGAAGCACACATGGTGAACCATGGAGGCGCGAAAAATCATTTGAATTTGCATTTATTTCTTGCAGCTATATAAAATCTCGGGAATAAAACGCGGTGAGTACCTCCCAGAGGTCCCTGATACGGCCCCGCATCAGCAGTACAGCGCCCATAAGAAATTTGCTACCAACTATTTTAGTAATTGAACCAGAAATTGTACTCGGTGTTCAAGTTCACGGCATAAATGTATCGCTACCTTACGGAATAGTATTGTCGAGGTTATAGGCGACGAAGTACAATCAACATTAATTACTTGCAATATTCACAAGAAAAAACGACAGCTGATGAGTACGTCCTTAGAGAGTTGGTACCCGACTTTCATCGAAGCTGTTTCGTTCGAACAATTGTAGTAAAAGTTTCAGTCTGCTATAATTCTATCGCATAGTTGCCCGTATATGACTGTTACGTTTGAAACCTTGCCCGCATGTAATGCTTTGGAGCGCTTGTTGCGAATTCTATTGCGATAGCAATTATATGGACACTTCAACCGGATTTCTGCCGTCAGCGTCACCGTCACCGTGAGGTTCCGTATAGATAAAATCTTCACAGCGCGCCGTATCCCGAGCGGAAGCGTGCGGGGACGCGCGCGCTATCACGGAGAGCGAACGCACTCAATCTCCCACGCGCAAGCAAGGAAGCGGAAAGCCAGCGCCGGAGGGAGCGGGGGGGGGGGCACTTCTACTCTGCCAACAACCGCGCGCGTCGCTCGCCCGCACAGTCTCTTATCTCTCCCACGCGCAAGCAAGGAAGCGGGAAGCCAGCGCCGGAGGGAGCGGTGGGGGGGGGGGCGCACTTCTACTCTGCCAACAACCGCGCTCGTCGCTCGACCGCACCGTCTCTTATCTCCACACGGCTCTGACCTTTATGCACTGTGCATTCGCCGCTCAGTTTCTGTTGAAGCGATAGACCGCACGTACCTTCGCCCGCTGCAGCGTATGGGCTTGCTGCCAGCGTTTTGACAGTCGTTGTCTGCAGTCATTCAGTGTGATCTATTCATGTTTGTTTGTGCGCGCTCACACCACGCTTGTTCATTCAGTTAGTAATAGTCGGGCCACATTTTCCAACGCACGCTACACATGTAATGCTGCCCGGATGGGCTGTGCAGCGACACAGGTGTGTCCCTTCGCACGCGCTGCCCACGGGAAGCGCTTCTCATCAACACCACCGTTTCACACGCGCCTTCTCGTGATCATCGAGTCTCTCTTCATGTCGGTCTACTTACACCGCAGCACACCTGCTTACTTAATCAGCTCATGTTTACTACAATTCATATTGCTACCAAAGCCGCTCAGCTTACTTCGTATGGCATTGCTGTGTTGCTATCGCATTCATTGCTTCGCCCTTAGGGCGAAACTGTGACATTTTTTTATTGCGATAGCAATTTTATGGACACTTCAACCGGATTTCTGCCGTCGCCATCGTCGTTGCCGTCGCCGTGAGGTTCCCTATAGATAAAATCTTCGCCGCGCGCCGTAAGCCCGAGCGGAAGCGTGCGGGGACGCGCACTATCACGGAGAGCGAACGCACTCAATCACCCACGCGCAAGCAAGGACGCGGGAAGCCAGCGCCGGAGGGAGCGCAAGGGGGGTGGGGGCGCACTTCTACTCTGCCAACAACCGTGCTCGTCGCTCACTCGCCCGCACCGTCTCTTATCTCCACACGGCTCTGACCTTTATGCGCCGTCCATTCGCCGCTCAGTTTCCGTTGAAGCGATAGACCGCACGTTCCTTCGCCCGCTGCGCGGCGTATGCGCTCGCTGCCAGCGTTTTGACAGTCGTTGGCTGCAGTCATTCAGTGTGATCTATTCATGTTTGTTTGTGCGCGCTCACACCACGCTTGTTCATTCAGTTAGTAATAGTCGGGCCACATTTTCCAACGCATGCTACACATGCAATGCTGCCCAGATCGGCAGTGCAGTACTACAGGTGTGTCCCTTCGCACGCGCTGCCCACGGTAAGCGCTTCTCATCAACACCACCGTTTCACACACGCCTTCTCGTGGTCATCGAGTCTCTCTTCATGTCGGTCTACTTGCGCCGCGGCACACCTGCTTACTTAATCAGCTCATGTTTACTACAATTCATATTGCAATCAAAGCCGCTCACCTTACTTCGTATGACATTGCTGTGTTGCTATCGCATTCATTGCTTCGCCCTTAGGGCGAAACTGTGACATTTTTTAAAAAGCCAGTAATTCATCTACACATATGTTACTTTGCCATAACATATACCATGGTATCCTCCCTTCCTCCCCTTTCCCCACCCTCGTATTCAGTTTCCCCCAGATTTGATATTGGTTGAGTTCACAGTTTTCCCAGGGCAGCGGGATAAATTCTGCTTTGCTCGCAAAACACATTCGTAAAGCTGCGGATTGTTTGCATACGTAATATACTGCAAATCTCATAATTAGTCCCCCGTCTTCGAAGTTTACCTACACATTGCTACATGCGTGTTGTATTTGGTCGTTTGAACGAGGCCCACGGGCGCCATCAATCGAGCGAAGAGTAAGAAGTACGAACTGGGCTCGCGCTGTGAATCCAAACGGGCAGCGCTGCAACCGCTGCTGTAATTACAATCTTGACATAGTTTCTTGTTTAATTCACTCGTTCTTCACGCAACAACATTGCATATAACGCGCCCTTTTTTTCGCCAAGTATAAACAAAGTTTCCTGTATAGTGTGCCACCAATTTTTGCTGAATTTGGTCTTGGTGGCTTTCATAGTTCTGCAACGGCAGCCAGCTCACTTCTTTTCCGCTTGTTAGACTCGGTCATAACTCTCTAGCGTGCTTGCATACGTATTTTTCTTCAAGAAGCCCCAATTATGCATCTATTTTGAGATTCTACTATGCATCACCTTGTCACCAAACATAACGAAGCTGCCTCCTTTAGTTCACTTATGACGACAGGTGAACCTAATATATCACGCGTATGAAAAAGTAAAAAGAAAAAGAGTTGAGGGTTCAATAATTATTCGTAACGCTTCAGAATAAGCCAGAAACGTTAAAACTACGCGAAACATTGCACTTAAATGCTTCGTATTCCTTCAAAGTATAAAGTATTGGGAAACCTAGCTAACAGCAGCGTGATGCTTTCGAATACTTGCTTACAATTTTGGTAACGCTGTATTTGATCAACACGCATTTATCATCGCACATAAACTTAACGTATTGTTTCCTTTATGTTCGCAAAAGTTGAACTCAGTTGTAGTTGTAATTATGCCAGCGGAGCCGTCTAAGTTTTACATCACTCGTAAAAGAGACTAATAATGCTAGGCACCACTAGCATACGCATTCTACTGGAAAATGCGCATTTATTCCACCCATTTCGAAAATTGCCTACACATTACCCATACGATGGCCCTAATTCCCCCCTGATATAAACAAGATGCCTTGCTTAGCTCAGCGAGGACAGCGAACAAACTACGAATCTCACATGATGAAAAAGCGAAGGTCTAGTAATTATCTACAACACCTGCACTTAAAGCTGAAGCATGACAGTTTCGCAATGCATTGCGCTGAAAATTCTAGCGATTTTCACAAAATTTAAACCGTATCTCATGCTGTTGTTTTAGAAGTCTCGGAGACCATCCAATTAGGGGCAGTATGACACTCTGAAAACAGAGAAAACTACAGGCACTCCATGCTTGTTCGCCACTTTCTTTAAATTGTGGCTCAACTTATGCTCATACGGTACAACTTGCGGCCTTTGGCCACTCTGCTCACCAGCTCTGGCCTCATTCGCCAGTGTGCCCGTTTTTGTAGTGTTCTCTGTTCCCAATAGGCTGGCCCAACTGTGTCCCTGGATAATGGGTAGATCTAAGGTAGGCTGCCAAGTACAACACGTCACACCTTACTGGCGATGTGCCACCAGAATGGTTTATGAAATCCCACTGTGTTGTGGAAAGTCCTATGTAGGACAAACTGGCCGCTGCATCAATGAATCGAATGAAGGAGCATGCTAACAACATGGCGAAAGACTTGAATGCGCATATTTCAGCACACTGTAAAGCCTGTCCTTGTCGTGCGAGATTTGATTATGGCAAGCTCCTGGGCACAACTAAAGATAAAACCGCACGTGAGCTGTTGGAAGCATTATAGATAAAAGAAAAAAGAAGTGCTTGTGAAAGTTGACCTCTGTTATTTTCATGATGTGGAACTTGCTTTGTTTAGATCTTGAGAATGATCGTGTTAGCCCTGATACAGTAGAACCCCGCTGATACGTTTTTAATGGGACAGTAAAAAAAAAAACAACGTAAGAGCCGAGAAACAGGAAAAATCGAGAACTGGGAGTAGTGTTGAACTGCACACACTATTATTTAATTTTTACATGTGAAAAAAAGTCGTTTCGCCTTACAGCCAAAGTATCGATCGCGATAGAAAATTATAGTAGACAGCTATACAAAGTAAGAATACCGTATTTACTCGAATCTAGGCCGACTCCGATTCTAAGCCGACCCCCCAAAAGTTCGAAGTCCGAAAAAAAACTTACCTCGAATGTAGGCCGAACGAAAAAGCGAGGACAGCATTCGCAAAATGAAACAGCATTTATTAAATTTGAACATGCCGAGCTCATTCTTTGTCACCATCGCTGCTAGCCTCGTCGCTATCTTCCTTACTGCTGACATCTTCAAACAGTGCGCTATATTCAGTACCATCCAGCGCATTAGAGATGCTGCATTTTTGGAAGGAGCGCACGTTGCGGCGCACGCAAAAACCATCTCCCGTGGCCCCCTCCAACGACAGACCGATGCCGAAGTTCCGCCCGGCTTGAACGTTTGACGATGCCTCTACGGCTAGCACAACTACCGTATTTTCTCGATTCTCACGCTTCCTCGATTGTAACACGCACCCGTTTTCCGCGAGGAAAAAAGTCCTTTACCAGTACCGCGCACCTCATGCTTTCAAACTGAAATACAACTTTCTGTCATTTGGAAAAATAGATTTCCTTCCGATGCACTGATGTTGCGATGAATAAAAAAAAGTCGCAGTTTCGCCCGAAAGGCGATGCATCGAATGCGGTAGCAGCTAGTAGACCGCTATTAACAAGCACGGTGTCACGCGTGCTCAAGCAAACATGAACACATCTCGCTTGTTGACCGCGGAAACGAACTGTCAAAACGCTGGAGACGAAGCGCGCCTTCGTGCTAGCATGCCTCTCGCTTCAACGCGGCGAAAACACGGCGCGCGGCGGACTTTACCCGTCGCAGATTGCTTTCAAGATAGGGCCAAGCCTGATCGTATCGCCGGAGTGGATCGTCGCAGATTACGTCCTGCTTCGGTCCACTGAAACCGTTCCGCATTGCTTTGCTGGCGAAAATCCTCTCCTTCTGTTTGCGCCAGTCCCGCTCGCAAGTTTCGGATGCTCCGAACGCCCGTGATGCGGCCCGATTTCCGTCCGTCTCCGCACAGATGATCACTTTCCTTTTAAATGCGGCATCATGATGAACTCGGTACTTCATGCTGATAGATAGAGCAGACGCTGAGAACGTGAAGACAGACGGTAGACTATTGCCTAAGCACGTGTACTGCAGCACACGGAGGAAGCTTCCGCATGCTACGGTAGCTAGGCACGACGCGCGTGCGAGGTGGCCATTTTGAAATGCCGACGCAGATTTAGGGTCGTGTTGAAAGTGCGCGTTAGATTCGAGTAAATACAGTATTCGTTTTGATAGCGGCACTATAGTGGCATCGCCCATTTGGTGCCATTACGATAACGCCACACCGCGCGCCGATGCTGCACCATACCGATACTACCGATACGACGCAGGTCAAAATGGCGACGTCGCTCGTGTACTTCAGCTGGCTACTAGCGCGGCTAGTAGCGGCTGCGATACTGACTTTTCTAGATGGCGCTAACTATGCACCATATTTATCAGTTTCAGTTAATAACTGGCGCGTTTTTTAAAATCCTCGAATCTAAGCCGACCCTAGAGTTTCGTATGTGATTATTTGAAAAAAAAACTATCGGCCTAGATTCGAATAAATACGGTAGTAGTTTTATCGGCCGTATAAACTTGTAAACATTCACTTATTAACTATATTAACAATCATGGTGTCAGCGCTCACAGGCAAACGTGAACAGATCACACTCGATGAGCACAGACACGCGCTGTGAAACGATGGCGTAAGGAATTTAAATGCCGATGCATAAGCGAGCGAAGTAACTGTGCTGTTGTCTATTGCTTCAACGCAAACTAGCGCCGAGAACACACAGCACGCACAATGCTACGAGCCGCCGATGCACCCACCCTGCGTAGACTCTTCCCCCAATGCAGATCGCTTTCAAGATACGGCCCGCACGCGCGCCGCCGCGCAGTACGCAGTTAAGAGCACAACGCTGCCTGCTATCCCTCCCCCCTCGCCGGTGCCTCGAGCGCAACGGAAGAAGGCGCGCTTCCTCCCTGCTTTTCTTTCTCTCGCGTGCGAGATTTAGACGCCATCGTCGGCTCCCCTCGCACGCTTTCACTCGCACATACAGCATACGGCGCGCGGCAATGGCGTTATCGCCTTTGACTTCATACGGAACATCTATGAGCCAGAACCAATTTTAGGGCCGCAACGCGTCATAGACACCATATTTAGATAGCAAATACGGATCTCAAGGGCCATACTTTTGCTGACGGAAACCGAAAATACGTCATAAGTGTCGCCCCCGGCACTTTGGGCGGCCAATGCCATCGTCGAGCAACCAAGCCAAGCGACATGAAAAGTCAAAATGACCACTCGGGCTGGCGCGGGGTGGCAGTTAGCAACGTGTGATGTGGGAATGGTCCCACAGTTGCGACGTAACATCAGGGTTTCCAATGCATTAGGTTCTAAGGGAGCTGTGTCGGGACCGGCCGAAAACGACGCAACAGCCAGCAAAACGCAGCACCCGGGAACGTAACAGCCGGGTTCTACTGTAATCGGCCTCTGTGGTCTGCCCGAGGTGGCTTATACAGAGTACTTATACGGTATCTCGCTGTGCTTCAAATAAACTTGCTAGTAGCGCCTGTGACGTGTGTGTGTGTATCTTGTATGTATTTGTGCCTTTGCGCTACAATATGTCGTTCAGCAAACACCAACTTGCCTAACACCAAGTCCTGCACAATATTATTATGAGGGACGCTGTAGTGGGAAACTCTGGATTAACTTTGAACACCCGGGGTATGTGCCCAATGCACCTTATCGGGGTGTTTTTGCACTTTGCTGCCATCGAAATGTGGCCGTTGTGCATAGGATTTTATCTTGCGCCTAGCAGTGCAATGCCAAAGCCACTACGCCACCACGATTTTTACTTTGCTGGCAGAATAGCAGTTTCCAAGTAATTTAATTAGCTCGACCTGTTGATGCAGCTGTCTAAAAGTAGATTTTATGCATGTTACATATGTTGCTTCAGTACTAGTAATTATTGTTATTCAAATAATGTCTTTTTTTTACTGCGTTAACACTTGTTTCCGTGATCTGCTAATGTGACAGGTTATTCTACCACACTAGTGCACGTTTCCTTAGGAGTCATAAGCATTGCAGGAAACCAATTTTTTAAATAAATTTTGTTGAGTATCGCATGTTCTGAATCGGAAGCATTCTTACCTGTGGGAGTGTAAACCAAACTGCTTTTGCCTATGTGTTATCTTATTGCACGTCTGAAAAAAAATTGTTGGCTTTTGTTTACTTTTTCAGGTGCGCTGCAAGCTCTCAAGCAACCCATTCCAGTGGTCTTCTGTCAACAGACTGGGTGTATTGAAATACCATTACAAGGTCCAATAAACAACACTTGCGAGATGTATGACGTGCTATTGCTTAAAATCGGAGGACTTCAATATTAATGTAAGCTTGAATAGGTGTGCTGAAGAACCGGTGTACTTGTTTCTTAACAAGTACAAACCATTACCTCACCTGACATTTTTTCACCTCAACATAACTCTTTACCGCAGATTTCTGAACAAACTATTACAGCAACAAAACACTGCAGCAAGGTCAGCACAAGTGTTCGTGCATGAACACTTGTATTTGCAAGAATTGTATTTGCATTACTATGCTAAATATGAATGAGGTGCCTAAGTTTTTCAGGGTGCATACTCTCGCAGGTCGTACAAGCTCGTCATGTACGCACTCAGCTCGTCGAAACAAACTCGTTCAAAATGTACGAGAATCTCGTTCAGGGACAAGAACGCGATCTCGTACACACGTGTATGAGAAATGTACGCGATTATTGCTGCATAGACTGTATGAGTTCTCGTAGACTCGAATGAGTTCTCAGCAGACTGAACGAGTTGCTTGCACAGTCTACGGAGCAATAATCGCCTACAACTATTTCTCGTACATTCTCGTTCATATATAAGGATATATAACAGTAGAAGAATAGAAATATTATGTTTAAAAAAAGCCGAGTTCAGAAAAACCTACCTTGAAAGCAGTTGTGGGGCGTAAAATATTTCGTTGCGTCTTTCTGCGCCCTCTTTGTCCTCGTCTGTTTAGAGCTCCATTTACTTATTCGGTCATGTGCCAGCAAACAGAAATATGAATGTCACGTGCCAAACACGATGCACTCCTTGCAAAAGCACGCAAAAAGCAAATCGTCACCTCTGACCTTGGCCTTTCAAGGAATTGGCCCGTCTATGTTAATGAGCATTTGTGTCCGGTCCTCAAAAAGCTGTTTGGACAGACCACTGGCAAGAAAGGAAAAAAAATGTGAGTACGCATGGGTAAAGAAAGGCAAAATACGCGCGAGGAAAAGTGGCACATCGAAGGTGCTCGGCGCGACTTGCCCTGAGGACCTAGATAAAATGAAATAATCATTTCGGATTCTGGATGTCACCCTTATCATCATATATGTAGATGTGTGACACTGCTGTGGCACTGTGTGCTGTAACAGATCTTTACTCTGCTAAGGGCTAACCATTATCATTTTCTTCACCCAATCCGCCAGAAACAAGCCGGATGAACTGCATCGGTTATTTTCTTGTTTTGGTTTCTCACATGACGTTACCATATTTACTGAAACCTGGTGTCAAGACGAACGTGACACTCTTAGTCTGTCCGGATATGGTACCTATTATCCGAACCACTCTGAAAAGACAGGTGGTGGTGTGTTACTGTTCAAGAAAAATTTATTTGATGGTGACGTCTATAAACCAGACACTCGAAGTAACGGTGATTTTGAAATTTTAGCTGTTGTCTCTAACAATAACGTTCTCACCGTTCGGTACCATGCGCCAGCTGGCTGCACATCGAGCTTTTTTTAAATTCCTGGATGAGTATTTGAGCTGGGCAAGTGAAAATATATACAAGATAATGCTTCGTGGCGATATTAACATGTTACAAGAATCAGTAACCCAGTGCGAGTTCGTGACACTGCTGGAGTCAAATGGCTGTTCTAATGTAATTGCTCCACCTGCGCGAACACAAAATGGCTCTGCTACATTGCTAGATGTTTTTATCACTAATCTGAACACTCATAATACTGTCTCAGGAAATATCGCTGTACAAATAAGCTACCACTTACCAATTTTCCTTTTTAATAAATCAAGTGTTGAAAACAAACCTTTTAAAGACCGACAGTCTCTAATAATTCAAGATGTAAACCCATTAACGTTGAAACAATTTGAGATGGAATTGTTGCAGACTCTCTGACGCTGATCATGCCTATTCCGCACTTCTAACGCTGTTCAAATCTTATACTAAATCCTTTAAAAACTAGAAGGCTCATTCTAAAAGAAATCAAGGAAACCCTGGATTACTAAAAGCATTACGAGATTTAGAAACAAAGTGACCGCAGTTCTTATACAAATCAAAAAGCATTACATTTACAATCTTTTCGACACAGAAGTGGTAAAACGTAGTGACATTCTCTGGAAGTGACTTACCTTGGTACTCGGCAGTGCAAGCACAAACCAAAACCGTGTTCCAGACATTAATGTGGATGATGTATTAGGATCGGGAACATCTTTGGGTAACTCATTTAACTCCTATTTAGTAACTTTAGCTGACAATCCTCATGATTCACGTAGCCTAAACTATCTCATAGATACTAACTGTGATAGCGAATTCCTGAAACCAACCAGTGCCGATGAAATCAACAACACGTTTCGAATGTTCTGTAGCATCAGTTTCCGAGTTTGCGATGATATACAAAATGGAATAGTGAAATATGTTATGCATAATATGGCTCTTATTCTTGAATACATCTATAATATATCTAATATATCTGCTTTGCACAAGGCAATTTTCCTAATGCAATGTAGTTAGCAATAGTGAGTGTCATCTTTAAAGGTGGCGATAACAAGGAAATGTCGAACTGCAGACCTATATGTATACTTCCCGTGTTTTTCAGTGCATATAAAAGTTAATTACCGAGAGAATGACTACGTATTGTGAGAAACATAACAAACTGATAAAGTCTCAATTGGGATTCTGCAAGGGTCGTTCGGCAGAGTTGGCATTATTAAGCCAAAAAATACTAATCTTGAATGCTATAGAAAACAATCTTTTAAAAGCCCTAGGTATTATCATTTAATTTTCGAAAGCGTTTGATAGCATTAGCCACGAGACATGAATAGAGAAAATTGAACTCTATGGCTGGAGGGCAGTATTTCTGGATTGATTCAAAACGTACCTGCAATATTGCCGCCAGAGGGTTATCATAAGCACTCATACTTCTAACACCATGGAAATTAACTTTGGGATACCACAAGGAAGTATCCTTGGGCCCTTGTTGTTTTACCTTTACATTAATAAAATCACAAGCATCCATATGATACCGTCAAGCTGATTATTTGTGCTGACGATGCTAGCCTGTTTTTTTTATGTCTTCTAATACTAATGAGCTAGCACCACGCTGCAATCACGTCCTTCGTAAACTACATAAATGGAGCGCATTCAACTCACTAACCATTTAATAGCACTAAAACTGTAGCCATGCTATTTGAAGGAAATAATAAAAACAACACCATAATTAACGGTGAGCTCATCATAGGTACTTCTATAACTTGCTCCCTGCACCAAGAGTCTTGGAGCTACATGTGATGCACACCGAACATGGTATAATCACGTGGATTTCATTTCCAAAAAAGTTGCCCGAGGTGTTGCCGTACTAACAAGATTAGGTTTTTTTTCTTACCACGGACAGTTAAGGGGCTAAACTGTTGATATTGCAAAAGAAAGCTAACGCACCGCGCCTAGCTCACACCAAACCACTTTTTAGCCGCCATCGAATAACCTCCATAAATTTCACCTATAATGATTTGCTATTTAAGCGATATATTGAAAGTAAAAGCAGGGCAACAATTTGATTCAACAAATATACATCGCAAGAAATACTAACGATTACCATACACGACATAATCAAACATGTTCCGTTCCGAAAACACGAACCAGTTACGGGAGCCAGTCACTGAATTACAGACTACCATCATTACTCAGCTTACTGGACAATGTTATGTGATTTACAAGTTTGTTTATTTATTATCTCTATGTTGAAAATCTTATATATGATATTTCCCTCTGCATTCAGGCAACTTTTCGCATCATTTTTACTTTTTAAAGTTATGTTTTTTGCTCCGGATTGCTGCTTCACATTCCTGTGTTAAATTGAATCGTGAACTATGCCTGCAAGTGCTGTTTTTTGTACATATTATGTGTTAATTGCTGTAATACCAAATCTTTTTTAACATATCTGTACAACTTAAAGGGATACGGACACAAAAGTTGGCGGGTGGTTTTTTGCGTCGGAACAAAAGTTGAACTGTTGAAAATGACGAATACAACAAGCTGCTTTGAAGAAAAGAACGAGAAACATCCTTTTTTGCGATTTTCTGTTGCACCTTGCCTCCAAGCGGCCGCCGGCAGAAGCTGAAATTTCAGGTCATGTCCCCCACCGGTGCTCGCGCGCGGCCAAGGTCGGCCACAGCCGTGGCAGTGTTTTCGGGGGTGTCGGTGCCTTGCAGCGTTTGTTTTCGGCGATCTTCGCACCTGGTCCATCCGAAACATAATCCCCGTCGGCGCTCCACGCAGTTGGTGCGTCTTACATGCGCCTTCAAGCGGTCGTCGCTCGGTATTGACGCGTTCGTCGCGGCGGAAGGAAATGCCCAGACATTGCTGTTATACCAGCATCGTCGGTCTTGACACGCCGTCGAACACGTTTCCCAGAGACGAGAAGGTGCGTAAACTTTGGATACCTGCCTGTTAGTCATCACGCACAGCCTGGAGACCTCTAAAAATGACTTCATTTGCGCGGACCACGTCGTCGACGATGATTATGTGACCAGCCCGGCTGTGCTGAAAATCCCTGGCATGCCGCTCAAAAGGCAATGCTTAAAGCCTGACGCTGTGCCATCGGTCTTCTCACGAAAACGCAAGGCAGAAATGATCAGCGGCCCGTTGGAAAAGAGGAAGCGAAAAGATGTTATTGTTTTCTTTCACGCGCAGCCTTCTTGAGCAGTGTGAGGGCGAGGCATGGGGCGAGATGCCCGAGGCTGGGCACGAAGGCAGTAATGTCTTTAAAAATGTTGGAAAAGCATAGTAAAACAATACAAGGCTAGAGAGCGCGACTCACGAGATCAGACACACACACAGCTCTGCTTCTCCACAGAAAAAAACTGGGCAAAACGACAGACAGGTGCTGTCATCTGTCGGCATAAACTACTATTCAGTCATCCACGCAGTGCTGAAAAAAATTAAATTATGGGGTTTTACGTGCCAAAACCCCGGTCTGATTATGAGGCACACCAGAGCGGGGGACTCCAGAAATTTGGTCCACCTGGGCTTCTTTAACGTGCACCTAAATCTAAGTACACGGGTGCATGTTTTCACATTTCGCCCCCATCGAAATGCGGCCGCCGTTGCACGCAGTGTTGAAGTACCCCGCAGCTGCCTCGCCTGCGTGCGCTCTTAAAACAGCAAGCTTACAGAGGAAATGTCAAACAATTGTTGCATAAGTGGCTGGTGCAAAGTGAAATCTTCGAGCTACGGTTCGCGAAAACCTGACCGGCACTTCCACGGCGGCCTGCTTTTCTTCGTCGCTTGACGCGGAAGGCTCGTAACCGTAAGCGGTAATATTTATTGCCAAGTTGGAATGGTCCTCATCTTCAGACGCGTTCTCATCGCTGGTAGATGCACCAGAACTCGAATCCATGCTCGCGATGGCGGCGTCGGCGCGCTTCGAATGACCGCGGCCGGCCGGCTGGTTATCCGACGAGTGAGTCGTGACGTCACGCCTTCCAAATTCCGCGGGTCGGGAGGCGAAGCGCGCGCTCACAAAAACGCCAAAAATAAAGCCATCGGCTCGAAAATGAGCTAAGTGACTACTTCTTTTCGATATAATCACACACGGAGGATTCATTTTCAGCATTTTCGTAAAATTTTCAGATTTCGTGTCCGTAGCCCTTCAAGTAGCCTTTTTTTTAGAAGGAACATGGACCTTTGACAAGCCCCAAATCTTTGACCGCAGCTTCAGGGTCAGGTTATAAAGGAATTAAAATGGTTAGCAGAGAGCTTCGTCTTGACGTCCCTCAGAAACAGCACTAAGAGAAACTCGGCAGCCTTGTGACGTTTGGCAAGACACCAATTTTTGACGTTTGGCAAGAGACCAAACCACACCGATCAATGAATAGCTCACGCGGAGTCGTATCAGAAGCAGACCTCCTAGAATTATCGGAAGCTCAACTCCTTGAAGGGTGGAAAGATGAACATGTCATTAATGTAAAACGTATTATCATCAGACGAGGCAACAAAGAAATCCCCACCTAACACCTTGTCTTAACGTTTGGATCTAGCGTTCTGCCTGAAACTTTCCAAACAGGATACCTTACTGCAACCAGACGGCAAGTTGGACCAGTTGGTTGGAATTCATCGTAAGGATCGTAACAGGCGCAAACAAGACACGGACAAAAGGAAGGGAAATCGACTTCATCTTCCGGAGCATTGCAAGTCCTGCGGGTGTCGCCCCCTCTTTGACATGGCTTCTATCATCTTTAAACACAATAACCAATTGAAAAGAGAAATCGCTGAGGCATACACTATAACGATTAGCGGCAAGGCATGTATCAGCGAACCGTCCATCACTCTCCATGACAAGGAATTTCATTACTTCTGCAACTCTTGATTATGCCTTTGTCACCACAGCCTCGATGTATCACTGTCTTGCGCATGTCATGGTTCTTTGAATTTATTATATATGTTAGACGATCCTTCAATAAAATACCAGTTGAGAGTCAGCGCCGTGTTGTCAATTTTCCTTCCTTTTGTCCGTGTCTTGTTTGCGCTGTTACGATCCTTACGATGAAGGATACCTTAATTCAGTTAACTGTCCGACCATAAGTCCTTAACCGTAGACGGTGCCTCAACTGCCAAAGATTCGGCCATGGCTCGCAAAACAGTCGTGGTTAAATAATCTGTGCAAAGTATGGAGTGCAGGGCCAGTCCTCCAACAACTCTAGTGGCACTTCTCACTGTGGGAACTGCAGTGGCGACCACGCAGACTACTCACGTTCCTGTCCGAACTGGAAAAAGAAAAGGACATATTCACCCCAACAGTAAAGGAAAATATTTCTTTCAAGGAAGCCCGTAACAGTTGCTCACTTTTCCCCAGCACCGGGGGGGGGGGGGAGCGGAGCGCCGGGGGGGGGGGGGACCGGAGCGCCGGGGGGCAGCGTCGCCGCGGCCACCGCCAACTGCTCAGCCCGCGCGCAGCGAGCTGTCGCTTGTGGCTCCTGCCCCGGGGTGGAATGAGCTAAGCCTACTCCACCCAACCAGCAAACAGGCCCGGTTACCCTAGGGTTACCGGCACCACAACAATCCTTGGCGGCAGCCAGCATTACGCGTAGCGAACCCACAGGACCGCCGCAGCTCCCACGGTGGGTGCAGTCAAGGCATGCCTCATGCACCCACTCCGGCCTCTGCTGGCGCTGGCAACAGCCGGTGCAGCTCAGGTCCAAAGGCAGCCGCATCGACCTCCGGGCTGGTGCGACTCGCGGTGCGACTCGATCGCGAATCTTCTCGCTCGCACGAGCGCGTCTGCGGCGCCTCAGAAGAGGCAATGCACACTATACACCGATCCAGACGGCTCACCAAGCGTTTAAGAAGCGGCGAAGCTCCCACGACCGCTTCAGAAAGGACAAATCCTGCGTTACAGGGCCTCGAAAGGGATCTGTAATCTAAGGCAACACTTCCTTTTTGAGGACAAACAGCACCAATTTACTTTCAGTATGGATACACAAATCATGCAATGGAACGTCAAAGGCCTTATTAGGAACCTCAATGATGTGCAAGAACTTCTCCACGAACACAATCCAAAAGTGCTGCGTGTACAGAAAACTCACCTTAAATCGAAACATACAAACTTTCTCCGAGAGTATGTTACGTTTCGTAAAGACCGCGATAGTGTTCTCGCAATTTTAGGCGGTGTTTCCATTGTAGTTCCCAAAAACATAGCGTGTCAACATCTACAGCTGCAAATGCCCCTTGAAGCAGTGGCAGTTCCACTTGTTCCCCTAAACAAACTCATCACCATTTGCTCACTTTACTTACATCCACATTATCACTTACACAAATATAAATTTCAGTCCTTTATAGACGAATTGCCAGAACCTTATCTTGTTCTTGGGGATCTGATTGCACACAGCGGCTATGGGGCGCCTCTCGCATGGATGCGCGAGGCCGTGTAAATGAAGACTTTTTTTCTCGTCCGGCGCGTGTCTGCTAAACAAAAAAGAACCTACATATTATCATCTTGCAAACAAAACTTTATCCGCTATAGATCTCTGCATAGCTTCTCCATCCATATCACTTGAACTTGAATGGGAAGGTATAAAAGCTCTTACCGGTTCGATCATTTCCCACTACTGCTGAGAGCACCAAGACGATGCGAATATTCACAACATACTCCCCGGTAGAATGTCGATGCCGCGGGCTGGGAGAAATTCTAAACACTTACCAGCACGATCTCGTACGCTTACATGTCTTCACTCGGAATTGATGGTGCTGTCGAGTATTTTACCATCTTCATAATTGATACAGCTTCTAAGTGTATTCCCCAAACAAGTATACTTTCTAGCAAACGCCGTGTTCGGAGGTGGAATGAAAAAATGTCACAGTTTCGCCCTAAGGGCGAAGCAATGAATGCGACAGCAACACAGCAATGTCATACGAAGTAAGGTGAGCGGCTTTGGTAGCAATATGAATTGTAGTAAACATGAGCTGATTAAGTAAGCAGGTGTGCTGCGGCGTAAGTAGACCGACATGAAGAGAGACTCGATGACCACGAGAAGGCGCGTGTGAAACGGTGGTGTTGATGAGAAGCGCTTCCCGTGGGCAGCGCGTGCGAAGGGACACACCTGTAGCGCTGCACTGCCCATCCGGGCAGCATTACATGTGTAGCGTGCGTTGGAAAATGTGGCCCGGCTATTACTAACTGAATGAACAAGCGTTGTGTGAGCGCGCACAAACAAACATGAATAGATCACACTGAATGACTGCAGACAAGGACTGTGAAAACGCTGGCAGCAAACCCTTACGCTGCAGCGGGCGAAGGTACGTGCGGTCTATCGCTTCAACAGAAACTGAGCGGCGAATGCACAGTGCATAAAGGTCAGGGCCGTGTGGAGATAAGAGACGGTGCGGTCGAGCGACGAGCGCGGTTGTTGGCAGAGTAAAAGTGTGCCCCCCCCCCCCCCGCTCCCTCCGGCGCTGGCTTTCCGCTTCCTTGCTTGCGCGTGGGAGATTGAGTGCGTTCGCTCTCCGTGATAGCGCGCGTCCCCGCACGCTTCCGCTCGGGCATACGGCGCGCTGCGAAGATTTTATCTATACGGAACCTCACAGCGACGGCGACGGTAGAAATCCGGTTGAAGTGTCCATATAATTGCTATCGCAATAAAATGCCGGAACGCGCGTAGGCAGCACAAGAAACATGGAGGCTGCTTCGCGATTCTCCTACTGGTGAAAACCTTGTCAATTTCAAGCAAATCATGTCACAAGGTCGGAGAACGCGCAGGCAAGCCAGGAGAAACAGATGGAAAAAACTCTTATCAAGTATCAACTAGTACACGCATGAGGTCAAGGTTTGGAACAGGGTCAATAGAGTAAGAGGACGACAAACACATCCACCTCCTCTGGTACACATGCAGGGACACAGCCTGCAGCACCATGCAAACCACCTGGGTGCACATTTTGAACATGTGTCCAGCTAATTGCACTATTCTCCAGCTTACAAGATACAACGCAGCAATAGAAAAAAAAACTAGACCGAAAGAGCACCGGGAACGAGCCACATAACCCACCTTTCTCTTTAGCAGAGCTGCGTGCATCACTCACCTGTTGCAACCAATCTGCCCCAGGCTCTGACCGCATACTATACGAAATGTTGAAGAACCTGCCCTCTGAAACGGAGAAAACCTTTCTCTGTCTGTATAACTCTACATGGACCTGCGGCGAGATCCCCTCTGCCTGGAAAGAGGCCATAGTTATCCCTATCCTGAAGCACGGCAAGGATCCATCGTCCCTATTGAGTTATCGGTCCATAGCTCTAACAAGCTGCCTCTGCAAAGTTTTCTCGAAAATGATAAACCGCCGTCTGATACATTTCCTAGAATCAAACAAGCTGCTTGACGCTTACCATTGTGGGTTTCGCGATGGCCGATCCACCACTTATCATCTGAAACGCAGAAAAGGTCAGATTCGTGAGGCTTTTGTTCAGAAGCAAGTCTTCCTGCAGGTTTTCCTCGATATGGAGAAAGCATACGACACCACGTGGCGGTTCGGAATACTGAGAAACCACGCGCACTTTTGAATACGTGGCATTATGCTGAATAACCCAGGCAGCACATTACATGGGGCCAACTAGGGCCGATGGTGGTTTTCAGCCGGCACTGGCTGGGCCACGAAGGCCCGCCGTTGCCTCCGTAATGCCAGTGCTGGCAGAGCCACTGTAACAGACATCCAGCACTGGCCCTGCCTTGCCGGTGAATGCCCGTTAATGGCTAGGCCGGGCGACGCAAATGGCTATCCCGGGCCTGCTTTGCCGTTAGAGTGCCGTCATTGGCTGTACATCTCTAAACATTGGTTAATAACGTCCGTTGAAAGCTATAGGCATAGCCACATTGTTTAGCAGTTTTGATAGACCCGTAAATATCGGCCCGTCAAACAGAACGGCATTTCAATATTATTTTTCACGCAGCATTCGCTGGCCATTCCCGATTATATACGTATGTTTACAGCACGCAATATTTATTTGAATTTGTCACCGCTCACGCCAACTGCAACGAGATCACTCTTGTAATTTTTTTGTTTCTTACTAAATTATTATGTATATTCTGCATATTTTCTTCGTTTTATTACAAAGGCTGTTAACTTTGGCGTAATTGTATTTATTGTGTTGAATCATTCGATCGGAGATTATTTACAAGTGACACAAGGGCACTTGCGCGCTTGCCGTGTGCATCCTGGATAGGCGCAATAACAAATTCAAGGCGGTGTATAATTAAAAAGCATGTGCGCTTACATGTGCGTCGTTTAAATAGTGTTGCGGATAGTGAATTTCAAAATAATGCATAACTTTATGGTGCAATCATCTGTACCACTTGCCAGTAATGCCGTTGCTAGCTGAACTTCTGTAGCGGCTGTAAATTTTGTTGCTAGTACAATACAAGTCATTTTGGATGACTGCTCCCTATATTATTTTTCTGCATAAAGAGCATATCGAACCGTGTAGTAGTGTCTCCTGCGGCCCGCTTCATTTAGGTGCCTTTCCCGGAAAGCTCTGTCGTGCGTGTCTTTTTTTGTTTTGTTTTTTTGTTTTGTTTTTTGATGCCAGATGAATTTTTGTGACCAACGAGCACAGAAGGCGTAAATTCCTCTCCGCAAAAAGAATCGGCGAAAAAAAGAAGTGGTGCCATGTTGAAGAAGAGGTTTCTGCTGGACTATTGGTGCATATTTCTAAAATAAAAAACTGGAAATAGAAGGGACAAGAATGTGAGACAAGCCCAACGCTAACTTACAATGAAATGCTTATGTTGCACGACGCCAGATATATCTGCACTGAAGGGGGAAGGCGGAGAACAGAGACAACGCCACAACAGATAGACGGGGGTGGGAGGGGGGGGGGGGAGTGAAGAGCAAAGGTTTGGTCAGACGACCAAGACGAGTATACACAAGGCGATCTCCGTTGGAAGGGAACAGAAAATAAAGAAAAATAAAAAAAGAACAGGAATGTTCGTGGCCCGCCGCGCCTTTCCGAACCTTGACGGATGGCTGAAAGAGTTGAAGTTACCGACCTACTACTGAGAACGAAGAGCGAGGCTAAGAATAAGGAGAATACAGGAAAATAGAATGGAAAAAGAAAGAAAATGAACGCTACTGGATAAAAATGTAAGCTACTGAATAAAATTAATTTCTGATTAAAATTTAAGTTAAACAAGCGTAAAGAAAAAACTACTAATATATATATATATATATATATATATATATATATATATACATTTTTCAAGTAGTTGAACTCTTTTTGTGAGAGCAACAGAGATTTGAATAAATTGTTCGCTGACGTTTGCATCTTATATCATCTAATCAATAAACCTATCGTTGTTTTGACTTTGCAAAGAGGCATACATAAGCTTCCTTATTCCTTATTAAATTCAGAATCCCACTTACACCCTCAACGACACACCTCTGGTAACTTCTTCCTCTTGTAGATATCTCGGGATACACATCTCACACGCAACATTTTTGGAATATTTATGTTCAGTTTTAAATTTACCAATGTCAACCATATGTTTGGTTTTCTGCTCCGAAATTTTCTTCATGGGAAGCTTTTATTTTATAAATACATGGTGGGGTCAATCTTCGAATGCACCAGTTCTGTCTGGAATCCAGCAACTGCTATACGTACCATATCGCAAGCTCTCGAAAGTGTCCAAAACCTTGCCGTCCGTGTTTTGATACATACAATTAATTACTCACGTGTAGCCAGTGCGTCTTCAATAAAATCATCGCTCGATTTACCTTGTCGCCGTATGCGATCTGGCTTGAGTTTGTTTATTAGGATTTATTTTATTACTCCCCTTGCTTAAACGACATATTTTTCTACCTCCCACCTACGTTTCTTCTCGCAGCGGCCAGGTTTGAAGCTTTTTGCTTATGAAAGGAAGAAAAAAACTGCCCGCTTTTTTTATGCAATGCCTTCGGGCTTTGACACTATACTGGCATAATAAAGTAAATTAATATGTCGAACTTGAACGAGATGCTTGTACTCGCTTTTTGGGCTTCACTTATACGTTATGCGCCGCGTAAGGTATTTTCGCGAGGTTTCTTAGATACGGCTGCCGCTGCTTTGTGTCTATTCATTTCTTTTTCCGAAGAGGGAGCTTGTATTATTTAACTAGAAGCAAGAAATGCACGGGGCATGTTAGCAAGTGATGTGCGCCGGACCACCCCTTTGCCCACACGTTGTTTTGCTCTACCGTTCTCCTGAGATAAGCAGCGCAACGAAATAATAATAAAAAACATTAATTTATCACTTTGAGTTGTTCTACAGGCCCATTTGGCATGTTTTACATTTCAGCTATAATATATAATAAAATCAGCACAAGTGCTACTGCTCGTTCATCCACAGCAGCTTCTGCAAAAAAGAATAATAAATAAAAGAATAAAAAAAACGTGCGCGTCTCGTTCTTCACTACTATCAGGCGAAGTGACGTCCAAACACCAAGAATGCGTTTCACTCTCACCACGTTTTCCCTGCGTTCCCTCGCTTTGCAGTGTCGAAGGTATGCACGGTCTATAATGCGCACAGCCGAGCCTGCGTTGCTAATCAGAACCGGATGGGCGTACAAAGAAGCGTGAATAATGCCCTGTCAAACTTGTTGCTCCCTGCACGGACCTCGCCCGCTTCCAAAAAAACGTGGTGACTCTCGGAGGACGAGGGACCCGTACACATTCTGCTTCTGCCTGTGAGCTGTCGTAGCCCACATTTCTTGAACCATGTTTTGCTTGCGAAGCATGAATCAACTTGTCCAGCAACGTGTTCAGTACCAGCGGCTTGACCTTCGCCACTACAAGCTTGGTTCCACACTGCCATTGGGTGAAACATGAACAACTAGCCAAACGTTGAAAAACTGCATTTACTGCGAAATAAACAAAATTGTCGCAAGGTAAGTACAATTGTCTTATTTTTATTCTCAAGTATAGTGTTTCAACTAAGTGCATTGCCTAATACGTGTATTTTCTTTTTTTACAGAGATAATGTACGGCCACTTTTTATTATGTACGTAGACGGTCTGTTTGAAAACACGCAGAGCGGCACATTTCGGCTAGTACACTCAAGAAGACCAAAGTTGGATTGTCGTAATTCCTTACTCAGGAAGTACATTCTGCGAGCTGACTGGCGTTCAGAACTTCCTGCAAGAGTATAATCTGTTGTATTGCAGCTTGCTTAGGTGTTTATCATAAAACAATGTACCCTTTCTTTGCTACCTCTGTTCTAAATGCTTACGCATTGCCAAAGGCTAAGTACAGTTACCCACAAGCACTTATGAGAAGTCTTGTGATGAAGGCATAATTCATCATTATTGCCCAGTTAGAACAAAAATCGCATATTTAGAAGCAGTGGCATTTCCTACCTAATGTTTGCGTATTTCTGCTTCTTTTTTTCAGCTTCAACAATTTGTTTGAATGGAGAAATCATATCTGTGGGAGATTGCCTTCAATATAATGAACGCCATCATGGACCATGCAGTTCAACTGCCGTACAACTTGCATGGGAAGAAAAGCAAGAGACTGTTTAACATGCGGCTATGCACAGTGGGAAAAGGTGATACGCATTTAATTTCTCAGTTTTGTACCTTTTGCTTATAATATGCACTGCTGACAGTGTTGGGATAATAAAGGTATATGTATTGTATGCAGATGGTGCCTGAGAGACGCAGACACCGACATCAAGCAAGCGCAAGACTTCATAAGAATGTGGCTGCCAGGCGCTGTCGACTATTGCAGAAGGCGGCGTTACGCCGAAGCGGCTCAACCCCCCCCCCCCCCCCCGTAGCGTCATAAACAAAGCTTTCGCAGGTGGCCCACATATTGGGGATACGAGCGACAATCTGTATCAACCTATTTTAAGACCAATAAAGAAATTGTGTATATTATTTGGTGATTTTATAGTAGATTATGGCATGTTGCATCGAGCTACCGTGCAATATTTGCGTAATTTAAAATCGTAGGAAATAACGGCATCGCCCACATGCATCACAATCTGCCAATATGGCCATGCCAGTGGGTAATGCGGGACAATAAATTGACTAAAAGCGGCAGAGCCGGCTTTTGACCAATACCGGCGCTGCCAGTAGGCAAGGTGGGACACTAGAACGGCAATGAACGGCAGAGCCGGCTATCTGCTTGTATTGGCGCTGCCACACGATGGCCGAAATAGGCCCTTTAGTGGCATGGCCACGCTGGGCCATTCTTGACGCGGGTAGCGCTGCCGGTTTCGGGCCTATATTTGTGCTGGTGTTTGCCGTGATATTGCCGTGCTGGGGCCAGCCTGGTTGTGGTGCCTGGGGACATTGAAAGTTACCTGTCCAACTGCAGATTCCGTGTTCGCGTGGGTAATGCCCTGTCATGACCACCTGTACAGGAAACTTGACTACCACAGGGTGGTGTGCTCAGTTGCACCCTCTTTTATCATAAAAATGAACTCTCGGCGTCAGCGCATCCTACGCAACATATCTTATTCAGTATATGTCGACGATGTACAGATAGGGTTCACCTCATGTAACCTTGCAATCTGTGAGTGGCAGGTTCAGCTTGGTTTGGACAAACTGTCTAAGTGGGCAGACGAGAATGGGTTAGGCTTAACCCACAAAAGTCCACCTGCGTCCTCGTCTCCAGAAAGAGAGGTCTGCACCCTGATCCCAACATCGAGATGCAGGGTGATTGTCTACCTGTAAAAACAGAACACAAATTCCTGGGCGTAATTCTAGACGCGAAGCTAACATTTATCCCACATCTAAAGTATCTAAGAAACAAGTGCATCAAAACAATGAACATCTTGAAAGCGTTGTCTCGCACTACGTGTGGTAGTGACACAAGATGTCTATGGAATCTGTATAAGAGCCTCATCTGATCACGTATAGACTACGGTTCCATTATACAGGGTGTTTCAGCGAACACTTTCAAAAATTCTCAAAGGTTGCCGGCGGCAGATAGCACAATTCTAGTTCATGAGGTGGTGTACTCGAAGAGGCGGACATTCCTTGCACAAGAAATTGAAACGCATATATATAATCGAATAATTAACAAAAATCCACTAATTAAGTTTTCAACTAATTACCTGATGGCCCATATTGCAATTTACAAATTGTAGCCGTGGAGTTGGCAAAACGGATCCACTTGGAACGAATTCTCGGGAGGACACCAGTTTTGATATATTAATTCCAAGTGGATCCGCCTTGTGAACTCCACGGCAACAATTTGTAAATTGCAATATGGGTCATCAGGTAATTATTTAGAAGCTTAATTAGTGGATTTTTGTTAATTATTCGGTTATGCATTTCGATTTTTTGTACAAGTAATGTCCCCCTCTTCGAGTAGACCAGCTCATTAACTAGAATTGGGCTATCTGCCAAAGGCAACCTTAAATAAATTTTGAAAGTGTTCGCTGAAACACCCTGTATATCACTCTGCGACGCCGATGCCTTGAAGATGTTGGACCTTGTCCGCCATCTGGGCACCCGCCTTTCTACGGGGGCGTTCTGAACAAGCCCCGTAGAAAGCCTCTACGCTGAATCAAATGAATGGTCGCTCCATCTGCAGAGAACGTACTTATCCTTTGTGTATTTCCTAAAAGTGAACTCAAGCAATACACACCCAACCTACAAAACTATAAATGATCTGTCCAGTGCCCAAACCTTTACAGCCACATTGCATGCTATCATCGGAACTCACTGATCATGGCAAACATACAATTCATTATCTTGGCGCTCTTTGGCCACATTTACCCGCCGTGGTTGCTCAATGGCTATGGTGTTGGGCTGCTGAGCATGAGGTCACGAGATCAAATCCCGGCCACGGCGGCCGCATTTCAATGGGGGCGAAATGCGAAAACACCCGTGTACTTAGATTTAGGTGCACGTTAAAGAACCCCAGGTGGTCCAAATATCCGGAGTCCACCACTACGGCGTGCCTCATAATCAGATCGTGGTTTTAGCACGTAAAACCCCATAATTTAATTTTAATAAATTTTTGGCCACATTTGGCCCTTGCGCCACAAAACACCAAATATCATCATCATTATCTACGCCCATCAGCATGCGTGGGCATCACTGGCGTCAGGAATCGATCTCGCGGCATTGTGCCCAGCAGCATATCACCTGACCAATTTCGGCAGGTGTGTTCTTTATTCCGTTTTATGGAGAAGCGACTTGGTTTATTACGAAACGATATGCTGCTATTGGGATGTCATATAATGGATGTTACTTGCACACACTAAAACCCAAAGGACGTTATATAGTGTGCCTTGCGTTTCCATGATCACGCTCATGTTCAGCAGGAGCATTGACTGTTTAGACTAACCGCATTTTTAATAATCGCGTACCGGCAGTGGCGTAGCCAGAAATTTTTTTCGGGGGGGGGGGGGCTTACCTTGCTGCGCGGCCTCCTCCTTATGGAATTTGTCGAGGGATCAAATACCTGAATAATGACTCTATTGCCATTGCCAAGGCCATTGTATATTAGATGCTGCAAACGAATTAATAAACGCTACGCACTGTCAAGTAAAATATGTTCTTCTTCATATAAGAATATATTCGTATGTCCCAAAAATTGTGGCAGAAATAACTGATATCAATGCTTTTGCGCTTTTTTTGTCTATTGAATAAGCAAAAAAAAGATCATGCACACGAACGTTAGAACTGTATCAGTTCGAAACCAGCAAAGCATGGGCATGCAGCTGATATTAAAAACGTAAAGGCCATGAAAAGAACAAGTTGAGGGTAATTATTTTGATGAATCTTTGTCATTCAAGAACCTTCTTTACATTTTTGCACACGTGCAACGGCCAGGGAAAAAACCTCAATGACGGTGTCCATCTTTGCAATAAACTGCGCAGGAGCAGCTGTTGCCGGTCGTGTATTGTAATTACACTGAGATTATAGTCGCAACAGTGAGTACATATAAAAAGCCGGAGTTCTGCAAAATATACATTACAAATGCGAAGATAGAATGCAATATACAAATGCGAAGATAAAACTTGATAAAGGTAAAAAAAGTGCCGCTGGAAACAAAGTTTACTGCTGGTATATATACCAAAAACCTCGCAACAAGATATTTAAATATACGTATAAGTCTGCAATAAATCTACGTATTTAAGCAAACGTCAATGTATATAATCCGTCAAACACGACAAATAAACATGTTGCGCAGTTACAGACAGTAAACTTTACGCATAGAAAGACAGGCGATCCAGGCAAGAACAAAACTACGATCGCAGAAATCGTGATACGTACTTGGGCCATGCGGCGGTCGCGAAAGCACCATATCGGTAGAATAATAGAAGAATAATGGAGAAATCAGTACGAAAATGTGTTATTTAACTGCCTGCAGAGCGGCAACCAATATTCTGCACCCAAGATTAAAGGAGCGTATTTCTTCGGTTCAAAAATAAGTAAAAGCAGGTAGCTATAAAGGAAAGAAAATGCTAAACGAAAGCCACAGATGATGCGGCAAGTTGAACTACTCAATATCCGAGTGTGTTTGTTGGGAAACGCCGCGTGGGACGGGCTTTCAGTGAGCAAGGTCGGTCAAAATTGGTTATTGATGTCGTCGTAATTTTGATCATGATGCTAACTGTTGGAATAAACGGCGAAAATTTCTGCAGTTTTAAAAACTAATGAACAGTCATACGTTTTCATAATTACGAGTTTATGTACCTGAAGAAACAGAGCTTTTTACTTGCATTGATTTTTGCTGTTTTGCTAAACTTCACTCGGCAAGGAAGTTTAGCGAAGCGGTCCATGACTTCGGACACGTTGATGCCGACGTCTCTGTGGGCGTATAGACAATACCGGGAATCTGGGACATCGCCGAACAGCGCCTCTAGCGGCCGCTTCTGAAAACATGCGCATTTTATATGGGAGAGCGTCGGTTTTCCCAAATAACTAATCATAGAAGCCATCTTTCAAAATATTACCGTGGAAATAGGCTCTAGGAGCTTAGCCCGACATCTCATGCAAGCGGTACCATTACTTACGACGGGAAACCCGTTCCAAATTGCGGGCGAAGTTCGAAGTATGGGAGTCTATGGAAAGGCCAAATTTTGGAGGCTTTTTTGGCCAGTAAAAACAATTTGCGATGAGCCTATTGCAACGATTGAAGTATTACCGGGGATTTATCAACTTCAATGACTCAGCTTTCAGCTAGTTGCAGCAGCAGCTCTTGAAATGGCAAAAAAGTCGTTCCAAAATCGCAGTTTTCATAACAAGGTCGCAGAATTTATTGTGGTACGTATATAAACCTAGTTTTGCCTCCAGCAGCACGTCGAACCGATAGCCGAGCGTTCTGCGTGACCGCAGATTAGGATCACTGATACCACAATTGTGAGTTCGCAGGTTCGAAGCCAGCGGGAACGCTGTTTTTTATCCCTTTGTCGCTGCTTAGTTTGGCAGTTTCCCGCCAGATGGCATATTCCTAAATGGAGGTCATTTAGTTACGGTTCTTGTTTCGTTTCTTTCTACTGTACCAACGTCTTCCTAAAAAATTGCTGGCTGGTTTCGTTAACATGCGAACGTGCTTCCAAACTTCTTTTGCACTTTAGGTGTAATGTATTTTAGACAATAAACCCAGGTTACGTGTTTTGAAAGTTCATGTCTTTCTTAAGGCAAACATTTAAGAAGACATTACTAAGAAATATTTTTGCGTCTTCAGTTATGTCATGGAAAAGTCGTGTTTGTGCGATTCTTGTGCAGCATGAAACGTACCACAAAATAGTGTCCAGTGTGTGCAATTAAAACACACAGAAGTAGAAAACTTGGCTGCAGCCCCAGAAGTAGTATTCTTACAAAGGAATACAGAAGCTATTTGACTGAGTATATTTGCATTATATCAAAGCAGAATTTTTGCGTACCAGATCTTCGGTGCAAATGAAGGCTGTCCGAATTATTTCACAAGCTTTTTTGCTTAGTACAAACCGATACCTCTAAACATAAACATTCTATCCTCAATATGCAGCGCACGTGTCTTATCATTTGAGCCATATACCTTCATGAAATTCCAGAAATACTAAAGGTCTTCATATCCTTTTACCACGACGTACGCTGAGGAGTATTGGAAATTATGCGAAAAGACACCGGGACGTGTTAATGTAGTTTGTCGTTTAAAAATAGAGAACGATTCCAATCACAGACCACACCCTTTTTGAGTTATGCCCTCAAAGTGTTGTTGCAAGATGACATTTTTTCGGCTAGAATCACCAAAGTTGCTATGGCATTCTGCTGTTCTGTTCTTAACTAACTCTATTGCTGAATCAGATCGCAGCACCATGATATAATTACTGGTAGAATTCTTAAGTAATTCTGTAAGAATATTCTCCTACCCTAAATTTAACGTGTTTCAACAATTGAAGAAACATGAGAAAGGACCGTGAGGGTTTGCAGAAACGTTCCATTATTAGAATTGTTTATGGCCCATATTGGTACGGTGGTATTGTCATGATCACGCCAGGGTCCACTGACACCATTTATCACTTTACTGCCTGTAAATAAAATACAAAAGTGTCGTTCCTTGCGCGTGAGTAGCACAATCGCAGCTGATCCTTTCATATGGGCCCACTAAGCCACACCTTCCATTTTCTGCCATGGTGC
Source organism: Dermacentor silvarum (assembly GCF_013339745.2). NCBI lineage: Eukaryota > Metazoa > Arthropoda > Arachnida > Ixodida > Ixodidae > Dermacentor > Dermacentor silvarum. The sequence continues at coordinate 426,113,671 of NC_051154.1, forward strand.
CACAAGAGATGTCAATTTCAGCCTTGAATTTCTCCCTTTCAGTTTCCTAGAAAGTATACTATGGGACGTACACAAGACGAACAGGCGAAGTTTTGAAGTAGTCCTCAGATTTTAGTAAAATTTCATAGGCAACGTTATTATCCTTTATTTGTTTACATATTTATTACACCTGATTGGTGATAATAATGACGTACTACATAACAAATTCATGTCTGAGATGGCTGTCCTGAAAATTAACCAGGTGTAAGCGCGGCATGACGTTGGCTGGAAGGCCATTCATTAAAAAAATTGTGTGCAGAATAAAGAAAATGCAGGTGTTAAATCGCACAGTTGCCGCCAAAAGTTTACGCGGCCGAGGTTCTGCGCATAAGTTCATTTTCAACGCAGCTACGCCCGCAGCCAGTAAAACTATGCAAAACTTTTGTTTACTCTAGACCAGTATACGCTGTAAATCCGAATACTACGATGCGTGACTAAGGCGTAGAAATATAAATATTTTTCCACCTTCCGGGGTACGAAAGCTTCTGACGCTGACTATACGTTCTGAAGGCGAGGTTGCTTTTTAGCTTATTCGTGATGACAAGCGCGAACTCTTGATGATGGAATATTTGAGAGTAGAATTGTAGAACTTGTGCATGCTCAGGCGACTTCATGACGCAAACATAGCGATGAGGGGACGTCGATACTTGCCTCGCCGCCGCCTCACGGGCGTGCTGGGTGACCCAGGTTTGGTCGTCGAGGGCGGAGCTCCGCAGAGCCTCACGCAACCTCGACGAGAGGGTCCTGGTGTGAATGTGAGTGTACACTGCTGGGCACTCCCACAGCATATGCGGAAGCGTAGCCGGGTGAGTGCTACAGCACCGGCAGTTGGGGGTACTGTAAACTTCACGGAATATAAGGTGGAGGGGGGCGGGTGAAGGGTACGTATTTGTTTGTAGCAGACGCACGGTGGTAGCCTGCGCCCAACTGAATTTGGGGTGAGGTGGGGGGAAAGATCGGCACAGCATGCGTTTTGTTTAATAACACTGATGATAAATGAATAGTCAAAGTGAATGAATGTTACTGTCTGATTCTGGACAGACTCGAGTGTAACGCATACGTTCTATATCACGGTAGGTTCCATACTAATTCTATACTACGCATTCCTATTCGAATTTTGGCCTGTCTTAAGCGTACCGAGTTCCAAGTAATCAAAATAGGTAGGCAATTGCTTCTTGGGATGTAGCCGAGGCCATGGTAGATGTGATTAGTAATGCGGTATATGTGAGTAGGCTGACTGGGATTATTACATGAAGTGCGCCAACGTACCTACGTAAAGTCAGGGTGGAAATTACAGAGCCCTTTATTGTATATATATTGAAGTCATCGGAGAGTGTCTTTGCTAAAAAGTAATAAGTTTAATAATATGAGGACTGATTAGCCTTCTGTTAAGCTGTTAGGAAAAATACCATGTACGAAGTTCTATTGTGGTTTAAATTGCAACGTTATCAGCGCTTCCAAAAGAAAGTGACTCTACAAGTCCATCTTTCTCGGGCGTTCACCTAGGTACCACCGCCTGACACATGACCATTATATTTTAAAATCTGCCCCGATGACGTAAGTTACGTTGCGGCAAAAAATAAATACCCTTTCTAAAGAATGAACCATAACGGCTTCCCGACAAAGCGCAGTACGTTGGCGCAAGTCGTCATTTGTGACAACGATAAGAGCGCCAGCCCGTCGTTAAAAATGACTTGTCACTCCCCGGTTTTTCTTTTTTGCTCAAGGACGCGACTAACCCGTAGAAGGGTAATCCCTCCCTTCGCATGATGCTTGCCACCTTTCTGGTTCCGCACAAGCGCGTTGTTTGTGTATATTTTAGGCGCGCTTGGCATCAAAACGGTTAAAGCTTTAAACAGCGAAAGGCTGTCACAGTCACATCGGTAGCTATACGGAAAGCGCGGACAATCAGTCCACTTTCAGCAAACGCGCTCTCAACCAAGACATAATTGTGAGAAAGGGGCTCCTATATTACCCATAGCGAGAAATGTATCAAGAAATTACACCTCATTATCCCGATGTGTTTATGAGCCGCACTCTGCGGCCTGTATTCCGTATTATGACAAAAAATACTGTTCCTGACGCACAGCCACAGGTTCCTGACGGTGAATATGTGCTTCGCCCCCATCGTCGACGTGCTTTTGAACCGAAGCATTGCTGTTCCGCATACGCTGATCACGGTTACGAATAATGACGTCGTTCTCCCGCTTCTGTACTTCAGCCTGTGCCCTCAAGTGCTTCCGGCCGGCATGTTCTTCAGCATTTCTAGTACGTCCGAATTTGACATTGAGAGTATGGATGCCGAGAGTGGATTATTAGCATCAATTGCAGCTCACAGCTCTGATTCTTTCATGGATGACTTCGCCAAAATGATTGCAACTGACCTCACGTCTGCTCAGGCCAAGGACCTCCGTCTCCTGCTCCAATCGTACAGTGACATCTTTGATTTTGGGGACCGCCCTTTCGGCCAAACATCTGTTGTTCACCACCGTATAAACACTGGAGACATGAATCCTATTCGTCGGCGTCGCTATCGTTATCAAACGCTGAACGTAGAGTAATCCAATCAGAAGTGGACAAAATGCTCCGCAAAGGGGTCATCGAACCATCAGCCAGTCCTTGAGCTTTGCCAGTCGTCCTCGTGAAGAAAAAGGATGGTAACTGGCGTTTTTGCATCGACTATCGCCATTTAAACAAGATCATGCGAAAGGATGTCTACCCATTACCACGCATCGATGACGCCTTGGACTGCTTGCACGGAGCTACATACTTCTCGTCCATTGATCTTCAATCCGGCTACTGGCAGATTTCTGTTGATGAAATGAACCGCAAGAAGACTGCCTTCGTAATACCTGATAGTTTATATAAGTTCAAAGTAATGCCCTTTGGCCTATGCAATGCTCCTGCGACATTTGAACGAATGATGGACTCCCTTCTACGAGGCTACAAATGGACCACCTGTCTTTATTATCTTGACGACGTTATTGTTTTTTCTCCCACGTTCAGCAGCCACCTTACGCGACTCGCTGCAATTCTTGCGGTCTTCCGAAAAGCCGGCCTTCAGCTGAACTCTACGAAATGCCAATTCGGGCGCCGTCAGATTACCGTGTTGGGACATCTCGTTAACGCAACCGGTGTACAATCAGACCCGGATAAAGTTCGCGCCGTTCGCAGTTTCCCTGTGCCTCGTTCTGCTTCTGACGTGCGCTGCTTCGTCGATCTGTGTTCTTACTTTCGCCGTTTCGTCAAAAACTTCGTCGACGTTGCTCGCCCTTGGCAGATCTTCTAAAGAAGAACACGCCTTGCTCATGGGGCCCGGAGCTGGCTCACACGTTCGCCGCTCTCATCGGCTTTCTGACAACCCCTCCCATACTTGCGCACTTTGATCCATCTGCACCGACCAATGGCCACACTGACGCCAGTGGCCATCGGTGCTGTTCTCGCCCAGCAGCAGAATGGTACCGACTGCGTGATAGCTTACGCCAGCCGCCTGCTGTCAGCTTCTGAGAGGAATTACTCCACCACCGAGGGTGAGTGCTTGGCTTTAGTGTGGGCTGTCGCCAAGTACCGGCCATATTTGTACGGCCGCACGTTTTCGGTCATAACAGACCACCGTGCCCTCTGCTGGCTGTCTTCCCTCCGGGACCCGACAGGAGGGCTTGGTCTCTGGGCTTTGCGGCTCCAGGAATTTTCTTTTATTGTCATCTACAAGTCTGGACGTCTGCACAAGGACGCTGACTGCCTCTCTCGTCATCCCGTGGATCCTCCTAATCCTGTTGCACATGTTCTGGAGACCTGCGTGTTGGCTTTCACTGACATGTGCGAGATGCGCGCTGAACAACATCGCGACGAGTCCTTGCAGGCCATCATCGCCGGAATGCAATCTGGCAGCACGGACGGCCTGTGCCGCATGTTCGTGCTGCACGACGGCTGCATTGCGTTCGAGCGTCGTCGTATTCGTCCACAGCTGGTGCGTTTGTATGCTCGTGCTCTGCGAGGTGAAGAGGTTTTGCGTGCTATGAGAGCGAGTGAGAGAGAGAGAGAGAGCGACGCATTCACGGAGCGGGTATCCTGGAACGCGATGTCGGCATTGGAACGCGGGGTCGGTGTTGCAAGCTGCGCTGTGCAACGCGCAGTGTCGGCCGTAAGTCCGAGACGCACGAAAAGAAATTATCATCTACATGAGTGATAAGATGAAAAGTTCGTGTGCACTTCCGGGAAAAGCTGGGCTACGATCACACAGCTTCGCTGTTTCAAGCGTTGCGCGGCCGAGTGCAAGGTTTTTTATTAGCAATATGTGTGATATTATCGAACCGGGATACAATTTTTGTGGATGATTGTGTACTGTGTGCAAGGGCATCTAATGAGTCATTGTTTTTATTGGCGGCCGACTTGAAGCGAGTATAAAAATGGTGGGTCACTAATAGCATGTCCCTAAACATAAATAATTATGTAGACATTAGCTTCACAAGAAAAATGTAACAAAATCATATATAAGTATTTGTAAGTGGCCAGTTGAAATAAAAAATAATTCACCAGTGAAATATTTAGGTCTTATGCTGCCAGAGGATGGCTCTTGGTCAAAACATGTTAATACCGTAGTTAGAAATGCAGGGCATGTCCTTCACTTCGTGCAACAAAGTTTAAAACACATAAGTATTAACGTAAAAGAGCAGCGTAAAAAACAAGATTTACCAATGTTGGTGTAGGCATGCTCTATGTTTAATGTTGTTTCCGATGTGCGTATCAATGCACCATTGGGTGAACGTTAAAGAACCCCAGGTGGACTAAATTAATCCGGAGTTTCCCACCCCGGTGTGCCTCATAATCAGATCGTGGTTTTGGCACATAAAGCCCAACAATTAATTTTTTTGCATAATAATGCTTTAGAAAAAGTACAATCCGTCGCGACACTGTTCGACCTGGGGATATACAACCGCTTTCTAAGTGCAAGAGGAAAAAATAACTTGACTGGATCCTTTTGCTTGAACAGGGAAGCAGGTTACGCCTTAAGCTGCTTTACTCAATCTTTCATAATCATATTGGCACGTATACATGTTTATCCTTCACAGGTGACCGCTTTTCACCGGCTAACAAACGTTAAACGTTCTCGCTAGGCACAGGACGCGCCTGCATGTATCGGAAGTCTCTCGAACGTTATCGATGCTTCTATCCGTTGTCTCTTGTCACCGACGCTCATGTAATCTGATTGTATGAGCGATGCGAATTATCTAGAACTTTTTGGAAGACACGCGGGTACCAAGGATTATTCTGGGACCTTCGATGACTCATGTATAAAACCCGACGCGTTTCGCCGCTGATCAGATTTCGACGTTCGCCGTCTGTGTTCGCCGCTTTTGTTGTGCTTCGAGTGTAGCTTGCTTTTGTGGGCCTGCAAGGGTTCGCCGTCAACGCGCCACGTCCACAGCTTGGCGAGCGGCCACGTGACATCGCCAACTACCTCGCCAGAGCCCATTGGCAACCACGACGATCCTCATGCTCGCCGTCACCAGGCCGCTACATCTCGCCGCATCGCCGGCTGTATGCCGGCCCAACCCGGGGCCGATCTCCCAGCCCTTACCCGGGGAAATAAAGGCAGCAACCGATGGATGTGCGGTTGCTGTACGACGCAATGCTGAAGATACTCCGCCGCCGACGAACTAGATTCGTGAATCATCATGACGAGGTATCAGCATAGCGCCTGGCAAGAGCCTTGACGACAACACTTCGCCGCCGAAAGTAGACCTACCAACGCGACGTAGCAGCAGCGGAGCAAGCCGACGCAGCCGTGATCCGACGCCACGATTTACCCGTAACACCAGACGATGGTCCACCGATCTAGACGTGCGATTGGATGGTCATAATGTCACCGCTCTCGTCGACACTGGAGCCGACTATTCCGTCTGCAGTGGCGAGTTCGCCGCCAAGTTGAAGAAGGTGAAAACGGCCTAGCAAGGACCCGATATCCGGACAGCGGGAGGACACCTAATAACGCCGGCTGGAATCTGCACAGCGCGAGTCACGGTAAACAACCGCACTTATCCGGTGAGCTTCTTAATCGCGCAGCACGGCTCCAGTGATGTTATCCTAGGCATGGACTTTCTAAACCAACACGGTGCAGTCATCGACTTAAGGTCCAAGTCGATAACGCTTTCAACGCACAATTCAATTCAATTCAATTTATTTTGCGAGATATGCACACAAAAACGGGTGACAAAAGCATCTAGGCCCTTAGCAATTTGCTAGTTCGGGCCCATGCAATAAGTACACAAAATCAAAGCACCCAGGCGCCAGTAATAAAACATGAATATAATGTTTGAACTTTTACATGCATAAAAGATGGGTTACATGAAAATAATAAAATAAAATAAAAGATAGATTACATCAAAATAAAAGTCAACAGAAATAATCATAATCATATAAGTGACCAATAAATAAAAAATCAAACCGAATCGGTGTTTTCCCTTTTTTTTCAACATCCGCAAAAGTACATACAATAGCAGGAGTAGAAAAATGCTAGTACACTGTATTTCAAGAACAAGATAGCACACTATTTTCATAGCACTAGAATTCGGCAAGAAATTGAAAATTGCTTTTAGCAATGATGTCCTTCAGTGAGCGAGAAAAATTCGGGCTTCTTTTTATCTCTACTGGGAGAGCATTCCATATATTTGTGCCTGTATAAGCTAACAGTCGCTTACTGATAAGTTTTTAACAGCTGGTATGTTGAAATTATGGTTATCTTGACTTCTTGTGTGTCTCTTGGGGGGGATAAAGATGGTGGAGGGAAACGGGTTATTACTCGACAAAATTGTATGCATAGCACGTGCTGTTTGATAGTCACGTGCAACGATAGAGGGCATAACCTGTAGTTCGTGTAACAGTGGTGCAGTATGGTCTCTGCAGTTTGAAAAGGTTAAAATGCGCAGGGCACGTTTTTGCAAAGTGATGAGTGGTGCTAGATACGAAGAATACGTATATCCCCATGATTCTACCGGATGTGATGCCACCGGATACAAACATCAGTTACCATGCCTTGAATGTGCTAGAAGAACAAGTCACCGTTCCGCCTTGCTCCAGCGTAAGGATTTCCGTCGGTACCAAAGTGCCTGCAGACATGGAGGGTGTCATCGAGGGCGATCATCACTTACTGCACGACCGTGAAATTTGCCTTGCTAGAGGCATAGCTGAGCTACGTGAAGGGAAAGCAAGAGTGATGCTCACGAACTTCAGCCACGAATACAAGAACATTAACAAAGGCACCATGGTAGCCTACATCGACGAAATAGTGCAAGCCAGCAGTGCTTTCACCTTCACTGATTCTAGTACACCTGCAACGACGACTTTAGTACCTGAACCAACTTTCGACGTCAATCAGAACCTTCCCAATCATAAGAAAGAACAGCTAAAAGCTCTGCTCCTGCAATACAAGGACTGCTTCTCGTCGTCAAAAGTTCGACAAACCCCTGTCGCCAAGCACCGCATCATAACCGACGAATATATCCGCCCACCCTGTCAGAGCCCGTACCAAGTTTCGGCGCGCGAATGCGAGGCCATAAGGCAACAAGTCGATGAAATGCTACGGGATGACATCATCCAGCCGTCCAAGAGTCCGTGGGCGTCCCCCGTGGTGTTAGTAAGGAAGAAGGATTTAACGCTAAGTTTCTGCGTTTATCACCTCAATAAAAACACGAAGGACGTATACCTTCTCCCACGTATTGACGACGCCTTGGATCGACTCTACAACGCGAAGTTTTTCGTCAATGGACCTCAAAACCGGCTACTGGCAAGTCGAAGTCGACGAGAGGGACCGGGAGAGGACTGCCTTTATAACACCAGACAGACTGTTCGAGTTCAAGGTCATGCCGTTTAGGTCTTTGCTCGGCACCTGCGACTATCCAACGCGTCATGGATAATGTACTGGCTGGCTTGAAGTGGCAGACTTGCCTCGTCTATTTGGACGACGTCGTTGTTTGCCTCAAGCTTCGAGGAACACCTCCGGCGCCTTCAAACAGTTCGTCAAGTAATCAAGACCTCCGGACTCACGTTAAAGCCAGAGAAGTGCCGCTTTGCATACGAGGAGCTCTTGTTTTTGGGCCACGTCATCAACAAGTCTGGAGTGTGCCCTGACCCACAGAAAACTGCGGCCATCGCTGACTTTCCTCCGCCCACCGAAAAGAAGGCAGTCCGTAGATTCCCTGGACTGCGCGCCTATTACAGGCGCTTCGTCAAGGATTTTGCACGGATCACTGAGCCACTGATGTACCTCACGAAGGCCGACGTCGAGTTCAAGTGGGATACGCCGCAAGTCGAAGCATTTGAAGAACTGAAGCGAGGCCTTCAATCGCCGCCAATACTTGCACATTTCGACGAAATCGCCGATACCGAAGTGCACACCGATGCAACCAGCGTAGGACTCAGCGCCGTGCTTGTGGAGAGGACTGACGGACTAGAAAGGGTTGTAAGTTACGCTAGCTGGTCGCTGTCGAAGCCGGAAACAAATTATTCCACAACCGAAAAGGAGTGCCTCGCCATCATCTGGGCTACACATAAAAGTTTCTCCCCTACCTCTATGGCAGGCCCTTCAAAGTTGTGAGCGACCACCACGCCTTGTGTTGGCTAGCTAACTTGAAGGATCCTTCACGTCGCCTCGCACGGTGGAGTCTGAGACTTCAAGCATTCGACATCACCGTCGTTTACAAGTCAGGGCGAAAGCGCTCTGACGCCGACTGCTTGTCTCGTGCCCCCGTCGAACTGCCGCCACAGGACGACCAGGATGACGACACTTTGTCGGGACCCATCAGTCCTTGTCTACTTGTCTCGCGCCCCCGTCGTACCGCCGCCACAGGACGACCAGGGGCGCGATCTTGTACGCGTTCCAAAATGGAACAGAGGCCGTCCGTTCCATCGAGCCCTACACGATTGGTCAATTTGAACCGTCAGCCGCACACGATTGGTCAATTTGAACCGTGACGATCAAATTGACCAATCGTGTGCGGCTCGATGGAACGGACCGCCTCCGTTCCATTTTGGAACGCGTACAAGATCGCGCCCCAGGATCACGACACTTTCTTGGGACCCAACAACAGTGAGCGGACCCGGAACTAAGGAGAGTTGAACTACCTGGAAGGCAAGACCGTCATTGTGCCCAAGGTGATCAGGCGAGGATTGGCGTCGTTTTTCTTGCAAAACGACATTCTAATAAATACGAACTTCTTGCCTCTTCGAGCCAACTACCTCCTTGTGGTACCCTCCGCATTGCGTCCAGAGGTTCTGCAAGCTTTCTATGACGACCCAACGGCTGGACACCTCGGTTTTTCCCGCACGCTCGCGAGGATATAAGAAAAATACTACTGGCCTCGCCTCATTACGTAAGGACATGCCGAGACTGTCAGCGACGCAAAACACCGCCGTCAAGGCCAGCCGGACTTCTACAGCCGATCGAGCCACCTCGCCGACCGTTCCAGGTGATCGGAATGGACTTACCGGGGCCTTTTCCGACGTCGACGTCCGGGAATAAATGGATCGTCGTAGCTACGGGCTACCTCACCCTCTACGCCAAAACAAAAGCCTTGCCCAAAGGCAGCGCCGCCGAGGTAGCCCGATTCTTCGTTGAGAACACCCTCCTTGGTCACGGTGCCGCAGAAGTCCTCATCACCGACAGAGGTACGGCCTTTACGGCAGAGCTAACTAAAGCCATGCTGCGATACAGCCACACAAGCCATCGCCGCCCCACCGCCTACCACCCGCAGACGAATGGCCTCACCGAGCGCCTAAATAAGACCATCGCCGACATGCTGGCAATGTACGTCGACGTCGAACACACGACGTGGGATGCCATCCTTCCGTACGTGACCTTCGCATACAACACGGCCGTGCAAGAAACGACGCACATGGCGCCGTTCAACCTGGTCTACGGAAGGAACGCGGCAACGACGCTTGATGCCATGCTACCGGACGTCACAGACGAAGAAAATCTCGACGTTGCCAGCTATTTGCAGCATGCCGAAGAAGGTCGACAGCTCACCCACCTGTGCATCAAGAACCAGCAGAGGACCGACAGCCGACACTACAATCTTCGACTACGCTACGTCGCGTACCAGCCCGGCGACCGTGTTTGGGTCTGGACTCTGATACGCCGACGAGGACATAGAGAGAAACTGTTACGTTGCTGTTTCGGACCATACAAGATAATCCGACGTATTGGCGCACTGGACTATGAGGTCGTGCCAGACGGCATTTCGCACAGCGGCGCCGGGCACGACCTGTAGTCCTCTACGTGGTGCGTCTTAAGCTTTTCTACGCCCGCTAAAGAACCTCGGTACTTGGTACTTTGTTATTGTTTTTTTTTCTCTCTCTCTCTGTACGCGTGATTTTGTTTTCGCTTTCTTGTTTGTAGCATCGGGACGATGCTTTTTAAGGGGAGGGTATTGACACGTATACATGTTTATCTTTCACCGGTGACCGCTTTTCACCGGCTAACAAATGTTAAACGTTATCGCTAGGCACAGGACGCGCCTGCATGTATCGGAAGTTTCTCGAACGTTATCGATGCTTCTATCCGTTGTCTCTTGTCACCGACGCTCATGTAATCTGAATGTATGAGCGACGCGAAGTATCTACAACTTTCTGGAAGACGTGCGGGTACCAGGGATTATTCTGGGGCCTTCAATGACTCATGTATAAAAGCCGACGCGTTTCGCCGCTGATCAGATTTCGACGATCGCCGACTGTATTCGCCGCTTTCGTTGTGCTTCGAGTGTAGCTTGCTTTTGTGGGCACATGTTCGCCCAATAAATAATCAGTTTCGTCATACACAGTTTTACGACTGTTTACTTCAACGTCCCTACTATTTGACTGTATGGGAATCTGCTGATCAGACTATCTGAAGTAGAGCACTGCACGGGCCGGTTTTTCAAGTCCGGGCCGGACCCGAGCCCGAAAGTACCATACTTTGGCCGGCCCGGTTCTGTTCGACCCATTAGCCTTTTTGCCTATACGAAGCTAGCTCGAGTTGTCGATTATTGTGAAGATACTGTCATGTGATCAACGGCCGCCGGGCGGTCTTCAAGCTGTATCAAAGCAGGTTTTTGCCATGCATCCCTTCTTGCTGGTTACTTCATAATTTAACTGTGAGAGAAATAAACATTTCATTACTAGCCGAGCACGCACAGATTAATATGTGAATATTTGGTAGGAAAACAAACCATACAATCGACAGTTAAGAAAATAGGGAGGGATCAGGCTAACAACCACCGGGAGCCCAGTCAAAAAATCCATCAAAGCGTTCTTGTCGGAACGACAGCATTCTTGTCGGCAACGACAAGATTCTTGTTTGCAACGACAGCATTCCTGTTTGCTGCCTTCCGACACCGACAGCAATGCTGTTTGCAACGACAGCATGCCTGTTTGCTGCCTTCCTACACCGACAGCAATGCTGTTTGCAACGACAGCTAGCCTGTTTGCTGCCTTCCTACACCGACAGCAATGCTGTTTGCAACGACAACTAGCCTGTTTGCTGCCTTCCGAGACCGACAGTGGTGCTGTTTGCAACGACAGCATGCCTGCTTGCAGACAACACCGACGGCAATGCTGTTTGCTCACTAATGGCAGAGCGCCAACATGGCGCCCGCGATTAGATGGGCACTGCAACATGCGTCGCGGCGCGAGTCATGTTAGCTAATGCACGCATTTATGAAAGCACAAGGCGACACCAAACAACAGGTATTCGATAAATTGTATCTTCATGAAAGATAGATGCAAGTAGATTGGTATGGTCAGTCATCAATGAAGACGGAAAGACGTCGCGATGAGTTGCCAAGGAAGCCCTATCTCTTCTGCATGGCTCTGCTTAAAACGCTTAAAACAGTCGCCAACGCGCGTCAGCTGCGTGAAAGCAAGGGCGAGTCTACGCGTGCATGCCCATATTGACACGTGTACATGTTTATCTTTGACCGGTGACCGCTTTTCACCGGCTGACAAATAATAAACGTTATCGCTAGGCGCCAGCCAGGAAGCATCTGCATGCATCGGAAGTTTCTCAAACGTTATCGATGCTTCTATTCGTTGTCTGCGTTGTCACCGACGCTCAGGTAATCTGATTGTATGACCGAGGTGAATTCTCTAGAACTTTCTGTAAGACACGCGGGCACCAGGGAATAATCTGGAACCTTTGATAACTCGATCATGAATAAAAGCCGACGCGTTTCGCCGCTGGTTTTCGACGATCGCCGACTGTGTTCGCCGCTATCGTTGTGCTTCGAGTGTAACTTGGTTTTGTGGGCACAGGTTCGCCCAATAAAGAATCGGTTTCGTCATTCGCAGTTTTACGACTGTTTGCTTCATCGTCACTACTACGTGACAATATGACCAAGTTGCCTTCTCAGTTCGACTGCATGCGGGCGTATTTGAGGTTGAAGCTACGCGGCAACTATATGCGAGCACCGGTAGAGACTATATCATAGGTGCGCTCGATGTTATCAGAAGTGTATCGATGTTTCGTTCGGTGCAAGTCGATCACCACAGCTACGGAGATTCTATTTTGCTTACTTTTGACTGCGAACGTAGCTGTCGTGCCAAGTCTGCGTGTGCAGTGGCAGCGCATTCAAGGTATTTTGCACATAGGTTTGCATATGAACCTTCCCCTTCTTGTAAGGAATGAATACAAATTTCATGTCATTTTTTATCAATCAATCAATCATTTTATTATTGTATAGGAGGTTAATTACAGCATTAAAGGTATACAGACCAGGGTCTCAAAGTACAAGACTGCAACATGTAGAAGCAGCTGTAGAAGGCATCACACAACACTGATGAAATGTTTGCAGCTGAAATAGCATAGATTTATTCCATACATGTTCCTCATTTATTACAGACATGAAAAAAGTTTCACGACATTGTGCAAAAGCCAATGCATATAGGGAAAAAGCACTTGTAAAATGACAATGTCACTTCCTAGCACTGCGAAATTGCCACTAAGTGGAGCACAGTGCTAAGACTTGCATTACTTAGTATCGCAACCATACATACTTGCAGTAAAAGTTCCCTTTGGACTAGTGTGCAAGACACAGTTGAAGGTACCATGAAAAAACAAACAGAAAAAAAAGTAGTATACCGGAAGCAAACATTAAAATAACTGACTTAATAAAAGTGAATTTGGATTGCTGCTACAAACAGTCCACTTTTTGACACTAAACATGCTTCTAATAGGAGTCAACCCTCTCGGTTTTCCGCCATGCATCCTCCAAGCAAGTCGGGGCTCACAAAAGCATGTTACAAAAATGAAGCAATACTTAATTCTTAATATTTATTTTTAATATTCTCCCTCACTGTCATTTACACAGTATCCAGTCATGGCCTATTAAACTTTCATACCACAAAAGCAGCAAAACTGACAAAAGGCATCTTGAATTTTGTTTCAAGCAGCTGCTTTTGTCCACCAATGCAACAAAGCTATGCTGTCTTTGCCAAGGCCGAGAGCACAAGTGGCACGTGGTTAGCAACCAATGAGTAGAACAACCAGTAGACATAAAGCAAGAGCTAAGGCCACTTAAACCTGCAAGCAAGTGTTATCTTCTGTTCCTTTCATACCGTTCAGTTTTTGCAGTTTCAATTCATCCATCACGGCCATGGTCACTGAACAAGGCAAGCCACCTTCAATCAACCTGCCAATATGAGCCATAAAGCTATCATGAATTTTGTGAACACATGCTTTTTAAGCGCAATCTTAAGACACATTGCATGTGCTAATCATGGTGAAATAAATCTACTTCAGAAATTCATAGAAAATGTTTACTGATAAAAAAAACATTCAATATATGTGAACGCACAGTACATTGTTGCAATTCCCTCATTAACCTCGTTGTACAAAAATTGAGAAACTAACAAAAAAGAAAAAAATATTCATAGCGATTACAACACTGCAACACTACAACACAAGTTCATGTAATTTTAAAGGAAATATTACAAGTTTGAATGTATTAATAATTAATAAAACCATTCAATCTTTGGAGGGAAGTCAACTTATCTCTTAGCAAAGTACATTTGTCTTATTTCTAGCCATACAGTCTGGAACAAAAGCATATGCATTTCACTACACTGTAAATGTTTTTGAGAACACCTGAGACTCGGGCTGCTGCACGTCACTCAACATGGCACTGCCACTCAACAGTTCTTGATGTCACTGTGCCACCTACATATTTGTCTCTAAGCTTCCAGGCTTCTCTATATGGGCCTTTATTCAGCCAGTCTAATAATATGCCAAATAAAGTAAACATGCACCAGTGCAACTCCAACAACTGCATATCAATTTCTCAATTATCAGAACACATTGAACTATTCAAGATAAACAAAATATGTGGCTTGCTCAAGTAAAACCTGCATTTCATTATATGTACATACAAATAAAATACACACCACCACCATATGTCTGTCATGCTTTGCCGAAGCATTTGCTGGCTATCATCATGGTGCACTATAGTAAGTTCATATTTGTGTACAAGCGATGCCCCACAGATCCTCAGCTAGAGGAAGCACCACCGCAGCAGACACTGGAAGCGGCTCCACCCAGAGTCGAGTTCAACGAATCCTACGCCGCCCCCAACATCTCGGCCACTGGACAGGGACCGAGGGCCGAAGGTTTGCCCCCTCAAACACATGCGGTGTTGGTCTGTCTTTTGTAGAAACTAAACTATCTTCTGCCACCAACGAATGAGCATTCCTTTCACAGACGGGACTCAACCCCGTAGGAAACACTGTAAATGAGGCAGGAGGTGCGAAGCGGATAAGTTTTCGTAGTTAAGGCAATGGCTACAGGAGGGTTTCACAGTGCCATCAAGCCTTTCTCAGGCAAATCGTGAGCATCGTGGATCCAGTGTCACTTTTCCTTCGTGGCAAATGACATCAGTGATGAAGTGGGCACTTCTCGTGCTTTGTGGGGCCGACGCGAAAATCGATGGCCGAATATCCTGTGTCTATTAATGGCCAGCCTATTTTGTACAAAAAGAACCATCGGTTTTTAGGGATCACTGTTGACCGCGACCTCTCCTGGAGCCCTCATGTATCCTACCTAAGGAAAAGACTCCTCTCGATGAGCCACCTCTTCAAAGCCATCGCCGGAAAAGCATGGGGACCATCGGTGCACTCTATGCTGCAATTATACAAAGCACTCTTTATGGGTTTCTTGCGTTACAGCACCCCGGTGTTGTCAAGCGCCCGGAGGACAGACCTCAGAGTGCTTTAGAGCATGCAAGCTCAAGCACTTAGAACTTGTCTTGGCCTACCGCGATGCGCTTCAACAGCTGCAACAATTGCCATCGCCAGGGAACATCCCATCAGAACGTATGTCGCCACAGACACCCTTCGAAATCATCTTCGACACCTTTCCCGACTACAGTCTCAACGCCTTGCTTCTCTCCCAGAAAGTAGACCAGATGCAACCTTTTCAGGCATTGTAACCTCCTATCGATCTTCTCTTCCATCAGACTTCACGCCTGCAGCAAGACCACCTTGTCCTTTATGGTGTCTCCGGCAGCCAGAAGTGCGGCTCTCCATTCCGGGAGTTACAAAGAAGTCCGACTTGCCAACTTGTGCCCTGAATCAAGCTGCTCTACATCTGCTGCATGATTCCTACTCTGATCGTATTCACATTTATACAGATGGATCTTCGACTCTGACCAGCTCTACTGGTGCAGTAGTTATTCCGTCGGCATCATTCTGCAAGAAATTCAAGATCAGCCACGTCACAACATCGACAGGGTCTGAACTTGCCGCCCTCCGTAGCGCTGTGCTTTATGTGCACGAAAAATCACCAAATAATTGGGCTATATTCTGTGATTCGAAGGCAGCCCTACAGTCACTTTTATCAGCTCTGCGCCGCAGCCCACTTGAACAATTGGTAGCAGAGATACGATTACGCTACCATCAAGCGGTGGTCAGAGGCCACGACATTGTATTTCAGTGGCTACCAGGGCACTGCAACATCACTGGCAATGAATGTGCCGACAAAGCTGCCCGTGAAGCACATGCCCAATATGAAAGAATAGCAATACCTTTGTCAAGAACGGATGCAGCGCGGCACCTCAGCAGTCTTGCCCATTCTATAACTCTAAGAAAATGGAATACACCAGAGTTTACTAACCGGCGCTTATATGCCATGGACCCACAGATGCAATTGCAACTTTTACCCGGTTTTCAACGACATGATGAAACCTTACTGTGCCGCCTGCGATTAGGAGTTTCTTTTACAAACTCCTATTCATTCCTAATTGGAATGGCGGACAGTGCCAACTGCAGCACATGTGGTATTGAGGAAACCACCAGACATATCTTATGTGACTGTCCTAGATACGAAGAAGAGAGGATTGCCCTTCGGACTGCTTTGGGGCACTTAGACGACAGGCCTTTTACGGAGGAGAAGATCTTGGGCCCGTGGCCTCGTGCGTCTTCTATGTACAGGGCTACAAAGGCGCTGCTGCGTTTTTTGAAGTGCACAAGCCTGTATGACCGCCTGTGATGAAAATCAGCTATGAACGCTTGACTGTACATGTGCAAGGTGTGAACTGTGAACTTCTCTCTTCCTTCTCTTTCAATCCCTTCTCCCCCTTCCCCAGTGCAGGGTAGCCTACCGGGCTCAGCCTGGTTAACCTCCCTGCCTTTCCCCTATGACTTCTCTCTCTCTCTCTCTCTTGTGGGGCCGATGCTTTCAAGACTGTGTGCAGGCTCGTCGCGCCGAAGACCCAAGGAGAAATCTTCAATAATTTAGAACTTCTCCGGCAGCACTTCGAACCCAGGCCATTCGAGCTTTACAGCTGGTACGTGTTTCTAAGACGCCACCAAAGACCGGATCAGTCAATTAGCAGCTAGGTTTTAGCCCTTAAAAGCATGACAGTCAACTGCAACTTTGGAGTGCTGCCAACGGCTGCAACATCGACTATTTCACCCGACAGCCAAACGACCGCTTCAGTAGCGAACCCAACTATGCTTCTACAAGATGTGATGCTCCGCAACAGCTTCGTCTGGTGCATCGGGGACAAACATCTTTACCAGATACTATTTGTGGAAAAAGACCTGACATTCCAACAGGCTCTGAATTTAGCCCTTCAGCGGAAAGTGCGTCAAGACATCGGCAAGAAATCAAAAGTGTGGTGAACTGAGGGAAAATTACCAGGAGTCACAAATCGAGCAAGGAAGCAAGCATTCATCAGCATGATATTGCCATTGATGTGACGGCTCACACAACCCTGAAACCTGCAAATTCAGGACAGCAGAGTGCCATTTATGCTCCAAAAAAGGTCACATCAAGCATGCCTGCATCTTGAAGAAAAAGAAAAACAAGAAACCACGCTCCGACAAGGAGCAACAGGCGCACAGTGCCAACCTATTACCTGCCAACAAGTCCTCCTACGAGCTACACGCAGCGAGTTAGCGAACACGCAGCCCCAAGTGCCTCTTGGAGTTGAGTGTGAAGGGCAAGAAGTTACAATTTGAGGTAGACACAGGTGTAGCTTGCGCCTTGATAAACGACGACACGTACCACAGAACGTGGAACAAAAATGCTCCCCGGCTTTCAAGCAAGCTTCTCGACTTGCGGGCATGGTCAGGTGAAGAGCTATGCATCCTGGACTCCACACAAGTTTGCATCGAGTTCAAATAAAAGGACTACAAGCTGCCGTTTCTGTTTATGAAGGGCACGGAGTGCAGCCTTCTAGGAAGAAACTTGTCTTTGGCACTTCATTTTCAGGTGAAAGGAATCAACCACGTTGGAGAGCCAGCACTAGAGATTACAGAGGTCCTCGGACGGCACCCAGATGCATTCACGGAAGACATCCACAGCTGCACAGGTCCTTTTATTCACCTGGATCTCAAAGACGGCGCGATAGTGAAGTTCTGCGAGGCTCGTTCGGTTCCACTGGCGCTGCAAGGGCCAATAAAAGATGAGCTTGATCGTCTATAGCACCAGGGCGTCCTAAAGCTAATGCAGCATACTGAATGGGTTAACCCATTAGTTCTCGTTTGGAATAACGGCAGTACACTCCATGTCTGTGGCGATTACAGAAGTACTGCTAACGGAGCAACAAAGAAGGCGTCATACTTGCTACGAACTACAGGTGAAATGTTTGCAAACCTACGTGGTGGAACCCTGTTCTCTACGTTGCATCTATATCAATCATATCAACTGAAAGGCGACGATGAAACAGTAGCACTATTTACAGTCAACTCTACAAAAGGACTATTCAAGATGAAATGCCTCTCGTACGGAATTCCTACCACAACAGCTATCTTTCCACACAAGCTGGAGACAATGTTGGCAGGAATTCCAGGGGCGTGTTTACCCCGCCAACATCAGTCACTGGGAAAGGCACAAATGAGCACGTAGTGTCTGAATCAGGTTGTGTAGAGGCTAAGCGAGAAAGGCCTGCACCTCAAGAAAGACAAGTGCTCCTTCTTAATCATGTCAGTCGAGTTTCTGTGAAACCGAAGTGATGGTACTGGTGTTCGCACCACTGAGAAAAAGGAGGCTATACTTGAAGTGCCCAAACCATCTGGCAGGACATTGCTAAGAGCTTTTCTGGGCCTTATTTAATTTTTTGCAACTGATTTTTAGAGAAAAAAGCGATGGTCGCTGTGAAATTGTATAGGCTCCTAGAGAATAACATGCTCTGGAAGTGGCAGAGCAAGCATCAAGCCGCTTTCGAGGCACTTAAAGAGATTATCTGCACATCTACAATACTCGTTCACTACGAGATGAATCAGTTTGTTTTGTCCGTGGACTTATCGCCGTAAGGTGTCGATAACGTCCTTACTCAGGAAAACGCTTTTGGCCGAGAGGCACCCATTGCATTCGCATCGCGAACATTGGGAAGCGACAAAAATAACTACTCGCGGCTTGACAAAGAAGGTTTGGCAGTAATCTATGGCACCAGTCATTTTCATTAGTACATCGCTGGCCAGCACATGACCATAACAGATCACCAGCAGTTGATTAGAATCATGGGTGAAACAAAGCAAGTACCCCGAGTCCTTTCACAGAGGATGACTCGATGGTGCCTTGAACTAGCAACATACAAGTCGGTGTACAGGCCTGGCCGACTGCACCAAAATGCAGACACTCTCAGCAGACTTCCTCTATTGGCACAAGTTGAGCCGCCGGGAGACATGCTCGTTTTGGCTACCACAACCAGCTTTGAGCTTTCATCGCGTCAACTCACACAAATGACTTAAGAGGACTCTCTTCTGTTCAGAGTGCTGGAGGCTGTCTCAAACAACGAAGTGCACAAGCTGCCAAAGGAACAGTTTTCATCGTACAGGAAGCCTGGGACAGCTTTCAATGCAAGAGTGCCTTGTTAGAGGCTCCAGGGAGGTAATTCCAACAAATGCGAGAGATGACCTTCTTGAACTCGCACATGCAAACCACCATGGAATTATGGCCATGAAGGCACGCGCACGAAGTTCCTTTTGGTCGCCAGGCGTTGACAAGACATCGAAAGATCCACTAAAAGCTGTGCAACTTGTTAACACCAATGACCACCAACTAGGGCACTGGTCCCCGTACAGGAATGCGCAACAACGACTTGGGACACATTTAACACAGACTTCGTTGGCCCTTTAGAAGGCAGAATGCTGTTAATTGTGGACACATACAGCAAATGATGGGAAGTGTGCTCCGTGCACAGTCTGCCACATTGATTGAAGACATCCGGAACCTTTTTTTGCACCATTTGGGATCACCCACGGAGCAAGTTCACCATAATGGTCAAGCAGAAACAATTGTTTTTGAAACAAAACAGGCACTGGCCAAAAACAAGGATGAGACATTTGTGTGCAAGCTGGTCCAGTACTTGCTAAAGTGGGCAAAAACGCCAGCTACACATTCAGCCCAACACAAGAACAAAAGTCATACATGCTGCAACAGGGACACAGTGTAGAGAGCACTCGCTGCTGGAGGAAGCTCCACCAATGCGGCAGAAATGAGAAGCGACCCCAGCCCGAGTCAAGTTCCAAGAATCCTGGGAGGAACTGTGAAGTGTGAAATCCTTGAAAACCACCAACTGATGCTTCGTCAACTGTGGAACAGATTTATCTCTCTTAAGGGACACTGAATACTATCATTCACAAACACCTGATGTTCCGCAATGTCAGTGCACACTGGATTTCAAGACAACTGGCCGTCTTCGATTGGCACAGACTGCAAACTAGCATAAAGCTTGAAGAATGTTGTGACAGGAAAAGCAACAGGTTTCTTTGCCAGGTCATCACCTATGACAAGATGTGGGTGAATCATTTAACTCTAAAAGTTACAACACTCGCCTAAACAATGAACACATATGGAAGTTTCCCAACACCAAAGAAGTTTCGAGCAATTCAGTCGGCAGGTGAACTCATGGTGAAGGGTTTTTGCAGCATCATATTTCCTCCCTAGTAGTGAGACCAGCTGAGCAAGTACACTAGTGAACAAGTACAGCTGGGAGGTTCTCCAACATGCACACAGTGCACTTGGGAAGAAACGGCCCTGCTTAAATACCATGGGTGTTCTCTTCATCCAGGAAAATATGTGTGCACAAACAGTGTACCGCATAATGGGCACTTTACAAATAACTAAACATGTTTCACAATCCTAAAAATAAATCGTCCTAGCTTGACTTGTGCGCCCTTTATGCGCTCAACAACAGAATTAGATCAACTGATGCATTAGTCATTGTGACTTGATGAATGAGTTTGAGCTTTAGTCCACTGCAACACTTTTGGTGATAGCCATGTATTTGGCTCAGCTGCCCCAGAAAGATGATCATAATTTTTCAGTTACAAGCCTACATTTTGATGAAAGTACATACGGTTAAATTGTAGCAGCCTGCTACAGTTCTACGGACGACACAATTAGGAATTCTTAAATACAACTACTCCACCTTAATAATAACTCTACAACTCACTTTCCAGGGTTTAAATTATAGAAAGTCAATTGTACCTGCAAACTTTAAATATGAAATAAGCTTTCAAAATCCGATTAGTTCTTTTCCACCTTATTAGGTAACTCACACAAATATGATATGTTACCAACATTTAAGAAAACACACTGCAATGTTATGTCACCAACACAATACAAGAAGTGGTTCTCAGATGGAGGTGGATGACTGCACTGCAATATGTGTGGCACATCAAATGCACTGGGTGCAGTGAGAAGCTGCTGGCAGTGAAAGTACATAGTGCCCGAAACAACATAAATGGCTAAGACGTAACAGTACATGCCATCGGACATTTTTTCATAAGAAGAGCACGTTTTTGTTGGAACAGAGTACTCAGAGCTGTGAATTACAATGGGGCCAACCTGACACCTCAAATACTTGCACATTTGTGGGAGGGTACCAAATCGTGATATGAAAAGCCTTTTCACATTTTCTGGAATATCTTGAATTGGTCGTGCTTGTCCAAGAGCACATGTTTGAAAGCACCTCTTATACGTGTGCTCCAGCTCTTTCTTTGCAGACAACAGACAAGACGAAAGTTTCACTTGTGCTGAAGCAGTCCGGTAGGCCTGGTGCATGATGCACCGTTCAGCAATTTGAACAGGCACATGCTTAGCAGCTGTTACAAGCTGGAGTGCCTTAGCAATGCCATCTTCAAATGGAAATGTCGAGGTACCCCAAAGAGGGCCAAACATCCTTGCTGACTTTGAAAGATGCAACAACTGATGCATGTTAAATGTCATAGCACTTTCTCCGTACAGCTTTGCAGTCTGCTGAACAAATGCTAAGAGCAATTTTTCAGCGGTACAGATTTCGGCTTCTGTGACACTATCTTTCAACAAAAAAAACTGCTTGTGTAAGCAGTGCGAAATGTGCCACGTATGCGTGGGGAAGCATGCTGGACACACATGGCAGACAATAAAATAAAAGCCAAGAGCGCCATTCAGCAGCCTTCCAATATGACCGATCCGATAAGGGCCGTCCCGACCTAGAGAAAATTATGGGTGGCCTTACTGAACGTAATCTTGCATCCATAAGCTTTAAGTGCCTGCCTATATACCACGAAGAACCAGTACACGATAGCCACAATTCAGTCACTTGCTTTGTAACGCCTTCCAAAACACAATGCATATAGTCAGGTGGCAGCCCCCAAACAAGATCAAGGCCTTGCAACTTGATAAGAGTTGATGGTCCCTTGATGCCACAGACAGGTTCCCTAAGCTGAGCTGCTTGAACCATTCCTTTGAGCACACCACTGTGAGTCCTGTCAGAGGCATTCTGGCTGTTGAAAGGGTACTTCATTGTGCCTGCAGGTAAAGCATCAATTGTACTAAACATCAGAATGATATCTGCATTTAGAATGTCCAGATGGACACTGCTGTGAAAATATGCAAGATTTTAAAACACTTCAAGTAGTCAAAACATTTCACAGATGGCCCTCATGCAAAATTGATGACATCTCTCGACGGCACAGCACAAGTGGGCAAAAGGCGCCATGTTGCAAGACTGCGCCCACCGCAAAGTGAGAGAACCTGCCTAGGACTGTCCAAGACCTGCAGTTTGCATGAGCCATGCAAAATATTACTAACATTCCCCGGGTTCATCTTTTACCGCGACAAAAAGGGCAACGAAGGAGAAATTTTAGACACCAGCTAGAAACGAAGGACACATATTTTTTTCTTGCGCATATATGCCACAAAATAATCAGCAGCATTTTATCACAGCCTATTTTGCCAGATTTTCTAGAAGTATAGCTACTGTTGAAGTAAAATATGATTGATTTAACTACATTGTTCATTTCTATGCAAGGAAGCGAACCCTTGCTATATTTTGTGATTTGTGAACGTGACAAGTTTCTTTGGAACTTAGTTGCACGACATCATGAAGTACACTTAATTGAGGCGTGAATGTATACAATGTCAACAGCAGTGTGCTGTAATGTTTCGAGTGGCCCATGAGCATTGATTAAAATTATTTCTATTTTCAATAAACACAATCACTTCAGTGCAAGTGGTGTTACGGCTATTTCGCATCGTTCGCGAATACCGGCCCTAGGCCGGTTGTTTCAGCTTTGTGATGGGTACAGTCCTATAATATGGTGCACGCATTTTGCGTAAGGTCTACAGTGGCATTGCCATGCAGTTTCTGTTAGATGAGCAACTAAGAGGTCAGCTTCTGTGCCTTGGGCCAAATGCCACTTAGAAAAACACGTCTGAATGGTAAAAAAAATGTCAACTGTCAAATTCCAAGAAGAATGGAAAACAAGTTAGTGCAATGCAGCTGCTGTGTGTACTGTATCATGAATTCATACGTCTTTATGCTACTGGCCCTGGATGAGAAACATAACTCACCTCAAGGCAACACTAAAATCACATGTATCCAATTTTTTTCCTTCCCACCATACAGCAGAAACTTGCAAGTTTTTCAACAATAGAAAAAGTTACAACGAAAAGTGAGGTGCGCAAACTAAACTGCCATAATTAATAGTACTTCAAATAGTTCTGCTGGTTTTCAGCTTTGTATTGCTGTTTTCTAGATTCGGAAATACACCAGTCAGTCAAACTAGAAAATGCAAAAGCTTTAATTCTGCACTTCTTTTACAATATCAGCTGCTAGGGGCACTTTCTGCACAAATCTATGTCAATACATTCAGGCACGCCACTTAACTGCGATCATAGGCTGCTGTCTGCCAATTCCAAACACGATATCATTAAGGTATGAAATGTTTTGTCAGATTCGCAACAAATAATAAAATAATTAGCCTGCAGACCACTGAAAGTGATGACATAATTGCATCATGAAATAGTGTGGAAAGTATGCAGTCAATATAAAATGCATCAGGCATGGTCAGCCAAAGCTGCTGATGCACCAAACAAAACAAAAAGCACTAAGATAAGTGAATAGCTTTGTTAACTACTGCAAACTTTAATGTGTAAGTTAAATCCAGTAAGTAGATTTTGACAAGATATTTGGTATTCTTCAAATCTGCAGCACGTACAGTAAAACATGGATGAAAGAAACATGAGACAAAGCTTTTTCAACAGCCTGTGTTTTAGTGTGTGCGGATCACATTCGAAGAATACCAGGATCTATAAGCAAAGAGCCCACATTTATTCTCTCACAGACTTGACAAAAGCCATTCCAATTAATTGCAAAACGTTTAACTGAGCTCACTTACCATCTATAGTCATGCCTTGCTCCAAGCACCAGCTCCAACCAAAGTACCCATTATACTGCTTCCTGTTTAGGATAGCTGCTCTTGCTGGGGAGTCAACACAACAGACAACAACGTGCACTGCTGACTCAATAGTTCTTCCAGAGTGTGACCACACCAGCTTTCCAATGCCGTTGACCTCTTCGACAAACTGCTTCATGAAGAGGTGCATAGGTGGGTGAACATTTGAATACCACACACCTGAAACTAGCACATTTTGCCATCGAGTTAAAACTGGAAGTTCATTAACCATCACTTGAATTGGCCATATGGAGTTTTTGCTCGCATCAAACACAGGTGCTCCATCTGTGTTCATGGATCAAAGTGATGTCACTCCATGTCATGTTCCTCTGCTTTCTAACACTGCGGTAGAGAATGCCATCCGTGATGTCAGCAAAAACACCTGACACATGAGGAACAGATGCGATCTTCTGCAAATTAGAAAGCAAGGTACTGCCAACCTGTTTTAGCAGCACCAGAAGCTGCTGCTTAATGTTAAATGTCAGAAAAAAACTAGCAGTATTAATTAAATGTTGCAGCTTCTTCTCACTGCCGCAAGAATCACAATTAATGGTGTCTTCGTTTTTGGAATCATTGTATCTTCCCAGATATTGATGACAGGTCTGGCAGTATAGGTGGATCCTCAGTGCTTCTTTTCTGTTTTTCCACAGCCTCCTCACAGCATATGTAGTGCATGGCACAACTTTCTCCCCAAGCAGAGCATTTATTAAAGTGAGAAGTCCTTGTAATTGTGCCCACGTAAGGCCTGAAGTAACAACATATGCCAGTACAAGCAGCAGAGCCTGTGCTTTTGTTGTTGTCTGGTTTGGAAGGTACTCCTCTGAGAGCTTTGTGAAGTACATGTCGAAGTCATCATCTTCAAGGGCTGCATGCTCACTTTCTTCAGTACCATTCTCTGGTTCACTGTCTGCATCACCATTGTGCGCTTCATCCACCTCAGAACCATCATCGCTCAACTCGAAGGCAGGACTGAATTCAACACTACTGAAGTTAACTGTATCTTCATACGCAGTGCCTATTTCACTTGCAGCTTCGTTACTGTCTTCTACGTCACTGACATGTGCACTCGTGCTTGCACAAGCACACATTTCTGAAGCAAGGTTAGAGTTCATCTGCCCAGAATTCTCAGCATCATTCTTGCTCGATTCAACGCTACCGAGATTCGTGGAAGGGCTGTTCAGGTTTGCCAGGTTCACCTGAAAGAGCAACAAATAAATTTGATCTTCTAGAGATACCAACAACAAAACAAGTGTGACATTCACAAGAAACATACATAGGGCATAGTCAGGCAACGGTGAGATTACCCCTCTTGCGCAAAGCCAGTTCACTAATGAAAATATAGCGCAAAAAAGGACTGTGTTGTTCTCTCTCTCTCTTTATATATATATATATATATATATATATATATTGAATATAATTATGGGTGTGACAGTGCATGTCTCATGTGTCAATTTCGTAATGGTGCAGGAAGGTGCAGGGGTCTCTCAGTTTATCTTAACAAATAGCAATGTTTGCAAAAGTTTTACCGAGGTTTACCAACTGTCTCGAGTAATGAACAGGACCCTGATAAAATGTGCTCCCTAGGGAGTCTGCTATTCTACCATCAGCCATTTCTGGCTGTTCTTTTGCAAGCACCCTGCCTTATATATAGAAGTAGTGTTGGCAACTATTTGGCACGGTGTTGTAGGTCAGCTTAGGTACCACTATTAGAGGGAACACACAAGCATGTGGCTGTTGTTCCGCAAGGTGCCATTTGCTAGCGCCCACATGGCACAGGCACTGAATGCTGCTGGGGCAGTACGCTCCGCTCCGTGCTTTGTCTGCAACTGCACCGCCCAGTGCTTGGATAGTAGCAGACGACACATGGAGCACACCACCTCAGTGGCTTTCTGCACCAAGCGGGTGCCAGGCACCGGCAGATGGTACCTCATGGAGTATAGGTCATGCGCTCGCTTCTACCCTCTTACAATGGTATATCCTGTGTGTTGCATTGTTCCAGGCTAACAAAGATCACTGCTGCTACACATGAATGATAACATTCATGTTATGGTACGTTGTTTCTTTGTGGGGTCTTCATCATGCAAACAAAGATCTAACTATTTTACATCATCTTTAGACCCACTGCTACTAGTATTAACTAATCAATAATCTTAGGACACGGCAGAAATGCAAGTGTTGCATTTCTGCGGGACCCAGCTACCAGAGCACCTAACATCTTTACAGTCAGAAGATGCACAACCATAAAGTGATCTTTATAAGACTCTACACTATTGAACGGAACTCTTCGTTTCAGATTTTTGAATTTTAAAAATATATTTTACAACCTTATAGCCTGCACAGACTGCTTTTATTGTGTTGGCTATGGTGAGCTTTGTTTTGGTTCACGACCACTTCGGTTTGTGACCAGTCAAGGAATGAATTAAGTGAGTGAACTGAGTTATGCTGTATATTTACGGATATTGCTTTTTATTCCGGAGTACAGCTTATAGATCCTGTACTAGCCTTGTCAAGTCATCAAACTATCACCAACAGCATGCTGAATCTATCATATCCTGCCACACAAATCTAAGAAACTGTCCAAATACCTCAAGCACGCAACTCAGGCCACCCTCATTCTTCTTTTTTTTTATAAGGCGATGTTGGAGGACTAGAAATATATTTCGCCTGACAGCTAGTGTACTGCTATCCTGCCAACTTTAGGAGCAACATCAAACAAATTATGCAATGCAGACTAACTTCTCTTGCATTGCGCGCATAGCCCTTAAAGGGGCCCTGAACCAACCCTCGGGCTTCGTGAAATAGCATAGTCCGCGGGTAGCATAGGCTGCTGTGAACATCTCAGACAAGTTGAGCTGTCGTACACTGTGCCTAGAGTTCGCAAGCGGAGCGCTGTCACCTTTTTCTCAAACACTCTCGTTTCTACAGAAGTCATGATTCTCACTCTCTTCTGTGTGCTTTATTACGTAATAATTAAAGCACATTCCAATGCATGGCTGCTATTGGTCGCTGTGGTCGACTACACCGCGTCCGCCGCGGGGTGCTGCCACGAGTCCACTGGCTGCGCATTGTGGACGATCGCATTTGGCTTACGTTTGAAGCGCCATAGGCACCAAAATCAGAATTCGTGGCGTCTACGTTTACTCGCTGTGGACAATCGCATTTGGCTTACGTTTAGTGCGTCATAGACACCAAAATCGGAAGGCTTGGCGTCTATGTTAACATCCAAAATGAAATTTGAACTCCGCGCCACGGTGATATTACCAAGGTGAAGAGTTGTGGCTCCGCCCCACTCCCCTGTAGCCTTCGAAGTGCAAGGCATTGCAGGAGGAAGGGGAGCACAGTGGAGGCCATGTTTGATTGCCAATAACTCCGCTTCTACTGAACCCATTGAAGTACTTTGTGCGGCAGAGTATTTCTGAAATAGCATATTTTCACTTCAATTGTCTTTCTCCACTTCGACAGGGCCCCTTTAAACAAGACGTTTTAGGTACTAATGAATAAATGCGTCTTGTATCAAGCCATACCCAACTTTTCGGTCTGATCCAAATGAGAAACAAATCCTGTGTTATGTGTCAGAGTCTGTGCTGCATAATGGAAGAGAGGGTGTGCAAGTGAAGCAATAGTTCTCGGAGATGGTGGCAAATTTGTCACTGCATTACCAAGTGGTAAAACTCCCAAACACAGCTCTTCATTATTTTGATCAAAGTCAACGAAAAGGCTCAAGAAAGACATAAGGCCTCTTCAGATGACATTTCAGTAAAAGCAGCATAGTTGATACAGACTGCATAGGCCAAGATGAAAAAAAGTGAGACCCTCAGCATTACGGCATGCACCAGATGTTATGCTGACAGCCAATGACGTGTCGAGAAGTGCTGCCAATTAACAAAGTATTGCTTCTTGTAGCAATTCCCTTTGCTGTCTTTGTCACTTTGTTCCACAAGCGTCATCACACCCTTCCTGCACTGTAGCAACAAACACATACGTCAAGGGGAAATCCACTAACATAACTGCCTATATGTAGCTAGCTATTGTTCTGTGTGTAAAAAATTAACCCATGCAGATGCAATACTCATGTGACCAAATGGTCAACTCTGCACGCTGCTTTCTCCAACTCACAGTGAATAACGCTCCTTCATGAACCAGTCTTTCTCTGGGTTATTGAAATACAAGTGTCGCAATGTCTGTACATGCTTCATCTCACAAAAATCAATTTCAAGACTTTACAGACACCTAATACTGCATGAGAAGAAGTAAAAGATGCTGCCAGAAGTTGCACAAAACATTTACCACATTCAGCACAGCACATTAAGGTGCGTATCACTGAACTGCTAAAATTGAAATACCGTTATCGAATGCTCAAGGATGTTCATGTTTTGCAGTCACAAATAATTACACTGCCTCCAAACAAGTCAGAAAAATTGCATAAGTCTATATCAGTAAAAACTTATTTTAAAAATTTAGGACCAAGCTGGAGGCTTGAGCAGTTGGTTATTCATAATCAATACCACGTACAGCGCGAAGGACTGAGAGAGACTAAGACACAGCGCAGTGTGGGTCGTCTCAGTTCTCTTACTTCGCGCTGTACGTGGTTACAATTTGAAATTTAGAAACATTACAGTAGCTACACGATTATGACATCTCTTGCACTTCGTTCTGCGAGAAAACTGTGATTTCTAAAGTAATTAGCAGCGGTAACCGTGACCTGATCGAGGCACGTCGTAACCAAACCTCCTTGGTTGTAACCAACGTTGGTTGTAACTGCACTCGGAAGACACGTGCGCGTCACGATCGAGTGCTAGCACGAAACAATTCCCGCTTTCCCCGCGTCATCACCGATCAATACTCGAGGCAGCACTCAAGACTGCGCGTTCCTTGGACACATGGCTCAGGAAGCACACCGGCGGCTTTGACGCGTTGCCCCTCATGCTGTAAAACTCATATCTGATTTCTGTCATTCACAGTATGGAATACACAAAGTTACAATAATGACACGTACCTGACTTGCAGCAGTGGATGACCTTGCTCTTTTCAGCACGTACTCTTGAGTTTGCCGTGGCACCTGAACGTTCGAATTCGGCTGCAGGTACCGCCTATAACGCTTCCGCTGAGTTTGGGACATTGTGAAGTTCGAAGCCTAAATTTTTCGCGGGCGAACACTGCGAGGCAGTCCAATGTAACTGTACGGACTATATTAATATAAAGGCGTAAGCAATACCTAGGACGCGATCACGTTGTCAGCTGTAGGCTTTTAGTGAGCTTCAGTCATAGAATAAAGAACCAACAGGGCTTCACTAAGCTTCAGCTTGGCCGCTTTGGCCCACTTGGTTCGCCGCTGGGTTCAGCCTCGCCGCCTCGCGTCAAATTCATGTCAAATTAAAACGATTGTAAAGATTATTGTGTCACTAAAAGTGCAAAATAAAATGTTTTAATTTATTTCTTCGCCGTGATTACAGCCAAGCACCTCATACGCAAGGATGTCATTGCTTAAATGCGACTCGGAGCGAGCACATCGGCCGCCGTGAAAGCTTGCAACGTGCCTGAAAGCCGTGAAAGCATTAACAAAAATTACGAACTGATAAGGTCTTTGTTTATTTTAAATAACCTGACGAATAACAGATAAATAAATAAAAGGTATACACGTCAAAAACAAGGAATGCACACATATACAGGGTCCTGAATATTTCGCGGTGCCTGTTCGAAAAAAGATTTTGCGCTCACCGCTGCACTGTTCTTGCTCAAATTTTGCAGAACGACCGAATTTTGAGGTCCGCATCGTTTAGTATAACACTTATCACAGTTAATTGCTTGGTTTTTAAGAAAAAAGTGCAAGTTTACCTTCACTTATGGGGATGCGAGCTGCTGCAGCGACAACTTGTGTCGCCGCCTGCCGGCAGCTCCAGAATACAGTCGGTCAGGGCTGTTTGCCGCGTGTTGCGAGCTCCAGGAACGCGCGGCAAACCTCTCTGACCGACAGCTTTCAGCTTAGAACGACAGAAAGTTGGTAAGGATTCATAATGCATAAAGGTAAGGTGTGCAGACACGGACACAAGAGAAGAGAATTAGACTACACGAACGCCACTTTCTGCAGCTGCCGGCAGGCCGCGACACCAGTTTAAGCTAGCGCCGTCGCTGCATAAGCTCGTATCTCCATAAGTGAAGGCAAATTCGTACTTTTTTCCTTAAAAACAGGCAATTAACTGTGCTAAGTGTTATACTAAACGAACCGGACCCCCAAATTCGATCGTTCTGCAAAATATGAACAAGAACAGTGCAGCAGTGAGCGCAAAATCTTTTTTCGAACAGGCACCGCGAAATAATAATTCAGGACCCTGTATGATCGAGTGATTGATTAAATAAATGTTTTTGCTTATGGGATGGCGAAATGGGTATTGTGCTTTGTGTTTCTGTTTCTTTGTAAGTCTAATTTTGCAGCACAACATGCGATCTAAACAAACTCGTGCAACACGACAACGGAGAAGATGGTTTTCGAATATCGCAACGGCGAAGATACTATATCTCAGTTTTACTCTTGCTTGCTCGTGAATTAAGAAGCACACACACATACCAGACAAGGAAATGGCTAGATGAATTTTTGTAACTTGTGTGATTACTTCGTGATCCAAACATGATCGACGTCATTGCATATTTTAGTGGCAATTTACAACGTGCACCTTCGTGTTGCGGCACATTTGTAAAAGCGGCGCCTTCAGTAAACCACGTCGTACCTATGTAGCCAAGGAACTGAGTGGCGTTGCAAAAGTCGCGGGCAGCTTTTTTCGTTGCGGGTTGCTCTTTTCGTCGCGACGATAGACTGGATTTTTTACACGTAAGTATACTAGCTGCTCCAGGAGGGCACATATGTAACCGGCAAACGGAAACCTTAGGAAAACACCTGACAATATATAAAGCAGGCAGCGCAGCATCTCTAGGGCACCCAAGGGGCAGTGGAGGGATCAAAGCTGGAAGCTGCTTGGGGCGCAGCTGTTGCTTCTAGAAGAATTACTTCTGTTTGATTGGGGTTCTTGAGAAATGTAGTGTTTATGATCTTTATTTGAGCGCCAATGTGTCGCACGCCGCTTCGGTGCAATTACAATGAAGCTTAATTCCTCTTTGGATGATCATATTTATGTATACGTCATGGGGAGCGGCATTCCTTTAATGATTTGCGGCAGAAAGTGTGTTCATATATGGAGTTGTTCAACCCTATACGTTAGCGATGCGTATGCTGCATTACTGCGACATGAAAAGTTTTTTGTTTCTGTAAGCCGCACTGACCGGGCGCTCTTGGCCTTCACACGTATATATATATATATATATATATATATATATATATATATATATATATCTTATTTTCGCAGAATATCGCTCCCAATGGTCGTTCGGGCTCATAAATGCGGTCAGCTGCTTGACAATGCTTGACATCGCGATGAACCTAACGTGCACGCAGGCAGAGAAGTTACAACGCAAACGCTCACTTCAAAAACTGTTTTTGATTACTGCAGATCACGCACACATGTGCATCTGGGACATGCACGTCTGTGTTGTGTGAGTTTGCGTGCGCTGAAAATTTACTGCGCTCAGATAAATCTGATCAGGCCACTCTACAAGACACGATGCGCAAAATGAATGAACGCGAACGATCAATGTCAAATTCATAATTCCCCTCAAATGAGTTATGAGGTCATTTTATGAATGCCTAATGCAGTTCTCAAAATTTCTTATCATTAAGCTTCTGTACAACTGTACAACTTTGTGCCTTTCAAATGCTGCTGTTGTACAGCATTGCTTTAGTATTTTTCTGTTTATTGTTTTGGGTTATGGCCAGTTATGGCTGTGGTGCTGTCGAAGTCGCATGCGAATCCACATCCATAGAATCCACAGCCATAGCCAGAGCTGTCATCTTGGCGAGAACTGCGTTGCATTCTATTGCGCCGTGTACAGTACCTAGCTCGAGATGCTCGTATTCATAGAATATGAAGTGGACATGACCACTGCGGTTGTCACGCACACCGCAGTGCAGAACTTTAATCCCCAGAATGTCGCGGATTTTGATCCTATTGTCCCCTATGACGTGTGGTGGAACGGCGACGAGACCACGGCGGGAGGCTACTACAAGGCCAGAGTGCTGCACATGGCTGGTAAGTTCAACTCATTCGTTATTAAGCACACCTTAAAGTTTATACCACGCACCATTCGAACGATTTAATCTTCACCGGCGTGTGCTTTGTTCCACTGATTGTGCAGTAGGTAGCAAATGGCCGGCGCGTTACGTGACTTTTGGGTTTAGGCCCGGCTGCACACCACTCTGCCCGAGACGTATCCCTCCTTTGATTGGAGTCTCGGGCAAACTGCGACATGTCTGGAAGGGTCGTCGTTACGAAATGGGGATGGGGTGCAGCACGCCCTGCCTCGGGCGCAGAAGGTGGACACTGCCTCGCAGGACGAGCCATTGACGCAAATATGTGCTTTTGCCAGTTATCAGCAGAATTTTGGTTTTAATTTTTGGCCTAAATGTTCAATGGCTGCATATTTAGTCTGATGGAATGACATATGCCACAAGAGAGATTACCTGACCGCTGCATGAACAGGTATCTGTAACGCAGTGGACGTGGGAGCCACGCTTGCAAATGCTTCGCATTCATGAAAGGATGAAACGAGAGTGATGCCAGGGGGAGGAGACCAGAGGAACTGATATGCTGGCCTGATTTGTTGTTATGACACTTTAGTGTTTGTTACGAAACATTGCAGCCTTTCAGCAGTGTCAGCTTTGTAATACTTTGTTTAATGCAATGCAGAAACTGAAGAAGATATGGCATTACACACATCGAAAAGACTCAGAAAGCCTGTTGTGTCCTTAGAAAAGGGCAAGAAGAGGACCAAAGGAAAGGTATGGCAACTGATAGTTGACAAGATTTTAGTTAGATATGTTACTGACTTGTGTCATGGGGCTGTGTTGTTTTTGCAGGAAAATGGGGTTAAATGCTAGCATTTGTTACGCAAGTTAGGCTTGTTGAAGGCCTTACAAGAACATTGCGGCTCCGTGCAAGGGAAGTGAGCTCTGCAGAGGACACAATGTAGAGCATATATTACATTTTCTATTGCTCTATTTCTCATGACTCTCGGCATAGATAAGCAAAAACCCAACAGCTAGTCTTTAGTGTTGTCTGACATCTGCTTCCTTGTGCCTTGTTAATTTTCATCAAAGATTTCTCAGTATACAGTAATTAACGCATTGTGCAGTGTTACCTCAATTCATGAACGCCCTTGCTCGCGAACAGCAGCATGTGCAAAATTTTATCTCTGTTGACGAAGTCTGCAACATGTGAAGAAAAGCACCCTGCAAGAGTATGGCCTCTAGAAATTAAGCTAGTCTCTTGTCTACTGCCTCTGACTTTGTCCATGTTGCAGTACACTCCTAGTTGTATTTATTTGTAGCATTGGTACGGCTTAGTTGGCCAGCTTCGGCACAAGGTGATGTTGACCAGGGTCTTGGCATGGTCATGCGAAGGGAAGGGATTCACCCAGGTCACGGGATCGAATCCCTGCCACGGTGGCCACATTTTGATGGGGGTGAAATGTGAAAACACCTGTGTACTTAGATTTAGGAGCACATTAAAGAACCCCAGGTGGTCCAAATTTCCCCAGTCCCCCACTACAGCGTTCCTCATAATCAGATCGTGCTTTTCGTACGTAAAACCCCATAATTAAATTTTTTTAAGGTATTCGCCCAGTGAGAGCTGTAGGTAACGTACACCTTCCAGAAGCACTGGGAATAAAATCGGATAGAAGCATCAACCTATCAGCAGTCAAGATAAGCAAAATACGTTTAGAGTATTGGTGGAAAAAAAGCAAGGAACAGATTGACATGACCGAATCCATGATCCTTTTTGTGGGGTGATCGCTCTACTAACTGAGCTAACTAGGTGGCTAGCATGTGGAAGTGCGAAAGCAAGTTAATCGGTAAATGATCTTACAAACCCCTCAGTGCAGAAACTTCCAACAAGAACACAAACACAGACAGAACAAGTGTTGAGTGTTCTTAAATGATAATTTCAAACGAAACTTTGCAGCTGAAAAAAATTCAAATTGGCTTGGGATTTGAACCTGGGAGCTGGACGAATTTTTCTTCAACTTCAAAGTTTTTTTTAAACTATCATAACGAATGCTATGTGCATGTACTGTGTATGTTTTCCTTTTTGGGAATTTACAGTAAGGGACTTTTTAAGAGGAGTTCTGTAGTGTTCTCGCCATGTTCCTAAAACTGATTTTGTTTACGACTGCAGCCC
Organism: Dermacentor silvarum; assembly: GCF_013339745.2. Lineage (NCBI taxonomy): Eukaryota > Metazoa > Arthropoda > Arachnida > Ixodida > Ixodidae > Dermacentor > Dermacentor silvarum. The sequence continues at coordinate 426,148,191 of NC_051154.1, forward strand.
ACACAGGCAGCAAAACAGCTGAGGTTGCAGGTGCAGCAAGGCGTAGAAGCGGAGCTGCTGTCGCAGATCGGTGTTTCAGGCACTGCAGAGCATGTGCAGAAGTGCACATGCTGTGAACAAGGCTGTGCTGTGCAAGCAGAATTGGGCCAGCATAAGCAGGAAAGGAAGGAGCTGATGGCGCAGCTGGAGCAATTGAAGCAAGATGCTGCTGAGGAGGCAGGGCGTCTCCATGAAAAGATCCTTGAGCTGGAAGCCAAGAATTCACGGCTTCAAGATTGCTTGACATCCAAAGTCTTTGCAACTGGTGAGTAAGCGCTCTTGTTTACCGAAGGCGAAATTAAATGTACTTGAATGAAAAGAGAACACAGCAGAAAATTTCCGCGTTCTACAGCAATACTTGCTTGGCAGTATATTGATGCCATCACACTTTCGCCTGTAAATCGTGCTCAGCAGGTGTTTATGCAATATAACCAATTATTCTCGCCAATGCACTGCAACTGATGGTGTGGGAGTGCAACCAATGTGACTGCATAAGGAGAGGTGTCCTCGGCAACTTGCGATATATCACACAATGTGTTGCCAATAGAGCCCTCAACCAGTCCACATACTCCCTGGCAGCAGCTGCCGTTAGCTGCGATAGGGTAGCTCGCTTAAAAGGGGCGTGGAAAGCTGTAACCCAACCGAAATAAGGTTCCAGCAGAGAACCTGTGCATGCATACATTCGGCAAAACTGCAGCATGGCAGTGTGTGGAATGGTGCTTACATGGACATGTTTGGGCTATAACCCATTTTTTGGGCTCAAGGATGGTCATGAAATGTATAATGTGGTGCCATTGCATTAATGGATACTTTGATGATTGTGCTGGTTTTCACAAAGCATAAGTTTGTCCCAAGTGAGCCCGTAAGTGGGCTCATACTGCTTGCAGCGCTAGCCTAGCTAGCGCTGCTAGCTAGCTAGCTAGCTGGCTAGCTAGCTAGCTAGCTAGCTAGCTAGCCTAGCTAGCGCCTAGCTCCCGCCTAGACCACGGCGGGAGGCTACTACAAGGCCAGAGTGCTGCACATGGCTGGTAAGTTCAACTCATTCGTTATTAAGCACACCTTAAAGTTTATACCACGCACCATTCGAACGATTTAATCTTCACCGGCGTGTGCTTTGTTCCACTGATTGTGCAGTAGGTAGCAAATGGCCGGCGCGTTACGTGACTTTTGGGTTTAGGCCCGGCTGCACACCACTCTGCCCGAGACGTATCCCTCCTTTGATTGGAGTCTCGGGCAAACTGCGACATGTCTGGAAGGGTCGTCGTTACGAAATGGGGATGGGGTGCAGCACGCCCTGCCTCGGGCGCAGAAGGTGGACACTGCCTCGCAGGACGAGCCATTGACGCAAATATGTGCTTTTGCCAGTTATCAGCAGAATTTTGGTTTTAATTTTTGGCCTAAATGTTCAATGGCTGCATATTTAGTCTGATGGAATGACATATGCCACAAGAGAGATTACCTGACCGCTGCATGAACAGGTATCTGTAACGCAGTGGACGTGGGAGCCACGCTTGCAAATGCTTCGCATTCATGAAAGGATGAAACGAGAGTGATGCCAGGGGGAGGAGACCAGAGGAACTGATATGCTGGCCTGATTTGTTGTTATGACACTTTAGTGTTTGTTACGAAACATTGCAGCCTTTCAGCAGTGTCAGCTTTGTAATACTTTGTTTAATGCAATGCAGAAACTGAAGAAGATATGGCATTACACACATCGAAAAGACTCAGAAAGCCTGTTGTGTCCTTAGAAAAGGGCAAGAAGAGGACCAAAGGAAAGGTATGGCAACTGATAGTTGACAAGATTTTAGTTAGATATGTTACTGACTTGTGTCATGGGGCTGTGTTGTTTTTGCAGGAAAATGGGGTTAAATGCTAGCATTTGTTACGCAAGTTAGGCTTGTTGAAGGCCTTACAAGAACATTGCGGCTCCGTCCAAGGGAAGTGAGCTCTGCAGAGGACACAATGTAGAGCATATATTACATTTTCTATTGCTCTATTTCTCATGACTCTCGGCATAGATAAGCAAAAACCCAACAGCTAGTCTTTAGTGTTGTCTGACATCTGCTTCCTTGTGCCTTGTTAATTTTCATCAAAGATTTCTCAGTATACAGTAATTAACGCATTGTGCAGTGTTACCTCAATTCATGAACGCTCTTGCTCGCGAACAGCAGCATGTGCAAAATTTTATCTCTGTTGACGAAGTCTGCAACATGTGAAGAAAAGCACCCTGCAAGAGTATGGCCTCTAGAAATTAAGCTAGTCTCTTGTCTACTGCCTCTGACTTTGTCCATGTTGCAGTACACTCCCAGTTGTATTTATTTGTAGCATTGGTACGGCTTAGTTGGCCAGCTTCGGCACAAGGTGATGTTGACCAGGGTCTTGGCATGGTCATGCGAAGGGAAGGGATTCACCCAGGTCACGGGATCGAATCCCTGCCACGGTGGCCACATTTTGATGGGGGTGAAATGTGAAAACACCTGTGTACTTAGATTTAGGAGCACATTAAAGAACCCCAGGTGGTCCAAATTTCCCCAGTCCCCCACTACAGCGTTCCTCATAATCAGATCGTGCTTTTCGTACGTAAAACCCCATAATTAAATTTTTTTAAGGTATTCGCCCAGTGAGAGCTGTAGGTAACGTACACCTTCCAGAAGCACTGGGAATAAAATCGGATAGAAGCATCAACCGATCAGCAGTCAAGATAAGCAAAATACGTTTAGAGTATTGGTGGAAAAAAAGCAAGGAACAGATTGACATGACCGAATCCGTGATCCTTTTTGTGGGGTGATCGCTCTACTAACTGAGCTAACTAGGTGGCTAGCATGTGGAAGTGCGAAAGCAAGTTAATCGGTAAATGATCTTACAAACCCCTCAGTGCAGAAACTTCCAACAAGAACACAAACACAGACAGAACAAGTGTTGAGTGTTCTTAAATGATAATTTCAAACGAAACTTTGCAGCTGAAAAAAATTCAAATTGGCTTGGGATTTGAACCTGGGAGCTGGACGAACTTTTCTTCAACTTCAAAGTTTTTTTTAAACTATCATAACGAATGCTATGTGCATGTACTGTGTATGTTTTCCTTTTTGGGAATTTACAGTAAGGGACTTTTTAAGAGGAGTTCTGTAGTGTTCTCGCCATGTTCCTAAAACTGATTTTGTTTACGACTGCAGCCCACACAGGCAGCAAAACAGCTGAGGGTGCAGGTGCAGCAAGGCGTAGAAGCGGAGCTGCTGTCGCAGATCGGTGTTTCAGGCACTGCAGAGCATGTGCAGAAGTGCACATGCTGTGAACAAGGCTGTGCTGTGCAAGCAGAATTGGGCCAGCATAAGCAGGAAAGGAAGGAGCTGATGGCGCAGCTGGAGCAATTGAAGCAAGATGCTGCTGAGGAGGCAGGGCGTCTCCATGAAAAGATCCTTGAGCTGGAAGCCAAGAATTCACGGCTTCAAGATTGCTTGACATCCAAAGTCTTTGCAACTGGTGAGTAAGCGCTCTTGTTTACCGAAGGCGAAATTAAATGTACTTGAATGAAAAGAGAACACAGCAGAAAATTTCCGCGTTCTACAGCAATACTTGCTTGGCAGTATATTGATGCCATCACACTTTCGCCTGTAAATCGTGCTCAGCAGGTGTTTATGCAATATAACCAATTATTCTCGCCAATGCACTGCAACTGATGGTGTGGGAGTGCAACCAATGTGACTGCATAAGGAGAGGTGTCCTCGGCAACTTGCGATATATCACACAATGTGTTGCCAATAGAGCCCTCAACCAGTCCACATACTCCCTGGCAGCAGCTGCCGTTAGCTGCGATAGGGTAGCTCGCTTAAAAGGGGCGTGGAAAGCTGTAACCCAACCGAAATAAGGTTCCAGCAGAGAACCTGTGCATGCATACATTCGGCAAAACTGCAGCATGGCAGTGTGTGGAATGGTGCTTACATGGACATGTTTGGGCTATAACCCATTTTTTGGGCTCAAGGATGGTCATGAAATGTATAATGTGGTGCCATTGCATTAATGGATACTTTGATGATTGTGCTGGTTTTCACAAAGCATAAGTTTGTCCCAAGTGAGCCCGTAAGTGGGCTCATACTGCTTGCAGCGCTAGCCTAGCCCTTTGGTTTTAGGATGCAAACTATCATCAAAAGTATGTCTGGTTATTAGTTAATCTAGGTCTGTAATTTTCACTCATCTGAAGGGAATTAGTTATACCTATAAAAGGCCTTGGGAACAATCACATTTACACTTTCCTCATGCCATTAGTTCCTAATATTTCGCTGTCTTGAAATAACTGCTAGGTCATCATTGTAAATAAAGTGAAATTTGTGAGCTTGTGTCAGCTGAAGTATATTCTGCTTCATTGATGAAGGGAAAGGTGCAGCTGCATTGTGCACTATTGGCCAAAGGTAACAGTTTGTCACGTGAAGTATGCCTGAGTGCCTATGCAAAAGCTAAAGCACATTAGCGAAGAATAGCAAAGAAACATTTGTGTGAGGTGTAACTTTTAAACCCCTTTGTTTTTGGTGATATTGCAATACCAAGGAATATTTCAGACTATTGTTAGCTAATGTGGAACATGGAGAAACTGCACGCAACAAGCAATTTTATCGGCTATTTAGTATGTCTGTAGATGTACATTGCATTCCTAAAAAAATTTGTTTTTGCCCACTTATTAGCATGCTTGTCAAGTAACCTCTATTAGTAAATCGACAGCTGCATGTGCCTATCTACCATGGGTCGCTGCCTAGTTTACCAAATCTACATTCCATTCAGTGGAAGCAATTAAGTCATCTGTACCAGGTATTGTAATAATTTCAGAAAGAAGGATATTCTACGCCTCCTCATTTGGTGTTTCGCTGGTGCCAGGGCATCCAGGACCAAGCGGAGGACAAGGAGCCAATGGCAAGTTGTATAGCGTGGAAATGTGTCATTCTTGTTAGCTTCATATTTCTGTCATTGTATAAAAGTCTTGACCTGGTAATGTTAGCACTTGGGTTTTGCTTATGGGGTTTTCACAAGAAATTATAACTGAAATTATGAGTTTGCTCTGTTTCAATTTGTAAGAACATTTTAAAAATTCAAATTTTTAACCTGTTTGCTGACAAAGTGTTCCTGCTTCTTGCTGCTCACTCTCGGTAAACACTCCATAATGGGGCTTTCTAGGGTCTGTAACATGCAGTGTGACTGCTGAAAAGGGGAATACTTAAGATGCTATTTGCAATGACAACAGCCATTCTAAGCATGACAACACGTCTTTATGGGCTTCTGTCAACTGGGCTTTCTTGAAAAATCCACTTATAACCCCATAAAAACTCCTTTTCTTCCAAATGGCTATATTTCAATAATACTGGAAGTCTTCATATAAACACCCGCTATACCCCATGTATTGTATGCCATTCGTGCAAATGGCACGTAGAAGACACTAGGGGAGGGTAACCCCCCCAAACAGGAAAAGAACCAATGGTAACAGGAAAACGATGATCTCGATTAGACGCGCCCTTTATCATCATGAAATGTGCTCCTGTATTTGATGGCGACTCGTGGATGGGGGGGGGGGCACATATTGCTGGTTTGGCCATGAGTTTGACTGTTCATATTTTATTTGATGCCAATAGCACAAAAGGCTGATTTGCCTTTTGCCAATAGCATTTTTGTATATTTTTATAATCTGGTTCATGACTCACTCCGTCATAGGTCACCTAAATTTGGATATCTTTGTTTTATCTCTAGGAGCCACTGCTGCTGTGCCTCCAGACCAGCTGCGACCAACAGGTGCTTCTGCAAATCACAGTAAGGATTAATGTTCTCTGTGGCAGTGTTGTTGAACCTTTGAAACATCACATATGTGAATGGTGATTGAAGTTTTGTCTTCAGGAACCACTGTTGCTCCAGCTGCAATGGGCCAGCGGCAGTCCACTGTTGCTCCAGCTGCAATGGGCCAGCTGCAATCGACTGTTGCTCCAGCTGCAAACCTTTGGTCACTCATCGGAGCCCAGTAAGGATCATTTTTCTCTGTAGCAGCTCATTAAATCTTTCAGAAGATAATGTGAGTGGTCATTGCACTTTTTATCTTCAGGAACCACTGTTGCCCCAGCTCCAAGTAGCCAGCCACATTCGACTGACTACTTGTCGGAGCCGAGTAAGAATAATGTTTTTCCTCTGTGACAATTCACTGAATCTTTTACAATCTAATTTGAGCTGTCTTAGCAATTCTGTCATCGGGCATTATTCCTGCTGCAGGTACAAGTTGCCGACCTCAAAATTCTTATATCCTGCCCATGTGTGCCACTCCAGAGCCAGGTAGGGAGATATTTTTTTGTGTGGCTCATATTGTCTTCAAATTGCACTTCCATGTCTGTGCTCATTTTATTGTGTAATTTTTACAGGAATTATAACTGCCATGGCACCTATGGCAGCTTTGTCACAGGAGCAAAGTAAGAGTATATTTTTTTTACAGCACTGTTCAGTATCGCGAACCCATTTTTTCCTAGTTGCGCAGTACTTCACACTCACTGATATTTGCTCATTCTCAGCAGTGCTTTCTCAATGCCATTACCTCAAAGATTCATTTGTGCCCACAGGCACTGATCATCATAAATTTGCAATTTGCACTTTTTCACATTTGCTCTTAGGAAGTCACTGATGCCTACTCATGCTAACATTGATTCATGCCCAGGCATATCACAAATTTCGAGAGATTGAAGCGGATTGTATGTTTCACTTTCTTTTTTCTTGACTAAATAGGTATGGTGGGCACACCATTCAAAAGCATGCAAGTCAAGTTTGTTTTTGACAGAACCTAGCAATTTACCAGAAAAAAGCTACCAAAGACCACCTGGTAAAGGCTACATTTTCATGCGGAGAGCTTTTTCTCAAATTTGAAAGTATCTGTGAAGCAACAGAAATGGAACATGGGACACGCAACTATTTTTGGCATTTACAAACGTATAGGAAATAGGTTGTATGGATTCCAGTTTTATGAGAAAAAAATGCCTTCTAAATATTTGAGAAATGCTACATTTTCCAATATTGTAAAACCGATTTCATCTTTAATTTTTCAGTGCCTGAAGATGGCTATTGCAGCCAAATTAAAAATTTGATGCCGAGTGACTTTGGTAGGAAAATGTTTTGTTTTACCTTAGTTGTAGTTAGGGGTGTGCTAATATTCTCAACTTTCAAATAACGAATCGAATATTGTCCTAATTGACTCGGTCTTTGAATCAAATAGTCCTTATTCGTAAATGCGAATATTTTTTAATACTTTTCAAGTGCATCAAAATGTCAACTACATCCTATTAAACATAAAATTGGAGCAAAAGTATAGTAAGTTTTCACCCCCCAGGCATAGGATGGACAAAGCATACGAACTTGCATAGTATAGCAGGCTTTGTCGCCGAGGTAGCCATACTTTACAGGCTATACAGCGATGATATGCACGCTCTGAAGAGTCCTGTGCATGCGAAAATAGTGTTTCTTTGCTCCTAATACTCCAGTTGTGCATTTAATAAATGCTTCATAACATGTGTTATGATGGAAACTTGCTAACTTTAAAGATACTAGAATGTGAACATTGTTTTACATTAATTGTGATAATGACTTCATTATGCACAAACTATTCAAAAACTATTCCGTTCGATTCGCTCTGGCACGATTCGATTCGTATTTGACTCGTCTCAAAAATCACTGTTTGCACAGCCCTAATTGTAGTGTGTGGTCCCTGTAATGTTTCTCATTACACTGCATGCAATGGTGCACACAGAATTGACAGTACAATGCCGTGGTGATTTCCTGTGTGGTGAGAACGCTAAGTCGTGGCAGGGTGTCATGCTTACAGTCAGGCTATTAATGTTATGGGTACTTAGCCAGTTGAAGTGGTTGAATTTGCGAGTAGGATGTGAGCCCGCAAGAATTTTATGAGGGTGGTGTGGGTTCAAAGTGGTGAAGTGCCCCTCTGACAAAATATGTCCTTTTAGATCCGAGCCAGTTCGGCTTAGTACATTTGCATCTGGACAAGTTGATATTGCAACTTTGACCACTCGAAGCATGCGTGATTCCATAGAAATAAGTCTGACATCCATATAAATGCTGCCTTGCACGTAGTGGTTTAGAAGTTGCATCTTTTCTGCTCAGCAGGATCAGGACTTCAGTTTGAAATATTTAATTCTGTTTTGAGAACAAACAGTACTTGTGTCACCATGCTGAACCCAGATATTTCCTTAAGCATGCATTACATCCAAATACAATGTGCGCTGACTAACAGTACATATAGAGCATGCTTGACCCTATCTGCAGCTAACATAATGGATTGCCTTGCTGAAGGCCCATGTGCCATATTCAGAGTCAATAACCGTAAAAGCTCCGACACTGTATCGACAGTTCTGTGCATGCTGTTGTGTGCAGTGCAGTGAATACAGTGCAGAGCATTGTCATAACTTATTTTTTTCTTGAGTCAAATTCTGTTACACTTGCTGGAGGAAATGTCAATGCGTGTGCCTGTGAAAAGCATAGCCTGCAGCATTTTTCTGGGGATCTCAATATGCAATTTAGGGCTGAGCACTAATAAACTAGTGTTGTCAACATTATAATTTTTTTCTAACACATTTCACATTACTAAGTTCCCAACCTTTCTAACTTGAATTTATTTATTTCGTAGAACCAGGACCAAACATTAAAACTTACTTCTAGAAAAGGTAACAATTTTATAACTCAAATTTTTAGCATAATGCAGTTATTTGAAACTACAAAACAAAGAAATTCAAAGAAACACTAATTAATTGATTCAATTTGTATTCATGTGGGATGCTTATTTTTGTCGATTTTATCTTGGACCGTACTTTAACTTCTAGTAGAAAATTTATATGGCACGGAGTATACTGTCATGGGTGAGATCTTTTTGAAATGCAGTTTATACTCATGACTGTTCATAAAATTTATAGCCAAGCACCATCACTGGTATGCCTGGCATACCATGTAACACAAATCAAGGAATGCTGTGGCGTTGCTTTGGACAACCCTATTTATGAAATAATCTATAATATCATAATGTGAGGCTTTGTCCAAAGGTAAAAGTGCAGGACACCAGGCGCATGTCACAACTGTGTCATGCACTGACAGCAAAGCTGATGATGATGATGGCCATCTCTGGTATGCCTTGCATTGAACAACTCGGAAGCATTTTGATCACACATCGTTAGGCCTTGCTGTCAGCGCATGACACAGTTGTGACATGTGCCTGGTGTCCTGCACTTTACCTTTGGACAAAGCCTCACCCTATGATATTATAGATTATTTCGTAAATAGGGATGTCCAAAGCAAAGCCACAGCATTCCTTGATTTGTGTTACATGTAGTGGTTCTGCTTGGCTGCTTTTATGGCAGTTGCAACAGTGTACTTAGATTGTTTTTTCAGACATTGGTTTTGCTGATTGCTACCCATACCAGAGTCCCTTGAGTTTAGGCAGAAATAGTTGCCTATGTATTGAAAATTTCAGTGTCATTGTACTGGTCATGTTTGCAAGGTAGCAGTGTGTGGCATGTCCCACACAATGTTTCTGGCGTATTTTTGGTTTATATGCCCTGGCAATGTGTAATGGTGTCATTATGCTCTTTCATTAGCATGGAACTCCTATATGGCTTTTGAAGTCTTAAATCCTTACCTTTTATCAAACCTGGTAATTCAAGGGAAAAGTTGTACATTTTCTTTTGTAGTTGACATGGACATGTCAACTGGAGAGGCCATGGATGTTGTCATCGGATCCTCAAGAGATGACGGAAAGGTAATCTTAAAAGTCATAGAATTGTTTTTGAGGATCCATGTTACATTTACGTGCTAAAAGTGCTCATACGTTTCAGAATGGGGCAAAATACTGAGTTATGTCCCTTTTCTTCTTACTGAGAAATCTGCCATTAGTTGGCCCAACCGGCTTCGATTAAAAACTTTTAAGCGACTTTTATGCGCTGCACAAAGAATAAGACAGCGGCATGGCGTTGCCAGTAAACGACAGCCTGAGCTCAAGGTCGTGTGCTGTTACTGAATTCCGATTGCGCTCGAGCCATTCAGGCGATGGTGACAGATTCTAATCGCACGTAACATAAAATGTTCTATGATGTCAGAATTAGTTTGGAACAGGTACATGGGCAGATCGTAGCCGTGAATGAAACTCTTGCTTGAAGGGAAGTATTGTCATTTTTCATGTATCGCAAGCTTTGCTAGTTTTCGTGCGTATTATTCCAAAGTGCAACAAAGTTTTCAAACCCGATTTTCGTTGTCAATATACCCTTTGAAAATCCAAACTGATTATTATGCCCGACTGACTTAGCACTGCGCTTATTAATCTCTAACGCGTACAAGCAGAGTGAGGAGGATTGATGATCCGTTGCACTCACTACCATACTTCCTTGGCGAACTGCGACGCATAATAGTATTTGAATCGTGAGCTTTCTTTGAAGCAAATGTAGCCGTTCTAACTCGCGAATATGTTTATGAGAAATAACATTTAATTTTCGCTTTCACTCAGCACTGCTGTAGTATAGAGCTCAGAAACGATCTGAAAGTTGTATTGACACAGAAAGCTGCCATCTTGTTTTTTTTTTCTGTTGCACTAACTTCCTAATGTCCCATTTATCACGGCTGGAAGCCTGCTTTGCTTCAGAAAACAAAATTACTTCTGTGGCATGGCCCCTTTGTAAGCCGAGCAGCGCTGAGGTAGCATCCTTAAGCAAATGTTAGAATTGCCAATAGCTGTTGCTATCAGCATGCGAAATCCATTGGCAAGAACTCGAATTATGTGGTTATGTGAATAATTTGCCGTCTATAAATATCAACACAGACAGTACAATCATGGTTACTGGTCATAAATATTTTATTCTTTAAACCAGAACAAATATTTTATATGTGCTTATGTTCTCATGGAGGTCCTAATAGGCACCGATTATATTTGCAATAGATAAATGAAAATGCTATAAATCTTGTAAACAGAACAGGCTACTGAGAATCACACGCACACACACAGGCCGCTGAAAATATGAGGAATGGCAGTAGGCCTGAGGCACGGCTTGTCCCTTGGCAACGATATACGGCGTCACCGTTTATCATGAAATCGTCCGTAAGGAGATGGATGATGGATGAAAGTGCTTCGCGCACACACGCACATGCTTGGACTCGAAGCTGAAATCGTCCGTTTCTTGCCGTGGTATGGCTCGCTTCCAACTCTTGAAGTGCTCACGAACAGTCGGCATACAAAATAGCGATACGTTTTCGGTAGTGACTTTGTAGCCAGAACGGCCCCCCGACGCACAACATTTGAACGGCATCGTCAGGCAAACGTGCCACTTCAATTGTAGAATGCAAGAATCCGGATCTTGCCTAAACATCAATCACAAATATAAAGTACGCGTCCAAACTTTCAGCCCGCGTTGGCCGCATCTGCAGTCTCCGGGTTTAAAGGCACGTTCACACCGAAGGCGGGGCCGGCCAAAGCAGGCAGGCGGGTGCACGCAAAGCGTTGAAAACCTCCTCGCCGAGCAGGTATACCAGGCGGAAAATGAGGCGGCGAGTCCGATCGCTCTCGGAGTGATTTTTTCCGCCTCGCTGGAATTTCCCGCTTTGCCGCAGCCAATCAGAAAGCCAGACGACGGTGGCACTGGTGTATCTCGGCGCGAGATCTGCGCGCGAGCGGACGAACGGTGCCACAAGATGACGACACGTCCCCTGTGAAAGCGCTCGATGCTCCGCCTTCTCGGCGGCGCCGGCAACCAGGCAAACCGTCTGGTCTGAACAGGCCCGCGCGCTCACCAACTCGCCGCGTTGAAAACCCGCTTGGCCGCTTAGACGCTCCGCTTTCGGTGTGAACGTGCCTTAACACGGAGAAAGGTGGCCTCTCAGCTGCCGTGGCGCCGCAGCGCGGCGGCTTCATGCGGCAAATCAAGCTCTCCCATAGAATGACGGCAGAGTTTCGTGACCAGAAAAGTATTGAGGGACTATGGTACTATCATGCTTGTCGCTTCAACGTGACCTATAAGCGGCAAAAACACGGCGCGCGGCAGACTTACCTCATCGCAGATTGCTTTCAAAACATGGCCAAGGCGATTGTATCCCCGAAGTGGATCGTCGCAGATTAAGTCCTGCTTCGGTCCACTCAAACCGTTCCGCATTGCTTTGCTGGCGAAAATCCTCTCCTTCTGTTTGCGCCAGTCCCGAACTCAAGTTTCGGATTCTCCGAACGCTCGTGATGCGGCCCGATTTCCGTCCGTCTCCGCACACATGATCACTTTCCTTTTAAATGCGGCGTCATGATGAACTTGATACTTCATGCTGATAGAGCAGACGCAGCGAATGTGAAGACAGACGGTAGACTATTGCTAAGCACACGTGTACTGCAGCACATGGAGGCTGCTATGGTAGCTAGGCTCGAGAGTAGCTAGGCTCGACGCGTGTGCGAGGTGGCAATTTTGAAATGTCGACTGCTATATGGCAACGCAGATTTAGGGTCGTACTCAATTCTAATGCGCACGCAATTTTTGGACCGAATCTAACGTGCAAAAAAAAGTGCACGTTAGATTCGAGTAAATACGGTACGACAACAGACACAACATGCAAACAGCATTTATTAGCTGCGAACCATCCCAGCCCATGCAGTGTTGTCGTTGCTGCTAGCCTTGTCGCTTCTTATCATTGCCAGCATATAAGAGCACACCATCTTTGGTGCCATCTTAGATGCTTAAATGCACACTTTAGATGCTGCACTCAGTGAAAGCATGCAATCAAGCTTCCTGGCATGTTGTCCCATGCTGTAGTGACCCAGCTTCATCACTCAGCCACATCGCAAATTATTTCCACAGGCAATCTTCAAACGCTTGTTGATAGACGTCAAGTGGCTGATGCTGGGCCTGTCATGCCACCTGGTATGGTAGCGATGTCCGTTTAAGCTTGGGAGAGTACAGCCTTCGTGCTGTCAGTAACGTGCCCACAGTACGGATTAAAAACAAGGGGACAGTTCTTGGACGGCATTGCCCCGCCATTCTAATTCACTAGTGAAACGGGCCCTCGTCATCCACCCATTTGCATTTGCCTGCGTGGCAGCATTTCTGGGAAAGGCTTCCTAAGCAGGCGGTATCTTCCTCTTGTAAATTATGTATGCAGGCAGCTTATGTCGATCAGCTGTGCCACACAGTATCATGGTCGCATGTTGCATTCCGCAAGCGGCCGAGCACATCGTCCCTCCTTTGGCGCCATTCTCATTGGCTTGCCACACCACAGGCATATCAAAATAAATGAAAAGGGGTCAGTTTACAGCACTCTACTGCAACCACCTTTGGTTGGCTTGAGTGGCCAAGTAGAAAATGTGACCCTGGTATACAGGGTGTTTCATTTTAGCGACCCAAAATTTTTTAAAATTGCCTGTGGCAGCTAGCACAATTCTAATCCTTGATGTAAACTACTCGATGAGGTGGCCATTACTTCCATGAGAAATCAAAATGGCTTATTGAATAATTAATATAATTATGTTAACTCTTTAACAAATTAGATTACAGCACATATTTCAATGTACAAATTATAGCCGGTGAGTTTGCAAGGCGTATCCACTTGGAACGAATTTTCAGGACTGAACCAGCTTTTAGGTACTAGTTTTTAAAGTGTACGACGAAATGCATTGGCGTTCCAGTTAACTTTTTGAAGAAAACATTGTTTTATGCATTGAAGCACAAAAGTAACCTGAACACCAATGCATTTCGTCGAACACTTTGAAAAATTAATATCTCGAAATTAACGCAGCCCAGAAAATTTGCTCAAAGTGGATACGCCTTGGAAACTCACTAGCTACAGTTTGTAATTAAGATATGTAGCATGAAATAAAAAGTTAATTAGCGTAATTATGTCAAGTAATCAATTAGGCATTTGGATTTCTCGTGAAAGTAATCGCCGCCTCATCGAGTAGTTTCGATCAAACATTAAAATTGTGGTGTCTGCCACAGGCAATTTTTAAAACTTTGGTGTAGATAAAATGAAACACCCTGTATACTTGCGTCCGCATTTTTGTCTAATATGTTTTTAGTTGTTGGGTTTATTGTTGCTTAGCGCTGTACCCACAAGTTCTTCTGTAGAACAGTGCCCCATGAAAGCACAACTATGCTTGCTCTCTGTGGATACAAATGTATGAGAAGTGTTTGCAGATCATCTGCATTTGCTGGTGGTTGTGAAATTAGAGAGTGTAAAAGTGACAGCAATGGGATAGCAGGCAGAAAGAAACAAACAGCTGTGTGCGAGACTAGACTGATGGCTCCTTTAACGAAGCCGCCATAAAGCATTCCCGATGCATGTGGAGATGCCATTTTTGCTTTCAAACTCCTGCGTCTTCCAAGCCCATAAAAAGATCGCTGCCACACAGATTTTGATGCAGGAGTGTTTAAAAGACTTATAAAAACTTTTACTGTATAATTTAGTTCTGCTCATGCAGGTTGGCCTTCCGCAACTAATAAATATGCCAGAATGCCAGAAAACTGCAGTGTTGAGAAAATTCATAGTGTATATCGTCCAGCATAATACCTGTTAGCTACAAGCTACGTATGTGTTATATATTGCAGGTGTATGCTGGATCCGGTCAGTGGATTGATAAGGCAGCTTGGGGGACATTGTTCCGGGCCACGTCTGACTCAATGTTCTGCCGTATGGCGTCCACGATGTATTGGACTCCTGACGAGCTTAAGAACAGAAGCGTGACCGGGACTTTGTCCAACAAGTCACGTTCCATGGGAAAGACTGAGGCCAGACCAGCCCTGACACCAGAAAAGCTGTCATCCTTGAAAAGTATATGAATATACTGTTCCAGTGAAAATAATTTTTCAAATTTAGCAGCACTACTTTTAATGCAACCACTGAAGATGCTGCTATGCTTGACAAAACAGTGCGCTTAACCTGTATTGATCTGCCATCCTTAATGATAACTCCTCATAGTATAGTGGGCTTTTTACTATTGAATGTAATATTGCTACAGAAAACGTAGAAACTAATGGTTCATTTTGACCAAATTTTACATAAGGGAGACATTTAAAACATGTCTGCTATTAGTCTACATATAGTTGTAGTAGTCTGTTTCATTCTGAATAAATTAGAATTTTATGCTGTCTCAATGTGCTATGAGCACAAGCATAGCAGCATAGTATCTAGTGTGACTGAGAATTCCTTGACAATGGCAAGTGCAGTGAAATTATATCAGAAGGAAAATGCATATTGTAGGAGCGCTACTTACGCATAAGTTCGCTACACTTTTTGGAAGATGATAAACAAGCCTAAGTGTTAACAATTGAGAGCCCAAGTGCTGATCAGGATACTTTAGTCTATCATTACCTTTTATCCTTAATGGCTCTTGACAGGTGCAAGCTGTGCGCATTAGCTGGCCTGCTCATGTATGGATGGCACATGCAAAAAGCCACAGTAACCACGAAGCTAGTGCTAAAGCACTGTGTTGCAATTAACTGCTACTGAAATATTTCATGTTGAAGCTATAAACAGGATTTGAGGCATGCGAGTGAACATGGAAAAGTAACCTGCAATTTGGTTATTATATTGAAAATGCAGCTTTGCTAAAATATTTCGTCGAACCTTTTGCATATTGTTGGGAACTTGAACTGAGCATGCTGGAAATAATTGTTTACATGCTTTCATTACTTCTATACCTATGATTGCTTTTCTTGCGCAGGCCTCCTCCGGATCTTTATGGGCAACGAAGTCACACCGGAAGATGAAAAAAAAAAGAATGAAAGATGTGCGCAGGCACCTGGCACAGAAACTTGCTGATGCACAAAGGAGGTAGTGTTACTGGTACCTTTAGCTACAGGGTCTGTCCCAACAGTTTGTGCAGTGAGTCAGTGAAAACGCCGCAGAGGGTATAGTGGCATGAACTGCTCAAACTGCTGGGACAGATCTTGTATATTGACCTTACCAGCTTAGCACTTCTACCTTCCTTTGTGTGTTAGTGCTTACTGTATTTACTCCAAAACAGGTCCAACATGAGTATTTGTCGACCATTATATAATGAATTGAGAAATTTAAAAAAAATTAGTTAGCATTAAGTAGATATCTTTTTAGCAGTAATTAAGGTTTATTTCTCTTCGGGGTCTTGGGTGGTGGGAGGGTGCCTCAGTCCAGGGTTCGACTGGTCTCTAAAAATTTAATTATGGGGTTTTACGTGCCAAAACCACCATATGATTATGACGCATGCCGGTTTACGTTGGACCGCCTGGGGTTCTTTAACGTGCACCTAAATCTAAGCACACCGGTGTTTTCTGCATTTTGCACCCATGTAAATGCAGCCGCCGTCGCTGGGATTTTGACTAGTCTCTGTGGCTCGCTGGGCTTAATCGAGAAGAGCTCTCTGGCTCTAGGTTTTCGCTAGCAAGCCAAATGACCCACTGCCTGTTACTCGGCATTTGCACCGTAACGGGCGAATTTACAATTCGGAAGTCGTAGCTTACATATTCACGTTACGTGGACGAGAATTGGCCACTCCCTACACCAAGGACAGGTATCCCCTTAGAGCACAGGGCTCAAGATCAGCTTCGCTGTTTCACAGGGATATGTGCCATTGCGCTTGGACCCTTTCTGCACTACCGCGCAGGAATTTTCTGTATGCATCTTACGAAGTATTTGGAAGTGTGGATATGTGCTTTTAAGCAGTGCCAGTCCCTGGCCTGTTTCCATGTAAGGTCGAGGTGTAGGCAGCTGTATTTCCGTCTATTTTCTTTTTCGGGGATGTTGTGCAGGTGGATTGGAAGTTCCTCAAAGGGATCCTGGAGCAGTTTGGTCGGCCTACCCATTTCCCTTGAGCCCCGACTGTGCCGGGCACCACATTATCGCGTGGCCCCATTCTAGTGTGGTTCCACGAATGTTGTGTGGAATGGTACCTCTTAAATATGAACGGCGTGCTGCCTGGGAGTACGTCATGACAATAGAGCTTGTTCGGCCTCTGCATCTTGAAAGGCTAGCGCTATGGCTGCTGCCTCTGCTGTGCAGGCCAAATGGGTCCGAATGGAGGCAGTTATACGTCACTGTGGACTGATTGAGGGCCACTATTGTAAATTTGTCTGTTGCCACACTACGCGTGTCTGTGTAGGATTTCTTCTTGTTTTGTAAGGTCTTCGATCGCACTTTTCTTCTGCTTTGGTTATGTTCCATGCTCATGTTCTTTGGGATTGGTGAAACAAGTTTTCCCTCTTGTGTGTCTTAAGTAGCAAAGCCGTTTCTTGCCTATTGTACTGCGCACTCACGGGGTATCCCACCCTTCCTAGTTCTGTTGAATTCAGATGCTCTCGCTGTGCCACAACTACCACTGGGGCATATTATTCGTATGTGTCGTAAATACCAAGAGCGTCCACTTTCTTGATGCTCGTGTTCTTTGGTAGCCCCAGGACAGCCTCATATGCTGACCTGATGATGGCGTTCACTTTGGTTGTCTTGGCCTTTAGTTTTTTAAAAGGGAGGCAAGTCAATACTTCAAGCTGCATCCTCTTCGTACTTGCCCGAGAAGTCGTCCTTGATAGATGCTAGCTGCACAGCTAGGCGTCCTTGGCACCCCAAATGACGTCTTTAACGCCATCGAGTGCGTTGTATGTGCAGCATCTTTTAAGGGGGGGGGGGCAGTCTGAATAATCTCAGCTGGCAGGCCCACACGCACATTCTTGACCCATGTTGAGACTTTTGCTGGTCACCAATGGTGGTCCCCAAACATTCTTTATTAGATTTCTTAATACTGGTTCTTTCTATTTTTGGTGTGTTTTTACTACAAGTAGACCAGTGAAGCAGGTGCCCACGTGCTGCTTGAAGAACGCAAGTGTACGTGACAGAGGAACTACATTGCCTTGGTACTTTTGCTAGCTTTCGTCATTTATATAGGTACAAATTTGTTGGACCTATAACGGTAAATACGGTAGTTTTATTTTGCATGTATGATGGCTGGGTGTAAAAAACTGTGCAATAAAACATTGAAACCATTAGTCCAAGGTGTATTTTCTATACTAGGAACTATCGGGCAGCATATTCAAGCATATGCTTGATGCGCAGACCACTATAGGGATCGCATTCTCGGAAAATCACTTTCGGAGGTAGTTTCACTTAAGCGAGAATCGGCACTGTACGCCTGCGCACAAGCGCCGGGCAAATGCAAGAAGCTCTCGTGGGTCGAGTCGTGAAATCTCGCGAAAGTGAAAATATCGCTGAAAGTGATTGCCAGAGAATACTGCCGCAAATGGCGGCGATTAGTACGTTCCGACAGGCTTACAAGCCGACAAACGGACCCGCCTACAGGCCGACAAACGGACCCGCCTACAGGCCGACAAACGGTCCCGCCTACAGGCCGACAAACGGTCCCGCCTACAGGCTGACACGCCGACAGGCTTACAAGCCCACAGGCCAAAATAACATATAGCTGACAAGCCGACAGCCTGTCGGATTTCTTGACTGGGAGTGGCAGAACCCCGGCTTACATTTAGGGATGAAGTTGTAGAAAAGCACATCGGTAGATCACCATGCTCGTGCTTTAAAGAGTGCGGCAACATACTATAGTGAAGGCATAGGTGAACACTACCGTACACGCCGCGGCCCGCCATTTAATCTCACTTTTGAATCTCGTATCGTCATTCGGATACAGTGATGGAACTCGAGCCAATAATTTCGGCGCGAATGTAAATTTAGATACGGTGGTTACTGGCTTTCAGGAATACGATAATACACGGCCACTGGAAGCTTTTTTTTCATTAAACAGAAATTGTTGACCCACAGTGCTAACGCTCATCATATTTTCACACGGAATATGCCATCTTTATTGCTTTATTCGGCTTCATTATAATTATGTCATTTCTTAATCGACAATTTAGGCATCCTTGTTTAGAAATATATGCAAATTTAGACTTTGTCTAATTGTGTTTCAGCACAGTGCATCTACAACGTAGGCTTTCCTTGTTTTTTTTTCGCCCAGAATAAAGTATGATCTACTTGATTATTCACTTTAATTCGCCGACAACGCACCTAGTGCTTTCAAAAACATATACAAGGCTGCGAACACGAGGGTCCAGCCACTTAACGAGTGGAAATAGCATTAAAAAATTTACTGAGGCAATAAAATGCTCTGCCTTTCTATTTTGTTTTTCATATTCCCCTCCCCAGTGTGAGAAATTTTGCAGCATCCGCGAAGACTTCAAGCATTTGTCTAAGAACAATATACACTTGAAAGTCTCAGTTTAATTAGTTGGGCTAATTGTGAATTAACCTACGGCAGAATATTCAACTCGCTTGAAAATATAACGAAGCAAATTAATGGAAACCAGTAGTAAGTTGCCCTGTGCCTTAAGATACAAAAAAGTTGCAAATGAGCTTTTCAGAATTTATTTGCTACAATTTTATCGAGGTACTCTAAGTTTTCTTGAAAACTTATTTCATTTTTGTTTTTCCTTTAAAATGATCGCGCCGAAAATCTAGATATTTTTGTGCAGCAACAAAATATTGCAGTCGACTCTGCCTCTAGGCACGTCTTCCGCTTTTGAAAAAGTAACGAGCTCTATCGAAACTCATCTCATTGATTCCCGTTAAGGTTAGCTCGGATACCTGAAACAGTCTAATGAATGTTTTTGCAGCGAGTGTCACACCAATCCAATAGTTTTCCATTTCTTTAGCGCGACTGCACTGCATATATATTTCTAACTCTTTTTCAGGTTGATTCGAATCTGTGATGCCTAGCAACTCTTGAAGTGTGCCTTTCGCCGCTATTCCCACCCATCCAAATGTGTTTCCCCTTGTCGATTGGCGGCGCCGCTGTCGAAATCATACCGCTACCTCCATCAAACTTCAGGTCGTCCATCACATGCCTGAGCACGATCACCTCTAGGAATTCGAGGTGTTAATAGGCTGGGAACAATGTGGGCAAGAGTTCGTTAGTGTCGCGAAGACGAAAGAATTCCTGCAGAACCCATGTTAAGATGATTATCGAAGTTAATGCGATTAACATTCACACAATCTAGCGAGCAAGAAGCGACACACCTTGTTAGCTAAGACACCTTTATTTAGAATTCGTAGTGTTTCCCCTGATGTTTCAAGTGATTCGGATATATGCGGCCATGCACTGTCTCCCTAATTGACCCGCTTTGTTATGACCATGCATCGCTCGCCAATGTTACCTCACGATGGTAGAACAAGGACCGCAGGCCGACGGTGCATGCAGTGACGACGATGGAATTACGAGGTAGGAATGCTGTCGATAGAATGACGAAGGCATATGAGGACGACGGCATGACGACGATAAGATGATTCTGAAGCTGATGGTGATAAATAATTGCGACGGAATACAATGCCATGACGCCGGTGTTCTAATCTCGATTGATTGACAATAATTGCACAATACTAGCGGAATGAAATAGAAATTATGCTGATGGAACCTGAGGGGGTATCACCACCAAAGAATTTAGTAATTTTTAGCCAACCAGACACGCTTCTGAATAACATACCAGCCTTCTCCCTTTTTTTCTCCTATTCCTTCCCAAGACGCTTTACAAACATGTCCTCGGCCGTTGAGCTCAGTACGCCGGTGCTCTAGCTCATTAGGCCATGATCACACATTTACAAACGTATGTTGCCAACAAGTATATTATTCAAGCTCGAACTTAGAGGGAACATTGAACTTGGGGGCTCTTATCGAAATACATGGGAAATCGGCAATAGTTTCTCAGAGCAACCGATCCACCAAATCTTATGAGTTATGTTGAATTTAGAAAACAAAGTTAAAATGTAGTGATTGCAGAAAGGGATATATTATTATAGGCCGTCTACTTTTTTTACGTAAAATTTTAAAGAATTGCCAAATTTTCTAAAAAGAAAACTTGACTTATAGAGCTATGTACCTCAGCAGCTAAAAATGATATCGGAATTCTGTAAACTGCACCTAATAATACATCGAAAGCAGATAGCAATCATATATCATACACCATCCGGAAATATACCACTATGTTGTGAATGTTGCATTTGAAAAACCCTTCCAAACATTATAACAAATTCACGTAAGTTTTAAGGCATAGCAAAAAAAAATTGTTCGCTTTTGATGCTCCAACGGGTGCAGTTTATATAAATGCCACATTTGTTTTTAATGGCTGAGTTGCGGATTTGGAAACTTCATGCTTTTATTTTTTTTTCAAATTTACGAACATCCTGCGATTCTTTGAAAACATTACACTATATAAACGAAAATTCTATTTGCTGCAGTCTCTGCAATTTAACTTTTCCTCTTAATGCAACACATTTTATTCAAATCGGTTCAGCGGTTTTCTCATAAAAGCATTCCTGCATTTTACGTGTATTTGAGAATCCGGCATCGAAGATAGGCCCGAGCCACGGTGTAAGACCTCACCTAAAGAGTATATATCTTACACCGTGGCCCGAGCTAAAGCTTCTTCTTAAACAATGGATCACGCCAGTTCTATAGGAAACCCATGAAACAGAACCCGGACGGATATGCAAGACCGTGGCCACAGTGGTGCATAAATAAAATGTCTGCTCAAGAAAAAAATATATATTCAACGGAAGCTTCACGGGAGCCTTCATCTCGGCCAGACATCTCTCCAGAATGCGGCTTAGCTTTCTGGCCAGGTGTCTAGCAAAACCGTCGATTCATTGTCAGTAGAGCAAGTAGCTGGCCGTCTTCGAGATAACGCTGATACACAAGCGCGCTCGTTTCCAAGCACCAAGGTGAAGCCACAGCTTCAGGGTGTGTTTCTTTGTATTGCGCTTTCTTTAGTTGTGCGTCATAGCATACGTCATAGCGGGAATTTCGAATTCTTTAAGGTCGATACGCCACGTGGTGGCGAAAAAAGGGAACTGTACGAAATGTCCCTAATTGCTGGTATTGAACGCCAGCCTAACCATGCGTTCCTCAGACATTGTAGAGCGCAAGTAGTCTTTTAGTAAACTCTTGTTAAAAAATATTCTCTCTGCGCTGGCAGTGGTCACTGCAAGCGGTGACTGGAAAGGTGACTAGAATCTGCAGCAGTTTGTACACATTTACATAGAACCTGCCGTCGCAATCAGAGAGGGCATCTATTCCGGTGCTACTAAAAACACTCCTTTGATGTGATTGGCATCCTTGTTTAGGTACCTTGCACAAACAGTAAGCTGTTCGATTCCAGCAATATCCGTCGTTTCGTCAGCAAGTAGGGAGAAGCAGCCTGCAGCGTTTACTTTTGCATGTAGGCTTTCTTTGACAATTTCGCCACAAATTTCTATAATTTTGTTTTGTACATCTGGGCTTAAGTACGAGGCATTACTGGGACAACTTTCCAAATGGTTCTTCAGATATGTATCTCCACAATCAGCTCGCATGCGAAGAAACGCTCTGAAAATAGCAGTATTTTCAGCGTGGGCTTTGTTTCAATCCATAGGACCATTGTCCCTATGGCAACAGAGAGCCAGGCCTTGTCGCCCGCGAAAAACAGCTGCCTCAATAATAGGACGATAACTTTCTTCAGTTTTCTCTTACTTTGCCTGCCCTGGTCCAGCTTATCGATCACATAGGGCGCGCTTCCTGAAAATGTTTGGAGAAAATTATCAGCTGTCAGGTGACAGTAACGGTGATATTGAGTATTTTCGCGCGTGTGGAAGATTGCGAGCGCGTGCTTCCATTTCAGAAACGGCTTGGACACGAGGGCTCCAGTGCGCGCATGTTGGCCAAGTATATAAGAACATTAAACCTATAAGTTCCAGAATTGAAAATCTAAAGCACATATTTGGATATACCAGTGCACCTTTTGCGTCAAAAGTTTATGAGAACTTTATATCCATGAAGTTCCGGAATTGAAATCCATGCGCTCCGTAGATTTCGCAGCCGCTGCGAGTTGCCGCAACGCGCCCGCTCGCCATCGAAAAGCCCTTGAAAGTCTGTGCTCGGATGGGGCTCCTTGCGTTATGTGACTCCAGGTGCTTGGGCGTTGCCACGAAATCCAGCCCGAGTTGGCAATGTTCATGCCAAAATGTGTTTTAGAGTGTGAAAAA
Source organism: Dermacentor silvarum (assembly GCF_013339745.2). Taxonomy (NCBI): domain Eukaryota; kingdom Metazoa; phylum Arthropoda; class Arachnida; order Ixodida; family Ixodidae; genus Dermacentor; species Dermacentor silvarum. The sequence goes on from NC_051154.1 coordinate 426,171,255, forward strand.
GACATTGTTGACAAAATCCAGAATGATTCCCGGCGCCGGTGGTTGTTCTGGTCGGCGGTGCATGCGAGAACGAAAAAATATCTGGGGGGGGGAGGGCTGAAGCCCCATCAGCCCCCCCCCCCCCCCCCGGCTACGCACCTGCGTACCGGCGCATCAAATTATTTACTCCGACGCTGTACTTGATGAAATACACTTGGATCAAACTTTCAATTCCTCTGTTTCTGTTGTTTGTGAGATTGTAATTTGTTTAGATGTTTCATATGTATTGCTACATTTGAGTTCGGTGAGCAGCGGCCATGATTTGCTTGAAAATGCCGCGGTTGCACGAAGTCATGTCATTGGCCTATTTAGTGATCGCTTAAATACACAATGAGGCGCTTAGAAAGAGCCGCGAAGCAATACACGTACGAACAGAGCGCCTATGACGTGTGTCTATGTGTGTCTGTCTTCGTGACCATTTATTCACTTTGTTTTAGCAGAGGACAATGTTGGGCAAGTTGGTGCATAGCTTTAACGAAATATTTGTGGCGTCAACTGGCAGGAAACAAAAGAGTGACACGACAGGTGATCGTAGGATAGGTGATAGGACAGGATACGTGAGGGGACAGATAGGACGCTATCCCTCTTGTGTTTCCTGTCACTGACTTTGAGCGACAAATCTTTCATTAAACTCTTCCCTTTGTTTCACGTTCTAACGGCTGCGGCTGTTCTACAAAATCCGTTGTCTTGCAGGACCTCCAAGTGAGAAGGAAAACAAATGACGGTAATCATGCAGGGATCGTCTACTAGAAGGGTTACGAGAAATACAGCAGCGGCTGCAGCAGATGGCGCCCACGTACACTTGAAGACTGTGCGTTACTCAAGAGTTTAAATGTGAGGATTATCCGACATTACAGCTGTACCAGATTAGTAGAGGAACATAATTTCTAAAAAGTCTTACGCTTTTTACATCTCCAAGGGAGCCACGACCGTTGAGTTATAGCATATGTATCCTAGCCTCTCCCCGAAAAATAAACAGAAAAAAATAATATGGTGCGCGCACAGATCCGCAAGAATTCCGAATTAAAGCTATACTTGGGCAGACTATGTGAAGAGTAGACTATTCAAAGGCATAGACAACTAAGAGGGGCTCAGAGATCGGTGGCAGAAGCTGATAGGATATATATGTCATGGCGTGAATAAAAAAAAAAAACACCTACGATTACGATACTCCCTAATGCGAAATTTGACCGCAGCTCAATACACATTTTCATTTCGCGATTTATTGGCTGGCGCGGAAAATCTCTCTCGTAAGGCACATTGCAGACGGAGCGAATCGTTGCAAAACAAGTAATACTCAAGCACAACGATAGCGGCGAGTAGAGTCGGCGATCGTCGAACATCTGATCTGCCGGTGCGCGCCGCACTCAATCATACATCAATCAATCAATCAATCAATCGATCGCGGGTGCCCGCGTGGCTTCCAGACACTACACAATTCGCGTCGCGCATACAATCAGATTATAAAAAAAACTTTCGTGACAACAGACAACGGATAGAAATATCAATAGCATTTGATAAACTTCTATGCAGGCGCGTCGTGCGTAGAGGGATAAGGTTTAACATTTGTTAACTGATGAAACGCAGTGAGCGAAGAAAGATGAAGCGAATAGATGACGCGCGGTACTGTGGCGCCATCTCATAGCGATCGTTCGCACTACGCTTTCTCTTTCATCCTTGGCTGTTGTGTTCGTTCGGTGGATTACGCCGCCGACGCTCGCCCCTGTAACGGGCCTTAAAGCTGCGCTCTAAAATGATGGTCGCATGAATATTTTGCTATGGCTATTGGTGGCACTTGGCGACACACCGATAGCCAGAGGGGCAGCTCGGAGGGCATAAGCACCCGATGCCGACAGGAATAAACATTTTTTTTTATAAGGAAGCTCTAATGTGGGCTTACACAGGTGTCGTCTTTAACACCTGAATAAATGCAACTTTATTGAACATCCAGCGAAGTTTAACGACCCGGGCTCAGGTTTCCCATGAGGGGACTTTGAAGCCTTGCCTCGTCGTCGCTTCCGTTATATTAAGGCCCGCGCTTGACAGTGTGTTTCGCCCATGGGTTATCTGCGGCCAGTGAAGTTACGTGCAGCGTTAGCGCCAGTTAGAAACTTGCCGCAGGCATACAGCTGCACGCTGCGTGAGGTCAGTTTGGCGCGTAATGTTTAACTGCCTGAATACGCATTGGGAATTCTTGTTTTGGGCTGAATAAGACTCACCTTTTTTTGCCAGTGCATTAAATTGGTGTGAATTTATGTCTGTTTTTGTGTCTCGTGTTGCGGTTTCCGAGCACCGTGCGAATGTGAACAGGCGCTTTGTGTATGGACTCGGTGACTGGTCAAGCAAGGAGTTATGCGCCGGAATGGAATATAATTAATGGCTACTGTTGTAGGATTACAGTGGCAGAGACGTTCTACATTGTTGCTATTGGCTCGGTCTCCACGTTTAGTGTTTTCGATATGCCTGTGCATTTGCTAGTATGAGTTGGCACTTAAGAATTATGTCGTATAAACAGCTAAATCAACCTTCTTCTGTGTGATCCAAGCGTAAGCTGTGCATATTGGCTATTGCAGGGCAGATTGAAATGTATTTACCATCTTGATATTTTTCGTGGTAAAATAAAGTATCAAAGTAAAATGTTGCCTTGTAGTTTACCAGTCGTTTGTCATGCACAAACTATGAGTTGGTCTAATAAATTAATAACGTTGTTCTAACTGAAGCTTTTACATGCCTTCAAGAATGTAAAATGCTAGAGTTCAAACTGCAGCAAGACTCAAGTCCGTCAAAAATGAACCCCACTGCGTACCTCATAAATGAAAATAAGTTCATGCTTTTAGAAAGCTTATGTGCAGGCCGCAGTGAACTGTTTCTTGTCATTCATGAAATGTGGGTAAGCTTGCCATAACAGGCCTTGCTACCCCCTCTTACAATCACACCCAGTAATATGCATTGAACCAGATGACCCTATTCTCATGCCTACTGCAAATATGATCCTCAAATTATAGCTTGAACAGTGTCATAGCCAGAGGGGGGGGGGGGGCACGTACCTAGGACGTGTCACAAGCGGTGTTCGTGAGACATCTGAAATCGTCATACAGCTTTGCGCTCTTTGATTTTTTGTAGGTTACATAAAAACTGCATGCTTCACCGTTCATTTAAAAGACAGCACATTTGAGCACTTCATATTGTAATCAGCTTCAAGTGCAGCATAAGCAGAGCGTGCAGAATTCGGTCTCATAAGTTTGACGGGTTTCTTTAAAGGTGGTTTAACTCCTTTTAATGTCATGTACCCTCATTCTTCTAGCACCACATTTGCGTTATTGTTGGTCACTTGTGTACGACGCCGAGTGTAGTCTTTATACTTTTCTTAACTCCACTAGCTATGTTCCCTTTACTTTGGCGGCAGATTTCTAGTGTTTTAGATAAGCCAAAGAGGCCGAATTCTCTTCAGGAATTATATTTGTTGATAACGTCAGAAATGAGATGCAGCCAACACCACCACTGCTCTCTCCCTATAGAGGAGGGGATGCGTTTACGCAGTGTGCCAACAATCACCAATATTTTATTTTTCAGATGTTTTGTAACACTGGTGCTGGACTGAGACCTAACGGCCAGTTTTCTTTTTTTCTTTCTTTAAGTCTAAAAATTGAAATTGGCTTGGAAGTTGAATATTACAGTCATTTACATGTTTCACATGCATAACAGTAGAAATACTTAGTGCTAAGGCTTCTCAGTGCCGTGACCTTTTTCATTGACTGTCTTTAAATGGTTTCACAATATTTCCTCGTGTTCATTTGCACACACAAGTATTTTTCAGGCACCCGTTTTTAATACTCAGGAAGGCAGCTGCAAGGAGAAAATGGTGTCAAGGAGCCAGCTCAGCACGATGCCACATGGTGCAGAGGAGCGCATTCCAAAGCATCAAAATGCGTTGCCATGCAATTTGGACGAGAAAACTAAAATGAGGGTATACTGGGTCTACCATGTAACAAATGGCATGAAAACTTTCAAAAAACAGCATGTCACACAAAGATGAAACTTCTGACATGCTCTTGGCAATCACCTTGACTTCATAATTTTTGTAACATCTCTGATGGGCAAGTCAAGGTAAAGTATGCTCTCTGGAGACATGCACATAGGAGCAAGTGTAATTGAAAAGTTAAAAATGTTTTGAAAAACAGCTTATTAGTTTTGCGACAATCAGACCATTAGAATATGTATCTGTACGAAATAAACAAACTATCACGTGATGTTTTATGAGAAAAAAATTGTACAATAGAGAACAAGAATACCACAGCAGTTGTGAAATGCGTCAGTGCGCTGTGGCAATAGCCGTCTAGGAAATACAGTGCGTGAGAAAGCACGATGGCACGATCCCGACAGCACTAGGATATTACTGTCATGAGCACGCCAACAGTGAAGTCGAACTTCCTGCCAAAAGACTATTAGCTTTGCATCCAACGGAATAGGAGCTATGATACGCCACTGTATCGCGTTGACACCAAGCGGAGATAGTGGTGGACAACCATGGCAAGATGCGCGTTTAGAAAAACGGGCGTGCAGCCCATACATGAATGACTATGTGAAATATACCCAAGACTAGACGTGCGGCTTTACATGAAAATATACAACACATTTCTAAATATACTGTACTCTCAGTCAGGAGCATCCACACCCTACATAGGACGTTATCAAACTAGCTGCTGTCTTATAGTATGAATGAAAAAATCTTGCTTGCGCAAATTACTTTGCCAGCCTCATGCTTAGCAGCTCATCTGGTAACCTACGGCATATAAGTACATGACTTTTGTGCTCGAAATGCGTTTTCTGGCCAGTAATGTATTCCATATTTTTCTTCAATATAGTAGTTTGCGCATGCTTGTTCTTTGTTTGATTTTCCATTGCATACTTTCATTTTTTTAATCGTTGCAATCGAAAATCAAGAATATTTCCCACTGCATTAGCGATGAGATTTTGAAGAAAATATATGTATTATTGCAAGATGTGTTGTAAAGTTCATGACTATCTTTGTAATCGGATTTTACGTGTGTATCAGTATGTTTTTCGAAATTTCACTCAGTTTGTCTTGTGACTGATTTATCAATAAAAATGTTGACCTTTTAAGAAAAAGGAGGTCGGAACTCGAAAAGGGTGTCTCTGACTCTGCGCGGCGGGTCAGTTCTCGCGCAGAGTAGTGTGCCACCCCATTCAAGTTAGGGGGGCCCTCGTCGGTTGGGGTGGCGACGTGCGCTAGGAACCACATGATCGCGGCGCTATTGAAGTGCTGTCGACCAGCCTTCCTTAGGATCTGAAGATCTTCGAAGGAAATGCGCCGCCACGCGTAGTTACGAACTGCGGATTGTGAGTCGCTAAGAACTACATCGCAGAGGGGGTCGGTAAGCGCAAGCGCAATCACAACACGCGTGCGTAAACCGGGAGTTAACGTCTACGACTACTGCCGTGAACCGGTGTTCTTGCGTGTATTCTGCCGCGCCTACGAAGCGCGTAGTCTTCTTCCCACCAAAGGAGTACAGCAGCGCCTTGACACGGGCCTGCCGTCGGCCCCTGTTACGTTCGGGGTGCATGTTTCGAGGGATAGGGGTGACGATCAGCGCCCGCGTGTCGCTTATGTCGGGTAGAATGGCCTGTTTCTGACCGTGTTGGACACGATAATTGAAGCCAGATTTCTGCAGGATGTACCGCCCCGTGGCTGTCAGGGACATGCGTTCGAGTTGCGAGGCTCTTTGCGCATCCAAGATTTTCTGAAGCGTGTTGTATACCCCCAGCTGTAGCAGACGAGCAGTGCTCATGGACTCCAGTAGGCCAAGGGAGATCTTGTAAGTGTTGCGTACAAGGGTGTACGCAACCCTTTCGGTGACATTTCAGTTCTGGAAGGCAGCCGCATAAGTATTGTGACTGATTTCGAAGGAGTGTATAAGGCGCATGACGCGGTCCTCCTTCATGCCCGTGTGCTTGTTTGTAATGCGTTTGATCAGGCGGGTAGCCGCTGTAACCTTGCCTTTGATCTTGCGGATAGCTTTGCGTTTGGCCCGTTGGCTGCTATATGCATGCCGAGGATGCGTATCTTCGGGACTCCGGAAATACCGGAGCCGTCTTGCGTATACAGGAGTATATCCTCACATTGGCACGATTCGCCGGTAGGCTTGGGTCTGCGGTGCGAGCGGTAGAGCAGTAGCTCCGATTTGAGTGCAGTTGGTCGGAGACCCGTGTCTTGGAGGTAGGTTTCTACTGCACAGACCGCTGCTTGTAAGGTGCCTTGTATCTGACCGTCACTGCCCTTGTCGACCCACAGGGTGATGTCGTCTGCATACAAGGTGTGATGGAGGCCGTCAATCTCGTCGAGGTAGGCCGGGAGACCCAGCATCACGAGGTTGAAAAGAAGCGGGGATATGACCGACCCTTGAAGAGTGCCGCCGCTTCCTAGTGCATGTTCGTCGGATGTCATGCTGTCGACCTTGAGGATGACAGTGCGGCGCGACAGGAAGTCTCTGATGTAATTGTAGCTTCGCTGGCCCAGGTTGAGCTTGTTAATTCGGCTCAGGATTGCTGCATGTGCTACATTGTCGAATGCCTTTTCCAGATCCAGGCCAAGGATGGCCCGGGTGCCGCTAGTTGGGTAGTTGATGATCTCGTGGTTGAGCTGGAGCATACCGTCTTGAGTGGAGAGGTGTGGCCGGAAGCCCAACATAATGGGTGGGTAGGCTCCAGTGTCCTCGAGGTGGCGGTCAATACGGGTGAGGAACGCATGCTCCATCACCTTGCCAACGCAGGATGTGAGGGAAATGGTCCGCAAGTTATCCAGGCTGCACGGCTTGCCTGGCTTCGGTATCAGGACTGCCTTAGAGCGTTTCCACGCCTCTCGGATGCGACCCGCTCGCAAGCATTTGTTGATGTATGCCGTAAGAGCTGTGGTCGAGACATCATCGAGGTTTCGTAGAGTCTTGTTCGTAGCCTTGTCGGGACCAGGTGCTGATTTGCCATTGAAGAGCCCCTAAACCACCCAGAGGTCAAAATTTAGTTGTGGTGTTGCAGTTGTGCACGAGTCTACAACGAATACATAGCGGCGAGAAGTTTTCGAAATGGTGCCGTAATAGCGGAGTTACACGCGTTTGATGTTCAAAAAACGGCCGTCGCTCGTTTCGCTCTTTCTTTCGCTACTCTCCTCGTCGGCTGGTCTCTCCTCCACGCCGAGTGCTGCTCCAAATGTCACGTGACAACGTCATCGCCAGCGCGCTTCTCAAAACACCTCCCACTTCCGGTTAAGGCACGTCAACGCTAGCGGAAAATATACCGACGGCGAACCGGCCTCCCGTGCCCTAGAACGTCTGCCTCTCGAGAGGTGTCCAAAGTAGACGGCAGTTCGGTCGGCGCACTGCCCGCAGCACGATCGACGGGCCAGTCGACTACTGCGAAGCTGCGCGCCTCCGCCACCGGTGACGAAAACATCGGCCGCAGCTTCTGCTCCAAGCAAAATAATTTTATGAAGAACGATATCCACTGTCAAAGATAAACATGAACTCGAGAGCTCCGACACTTGTCGAGCTCAGCTGCCGTGCACGGCTACCGACAGGAGACGACCGACTCGGCTGTGCTCGCATCGCAGCCGACGGCGCTGCTAATATAAGCGTGTTTTCTTCTTTGTGTACAATTATCGCGAAGCGCGATAACAACAGTAAGAAAATATTGCGGCTTGTGAGCGTCGGTAATTCATTCCGAAGCGCCGTCCGTTTTAGCTTTGAAGTCAGCCGAAAAAGACCTAGCGACAATATCGGCGCCGTCGAGCGATCGGCGGCAGTGGCGGTGAGGCTACCGCACAAATGGGTCCCGGTCTCATGCTCTCTACGGCAAGAAAATCTCACTATACGCGAGGATAGCCGCCGTCGAATGGCGGACCGCGAATGGTAAACGGCGTGGGGCGAGTTACCGTGCCGGTAATGAGGGCGTGGACTCAGCGCTTCTCGGCTACACGCTGTTGCTGCGGTGCCGGCCCGTTTTCATGTGAAGCGTGGCGCTATAGACCGTGTGTTGCGCGCTCGTCTATAAAGGCCAACACTGTCGCACTCTGTTCGCGCAGGTAATCAGAGCGCTAAGCACGACTGTGTTGAAACGCGAGCGATTTGGCACTTGCGTTGCGGGCTGTAATTACCGATTCGCAAGGGCACACAAGCGAACAACACGACCAGGAAGATCAGGGAGCGCGCGTACCTGCTAGCAGGCAAACCGGATGTCGTAGGTTCTTGTTCGACCAATGGGCATCGTCCCCGACGCGGACATCACCAAGTTCACCCCAAGGTTACGGTGGCTAGATGGGTAGGTGTGCCGTCCGCCGGGCACAAAGAGTAGTTCCGCATCATGACGACAAAATTGGCGCTGTGGTCGGGGGTTTGTCGCAGGCGGCGCGCGTCGTGTGCTGCTGCGGCCACGTTACATTGCAACTGCGGCATATTTACCATCGTATTTAAACTAAAACCACATTCACAGTGGCATCATAGACAGTTACAAATTGCTGAACACAGCAGAGCTCTGTCACTCGCGAAGGTAACGTACTTGCCTTTTCCGTCACCTGTTTCTTTCCCCGTTTGAGATTCAAGAATATAAGAACTGTTAACGTTGTTTAGTTCGGTAAACACGTTAAACTTGAGTCTACGAGGAGAAGTACAATTTCTGCATGGACGAAATAGTCCTTCATCAGTTCTTCTAAAGCGAGAAAGACGAAATTTGCTTTGCAGAATAGATGTACACAGTAGTAGGTAGGGGCTGTACGCGAACGGTGCAGTTCGTATTCTCATACCACGGAATGCGCAAGAAAAATGGTTTGGTTTGAAGGGATGTAAAACACAATGGCATAAATATTGATATTCATACAACTAAAATCCTTTGGTTCAATTACCTTGACTGTGTTGGGGTTACTATAAATTTATAATATATATTATAAACTTGTTCGTGATGAAGACAAAAGGTACTTTCGGTGGGCGATTATGTATGATGAGCAGTAGCTTGTAGCATGAAAAATCATAGTTTGGACTCGTGAGGATCGCATATATGTATATTTGAATGCAATAATTGTTTAGGTAATTATTCGGTCACACACGCAAACCATGCAGCAACGTACACCAAGCTTTTATTGCAACTATAGCTTTAAATGAAACACTGCACTACACCACAGCGCTCAAAATGCACGTAGCGTAGCCGCAGCGTAAGTTGCTTTTTATTTTCTGGAGTACGCTCAGGAGCCGAGTTTTCGTCGTCACAAGGAAGTGCAGGCGAGCAATGTATTAGCTTGATGATGCTGTTCGTAATTTCTATTTTATGCTGCTCACAAGCGATGACTCCTGAACGCTTCAGCTGGCGAAAGGAAAAAAAATGCCAGCGGCAGGGCATATCTGCCAGTCGTTGCATGCGCTGTAAACCGCGGCCGCTGCACTTGAAGCTGAATATTTTGCACGCACATACATTTCATCGGCCGTCTTTGAGCAGTTTTATTTCTTCACTTGTCTACAAATACTCATTCTTCACCTGTAGAACACGCGACATTTCCATTCGCATCCTATTTGCTTGGAGCGTGTGTAAGTTTGGCCAATGTCTCCAGAGGAGGCATTGGTTTGGCTCACTGTCTCTTCCGGATTTCAACGGCCGATATGCCGTTGGAGCCTCGCTTGTTCTTTTTCTAGAAATTTTCTTCAATATGTAGGCGCAACTTCGGGTAGCTACGAAGGAAGTGTCACTCTAATATACGTACGTCATCGGAATCTGCACAATCTTCCTGCCGGTCATACGCTCGATGACACTGCTCCTTGAAGTGGCGCTGGCACATGACTAATGCGGTTGAAACATTTTTTCAGCACGGCGAAGGGCAAGCTCACGTCTCTCGGAAAGTTCTGGGTCTCAGCGCATCGAAACCAATGATTCTTTCGAGCGTGGCTTGCATGTTTGTAGCTGAACTTACAGTTTGGCACGGAGCAAGTGGTGCACTTTCGGCTTGTTTTCTTCTGTGCAGGAACACTTTCACTCTGTCCCGGAGCCTCAAGAGCTTGGTATTCACGTTCGTCACCCTCAGTCTTGACTTCGCTCCTTAAACGTCTAAGGAAATTACATGAACTCGGAGAACTATCGTGACTGCGAGCGCAGCGCTCCGTGAAGTGAGCGTGTTAACAGAGGATATAACTGACCGCTTTTGAAAATTACTCACTGCAACAAGAAACATCGCACAGTTAAGCACTCTCTCAACATAATTTACCCATTTTCTTTCAGGGTTTACTGCGAAAGCCTATTATTTTAAATATAACAGGCGCGCAATAACAACACTCTCAGTAGCAGACGACGCGCGCTTCACCGCAAACCTCTGACCGCAGCGCCACTCCTGCTGTCATGATGCGGAGAAGCAGTGAACTACGCCGTTCGGCACACCTACCAATGTGCCACCGTACCAACGTTTATAGATACTTTTTGAAAAAGTATCTATCAACGTTGATTCACCCTGCGGACATCGTGACGACCGCTGGGGATACCGGAAAGGCCAGAAGAAAAGGACGGCATTGTTTTTTTTTTTTTTTTTTTTAATTTGCGGCGCGCCCGTGGCGCGTAGTGCTGCAGCGTTTGGCATCGTTGATCGTGACGGCATTCTGAACTCGATACGCGTGTTTACTTGAAATGTTCAAAAAATATCTGAGGTGGTTTAGGGGCCCTTTAAGGTCGTGGAGTGCTGCGCGGATCTCTAACTCGTGAAATTCTTCATCGAGCGTCGCGTTTGGTTCGCCGGTGTAATCTCCGTGTTGGACATCGGGTCGTTGAGGGAAGTACTTGTCTAGCAGGCGTGTCACGATCCGTTGATCAGTCGTGGTAGCCCGTTCCTTGTGCAAAAGGCGCTGCAAGTTGGCACGTTGAGGAGACTTGCCCTGCATTTCCCCCAAGAGGTGACGGAGGAGACGCCACGTGCTGCCATTATGCAGCTGCCCGTCGACGGCGTTGCAGATGTACCACTGCTCGCGGCTTGAGGTCCGGCAATGTTCTTCTAGCTAGAGATTGATCTGTGCAATCTTCTTACGAAGCTTTCGGTTGTGGAGATGGAAGCCAGCCAAGCTGTAACTGTGGTGGGTCTGCTATAGTGAATACTGCTATCGTGAATTTATCATCATCAGCAGCAGCAGCATATTTTTGTATCCACTGCAGGACGAAGGCCTCTCCCTGCGATCTCCAATTGCCCCTGTCTGATGCTAGCTGATTCCGTAAATTTATATATTATCATTATTGACAATATTGAGCATCTTCGGCATGTTCGCCAAAGAGCAAAGACACCGGCGTCTTGTTTTCGCCCGGCGCGATGGCCAAGTAGTGCGTTTGCTGCGCCAAGTCCGCCCCATCGTCATAGACTAGCTTAAGAGCCACAACGTTCATAGCCGCGGCACACTGCACGGCTTCGTCAGGATTCTGACGTCAGGATCGTGGAATATGTGGTTGAACGAGCGTCCGCCCCATAGCGAGTCCAAAGGGCAGCTGCTGATAACAGCGCTAGCGCGAGCTCTACGTGACGAGACGAAGGGGCAGAACGATTAGTTGGACGTGCCGCCGCCGAGTATCGCGACACTTGGGAAAGAGGTATCGGCGGTGGCGAGGGGTATTACAATGGGCAATCCATCATTTGTTTTGACACCGGTGCTAAGACACAACTGGCGGAAAACCACCACGCACATGGAGCCGAAATTGTTGTACATACAGGTCGGCATATGGACACGATCTCCTGGAAACTAGCACTTAACAGCTTCGCTATAAAAATCCGGCAGGACCCATATTACGAAGGCTGTAACATAAATGCGATTAAGAGTCAATGAATGTATTGACACGGTATGGCTTCAGACACTTTTATTTAGAATCTCTAGTGCTGTGGAATTTACATTATTTCTACTACATGCGACCTTCGCTAGCCGGAGTTGGCCGTGATGATGACGGCATGACGACGAGTGTATAACGATGACGCAGTGACAACGTTGGAATGATGGAGTGACGTCGATTGAATGACAAATGCGGTATAAAGACGACAGCATGATGGCAGCGGAATGACAATTTTGAAGTTGTGACGGCAGTATAACGACGACCTCATGAGGATAAAGGGATGTTGACGGTCATATCGTGTCAATCACATCATGAGGACTGTGTGACGCCGATGGCGGGATGACGATGGTATGACGTCAATCAGATGACGAATCCAGAATAACGTCGATGTAGAAAGCACGACGGTACCACGATGAAGGTACGACAACAAATGCATGACGAGGACTGCATAACAACGACGCTATCACGGTGATGGCATGACGACGGTGGCATAGTCACGACTGAACAGCGATGGCATGATTACAATAGGATGGCGAAGAAGGATTGACGTCATTAGAACGAATAAGGCGGTGTGGTGACGACGGCATGAGGACAATGGAATGACGTTTCAAAAATGTCGCAGTTTCGCCCGCAAGGCGAAGCATCGATTGCGATAGCAAATTCTTAGACAACGATTCGAACTAAGGATTGCAGCTTAATCGGCCGTACAAACTTGTAAACATTAGATTACTAACTAAAGTAACAAGCACAGGTATAACGCGCACATCTCGCTCAATGAGCGCGGAAACTCGCTGTCAAGACGCAGGAGTGAGGAGGCGCCGCAGTGGCAGCAAGTGAATTGCCCTTAGTGAGTCTCTCGCTTGAACGTGAACGTCGAAAGCACAGCGCATACGAACTTACCGGCACTCTACGTTCACATCGCAGATCGCTTTGAAGATGAGGCGCGCGCACGCACTCTTTCCACGTCGCAGATCGCTTTCAAGATACGGCGCCCGCGCGGCCGCCGCCAGTGTAAAACGCCCATGACATTTGGTCGTGTGAGTTACATGACATTTGCGCCTACACGGTGTTGCCGAGCCGGTTTTGAATTTTTGTGGTTAACCACTGGATTATTCTTAACCTTTGAACTTCGAGAGGGCGCAGAAAAAATATGACACACAGCTGACATACAAATCGGTTCTTTTTAGACATCACATATACGATTATAGCATGCATTGAATACAACTAATGTAACAGATAGCGATGTCAATCAACTGGAAGTTTGGTAGAAAATGCGGGCGGTATTTGCATCCCTAGGGCAGTACCATTCGCTTCAGGCAGCATCCGCTGCAGCGCACCGAGAGCACAGCCAGTTTACTGAGCTGTATGAATGCTCAGGGCAAATAGGTGGAGAACTGGCCTGGTGAGACTAGTCCTGGCAACGCAGCTGCCAACCACGGGCGTTTGCAGACGCCGTGTTGATGACGCAAGCATCGCTTCGCTGTCTGATGCCGACCACTAAAGGCGCAGCCAGTACCACAAGACAGCGGGGACTCGAACTATAAAGTTCTCGCCCTCAGTCGCGGCAGTCTTCTGGATATGTTCGCACCACCACCCGCGGCTGACGTCGTTGCCCTGCTCGCTCAGGTCGATCCCCAGCACGAGTTGATTGCACGACGTCACTGCAGCCTGATCGGCGTCGCCCTCCTCCTGACGCCCTGTGCACCTGTGGTAGCTTCCATTGGCGTCGCATGTTGTGCCGAGCTGTCCCAGACATGTGATGGTCTCGCAGTCGGGTGGCTGCTGGCACCAGTGGTCCATCTCGCGCGGTGATGACAGCCCGAGGGGGATCGTGGGGTCATCCGCCGGGAAGAGGAACTCGGGCATCGAAAGGACGTCGGGGACACCAAGCATGGGCGCCATCACGCTCTTCTCCCAATCAGAGGTGTGACTCCAGACCTGCAGCGCTTCTGCGACGACAGATATCTGCGACGAGACGGCAACACGACGCAATAGAACATGCAGGGAGACGCTGACGATGATGTTCCTCTCTTTTGGTGCGTGTCAACGTGTTCCTTTCTTGGTCGTCTTTGTCGTCTCTTTGACAAAGGCGCGTGACAACAGCAACGCTTAGCGTGATTAATACAGCAGGGGAAATTGGAAACATTCCTAAGAAATAATTGCAGTACTATGTACAAAAATTCTTGTTACGCCTTCTATACGTGACATCATCGTTCATGTTGCGCCTATGGTTTTACAGCTTATTTCAAATTCATTTGTCCCGCACGGAGCAGTGCGGAAATAAAAATAAAAGTGCCTTCTAAAAGTTATTTTTTTACGTGAGAACATTTTAGCGTGAAATCTATCCTTGGGAAATCGCTGGAGTGACGGTGGATGGAAATTTCGTGAGCTAATTTCTTGGCCAACGCCCAGAACTATCCTTTTTTAACTGAGCGCGAGATGCGCTAGTTGTGATGACCATGATGTGAGGAAGATGCAGATATTTCAATTATAGCGTTGCATGTTTTGTTAATACTTTATCTCTTTTTATGGTGTTTTGTAAGCTTCCTTATCATGTGCTTATAGGCATGAAGCTTATGTAATGGGCACAAAAGTGTTTGCTCCATTAACTACGTGTGGACCTTGTGCTAGCGTCTACGGTGATTTCAGTAATCCCATTGCTTGAGGATGATAGTGCCTGTAACAATAACCCCACCTAATAAGCGGATGGTCACTCCTACTCACTCAGGAATATCATTGTGGTTAGCATTCTTAGGATACTTGATGCACTGCGTTATTTTTTTCTGGTGAAACCATTGACAACCTTGTTTTGTCTACTAATGAAGTACTAAAGAACAATGAAGAACAATACATACGTGTTGACTGTTAAAAACTCGCTACACATAAATTGCTCTAAGACTCAAGTTGCACTGTTCCGAGGGAAATCAACATTTTGTAAACCATCTCAGAAATTATTTCTCAGCAGTAATGAAATCCACGAATTCCCCTGCCGTAAAAACACTTGGTGTTATCTTTAGCGAGCACTTGTTATGGGATTACCATACTGAGCACATCAGTCACAAACTTTCCAGGGTGTTAGGCATATTGCGTAGGTGTCAGCATATACTACCTGTCCCTCAAAAGCTTTTAGTGTACAATGCCATTTTTTCTTCTCATCTTCATTATTGTTATTTGGTTTTGTCAACAGGCTCTAAAAAATCTTTAAATGCTTTAGTCATCGTGGAAAAAAATGCATTACGGTCTAGTAAAGGTGTCTCTTATAATGCGCACACCCCTGAACTCTTTAAGAAGTTCGGAATCTTGAGAGTTGATTATTGCTATGAATACCAGCTCTTGTCAGCTTCTGAAATACGCAGAGGCAGTACGTACATCCGTAATTTAGCTGCCTTGCAACCTAATACAGCCTGTCGTCCAACTAGACATACGGAGAGTTGGTACGTACCACGTCCTCTAACCAACTATGGGGTGGCAACCCTTCGTTTCTGCCTTCGAAATGTACTAAATAGGTGGAAACTAAGAATTGAGAACTTGAGTACTTTATCAAAAACAGAGTTGTATAAAATGATGCGTTTACTTCAGCAATTAAAGAGCATCTGCTTTTCGTGTTATGTAAATGTTTTATTCGCAATTTCTTGTGAAACACCCCATATGTATATGTACATTTATGTATCGTTGTTTTCTACTTCCTGTGCTTGTTGTTTTAGGGGTGATGGGGCTCGTCAAGCTGCTTCTATGCAGCTTTTTTCCCGTCATACCCAACCACAAATGCACATTTCTCATGTACCATGCGGTTGAATAAACTCAAACTCAAACTTGGCAGGAGAGAGAGAGAGAGAAAAGAATGGGACGGGAAAGGCAGAGAGGTTAACCGGGAGAGCTTCAGGTTTGCTACCCTGCACTGGGGGAAGGGTGAGAAGAAGTCAAAGACGGAAAGAATAATGGAGACATAAACTAAAGGCGTCAAAAAAGACGCAGTTTCGCCCGAAAGGCGAAGCATCAATTGCGATAGTAAATTAGTAGCGAGCTATAGCTCGCTACTAGCGTTGCCTTCCCGTTTCTTCCTTTCGCGTGGGTGATTGAGTCGCCAGTTCCCCTTGCGCCCGGTCGCAAGATACGCATTTGGTACCGCAGCTAAACGTCTCCACCCCTCCCTCCCTCACTACCGTCCCCGCACGGCCTTTCGCGCGACGGGACAAGTCGCGGTTGCTCTCCGCCGTGCCTTCGCTCCCCGTGAAAGCCCGCGTCCCTCACGCGCTCTCACTCGCACATACAGCATACGGCGACAATTTTACCACCGTTGGACTTTATACGGAACCTCACGGCGATGGTGACGGCGACGGCAGAAATTGAGTCACTCGAAATCGGCAGTCACTCTCGGGCAGTCGAGAGTTACTGCCTGTGTGCACTGTATCAAGGCAATTACGCACTCTATAGTTTACTAGCTGCCGGAGTGGTCACGCGCACCAATATCTATCCTTTGATGTGGAAAACAATTGACTTGTGGAAAGCAAAGCCGCTTTCCGGGATGTTTATGTTTCAAACCGTTTTCCCTGCCACTTGTGTCTTTGAGTAGTCCTTGGTCTAATGGGTAGAATGTCGGGCTGGTGTGCTGAAGGATCCGTGTTTGAAACCAACTGTTGCACCTACTTGGGTTACTAGGTATGTACCATTCAGTGTATGCCACTCTTGCTCGGTTCTTTTTGATGCGGACATTGGTGGCCGGGTATGTGCCGCTTCTTAAGGACAAAAACATCCATTGAAATTTCTCCGCTGCTGGGTGTGATTGTTTCTGAATATCTATTCAAACACGCGCCAACCGCGGACATCGCTGAGATGCCGCTAGATGGCGAAACATGTCCAGAAGGATGGCGCGTTTCATCGGGGGTAGTACGATGCGTCGCTATACTGCTTCAATGCTAATTGCTTATGACATTAACATTAATCGCCCGAAGGGGTTCTGCTGGAATTTGTTTAGCATGCTGTATATTTACTCGTATTCACGCGCACTCATACTCACATGCTCGCACTACTATTCATAGTGACTTCCATGGACACTTACGGCAACCTACTTACGCTCATGCTCGCCTCCATGACCATTCACCGGCCCTTAGTCACATTCACTGAACATGATGGAAGTAGCGCGACGAAACGGCTCGCAAGAACGAGGAAGGGACCCAGAACACATCGCTGCATTTTCAGGTGAGGTTTATTAGGGGAAAACACGAAGGTCAAGTATCAAATGGTACAGGAGAGAAAAACCATTTTCATAGGGCGTAATTGAAATCAATTTCTAGTTTCACCAAAGGTGCAGACGCCTGGCTGACGCACGAGTCTCCACTGCAGTGTATGAAAAAATTAAAGGACGCTTAAGCTTCGCCTTTAGAGTGGAACGCGACAGCGTTATCGGGCCACGTTCGCATCGCACTTTTCTTTATGAGTAGGCTTCACTGCAATACAGAACACGAGAAAGGCAGCTTACAAAGGCCAAGCTTGCACCGATCCCCTTAAAGTCGGCTTCACTTTTAAACATAGGCGTATTGCCGGGAAGACACTTTTACAGGGGCAATATACGCCGTGTTACATCAAAAATTTGGAGGACGCTTAAGCTTTGCCTTTAAGAGTGGAACGCAATAGTATTGACAGATCCTTGAGTGCTTTTCAGGCTTCCGGGCAACTGCAGCTTTCTTTTTTCTGTACCTTCGCCTCGGCGCGCCGCTGCCGAGAGGGCGAGCGCCATCTGGATTCATTTTTGCAAGGACCACCAACTGGGGCACGCCGCTCTATCAATGGTAGTAATGGTGGAAAAAAGTTTGTGTTCGAGTTTCCGCGTAACAGAAATATGTTTTCTGATGTTTTCAAATTAAAATCTGACGCTATAATGCCCGTAGGTTGTGGTTAAGTCGTATTCTACGATTTTTCTGACGCATAATAATTGGAGAAATGCAATTAGTTCACTACCAACTATGCGCTACCAGGAGGGCCTGCGTGATCGGGGTGGCTAGGGATTATTTTCTCTGGTGCGGACGCCGGCGCCGACGCCGGATTTTCTGCGACATGGGGCCCTTAACGCTGTAGCGTTTATTTGCTTCGGCTATCTTCCCTAGTGGACGAGTCGTGATGACGATAGAGCACCGCTGTCCTTTCGAACGGTGACTGGCATCCACAAGTGCACGGTACAGTTCTGGACCAATAGGAACAAGGAGGACATCCCAACGAATAACAATGGTTGCTGCAGGTGCACGCTTTGACAATACCCTGTTTGGTTTATGTGGCATCTGTCACATGTCATTGGCATGTTGATACTATGTATGCCACGATTTTCTTATTTTGATCTTCTTAACAGGAGGGTGATGTCACCCGCTAGAGCTTCCTCATGGCGTTTTGAAGAATGGACAAAGACAACTAACCGAATGACTGAGCTCAGAGAGATGGAAGGGGGCACTGCTCATCTAGGGGCATGTTCAGGTTCCGGAGTGCCACAAATAGTCTCTACGCCAGGGCTATATCGGTTTCAAAAAAATTGGAGGACGCTTAAGCTTCCCCCTTTAATACCTGCGCCACACGGGCAAAGTAAAGTGCACTTTGAGCAAGTGCACTTCAGCGCGCTGAGTGTCACTTTGATTACAGTGTACTTTGGCGGCGCGCTGCTACACGCGAAAGAAGTGTTCTTTCAAATTGATGGCCATGGTGATCAGGAGACAGACGGGCGAGAATATATTTGTTAACATAAGAATTGGTCACGAAAACAGTTTATTATTGTTAGAAACTACATTTACAATCCGTCTTCACAAGCGCCGGCAACGACTGCAAGTTGACCAGCAACAGTCAAAACGACTCGATCCGCAAAACAACTGCGCAGCCATTACCCGGCTTGGTCGTGAACTGCCCGAGCGACACTACTTTTTTGCTGTTCTTGTTGTTTGTTTGACGTGTGGCACATTTTGTTATCTTGTAAAGTAAGCACTTTAAAACAATGTTATTAAAATTACTCCTGACTCTTCTTTCAATAATACTTTACTTATCTTTTACTTACTGCTAACGAGGCTACACACTTCGCCGCCGCGATGTGATTTCGCCGAACACACTCGCCGGTGAGTGCGCTCTGCAGTGAGTGTCACTAAGCGTACTCGTGTGGCAGCCTGCGAATGACACTAGCCGCGAAGTGCACTCGCTCAAAGTGCATTTTGCCCGTGTGACACGGGTATAAGAGTGGAACGCGATAGTGTTATCGGGTGCCATTAACGCCGACACCGACACCGGATATTCTGCGACACGGGGCCCGATAGAAAACACTGAGCCGATCCCGGCGGCAGTGCAGGACAGAGCAATGGCTCATACCCCGTTAGGCAGAGGCTTCAAGCAGTGACTCATCAATGGTTCATACCCCTGTAAGCAACGAAAAGGGGGTTTATAATATAAGCTTGAGTTTCCACGTAACAGAATTATCTTTTCTCGTGTATTCAAATTATTTTCTCGCATATTCAAACTACAATCCGACGCTATCAGCTCTGTAGGCTGTGTGTAAATCAAATTGTACGAATTTTCTTACGCATTTTACTTCGAGAAATTCAGTTAGTTCAGTAACGCCATTGCGTTACGCGGAGCGCCTGCGTGGTTGTGATTCCGCGTGATTTTTTTTGACGGAACACGACGCCGGTGGCGGGCGCCACACCGTATTTGTTGCGACACGGGGCCCTTAACGCTGCCGCCTTGAAAGTATCACCTATCCAGGTGGTCCATTGCGCACCTCGTGCAGGCAGAGGACCGGATCAGGTGCGCCGCCGACCATGTGCAAGCTCTGGTACATTGAAATGGTGCATCCTCGAGGATTATCACACACGGCCGTTCTCCACGTTAGTGGCATTTATGGTAAATATCAGTTTGAGATATGTGGTGTCCGACAAGCAAGGTTTCCTTGTGGTTATGCCAAATGTATCTCTTCGGTCAAAACATCCTCTAATTAAGCAAGAATTCTACATTTATCGATGTTAAGTTGTCTTGGTTAACGGAGAGAACTTGTGCATTTCCTTTTCGGCACCAACTAAACAAATTCTTCAAAGAAGTGAAGAGCGATAAGAAGTGGACTCTCGATATGTTATTTACAATTAAGTACCATAAACCTAATATGCCTTTCAGGCATATTATATGCGTTACTATTATATATATGCTCTACTTCCATCATGCTCAGGGTAAACCAACGCGCCGCGCCCACTTTTTCGTTCTAATAAAACATACATATTCAAGTCCACTCAAGCTGACCATCACGCGCTTTTTGAAAGTCATGTTAAAGTGCACTCACTCCTGTTCATGCTTGAGTGTACTCACAGCCTTCGTCCCTGACTAACGTTCTATCGCAAATCTCGGACATAAATGCTGAGCAAGTATGAGACTGTGTACACGTCAGTGACTGTACCGACATATGCCTGTAACTATAGGCCTCAACGTTTGGTCTGATGTATACTGAGTAAAACCTTCTGCTGGGCTACTTAGTTCCGAATTTAAAAGTAAGAATAGCGCTAAATAAAACAGAGACAGGACATCCAACTCACTGTTGGGACGCTGATACATTGTGCTACATTTTCATTAAAGTGGAATACCTCCCTTAGAAACTCAAACAAGACAGAAGTTCGCAGGAAGATGGAGGCTTCAAAAGCAGTTGTGGAACAATAAATGCTGCTGAAGCCAGCGTTTAGACAAAGGGACTTGTCATCGTCCGGGCAGCAACTGATTTGCTGACCTGATGAAGACAAATGTTCTTGTGGAAACGTGGGCTTCAGGGGCACTACGTGTTCACCTACTTCTCGTCGCTCTGTTAGAAACTGGCTTATGCGCATGCGCCAAGATGTATAGGCCGATTTAATTGAGACCTATTCTTTAAAGTAAGTTCTTGTACGCTAATTGGTCATTATTACAACGACCACGGAGACCCTAGGGAAACTGAGGGGTATTTTATATACCCCACCAAGCAGTGCATGTGAGATTCGGTGAGGCGCTTGGCTTTTCTTACGGCTTAAATCATCACGCACGCTTTACACTTTCTGTCAAATCAACCTCTTAATTGGGAATGGAACATTTTATGTATGTTTAATTGGAGCTCCACTGGTCATTGGTGTTTGCTATACCAACGCCACGCCTAATTTTTGTCGCCCACAGAGCAAATATGTTAGAAACCTGTAGGCCCGAGTATTCGCAAAACGATCTAACGCTAGAATTGTACGTAAGATTATTAGCGAACGCGGCCGGCCAATGACAAGTAGCAATTACCAACGAAAAACATTGCGTATGTGGGCCACGGATTTTTCACCAAGCGGCGTCTCACTTCGCTCACCCGTTTTGCTGCTTCATGATCTGGTAGATGTCGTACTGGTAGCTCCCAATTCCCTGGAAAAGCGCGTTGTCCCTGGAGAGGTCCGCGAAGTACACTTGTCCACCTGGGCCAAAAAATAGGTAACAGATGCACACTTTGCTCATTATATAGGCAACTAAAGAACTATGTACACTATACTGCGGTGGAAGTGAAGGTGTATTAATGTCCTTAGTATAGCATGTGAGCCCGCTTTTTGTATGTCATCGTCTAGGGCGGAAACAATAAGAAAGCTGGGATTACGGGGCATGGTACAGCTCATTGAAAGAGTAGTGGGAAAAATGGGCCTACATGCTTTTTCGATTGTCCTGTTTATGTTCATAAACATACCTACTCGCCTATATATACAAGACAGCAAGCTCTCGTAACTTTTCTTTTTTATAAACCTCTGTCTCCTTTGGGTTTCACAGCTACCTTTACAAACAGCGGTGCCGAGAAGACAGTCAAATGAGGTTTAATTTACGGTGTCCTTGGACGTGTGAGGTTTATTCATTGGCGCATTCCAAGGCGAACTAAGCACCCGACTACTGATCGGCGTGTTGTAGAATTGTGGGCTCTGTGCCTATGTAAAAAACAAAAACAAACGTAATCCAAATGGAGTGGCTAAAGTTGCCGCGGCATTTTTAATCGTCACACGTGCCCATTCACATAGGGGCCCTGAAACCGGAGGACGCCTTCGAATGAGTGCAGTGCTTTTTGAGGCTTAAACCTAGAGTGCGGGGTTAAACCCATCGAGACTGCATAGTGGGTTATATATGTGACTCGGGAGGGGCACGTAGTGGGGGGTAGGGCGGGCGAGGGATGGACATGTTTCAGTATAATTATGTCCCTCTGGTGTTGTTGATCGTGCGCCAAAACACGGCAAAAGAGCGTTCTTGCATTCTGCACTATTCACGAAGAACAAATTCCATAACAAATTTTTCAAGGGGACCTCATATGAAAGGAAGAATGCTTAGAGGCCTCTCATATTACTCTTTAACGCTGGGCGGGCACCGGTAGCAATGCACGTGGTGCTACGTCCTCCCATAGCTTCAACGTAGGTTTATTTCTTTTACCTTAATTTCTATTTCGCGGCACGCTGGCTTTCACTTTCTCTACGGGCGTGCTAACACTGGCGAAACACACGACAGGCTGTCGGAAAGTGAAGGTCGCTAGTGGGTCGCTTTGGCTGAGATCTCGGAACAGCGAAAATAAGAGCGGTATAGTGACGCCTAATTGGCGGCCGTGGCATCCATGCCTATGCGTGTCCACGACAGCGTGTAGTCGATGACCGATGCCTTCACGCCGGCAGTGCGCACTTGGAATTCCCAGCCGCGAAGCACGAACTCGACGAACTTCTGCTCAGTTATATTCACTAGCACGTTGTCGCAGTGGAGGTCCCGGTGCTCGAACTCGAGCTCAGGCTCGGACACAGCCAGCGTGCAGGCGACTTGCAGCAACACGCTCTCCAACTGCTGGATCGTTATCTGCGGGAAGGTGCGCCAAACCCTTTATCGCCCTACACCGTAGGACTGCCACAGTGAGTACAGGCGCAATTTTCGTGGAAGTAATACATGCTTGCAGTAGTAAAGGCCAGACAATCGTGGGCTGCTTTTCTGTTATTCGCCAGTGCCTCTGCAATAATTTAAGAAACCACTTTTGACTACATGGCTCAGTTTCGGAAAACGCCCCGACAGTTTTGTGCAGAAAGGTACGGCACCTCAAAAAAATTTTTTTGAATGTAAGGTGTTCTGGTCTGGTTGGGCCAGAGCACTCAGTGAAAACGCATTTATCCGTTTCTATTTTTAGCCGTTAAGGATGGAGCGAATTGGGTAATTCTGAGTTCAATAAAGTCTTGCAACAATGCACATTGCAGAGTTGAAGCTTTCAAGTAATTAAGATTATTTTTGAGTAGAACGTTGCAAAGTTTCAGGAGCAACACCCAGACTGACGCCGTGGTAGAGAAGGGGCTCCACATTAACCCTCCACATTCTAGAGTTTTTAAACGTGCCCCCAAAGCACGGAACGCATGATCTGAAGGCGGCCGCCACGGTCAAGAATCGAACCCTCGACCTCGTTCGTACTCGGCAGCAGAATGCCATACTCTCAATAAACTCCCACGGTGGGGGATTTGAACTAGTGCTACCATGGCCGGCATGGTAGCACTAGTTCAAATCCCCCACCGTGAAAGTTTATTGAGTGTATGACATTCTGCTGCCGAGTACGAACGAGGTCGAGGGTTCGATTCTTGACCGTGGCGGAGTCCGTCCTTAAGTGATAGTGATTGGACAAGCTCCAGGTTCCAAATTAGGGCTAGATGGCGAGTGATGGAGCCATGGGTTAGCATGTCAGCGGATTGGGTTAGGTTAAACAAAAGCGTGAAATCAATGATACTCTCGGGGCTACCATGACGTTGGCGATAGGCTATTCCATTCGATGCAGGGGATTAGAGTCACCACAAAGGAGGTAATTGAGCCCACCGTGGTACAGGAGTGCTTATGGCGTGGCGCTGTTGAGCACGAATCCCGAGTTTGACCTCATCCGCGGCGGCCTCATTTAAAAAAGAGCGAAATGCACTAACGCTCGTGTACGTAGAGTTAGGTGCACGTTATAAAGCAGCCGAGACAGTGAAAGTTAATCTGGAGTCTCCCACTACGGCGTGCCTCCTAATGAGAATGGTGTTATAGCACGTAAGGTTCCAGAATTTAATTCGAGCCTTGACTTCGCCTAAGTCCTCAGATCGACGAGCCTTCACCTGACCGCACGAGCATGTCATGGTGAGTGTTTAGCCTTGACCGCCCGTACCTCAGCTTGTATAAGTATGAAAGTAGCCATGACCTATATCGTGTCACCTTAGAGGGTCCCGTCAGCGATGTTGTATCACTATCTCTAATGTCGGCTACTCAAGGTGTGACGTTCTATTGAATCACTGTTCATTGTTTGAGCACGTTATGATTGAGAATGCACCCTGGAGCTTATAACGCAGGTTAGAAAAGAATCAGGTGCCCTAAAGTCGTCGTCACACTGTCAGCAGCGCCACACTGTGCCCAAACGAGCGTTCTTCTGTGCCAGCGAAGGGTAGGCAAGAAGTGTGCTAACCACAAGGTTCATGATGACATGATGAGCAGTGGAAAAGTATATTCGCTAGCGATTAAAAACATATAGTCGTGTCACATAAGTTGGGTGTGAAGAAAAATTGGGAATTCAACAAGGAGGAGAAAGTGGTGAATACGTGGATCTGCCGTAAAATCAGAATGAAAGAACACGACGACGAATGCACAGCAGACTCTGTGACTGCGAGAGCGTCGTATTTTGAAGGAGATGATTATGATAAGGACATAAAAAATGGATGACGACGCAATGACTGTTTGGCCAAGAAAACAAAGAGGTTTGGCTTCGATCGAAACGGCGACGGTGGAGGCGATTAGTTAACTTGGTGATAGAATAGAGTTGAGCGTGGTCCCACTTTCAAATGATTCTCCTGACATGGTTGTGTAGCTTCAGTTGCGTGACACCGCCACTGCATTGTTTCACAAACGAAAATTCCGTGTAGAAATGCACAAAATCCCCCGCAAGGTCTTATCTTCGCAATAAAATTATTTGTGATTTTCATCTCACGTTTTTGTATCTGCCGAATCTTGGATTACTTCGTCGTCATCGTCTTTTCCTCCCCCAGCGCAAGATACTCTGGTAAAATGTAAGCGTCTATTCTTTCAACAGCGCAATTCATTGTCTACTCACACGTTGATCTATAGCGTGTTGTTCAGGATATATGTATGTACTTGTATATGAGTGTAAGTTAACGACGACGCGGAAGCCTTAGATTATATACATAAGCGTGAAGAACATACATAGACTGCCACTTGACACCGCAGCTGGTCACGCCGCAACCTTCTCTATCGGGCATGCAATCTC
Organism: Dermacentor silvarum; assembly: GCF_013339745.2. Taxonomy (NCBI): domain Eukaryota; kingdom Metazoa; phylum Arthropoda; class Arachnida; order Ixodida; family Ixodidae; genus Dermacentor; species Dermacentor silvarum. Next base: position 426,196,402 of record NC_051154.1, read on the forward strand.
GTAATAAGGTGAGTGCATGCTCTCTCCATACAGATATGTGCCCGTCTATAAACGAAAATGAAATGCAGATTCCTTAAAAACGCATGCCTTTGCAAATTTGTTAACGTGTTTGCGTTGAATGAGGCAAGGTGTGCTCGTCTAAGAAAAGAATCCGCATGGAAGACATGGGCCTTAGAGCACTGGAGTCTGGCTCGTCAACAACCTTCGTTTAGACACGAGATAAAAATTATACATCGGGAAATAGAGCGTGTAGTGGAGAGAGAGAGAGAGAGAGAGAATTTTATTTACGGAAAGGCAGAGAAGTCGGCCTGAGCTGTAACTTACTCTGGCCTGCAACCCCACACTGGGGTATAGTGACGTGTACTGGAACAAGTAGAAGCCGCGACATAAACAAAAACGCAGCGACAAAGAAGTCCAGTGCTATGACGCAGGCAAATCTAAATAATACGTATTTCAGCTTCGCCCGTAATTTCTCGGAAAGTGTTCGTGACAGTATGTGTAAACCGACTTTTCAGTATGTGACAGTATGACAGTATGTGTAAGCCGACTTTTCTTTCTTAAGCGGCGTCTACGTCAAGCCGCACGAGAAACTATATTACTAGCTTATAATGCACTTATCAGGTCAACGTTAGAATACGCTATCTTAGCTTGGTTTCCATCGACTAACAAATTAATTAATATGCTAGAGGGAGTACAAAGAAAAGCAATTAGATTCATCTTCAATAAATATCAACTTACAGATTCTCCAAGTGCTCTGCTAAAAACTGCCGGAATACTCACAATCCAAAACCGAGCGACACTCGCTCGATTGAAATTACTGCACCAGATAATTCATAACAAGTTAAATGTTAACAGCTCCAAGTACGTTACCATCGCAAACACTAGAATAACAAGGCTTAAGCATTCGTACACCCTACAGGAATATTGTTTTAAAACTGACTGTTTTAAATACTCTTTTTTTCCGCTAGCCATAAGGCAGTGGAATGGTTTACCTTCCAATAACACCAATAGCTTGTAAAATACACATTTTTTGTCACTTCTTGAAAATTACTTACTAGATTCTCAGTTATGATATGTAACTGTTGCACACCTTCTTCTCTGTTGTTACTAGTGAATTGCTAACCTTCTTCGTAAGGTTGTAAACGCCTTTGTAAAATACTGCTGGAATGTATAGATATACATATTACCCCTCCTTATACTTCTCAGTTTGATGTTGCTACTCACGATGTTTGTTATACTGAGATTTTGTGTTTGTATTTTGTATTTTTCTACATTACTACTATGACTTCATTATGTTTATTGTTTGACCGTGTGCCCTACCTGCAATAATCCCTTATGAGATTGGCAGTATTTCTAAAATAAATAAAAATAAATAAAAATAAACTGCTTTAGTACACTCATGATAAAGAAAGATGGCGATCGGATGTTGCTTGTTTTTAACAAGCTTTTCGTTAATGGTGAAGCGTGCGTGTGGGGCAGAAATGCAAAAAGCGCAACGCCCATTTCCAAGCTTAGATCTGAATAATGTAGGACGCATAAGCCGTGAGCGTTAGTAACAGGTTCACATTTGCTGCATACACAAAGCAGCCATAAAAATATTTCCTCTTTGTCAATAATATCAGGAGCCTGTAAAAAATTATGAAACCTTCATCGCATTGATTCGTGTTCTGCTTCTATAAGTGCACTGACAGAAACCACTGACAAATGTACTCATTTGTTGGTCAGACTTCGTGTTTTTTCCGTCGTGATAGACAGCAGAGGTGGTGGCGTCTTGTCAGTGATAAAAAAGGAGCTACAAGCTACACCAGTCGTTATTGATTTTCCTCTTGATTGCCTGAGGGTTTCTTCGAAATGAACTTCTAACGAACTGGTTATTGGCGTTTTTTTTACCAATCTAGTAAATTAAATTCATGGTTTTCAAGCGAATTTTATCGCGCAGTGAGCGCGGTGTACTCATGTTTTCCTAATTCGTTAATGTTAATCTTTGAAGGTCTTAACTTTCTCGAAATATGTTGTTCCACCCTTTCTGTTTGAGCTACTCATGTGGAAGCACACGCATTCCTGCACTACGCCTTGATTTTTTCTTAACGCAACTGATCACTCATCCAACTCGATGTTCAGTTACTTCTGCAAACATTCATTTAGTCCTAACCAACGACCCTGGTGTCATTTCTGACACAGCCCATTTTCATGGCTTATGTGATCACAATATTATCACAGGAGAATTCGTTCGCTCATTAATACACGGGAGACGATACTGAAAGAAGTTAGCCGTGAGCAATTAACTCCGAGCTATTTATTTTACAGCGAAGCTGTATATGGCTAGTCGATTCGTCCGTCTGCCGTCTGTACTCAGAAACTATCATCATCAGCATTGGCTCGAGCGTAGTCGTCTTCCACAGCTGGCTCGTTGGCGAACGCGCTCGTGCCCCTGCTCCCGCGTTCGTCGTCGTCTTCTTCTACGGCTGGCTCCGTTGTCGCTCATCATTCCAGTGTAGAATTTCACTTCACTTCTGTCGTCGTAATGGGGAGGCCGCGTTTACGGCGGTATGAGCCATTGCTTAAAAGGGTATGTGCCATTTATTGTCTTACGTGACGAACATATTTAATTTTGAAGCAATTTAATTTTGAATCGCCACCGGCAATGCGACAACAGACTGCGGGCATTCCGTCAGGGACGTCGTTATCTCCGTCGCAGCCGAACGTGTGGGTAGCCTCATTAAAAAACACAAAGAGGTAACCAAAAGGTTGGGGAGGACGCTTAAGCTTCGCTTTTAAGAGTGGAACGCGATAGCATTCAAAGATCCCTGACAGCTTCCCACGCTTCCCGACAATTGCAGCTTAAAGGGAAGCTGAAGTTGCTTTAGAATTGGAAGATTTACGGGGGTTTGGAAGGCTGTCACACTACAATTCAACTCGTGCAGTTATTTTCTAGATTAAGCGCGTGCAGCGCGGCAATCGCTCTTTAAATTTTCGCTGAAGCTCCGCCCCCCTCGCGCGCCGAGCGTAGCGGCGAAAGTCCGGGCGCGAGGATGACGTCAATACAGGGGTCACGTGAGGGCTCTATTCGAATCACGCACCTCTCCGATACCTATCATGACGTCACGCTCGTGTTCGCCATCAGAGCCCGTTAACCGACCCGCGGCGTCTCCCACAGACGCTGGGACTGGTTTTTGCTAAGTTAAAGCAACTAGCGGTGACTTCTGGCCTGTTAAAGTATGATTTTCGTATTCAGGGGGTGAAAAACTACAATAATTCGTTGAAAGCTCACTATCTTTGAAAAGTTCTTCAGTTGCCCTTTAAGCAACCGTAATGCTTACCGGGAAACACTGGCGGCGAACGCTATGCACGAAGGCGAACTTTCTGGTCAAAACGCGGCCTCTTGCGTGGGGCAATCCCGAAGATATTGCACAGCCGCGCCAAAAAATTGCATAATTTTCAGGCTTCCGTTTTTCTTTCGTACTCTTAATATTAGAGTCTGAGAAGATTTAACATAAAAGGCATGCGCTGTGGGTGTTTTGTTTCATGACATTTGTTTGTGGATTGTCATTCTCAAAATTCCGAGGAATAGCTTTGCAAATAATGAAAGACAACATTAATGAGCAACATTAACGATAGAATGGTGTGGCATACCTAAATATATTTGGAAGGCCTGCGTGGTTGCGGGTCATTTTCTCGGCCGCGGGCGCCGACACCGATGCCGACACCGACGCCGGATTTTCTGCGACACGGGGCGCTTATCGCTATCGCATTAAAATTCAGACAACCTTTAATGTACCATCGGGATTAAACCAGTGATAAACACCGGCGCTGGACGTTTCGGCTTCGCTGGTGAACCATTTGTACGGAGTGCTTGGACGGTGATTTCTTTTTTTCTGCTGAGTGCTTCTTAGACTTCATTTCATCACCTAAAACTGAGCAGAACTGGACGTTGCTAAAGATAATTTTTCGCTGAGTCACGCCATTTTTGTTGAGTCATGGTCATGACTATGACTTCTACCACCATTCTTTAGTTTTTTCTTCACTTAGTACTCACGTCAGAACCCATTTCAGTTGTTTTTTAGTGTTAATATTTTTTTCGCTTAGTCATTGTCATTTTGGTAAGTCATGCTCATGACTATCACTTCGACCATTATCCTTTAGTGTTTCCTTCAATTAGTCCCCATGTCCAAACCCGTTTCAGTGCTTTTGAGTGTTAATCTTATTTCGCTGTGTCATTATCATTTTAGGCGGCTGTTTCATGACCTATCATTTATGTTCGTCATACACTCTTGCCATACTATGCGAATTTTGGTACCTACCAAGTTAACGAAACGACCATGAGATCACCCAGACGTAGGCGGCTGTTTCATGACCTACATGACAGGCATTTCATGACATTAATTAAATGACCTATGATTTACGTTCCATACACTCTTGTCATATTTTGCCATTTTGGTACTTATCAAGTTAACGAAATTGGGTACCGGTCCTAGACAGTGGCCTTGCTAAACTCGGCTAAACTTCCCTGTGCTTATCTTGTTTTATCCTTTGTTAATCCTGTGTTCAGCAATCCATCATCTGTTTTGACACCTGTGCTAAGCCACAACTGTTGGGAAACCGCCACGCACATGGAGCCAGAGCCTTTGCTGCGCGTGACCACGACGACATGAGATCACATTAGAAGATTTTCACGAATTTCTGCTAATTAATGCGCTTGATGCTTGATTATTCGTATTTTTACATTATTCTGAATCATGTTAGTATATTTTGAACCTGTTTTGATCAATTCTGCACTTGTTTTGACCCTGGTTTTGCGAGTGACCACGAGATTACACGCCGACAGCGAGACCCCTAAGGTGCTTCGCACTTTAAAAAGAAGCTTATTTCAAATGATCGATAAGGCTGTTCCAGTGATAACCTGCTACCTCGCCTCTACCATTGTTAACATTAACAATAAGACTCACATACAAAAAATGGTATTTGTATTCGCTAGTGCGTGGCACCCATTAAGTGTGAAATTTTCTGAGCCAAATTTGACCGCTTGCTTCAGCAAGAACTGAGCCAGGACCTAGTTCTAAACGTTCATAGATATGTGGACGATTTCGTTGTAAATTTATCTGTTCCACATAATGTCACTCGCCCTTCAGCAGCTGAGCGAATATTGCAATGTTTTAAAGAATGCTCAGGCTGTCTTTATCTTTCACGATGGAACTTCCCGACAATGGCACACTCCGCTTTTCAGATTTAGCGCTGTATTTTAATTGTGAAGAACACCTTTGTTGGGAATATATGCCGCATTCTAAGAAAGCCATTCTACCCTTTGACTCATCTCACAGAAAACTGGTGAAACGGGCTATAGCTTCGTCGTGCCTCAAGTCATTCCTGACCAAGTCTAGTATACACAGGGTTTGCCATAGTTTTGACCTTGAAGTGTCTCGTCTGAGAGCCTCGGGATTCCCTTCGACTGCGCTAGTGGCGGTGTGATTTAAAGAAGCTTCAGGCATCACCCAATGCTACGACACGTCAGACGCCAAATAAGTATGTCGTGGTGCGATATATCCACACGATTTTCCACAACCTAAAAAGCATCGGGCCAAAACACGGCCTCGACCTCGTCTTCACAGCCCCTCTAAAGCTTTCTCGGCCGTGCGTCCTCTCAAACGGCCAAAAGAAGAACACGGCCTGTGGAAATAAACACGCGAAGCCCTTTGTCCCCTGTGCCACTGAAGTGGTATAGAAGATAACACTTAGCTGTGGGAAAGTTTATATCGGGCAGACGGGGCGCTGTCTAAATGACAGGCTAAGAGAGCATTCGTCATCTTCCAAGGCCCTGAGCAACGGCGCGTACTTTCCTGCGCACTGTAGGGAATCTGGCTGTACAGCCCTTTTCGAAAAAACCACGATCGCTAGCAGATCCAATGGCAGACTTGAATAAGAAATCCTCGAGGCCTGTCAGATTAACGCTGACGCTCGCTTTTGTGAGAATCTGATGGACAAGTAATCAACGTTCCTCCCTGTTGGCTGAAATTCTACGCGCCCCTCACCCGCCGTGGTTGCTCTGTGGCTATGGTGTTGGGCTGCGAAGCACGAGGACGCGGGATCGAATCCCGGCCACAACGGCCGCATTTCGATGGGGGCGAAATGCGAAAACACCCGTGTATTTCGATTTAGGTGTACGTTAAAGAACCCCAGGTGGTCCATATTTCCGGAGTCCCCGATTTCGGCGTGCCTCCTAATCAGATCGTGGTTTTAACGCGTAAAACACCATAATTTAATTTTTTTTTACGCGCGCCTCTTCCTCGTCTCCCGGACGTGTTTTTGCGTGCCGATGTTGCGGTAACCCACACCAGTCTAGCATTATTGATAGGGATGCCTACTCGTTTGTTAGGGGATCTTTTTCAATCTTAAATTTTGTTCAATACATTCGATGTCAACGCATGCGCAATAGCGCTCTAGGTGGTCTGTTTCTCAAAATATACACTGTTACAAGTTAGCGTCTTTCCGGTCTTGATATCCTTTTACCCCGTAACACTTTTGCGCTCCCCTTTGCGAGATAACGCTAGCGATTCTTGCAGCTGGTTCACAGTTCTGTTTTTTTCCTCACAAAGACGTTGTACACTTATTCACATGTAACAGATGAGTGTAACGGTAGTGCTTGTTTCATTATTAATTCACACTGGTTTACTACAGATATATCGAGTTTCTTCCCCTCCTCACCCTTTCTGTTGTTTATGTATTATTGTTGTGTAATTTGTTGTCATACAATTCGCGAGTTCTAAGGATCACAATTTCTTTATTAAACTCTTACGAAATGTCCTTCTGGGCCTATAAGGTATTTGGAAATAGAAACCTTGCACTCGGCAGCGCAACGCTTGAAACCGCGAAGCTGGGCGATCGTAGCCCAGCATTTTCCGGAAGTGCGCGCGAACTCTTCATCTTATCACTCATGATGATGACAATTCCTTTTCGCGCGCCTTGGACTTACGGCCGTCACTGCGCGTTTCCATGTAATTCTGCTCCCATGTAATAAAGAAGAACAAAAAGTGGCCGTATAGCGTAGGGGTTACGACGCTCACCATATGACCCGTTCGAATCCCGCCTCCGCAAGAAAATTTATTTTCTTTGCTTTCTTGGTAGTGTCTTGCTACGCACCACAAATTATGGGTGGCTTAAATAGCTTCGCTGTTAATAAGTTCTGTCAATTCTGCGACCCCCCTCCCCCTGCCCCCTATGTAATACCCTAATCTGAGGACCTTTAGGGGTATTCTGGAATAAAAATAATAAAGGAAATGCAGCAAGAGCAGTGGGCTATATGTTGAACAATATCTGTTAGACCGGACTCCACAATCGGGCCGGCCATCAGGTGTATTATTGAGCTGCAATCACCGCGCTCATGTGATATCTGGAGCCTACACTATTTTGCCTAGCACTTCTGGAAGTTTGCAGTCCGGCCACTCGATCATTATTGACCTGTGTACTTAAAGAGAGCACGCAACGGCCTAAATATATGTCCGCGCCGGCGAGGGAGATAATTATGAGACACCGCTGACATAGAATTGTGTTCTTTTCAAACATTAGTTATACAAAATGGCATAGGTAATAGAAACAATGAAATACAATGTATTGATGTCGATCAACTGGAACTTCGCTAAAATATTCGGACGGCCCTTGCTTCGGTAAGTCAGCACCAACGTCCCGTGCTTGCATCATCTGGTGCAACGCAGCGATGACACAGTGAGCACACGGGATCGTTGGGACGAGGCAACGCGCTGCAGGTGGTCAGGTCGATATCTGGCCAGGTACGAGGAGGTCCGCCAGCGCTGCAGCCAACTGCGGGTGCGGGGCGGGTTCGGGGCACACAGACTAAATTTCTCGCCCTCCGGGGCGACAGTCTTTTGGATGCACCCAGACCACCACTCGCGGGTGACTTCGTTGCCGAGCTAATTCAGGTCGACTCCTGGACGAGGCATTGCATGACGTCACTGCAGCCTGAACAGAGCCGCCCAGCTCCTGACGTCCTGTGCACCTGTGATAGCTTCCGTTGGTGCCGCCTGTTGTGCCGAGCTGCCCCCCACCTGTGACGCTATCAGAGTCGGTTGGCTGCTGGCACCAGTGGTCCATCTCACACGGTGATGACCGCCCGAGGTGAATCCTGACGAGATCCGCCCAGATGAGGAACACGGGCATCGGAAGGACACCGGGGACACCATGCACGGTGGTCATGACGCCCTTTTGCCAATCTGAGACGTAGGCCACTGACCTGGATTGAATCTGCGATGGCCCTTTACGAGATGGTGTCGTGACGCAGTAGAACATGAAGCCAGACGCAGATGTGGATGTAGATGGTGATGATGATGACCTTAACGTCTATGGCACATACCAACTCACAGGGATTGGCCTAGCATAGGGCAGATTTTACATGCGCGTCAAGTGAATAAATTGATGACTAAATAAACGCGAGTAAAACCCAAGACGATTCTGTAGACAGTCATTCAATATATGACAAAAGAAAGAAGAAAAATATTGAGAGAAATGAGGGAGTGAAATAAGTATACATATATGGATGTAGATCCTTAGAAATACTGTCTACATGTTCCTTTCTTATGGTCTTCGTCGTCCCCTACAGTATCTTTGATGCATAGTGTTTGATTCTTAGCTGAATGAATACAATTTATTCTACCGATCTGATACAATGAATTTTAGTGAGGTGGTTCCTCCAAATCCTTTACTAATATTGATTTTGTTCTCTCCTTGATTATAAGCTTTCTTAAAATATTACATCAGTCAGTCTGACTACTCGCTCGCGTGCTATTCCAGTTATTCCGGGATTTACTTTTTTTATTGTATTTCTCCTCTTCAAGCACGAATTCGCTTAAGCTACCTGCTGCCACACGATTCTTGGCCCATAGTGGATACGCGTCATAATAGAGGAACATCACCATCGTCATTATCATCATCACGCGCGTGGCAGTAGTCACGTACAAGTATGGCTTGGTAACACGTGGTCTACAGTACACAGGTCGGGTTTGGCGCCCTCCTCTCTCTGTTCGTTTTGTAATGAGGAAGAAACAATCCACCACAGAAATAAAGTTATTTCTCTCACTAACTCACTTCCTGTTGCCATTTTTCTGCGGCATGAAACAGAATATTGGAAATACCTCTTCGTAGAGTTCGCCTGGATTTAACAGAACCTGTTTTTCTTTCGTTTGGAGCCTCATATGTGGAATTCAGCCATAGGGACGTTTGCCCCGCTGTCCAAAAAGTGTTTAGGGAATTCAACCCAATGCCGTGATAAATTCTATCTTTTATTTTTCTGTTCCTTTAAATTATTATTATTCATTTCGTCTTGCTTATTGCATCTGGCTGATTTTATTTTAACGCATAATTTCACGTCCTTAGAAATGCGGAAATTTATCCTTCATTATAAATTGTAATAAACCATCCATTTCTTTGCCAATCCCCCATAGTGGGTAGAGCTCACATACGTGATAGGAAACAATAAAAACAACTACTGGAGCAAAAATGAAAATAATTCAAGGAAATAATTGCAGAAATAAACACGAAGACAGTGGTTACGCTTTTGTGCATCATTCTTTATCTTATGCATTAGGTATTGCAGGTCTTTGCAAGCCCTTACCCGCCGTGATTGTTAGCTGCTATTGCTAGGTTCTGAGTGGCTAAGCACGAGATCGCAGGATTTAATTTCGGCCAGGGCGGCCGCATGTCGATGGGCGCCAAATTCAAACACTATACTGAGTGCCTGTCTTACAAGGACCAAATTTTGGTCTGGAGTTTGTCGTAATTAAATAAATAATTACGAGCATATAACGACGATCACTTCATAACGACTATATGATGACGATGGTGTAGCGACGACGACTGCATGACGAGTTCTCTTTGATGGCGGTGGCGTCACAATGGCAGCACAATCACGTTTGAGCGATGACAGCACGATTAGAATAAAACGACGAAGAAGGAATGACGATGGCGGTATGATGTGGGCACGTCGACAATGAGACGACGTATCTAAAGAAAGATGACGATTGTATCACGACACTGTGAGGACGATGACATAACGTCAATGGGATGACGACCAGTGTATGACGACGATGGCGTACGACGACGGCATTACACGAGTCGGCTGACGAAACTTGAATGGCGGTGATGAAACTCCCACGACGGCATCACCACCACGAGGTTGTAGATTCCTAGTGGGCCAAGCTAGAGACAAGTTGAGTCATTGTGTAGATGTATGCGGACAGATAGATAGATAGATAGATAGATAGATAGATAGTAAGTCCCTGAACTAGCCAAACAATGCAAATCGCATTAAAACTAGCGAAACCCACAACGTACACTAACGTACACAACGTACGCACCGTGGTTTTCCACCTTTACCCATGCACCAACTTTCTCGGGTTTTGACCTGGTAGCTTCATCAAAAAAATGTTGATGATAGAGTGGCTATTAAAAATGATACATTGAGTTCTACGTGCGCATTATAGTATACCGGCATACGGGCACCTTTTTGTCAAAAAAGTGCGATATTTTGCGTTGAAACAGAGTGTGCAATGCTTGTATTTTGTCTGCTGCTGCACTGTATAACTGTAGCTGTATAAGCTTTGTGTAGTGACATGTTCCCAGCATGTGGCTATAGAAGGGAAAGTAAAATGGAGTGGTCATACTATTACGTTGAAATATCCTTCTTTTATTATTTTTTGATGAAATTCAATGTTGCAGTCGTCATCGCTGTTTGCTGTCGACAGCTAGCCATTTTCCCTTGTCTAATATGACATTCAAAAAATTAGAAAGTCATGTACTTTGTCGATATCGCCCGAAAAAATAATGTTTAAATAGAGTGTCCTCTGCAGTGAAAACGTGTGTGCAGCCTTAACGAAATTAGGCCTTGATCCTTGCACGGGTAGCGACTTCTTTCCCAAGGACACACATTTGAATGTCCCTAGTTGTTTCTAAATTGAATTGGATGAACGGATACGTGAAGCATGTGGCTTAAATATTACTTTGGCTCCTCAGGAAGAACAGCGTAAACATTTCTGCGCGAAAGAATTAGGGTTATTGCGGGCTGATGCACTAAAACGCAGGGCTTCAAAAAGCTTTCTCCAGCTTCCACATCAATGACTACAATGATTTCATTGAATGTATTAGGGCGATGAGTTCGATAGGGACAAGAAAGGTATGCTAAGTGAACGCCTGATTGCCGACGAGAAGCAACAGGTACAGCTTCTATCGCAATGAAATTACTGGAAGTGATATGTTCATAATGAACAAAGGACCGCTGCGCGTGATTTCAATCATAATCCCCTCAACGAATTTCCAAAATGAATTGTGCGACACCATCATTGTGTTGCTCCTCATTCGCGATTACAGACCCTTAGAAACGAACATAAATAAAAAACCAGCTTCTCTCTTCGGAAGAAAAACATTGCTGTTTGGTACCTCATGTACATCCAGACTCTTCGATTACTTCATCAGAATCGTGCGTCTACTTCCCCGGCGATTCAGCGCTCTGCTCAGCATCATATTTTTTTAATAGCACACTTCACTGTCTCATCCTGTCTGGATGAATACCCTGTTCTTAAACATAGGTATACATTCTATATTTGTATGTATGTGCGTATGAGTTAAGCAACGAGCAGAGATCTCATCATGCCATATAGATATAGCGCAGAAGCTGGTGACGATCATCCACGTCCAGCATTCAAGCTTGTACGTTGTCGTTCTAAATAAGCTGAATTGCTCCTCAATGAGTAGGTGTGCTGTTCTTTAAAATAAAAGCGCATAAAATGCAGATCCTGGCAAGCCAGCATGCCCTAGTATAGTTATGAACATTTCTGCATTGTACGATGCAAGGAGTACTCGACTAGCAAGGAGTTCGTATGGACCACAACAAAAATTATAGCAGGGGCACCAAGGCTCGTCGACGAACGCCGTCAAGACAAGACCAAAATTAATATGTGAAAACACTATGCAGATCCCAGGCACTGCGGGAATCGATGCAATGCGAAGCATTTTACAATTAAATGGCAATTGAGCATCGTTTCGAACTCAAGCGTTACTAGGTGCACAAACATGTTTGCGTGAAAGAAGCGACTGGTTGTGTGACGCAAACATTCGTGCGACGACAACATCAAAAGACGATGACGATGACATGACGGTAATGGCATGAAGCCTGTATGAGGTTAACTTTACAACCTCGTCTGTTACGACCTGGAACGATCCCGAACCTGGTACTACGTCGCACAGCGTCTTGGAGAGTTAGCTGCTACGAGGAAAGTACTGGTTAATGTGGTACAACCCATGAGGTAGCGAGGTCTGACACGTCTTTAAGTTCTCAGCCAAAAGAAGGCAAGACTGGAAGAAACTGGCACGCTATACCACTTGTGACGCATGCGAAAGAGAGTGGTAAGGGTTTGGCTGCATGGAAACTGGCGCGTGCGCACGCCTGCTAGCTCATACTATGCGACGTCACACACGGGCCAGTAGCCCTAATTATAGTTGACATTCACACGACACATACGTCTGGCACAGAAGAACGCACCGCAATAAGTGCATGGATTGAAGGCAATAAAAGTTTCGCGTTAAAATAGATTGAATGTGTAAAGGAACAGTGGTTACAATATAAACAAAGCGACGAAGAGGAGTCAATCCTACGATAGAAACGCAGCGGTTATGCTGCCATTAATGATCAGGGCAGTCATGCGCTGTACTGCTGTGTTTCGACATGCAAGATTGCCGCAGTTACACGACATTTGCCACCTATGCGAAGTATCCCAGCAGATTTTGAAATTTTCTGGTTGGCCACTGGATTATTCTTGACCTTTTAACTTCGAGATCGCACGCACGGTTTGAAAAACACCCCCGCTGGGGCTCAGAAGAATTATGACACACAGCTGCCACTCAAATAGGTTCTATTCAAGCATCAAATATACAATATAACTCACGCACTGAATATAAATAATATGACAGGCAATGATGTCGATTAACTGGAAGTTCGATAAAAAATGTGGGCGGTACTTCCTTCTCTATGGCAGCACCACGGCTCCATTATTGCACCATCTCCTGCAACTCACGTAGCCAACAAACTGTGCACGCGGCAAGTGCCGGTGTTCGCAGGCGGTAGTTGGCGGCACAAGCGACGCTGTGCCATGCCGGCCGCTAAAGGCACGGCCAGCACCAGAAGCCCGCGGGTCCCACACTGTAGTTCTCGCCCTCAGTCGCGGCAGTCTTGTGGATCTGCTCACACCACGACCCGCGGCTGACGTCGTTGTCCAGCTCGCTCAGGTCGATCCCCGGCACGAGTTGAGTGCACGACGTCACTGCATCCTGGTCGGTGCCGCCCTCCTCCTGAAGCCCCGTGCACCTGTGATAGCTTCCATTGGCGTCGCGTGTTGGGCCGAGCTGTCCCAGACAAGTGATGGTCTCGCCGTCGGGTGGCTGCTGGAACCAGTGGCCAACCTCTCGCGGTGATGACAGCCCGACGGGGATGCTGGCGTCTTCCGCCGGGATGAGGAACTCGGGCATCGCAAGGACGTCGAAGACACCGAACATGGGGGCCATGACGCTCTTCTCTCAATCATTGATGTGTGTCCCGAACTGTAGTGCTTCTGCGACCACAGCTATCTGCGACGAGATGGTATCGCCACGCAATAGTACATGCAGCGACAGATTGACGATGATGATGAGGATGTTCCTGTATTTTTGCGCGTGTTAACGTGTTCCTTTCTTGATCGTCTTTGTCTCCTTTAGACAGGCGCGTGACAACAACAACACATAGCGTAATTGATACTGCAAAAATATTGCAAACATTTCAAAGAAATAACTGCAGTACTATACACGAAATTATTTGTTACGCCTTCTATCTCAGACATAGGTGATCATGTTGTGCTTCTGGTTTTAGAGGTAATTGCAAATTCATTTGTCCCACACTCAATAGTGCCGAAATAATAAAAAAAGAGTACCAGGAAACTGTTATGTTAGGAGAGAATATTTTGGTGCCGAGAAAATCCTTAGAAAATCGTTGGGGTCACAGTGAGTGGCAATTCAGTGAGCTCATTCCTTGACCAACGCACAGAATTATTCTTTGTTAAACTGAGCACGAGAAGATAATATTGTTGTTATGATCATGATGTGAGGAAAATGCATACATTTCAATTATTGCGTTGTATGTTTGGTTAATATTTTCCCTTTTTTTATGATATTTTATAAGTTTCATTGTAAGTCGGGGCAATAGCAAACAATTATTAAAATAATAAAAAAGGGTCCTAGGGCCCTCACATTTTAATATAAGACGACTTATATTGCCCTGGAAAAACATCCCCCAGCAATGCATTTCTGTTTAAAAGTGAAGCCGACTTTGAGGTGATCGCAAAGCTCGCTTTGCGATGATCTTGGTAAGCTCCCTTTCCCACGTTTTGGTTAGCAGTGAAGCCTACTGAAAGAAAAATGCGTTGTGAATGGGTCCCGATAACGCTATCGCGTTCTACTCTTAAAGGCGAAGCTTGAGCGTCCTCCAAGTGTTCCATGATTATTTTTACAGCCCACATATTTGTCTGCACGAGTGATGTGACGGCTCAGTTAAGCAAGCTTCTTGGGGGCTGAAAAAACCACCGGCATGTTAAACCGAGTAGCCACTTTTTTAGGCAATATGTGACTTTATGCATGTACGGAACCACTCCCGGCCTCTGAGTGCCCGCCAGAGTTTCCGCGGCATTTTTACAAGAACAGTGTTTCATTTATTTAGAAGCGTTTGCGCTACTGACACGACGGCCGACCCAGGGAAGCTGGCTGCAAAAACCCTTTCCAATTGTAGATCAAAACTAGCTTACACATTCTGAACACACGACTTCTGAAGCACGTATTCCAGACAGAGCGCTGCAATGCCTCTCTTAATTATCTTAGAGTGCGCTGATTTGTATGGGATGAGCTCTTTTGGGCCAGCAGAGATTATGCCCGGCACACGTGGCTTTCATTGAAATTCAGGCGTAAATCTAAAAACAGCGGCTTTCCTTCTTCTGGAAGCTTATATGTGATGTCAGCCCTTTGCCGTGATTATTGAAATCATCGAAAAGGCACTTTTGCGCATGCTGATACAAGATAGAGCTTTTCTTGTTAACAAGAATAAACAAAAACGTCCGGTAATTCGCCTAACTAGCGCGGATTGTACGCTCATACCCAAGGCTGACAAGATCAGAGTATTGGGGGTCATCATTGAAAGTAACGGCTACAATGGAGAGACCATACGTAAATTAGACAATATAACATCTCAAATCATGCGACTACTTAGGCGAATAGCCAACAAACACAGTGGAATTAAAGAAGGCAATCTGCTTAGGCTGGCCCAAGCGTTTGTAATAAGCAGAATAGTATACGTCGCATCATACCTACGATAGTACTCGTCAGAAACATACAAATTAGACTGCTTAATCCGAAAAATCTACAGGCAAGCAATCAAACTCTCCATCCCCACCACCAACGATAGACTACTGCCGCTAGGTCTACACAATACACTGGATGAGCTAAACGAGGCACAACGCATAGAACAATATGGGGCGGGAAAGGCGGAGAGGTTAACCGAAAGAGTTTCTGGTTTGCTATCCGGCACAAGGGGAAGGGTAATAATAAATGAAAGACTAAAAGAATTACGGTGACAGAAACTTAAGGCGCACAAAAGAATCACGGATCATCACGACACACCGTAATGCGAAATTTGAGTGCAGCTCTATACGTGTTGTCATTTCGCGATATATTGAAGCAAAGAATTTGAGAGATACCCGCCGGGGTGGCTCAGTCAGCTAAGGCGTTGCGCTGCTGAGCACGAGGTCGCGGGATCGAATCCCGGCCCCGGCGGCCGCATTTCGATGGAGGCGAAATGCAAAAACGCCCGTGTGCTTGCGTTGTAGTGCACGTTAAAGAACCCCAGATGGTCAAAATTATTCCGGAGCCCTCCACTACGGCGTGCCTCATAATCAGAACTGGTTTTGGCACGTAAAGCCCCAGAAAGAAGAAGAAGAAAGAATTTGAGAGAGACATGTCGCAGAGTCGCGAATCGTCGTATACCTGATCTACGGGTCAAGCACGTCGGCTTTATACGTGACTCGTCGAAGCTTCGAGTGTAATCGCTGGCGCCGCTTGGCATCCAGAAAGTACTACACAATCCTTGTCGCGCTTACAATCAGATTACAATACAATCGCAAATCATGAAAATCGCGCGAAACAAGAGCGAACGAGAACAAACCAAGCAAACCAAACACACACGAGCGAGCTAGAGCTGACGTGATCAGATGATACTACGAAACTGGCGAATCTCGACAGTTTCTTAATGGCCTGCTCCTGCTGCGGACGTCGGCAGCGGCGTAATCGAGCGTTCGAGCACAACAGCGAAAGATGAAAGAAAGAAGTGTGCAGCCAACAGCACGCTTCATTCTTTAATCTTTCGCTGTTGTGCTACGAAACTGGCGGACCGCCAGTTTTGTAGCAGCCAGAGACCAGATCAGAGTACGCGTCGAGATGTCGGGCTCATCAAACTTGATTCTGGCGTGCACGTCACTGCAGGGAACGCTCTCATTGGACTCCGCTGTTCGCTGCACGCTTCTTTCTTTCATCTTTCGCTGTTGTGCTCGAACGCTCGATTACGCCGCTGCCGACGTTCGCAGCAGGAACAGGCCATTAAGAGTTGCGCTCTAAAAGCAGGTAGGCAACGTCTGGGAGAACTACAATGTCTCTATCAGGCCACTCGAACGCAAAACCTCCAAGAGTGCATTGACCGACTTGTTTCGTGACCGCTGTAGAGAACCCGCGTTCCAGGACTGTCTCTTCCGATAGCGGCCGGTTGTCAAGAAGGCCCAGGGCGTCGCGAGTGACCGCCTGTGTGTGTTGCATCAAGGACATCGGCAAGCAACGCACGCAATAGTATCCTAGCTGCCGGAGTGGTCACACGCAGCAGTATATTGCATTTTGATGCGGACAGCGACACAAGGTCACATTCCAATATGTTTGTATCTGAAACCGTTTTCCCGCCAACTTAGGTCTTTGTGTAATCCTTGCTCCAATTCATAGAGCATCGGGATGGCGTAATCGAACCCACATCATATATATATATATATATATATATATATATATATATATACATATATGTGTGTGTGTGTGTGTGTGAAGTAAAGAATAACAGGAGCCAGCACAGAAGTATTTCAAAAAATAGAAGCACGTATGAAAAACATAAGAGGACATTACTGACATCAAGAGTGGCTTGCATTGAATGGCTTGCCTTTTTCCGGCCTTCTTGATGAAGGCCGGACCCGGTCGAAACGTCAGTAAAGTTCTGTTGTGTTTTCCCTCCGTGCTTCTATTTTTTGAACTATATATATACATATATATGTTCCGGTAATCTTGTCTGAATAAATATTCGGACATGCGGAGGCGTTTCTAGATGGCAAAGCTTGTCCAGAGGGATGCGCTACAGAGGATTCGGCTGCATACAGGCATCATACACGACAGGTTTCAGTGGGGGCAATACAATGTGTCTCTACACTGCTTAAATGCTAATGGCATTAACAACGATCGCGAGATGGGGTTCTGCCGCAGTTTTTTCACATGCTGTGTATTGACATAAGAACCATCTTGAAACCTGACGTGGTTGCTCAGTGGCTATGGTGTTGAGCTGCTGAGCGCGAGGTCGCGGGATCAAATCCAGGCCACGGCGGCCGCATTTAGATGGGAGCGAAATGCGAAAACACGCACATGTACTTGGATTTGTGTGCATGTAAAAGAACCCCAGGTGGTCCAAATTTCCGGAGTCCCCCACTACGGCATGCCTCATGATCAGATCGTGGTTTTGGGCACGTAAAACCCCATAATTTTTAACCTTCTTGAAGTGGTGCGCAACAGGACGGCACAACGGAGAGGAAGACGAACACAGGCGCAAACTAACAACTGATATATTGAAGCCAGACCCACAGGTATATATATCCACAAGCTGCACACGCGCACCATTACAACGAATATGGAAGCCATCAAAAACGAAGCTATTACACCAGCCGCGTAAGAAATTTCATTTAGAATTGCATTGTACAGTGCAATTGATGTATCGCTTACACACTCCTGACCTTCTTTCGTGATAAAGGGAGCCTCTAACGTTTCACGAGTGGCTTTCGGCTTGCTCTTGCATAGAATTTTCACGCTATGGAAAAGTGGTTCACAAGTGGGACAGATACTGCAGTGGTCAGCAAGATGCGTTTTCTCCTTATCAGCTAGATTTCTTGCATTGATTTCTTGCTGGGCTTTCTATTGCCAAGGCACAGCACACTGAGCGCTCACGCGAGAACGTGAGACGTGTAACAAGTGAAGCAGCACAAGACAATTGAAGCGGAAGAAAACAATCGAAATAATGCTCGGCGAAGAACACACAACTGAAGGGCGGCCGGCCTGCTCTCGCAAGGCCCACAGTCCAAAATGGCGGCATAGCATGTTCCGACGCTAGACGTCGCCCGTGTCGGACAATGGCGCTACTCAAATGTCGGTTTGTGAAAAGGTCTATAGAAGATATCGTTCAGCTGTGGGAAATGACAGGTTAAGACATCATTGGCCATCTTTCAAGGCGCTCAGCAACTCAGCGCATCTTCCCGCGCACAGTAGTGAATGTGGCTGTGCAGCCCTTTTAGCAAAAAAGAAAAACAAGATCGCTAGGAGATCGAATGGCTACTTGAAAGAGAAATCCTCGAGGCTGGTCGGTTAATGCTGACGGTGACTTTTGTGTTAGTGCCCCGTCAGTGATTTCTTTTAAGCCACTTGCACATGCCGATGTTGTTGTTACCCACACCAGTTTATCATTATCTCATCTGTCGGGCGATTTTTCTAAAATTTTGTTCAATATATTCGACGTCAGGGCAAGCGCAATAACGCTCCTGATGGTTTGTTTATCAAAATAAACACAGTTGCAAATGAGTGTAATTCCGGTCTTAGTCTCCTTTTTCCCGCAACACTTCTGCGCTCCGCTTTGCAAGAAAGCGCTAGCTATTCTTGCAGTTGGTTCACAGTTCTAGTTTTTTTTCTTTTTCTTGCTCAAAAAGACGTTGTACGCTTATTCGCCTGTAACAGTTGAGTGTAATGGTAGTGCGTGTTTTGTTAGTGACACTGGTTTAGTACAGATACATTGCTTTTGTTCCTGTCCTCACCCTTTCGGCAGTTTTTGTATAATTGTATAGTTTCTTCTTATACAATTCACGAGTTCTAACGATCACAACTTTTATTACCCCCTTACGCAGTGTCCTTCTGGGCATGTAAGGTATTTTGAAAATAAATAAATAAATATATTGGAGTTATCCATTCTGCTCCGCCCCTGCCCCCTAAGTAACACCCTAATCTGAGAACCTTTAGCGATATTTCAGAATAAAAACATATTGCCGCCCAAGCACTCCATCCACATGGTTAACTAGTGAAGCTGAAACGTGCGACCCCGGTGTTTATCACTGAGTTAATCCCTATGGTTCATTAAACGACGGCTTGGTAGGCTGCCGGATCCTCGTTACGCAGTTGCTGCTTGCGATGGCCACCGGGCAAGCTGGACTGCAGCATCGGCAGGGTCAACACGCGCTCTCTCACAGTTCTGCTGTCGGCGCTGTTCTTCGTCAGCTGCCTGCTGTTCGGGACTTCGTACGATGCATGGCCTACCCATGTTGAAGTCGGAGAGAAACTGCTGCACGCGCGCACGGCTGCCACGGAGAGAACGACGTCACTGATGGCGCAGCCAATGGCGCGCCTCTCTTTCTCTTTTACGTGTGATAAAGGGTAGTTCAAGGGCGCGTTACAGGTCCGGAAGATTACCACCCAGAGTCAACAGGGGTATGTGCCATTGCACTTGGACCTTTTCTGCACAATCACCAAGATCGGCCCACATTTCTGCGCACATCGGACGGAGGGATTTTGGTATTGCCTAGCCACATACAGCTTCGCTGTAAAATTCACCACCGATACACTCCGCACAGGTGTTAAACCAGCGAAGCTGAAATGTGCGGCCCCTGTTTGAGCCACATATGATTTCTGTGTCTTTCTTTCTTTCATGTCCCTGTCTCATAACCGCATATCCAAAGCGGGTATGCGCCACACGTGATTTTGTTATCGTTGATCAAGGCTTAACTGACGAGCATGTCACGTTATTGATGTCATGACCTATCAGTGATGTTAATCATGCATTCGTACCCTTCCATGTCAATTTCGGTGTATCCCAAGTGAACGACAGGCGAGTTCTCGATAGGTTTTCGTTGGGGTTATTTCCGCCGGAGTGTTTCTGTGGTGGGATCACGAGTGTCTCAGCCTAGGCATATACAGCTACGCTGTAAAAGCAGCAGGAGCAGTGGTCACTGTGATGGGAAAACATCTGTTAGACCGCACTCCACAATCACGCCGGTAATGAGCTGTAATGTTGCGCTGTTACCATGCACGCTTAAAATACCCCAGTCATGTGGTATCCGGAGCCTGCACTCTTTTGCCCAGCACTTCTTGAGATTTGCACCATGGCCACTCCATTTTTCTAGAGCTGTGTACTTAAGCAGAGCATGCAACGGCTTAAATACATCGGTGCCGCGGCGCGGAGGACAATTATGAGACACCGCTGACAAAGAATTGTGTTCTTCTCAAACATCAGTTATACAATACGGCATTGGTAATAGAGGAAAGCGATATACAACGTACTAATGTCCATGAAGTGGACGTTAGATAGAATATTCTGGCGATCCTTGCTTCGGAAAGGCAGCACCATCGTCCCATGCTTGCACATCTGGGGCAAGGTAGTGATGACACAGTGAGCAAACGGCATCGTTGGGATGAGCCAACGCGTTGCAGGCGGTCAGGCCGATATCTGGTCAGGTACGAGGAGATCTGCCAGCGCTGCAGCCAACTGCCGGCGTTTGCAGGCGGCTTGTTAGCGCCATGAACATCGCTGTGCCTTGCCTGCCACTAAAGGCGCGGTCAGCACCACAGCCTACGGAGGACCCGAACAAAATTTGTCGCTCTCCGGGGCGACAGCCTTGTGGATGCACCCAGTCCACCCTTCGCAGCTGACTTCGTTGCCCAGCTCATTCAGGTCGACCCCTGCACGAGGCATTGCTTGACATCACTGCAGTCTGGTCAGAGCCGCTCAGCTCCTGACGTCCTGTGCATCTGTGGTAGGTTCCGTTGGCGTCGCTTGTTGTGCCGAGCTGCCCCCCAGCGGTGACGGTCTCGGAGTCGGTTGGCTGCTGGCACCAGTGGACCATCTCATGCGGCGATGACAGCCCGACGTGAATCCTGACGAGATCCGCACAGATGAGGAAAGGGGGCATCGCAAGGACACCGCGGACACCATGCACGGTGGTCATCACGCCCTTTCGCCAATCTGAGCTGTAGCTCACTGTCCTGGAGCGCTTCTGCGATGGCCCTTTACGAGATGGTGTCGCGCCGCAGTAGAACATGAAGCCAGACGCAGATGTGGATGTAGATGATGTTGATGATGATGACCTTAACCTCTATGGCACATACCAACCAACGAAGATTGGCCAAGAGTCGGGCACATTTTACATGTGTGAGCTAGTGAATGAATTTAGACATCTGTAATTTTGATGAATAAATAAAAGCTTGTAAAATCCAAGACGCTTGATTAGTCAGTCTTTAAATTTAACACAAAAGAAGGAAGGAAAACATCTATATATATATAGATGTAGATTCATAGAAATACTGTCTGCGCGTTCCTTTCATTATGGTCTTCGTCGCCTGCTAGAGAATGTTTGACGCATAGTGTTTCATTTTTAAACTGAAGAAAGTTAATTCTACGGATCGGATACAAATCATTTCATTGAAGTCGTTCCTCCAAATGCTTTACTAACCTTGCCTTTGTTCCCT
Organism: Dermacentor silvarum; assembly: GCF_013339745.2. Classification (NCBI taxonomy): domain Eukaryota; kingdom Metazoa; phylum Arthropoda; class Arachnida; order Ixodida; family Ixodidae; genus Dermacentor; species Dermacentor silvarum. The sequence continues at coordinate 426,218,275 of NC_051154.1, forward strand.
AATTGATTGCAGGCTTTCTTAAAAATTTCCTTCATTGAGTCTGACTGCTCACTCGCGTACTGTTCTAGTTATTCCGGAATTTCCTTTTTTTAATATGGTTTTTTATTATTTTTTACAGCCAATTGGTCTATAGCTATAGGATCCGGGATTTCATGGCGTCTGCGCGGCAGAACTCTCCCCTAAAGAAGTGAGAGTAAAAGAGCCAACAACAAAAGCAAACGCATAGCGTCGCTGGCATCGGAGCTCGGTTTTACGGCCACACTCGTCTAAACCGAGGTGTCTGTGTGAATGTATGACGTAGTGCGTGACGTATTGTGCGCCTGATAAGGCGACCAAGGGGAATTTAACAATCAGCTCGTTGGCGCCCCTGCACAACCGCACGAACGCGCTCGTGTCACTGCTCGTGCGGTCGCCGTCGTCGTCTCCTCTGGTCATCCCCCTTCACAGGGTGGAATGGCTCATAAATTTTAAATTTTAGAGCGCCGCTCTTATTGGTCCGTTACTCAGGCGAACAGCGGCGGCGGCGTAACCGAGAGAACGAGCACAACAGCGAAAGAAGGAAGACGCGAGCCGCGAATGGAGGAGACCAATGAGAGGGGCCCCTTGAGTGACGTGTGCGCGGGATACTGCTTTCATACGGACCCGCCCGACCGCTCGATGTATACTCGGTATCCTGTCTCAGCCGGACTGCATGTTTCGTACTATCGTCTGCTCGCGTCAGCTCTCGCTCGCGCTTGTTTGGTTTACTTGATTTGGTTTCGTTCGCGCTAGTTTCGATTGTCGTGGTCTGCAATTATTTTCTAATCTGATTGTATGCGCGAAGCGCATTGTGTAGTACTTTCTGAAAGCCAAGCGGCATCAGCGATTACACTGGAAGCTTCGACGAGTCATGTATAAAGCCGATGCGCTTTACCCGCAAGTCAGTTATACGACGATTGCCGACTCTGCCTACGTGTCTCTCTCAAATTCTCTGCCGCTATATATCGCGAAATGAAAAGACCCATAGAGCTGCGCTGAAATTTCGCATTAGGGAGTATCGTAATTGTCGGCGATTTTTTTAAAGTGCATTTCTTCTCTTCAAATAAGGATTCACTAAAGCTACCTACTGCCGCGCGATCCTTGGCCCATAGGACATACGCATCATAGAAGAGGAACATCATCATCGTCGTCAACATCATCATTAGGCGCGAGCCAGTAGTCGCGTGCAAGTATTATAGTACTCAGGTCGGGTTTGGTGCCGTCCCCTGTCTCCTCGTTTTGTAATGAGGAAGAAACAATCCATTACTTCCTTCTATCCTGTTGCCGCTTTATTGCGGCGAGAAAAATAAAATTGGAAATACCTCTTTGAAGACTTGACCTGGACTTAAGAGAGCCTATTTTTCTTTCGTTTGGGGCCTCCATTTTAAGATTCAGGCACAGGGACGTTTCCTACGCAGACCAAAAATTTCTTATGGAATTCAACCGAATGCTTTTAAATTCTAGCTTTTCTTTTTTGTGCTCCTTTAAGTTATTATTATTAATTCGATCAAACCTATTCGACCTGGCTGATTTTATGCATTAGGTATTGCAGGTCTTTGCAAGTTGTTACCCGCCATGGTTGCTCAGCGGCTATGGTGTTGGCCTGCTGAACACGACGTCGCAGGATCAAATTCCAGCAGCGGCGGCCTCATTTCGATGGGGGCGAAATGCGAAAACACCGGTCTACTTAAATTTAGATGCATGTTAAAGATCCGCAGGTGGCACAAATTATTCTGGATTTCACCTCTACGGCGTGCCTCATAATCAGATCGTGGTTTTGGCTCGTAAAGCCCCATAATTTAATTTCTTTTGTAGATTCGGTATCCATCGATTCTATACATCTAATGTGATCCATCGCTCACCAGTGGTAGATCTTGGCCATAACTCGAAGGCGAAGCGCCACTCGGGCCCCTAACAAAGCTCAATAATCAAAAGGATTGCAAGAAACCGTTGCATTATCAGGATGCCTGAATAGAGGCAGAAATCACACTTGATCCAGATAGGCCGATATCACAAGGTTTGAAGCGCATGCGCAGTGGGCCTACCGGTGCCGTGATGAGATAAGACATCGCTGCTATCAAGCTAGACTTGGGTTACCCGTAATTAAGATTGAGGGAATTAAATTATGGGCTTTTACGTGCCAAAACCCAGATATGATTATGAGGAACGCCGTAGTGGTGGACTCCGGAAATTTGGACCACCTGGGGTTCTTTAACGTGCACCTAAATCCATTTACACGGGTGTTTTCGTATTTCGTCCCCATCAAGATTGAGGGAATGCCGAGGACAATGCGATTGATGGATTGTAGGAGGAAGTTGAGAGTGAGTTCGTAAAGCTCATTTCAATTGTAGAGTGATTTTGTTCTCAACTCCCAGCCTTTCGATTTCCAGCGCTAAGCCGGTTTGTCATATTATGAACATGTTTCACAGCATAGTTAGCCTTCAGCATGCTTAGGTTTACTGCTATACCGGCACTCTTTGCGGCACCGATGGCGCTAGAGAAAATTCTCGTGACATCAAAAGCTTTAGAATAATACTAAACCCTAACACGAAGCCCAATATTGTTTAACCTTGCTGAACCCTAACCAAACCTAAACAAAAAATATTACAGTCGCCTCTTCGGAGGGAAGCGCTTCGAGAACATTGGTTGACGCGAAGTCACGAAATAAATCAAGCTAAACTAATGAGCGTTCTTTCCTCAATCAGTTTATTACGCCAGAATCCTGTTACGACTCACTAAAAGATCGTGTACTCAAGCTGGAACAGACCTTGCGCGTAAGTGGAAAACTATACGCGCATATAGAATGAGCCTGTTGCAGTTGCCAACTGAGCCGAGCAGCTCAGCTCCCTGCATGACTCCGTGGCAAAAATGTTTTTCAGAAGTATCCGAGGGGTCCACCTTTGTGCGACGTAATTACGGTCATTACCTTAATGGACAAATGTTGCAATAGGAAAAACATAATAAATAACTTTATAGCTGGGTTTTGATTTCAAATACAAAATTCCCGCTAAATGGCTACGGCCAGCACTCGGTGATAGACAGCAAGCGCCATTTGTTGAATTAGCTCAGGAACAGAGAAGAAAGAAGATCAGCGAGCGACACGCTTTCTTATGAAAGCACAGCCAGAAAATTAAGACCGATGCAAAATCCCTAGCAGCAGTGGTGTCACCCAGGTAACATTGAGTGACGGCAATGTACACGTGCGTCCAAAACGGTCTGCACAAGTTTCACACGAAGCTATGTGTGTCTTGCGGTGAAGCTCGCTTCCACTGTTCACATTTGTGGTACACACAGGTGACAAAGCTATAGCTGAATAAGGTTCTTTTTTCCATAATAATCCTTATCTGTCGATGTCGTCTGCACATTTAGATTAAAAATGAGCATTTCGTTCACGCATTTTTATCTCTCGTCCTTTAAACTTTCACTGATGCACGACCTTAATATACACTACATAAGGACCTTCACTGCGGTAACTACCACTCAAAGCATTCGCATTTGTAAATGTTCATTAAGTGCAATAGTATAAAGAGCAAAAAAAAATATGCGCTGGCTGAAGAGACTGAAGTAAGTTAGCTCTGGAATAAAACTTCTGTTACAATGATAGTCCAGCCGATTCAAATTCGCGCACAGCATATGTCGTCTTTCGTCTCAATTAGTGTAAAGCGCTATGGAAGCGGTTTGGAGAGACTATAGGCAATTGGATGACGAGTTGAATGGCGATTAGGCACCAGATCAGGCAAGCAAATTTCATTGCTCGAATTCCTGTCTTGAGGCGAAGAAAAGCCCTTGGCCGGGATAATGTAACGATTATATTAAATTGCTATTGCTATACACGTTTCGCCAGTGGTCCGAACAGTGCCATTTCCCCAATGTTCTCGACGGCATCGACTGACCCAACCGTGAACACTGGATAGTAAGAAATTAATAGGATATCGATTGAAATCAATCCTTACGTCATCTACCGACCCTGATTTGTCATGCTACAGCAAACTGCATCGGGGTAACGTAACTGGTGTAACAACGCGGGCTTACTATTAAGCGCCGTGTTTGTGTGTTCATGTGCCTTTTATTGTCCTCGTCTTGTATGCGAAATGCTTCTATTCCAAGGTATCATGTAAAGATTTCGTTGACTTTATATCTTATGCTTATCTTGTCAGCCAGCGTTCAGAGCCGGCCAATCCCGCTCATAAAGTGAACGAAGCACCAAAAGGAATAGCATTGGAATAGAATAATTGCATTATCTTAGCCTTGGATTCAAATATTGAACCAAAATATACTGCAATATGGCTGGAGAGTGGTACGCAGGCTTTATACCGCTTAAATATAAAAGGGTCGGAATTTCAGGAAGTGTTCTCTAATAAGCGCCTAATTATCGCCTACGATGTTGCTTAAATGTCTTTTTATATTGCGAAGCACGAGTTCTTCACATCTATGTGACAATTATGTTCTCGAAATTCTGATGTTATCGCCCTATCGGTCTGCATCTTCAGCTTCAAACTTCCAACCCATTCACGAATACTCGCAGTGCTAGACGCTGTTAATCGAGGCACTTCTTCATTATGGGTATTAAAAGCAGCCGAGCGAGGAACACTTCAGTTCTGATCAAGTGTGCAAGAGTGCTTGTCAGAATGGTCACTGAGGAGTTCGTGCTTTTCTACGACGGCACACGTTTACGCGCTAAAGTGTCTCTTTTTACTCAGTTGATGGCTTCGTGGTCACCTCGTTCCAGCACCACATGAAAGTATCATGTCGCTTGGGTGGCTGTCCAGACGCCCTCTGTGATTCAAGTTGCTTGACAAGATCGGCCTCCACCTCAAAATTGCAAGCGTCAGTTTTCTCCCGACTCGCTCCGTCAATAGGCGCACAAGTCACAGTACAAGGTGGCATGGAAGGGCCACAAAAACACCTACCGTTAATTTGTCGTGGCTATACGATGTTACAACCAGACATTTTCCAGGTCTCTTTTTTTTTCTTCTCGAAGAACAAGAGAGCTGCGGTGGTAGATTCGTCCACGTGCTTCACGAGACTAACAATCTGGGTGAACCGGCTGCTGTGTAGAAATGCTGGAAAGAAGGATTGAAATTGCTGAGCAAATGGTAGAATGACATAACGCGTAAGCACAACAAAATGATAACGCGAAGCGAAAATATATATAGCCTGAATGCAGAACGTCTACAGTAGGCTATAGCCAAGTAGACTCAATGAAGGGCGTGAAGCAGAACACTTTATTTATTGCGATACAATTATATGGACACTTCAAACGGATTTCTGCCGTCGCCGTCATCGTCGCCGTGAGGTTCCGTATAAAGTCCAAGGGCGATAAATTCGTCGCCGCCTGGCGTATGTGCGAGTGAAGACGCGCGGGGGACGCGCGCTATCACGGAGGGCGAACGCACGGCGTAGAGCACACGCGACTTCCGTCGAGCGAAAGGCTGTGGGGGTATGTGCGCTGTGCTGCGGCACCAAATGCGTATCTTGCAACCGGGCGCAAGGGGGACTTATACTCTGCCAACAAATGCGTTCTTGTACTTTGCGCCGGTACGGGCTGTCGGTGTTGTCGCGCGCAACGTATCTTGCAAGCGATCTCCACACGGCTCTGACCTTTGTATGCGCTGTGCTTACGCCGCTCAGTTTCCGTTGAAGCGATAGACCGCACGAACCTGCGCTCGCTGCGGCGGCCGCGCTTCCCCACGCCAGAGTTTTGACAGCTGTGGTCTGCGGTCATGGAGTGTGATCTATTCATGTTTGCTTGTGCGCGCTGACACCACGCTTGTTAATTCAGTTAGTAAGCGAATGTGTTATGCTTATGCAGCCGATAAAAATACTATCCCTACTCCTTATAGCTCTCTACTAATTCGCAGTTTCGCCTTTCGGGCGAAACTGCGTCATTTTTTTATAATTTCGCTTTCGACACTAACACTAAACACGTGGTATAGACAGCCAGCCGGAGGAAACAGCCGAGTGCTGAGGCACTATGCATTGCGTGCCTCTTCATGAACCGGGGACACCATCGATCCAGTCACAGCCATATTATGTCCGCTAACTATGAAGCACATGCGTAAATAAAAATGAAATATCTACTGTGATTCGACTGCATGAGACATACTCACGTGGGTAGTCGTTGGTTCGATGGTAAAGTTGCCGCAGTGACTTGCATTTCTCTGCGAATACTCTGAGGTCCTGTGGTTTAAGGTAGAGTGGTGGTAGTGGCCACATGAACATCTGCTTTTTTGCACTCATCAGACTGCATTAGACGCTGCACGCAGCAATTTCTCTTGCACGCAACTAAATTATTCTCAACGTGCTGTTTGCGTATATTGCAATGTCGCAACGTGAAATCTACTAATTGTACGCGCCTTCTAATAAGGGATGTAATAGCAATAGGTAATATTTTTCACGAGTGTATGCGCGAGTGATTTGTGTGCGGAGGGCAGCTGTGAATATACCTTTATTTTTCTGTGAATTTGCAATTTATCTTATCGATCTGGTTGAAGTTCCGAAAACTGCACGGGGAGCGCGGGAGGCGCCTTAGGGCAGAGCTCGTGTTTCGAGGACCGGCAGTAAATTGCACGAAAGGCATGTCACTAATTTTTTTTAGTGCCAAGAACATGAAGCGACAGTCTTGCCCGGCACTTCCGGTTCGCCTCTTGAGACAACCGGGGACGAAATTCAAAATAAATCAGAAGAAATTGAAAAAATAGTACAGTACAAATGATATGATATCAGCTAGAGCGTAAGTTTAGTGACAAGTTGTGTCACTGTAGCCTCTGGAATAAAAAGAATTGATTAGAATTAGCGTCGAGGTGCGAGTACCACTAAGAGACACCTAAGTCGAAGATTAAGGTCGCCTACCGTTTTTTCTTTGTGCTCTGTGCCCATCAGGATAGCGCCATCACCGCGGTCAGAAATCGAAGTCGCGACATGGTGCCCTGCAGCTTAACAGATGAGCAATTTCGGCAGGTGTGTTATTTATTTATTCCGTGTTATGGAGAAGCGGCTGGGTTTTTGCGAAACCATATGCAGCTGTTGCGATGCCCGATAATTGAGGTAACTAGCACACACTAAAATCTAAAGTACGTGATTTAGTCTGCCTCTCGTTTCCATGATCAGACACATTTTCAGCAGGACCATTGTCTGTTTCAACTAACCGCATTTTAATAATCGTGCACCGGCGCATAAAAATATTTACTCTGATGCTGTACTTGATGACATACACTTGGCCCAAACTTTCAATTACTTTGTCGCTGTTCGTGAGAGTTGAGTGCCAAATAAAGACCACCGCTATACCTGCCTGCTATGTTTTTTATTGCATTGCTTATGAAAATCTCCACCTCATACGCAAAGTTGGTACGAAGAAGGGCCAGCGCCGATCTTGCCCCATGAGTGCATGCCACAGTTTTCGAGGAATTATCAGCAGCAATCACATCTGCACCTCACAGTATAGCTTTCGCGAAACGTCCCGCCGCGTTCTTGCGGTCTAACTTGTTTTGGTGTTTCGTATTTCTTGTTAGATTTTAATTCCGCGAGCAGCGGACATGATTTGCTTGAAAATGCCACGGCTGCACGCGCCATGTTTTTCGCCTATTTACTGATCGCTTAGGGACACAATGTGGCTCTTAGAAACAACCGCGATGTAGGACACATACGAGTACAGTGCCTGTGATGCGTGCCTGTCTTGGTGATCATTTCTTCATTTTGCATTATGTCCTAATGCGCATGGCAGTTTCACAAGGAAGTCTTGCAGGACGTCCAAGTGAGGAGGAAAAGAAATGACGGTCATCAAGGATCATCGACTAGAAGAGTTACAAGAAATAAAGCTGCGACTTCGGCAATAAATGTAGCGACACACCTTATTGCCAAAGACGCTTTTATTTAGAATCTGTAGTTGTCATTGGGAGGTTTGCAATGCTTCAACTACTATATGCGGCATTCGGTCACCAGGGTTGGTCATGAGCATGACATCAAGATGACGTCTCTACGACGACGACGCAGTGACGACGTTCGAATGACGTTCGATGGAAGCACAAAATGGGGCATAACGACGACAGCATGAGGGCAGCGGAATGACAATTTTGAAATGAGGACGACAGCGTAACGACATGAGGGTAACGGGATGATGAAAGGTCACGACGGCACCGTTACGATGTGGACCGCTCACAACCCGTTCCTTTTTGCCGTGCAGGTGGGCAAATACTATGGGAAATGTCTTCGTTCTTGCGATCTCTTATATTCTTTTTTTGGTGGTGCTGCCGTGTCCGCGGCCTAGTTGTTTTGTGCATGCTATTATGTTCTCTTTTAGAAAGTTGTTGCTTCTTTAGTATGGTCAATAAGGCAGACTCGCTCGAAATTCAGTTACTCCTGCACGACCCACAAGTTACTGTCATAACGGAAACCTGGCTAAATAATCAGATAAAAAATTAGGGGCAGCTCCCCACTAGTGGTGCGAAGACTGGGCAAACAGCGAAGCTGGCGACCACAGCTAGCTTTATCTCGGTTCGGCCAAGTATTTGCGAGGTTATGCTTCGAGACTCGGCCACGTTTTGCGCAAGATCACTTCGGAATCAACGAGAGCCCCAGGAGCAATGAACACTCCGTCATTAAAATATCTGGACACTCAGACGCTTTTGCTCGGTTGCGCGAGCTCATAACTCCGGATCTACTGCGAATCGCCGATGTTTCGCCGCTGCTTCGGCGGCACGATACTCGGGATCGGGCCGAAGTCGTGTCACTCGCTCTCGAGTAGCGGTGCGGCAGCTTTCGCGCCGCACTTCCTCTTCTTCGGGAGTGACGCTCTTCTTCGGCCACCCCGAAGCTTCGCGGCGGCGACGCGGAGCTATATATCCCGTGGGTCGCCGCCGGGATGTCACGGCTTAGCTCGCCTCTGCGAAGCAGCGGCAACCACTCCGCATTGCACGATGACGTCACGGCTCACGCAGCTGTGGCGTGGCTCGGCGCGGTCGGTGCAGCTGGGGTAAAGCGTTGCTAGGCCACGCGTGGTGACGTCATCTCCAGGCGGAGGTATGCTGCGTACATTCAACGGTCCATCCTCGAGCTTAAACAGCTTCGATAGTTCACAGGGATATGTGCCATTGCGCTTGGACCCTTTCTTCACTGCCACCAGGATAGGCCCACATTTCGGCGTTACACCTGACGGCAAACGGCCAGGTTAAACAGCTGAGCTGTTAAAATGATATAGTTTTCCTCCCTTATTGCAAAATGTTTCGTAAGGTTAGAGCGCTCAGAGGCGGAGGTGTGGCGGTCCTTTCATAGCACCCGATGGAAGAGATGTATATTGATGACATTCCTGACGTGGGGTGCCTGTGCATTAAGTTATCATGCTGGGGGCATGCATTTGTTTTGTTTCCACGTTATATGCCACCTGGGGCCACACCTGATTACTTGATCGGATTACAAGAGCACATGTCTCCTTTTCTGCACAAGAAAACGTTTCTTGTTGCTGATATTATTTTGTCTGGCATTGACTGGGAACGACTGCAGGCAAGCTGTAAGGCTGACATAAATGTTTGTAATATTCTTAGCATTAGGCTAGAACACAATCTAATTCAAACAGTGAATGAACGAGCAGAGTGCTGGATCTGTTGTTTGTTAATCGTGACTTATCAGGCTACGCTGTGAGAGTTGAAGGTATGACAGATAACAGGCTTGTAACCGTCTGTCTACTTATATTCAAGCCTGTCTTCACTAAAGGCGCGCGCACACACACACACACACACACACACACACACACACACACACACACACACACACACACACACACACACACACACACACACACACACACACACACACACACACACACACACACACACACACACACACACACACACACACACACACACACACACACACACACACTCACACACACACACACACACACACACACACACACACACACACCATTGCTCTCAATTCATGCAAAACTATCAAGGCTCGCCAGTGTACTGCGTGCCGTTATAGAATGAGGTTTATAAATATAGATGGGTGTACAAATGTTCAATTGTGACGCTTGTTATGGCAAATCTTATCACTTACTACGCTTTATTTGTATTGTGTGCTCAGTATATGCGATGTCACAGCGATGTGATGAGAGTTGGCGCAGTAGACTACTTGGCGCAACAAGCCTCGAACGCCAATGTTTATTTTCTTCCGCCGAGAATTTGGCCCCGAAAAATTTAGATGACGTTCCCGTGCTTCCACAATCCGCCATTGCAAGACGAATGGGCGTCTACGGCACCTTCGCTACCATGCGTACATATACCTTGGCGGAGGACGAAAAATGGAAGGAGGAAAGCGGAGGAGGAAGGTGCAGTGGAACCATGAGGCGGAAAACGGAGGAGGAGGGTATGGAGAAAGCGTGAGAATAAAAAATCACAGGCCTGCGTGGCACACGCAGCACAGTCACAGCGTAAGCTGGTGCAGCGGCTCAAGAGTAGCTCCAATTTCGGCACCACGCACACCAGTGTCTTCGCGACAAAGTTTCTTCGCCTCGTCTTGAGGAGAACGATCCGAACTGTTCGCCCGCCGTCGACAGCGAGCTGCGGCTTGTAATGCTCTCTGCGCAGCAGTCTGCTGAGCCCGATGATGCCTGGTTGCAGCCGCGCACGTAGCTCTACGATTCGCTTCTTCAGCAGTGGTTCGTATCTGGCGAGGAGACGCCATATCATGTACCCAAGAGGCACGGCCGCTGGAAGAGGTATCCAGAATACATGGCGCACATCTGACATCGAAATCGCGTTGATTGCGCGCTTCGTTTCATTCGCATGTCGTCGTCTCCGCCTGCGCACGCTGCGTTTGCAGGTACCTTAACTAGGTGGCGCTACCATACTGCCGGAGGCTCGGCTCGTCCAACGGCGGCGGCGGGGGTGACATCGCAAACCGGAACAGCTATTGGATGAGCCCATAACAACCTACGCTTTAAATTATAGAGCTGCGACGATGGCTACGAGATGGCGCCTGAGTAGCGCGCGTCGTCTAGAAAGTGTGTCTGCGACAGCTGCTGTGAATCGTTCCCACGCGTCACCCACGCGCTGCCTCTCGCGATCTCCAGATTAGCGAGGCAGTCGCGCCACACTTCGCTCCGTTTCCAACGTGCCGCACGAGACAGACTGTCCGCACCAGCCGATATATCGCGTAATGAAAACACGTATAGAGCTGGGCCCGAATTTCGCACTAGGGAGTATCGTCATCTTGTGGCATGTTCGCTTCTTCAGCAGTGGTTCGTATCTGGCGAGGAGACGCCATATCATGTACCCAAGAGGCACGGCCACTTGTAAATGAGGAGGCAAAGAACAGATGGCATCAAACCAGCATCATGCCATCTGTTCACCTTAATCTAGCTCATCGAACTTCACGCCGACTAAATAACAACTTTAGCTTATCACGCATGTACGGTGAAACCGACGCTTTCAACCTTTCGGCCCTTCCACGAGCGATTCGTTTGTGGAATGATCTACCAGATGATCTCGCATCAGAGCGGGATCACGCAAAGTTCTTAAGCAACCTAAAAAAATATTTATGCACCGAAATTTGATGTATGCCGTTTTCGCGTTCACCCGTGCCTACAATGCTGTTACCGGTATGTTTTTTTTTCTTTTTTGCTTTTATAGTTTTGGCGATGCTTTTTTCACCTGTTTTTATTTTATCGTCTGTGTACAGTTATTTGCGTAATAATTTTTCGGCAGTTATATCTTGTTAAACTGTTGGTGTTTAAATAGTTGCTTTATATTATCTTTTGTGTAACGCCTTCAGACACTACACTTTGCTGTTTTAGTATATTTTGCGTTTTTCTGTTCGTGTGTTCACTTACATTTGTAATAATCAATATTTCACCTATGTGTATTTCTCTTATGTACATGCTGTATTGCCCCCCTTACACAATGTCCCACGAGGGCGCTGTAAGGTACTCATAAATAAAATAAATAAATTAAGTGAATTGTTTTTTCTTCGCGGATTGCAGTGTGGGTCGGCGCTGCCGGCGTGACCAACGCGCGGATGAAGCAAGAGCCACATCGACGTCGAGCGCGTTGGCCGCGTCCAGTTACGTTGGCTGTGCCAGTGCTTCGAACTCTAAACGTTGTTGCTCTCGCCACCGTGACGGAGCGTACGCGCGCGCGCGCACGTTCACGCTGCGTCGGGCTATATACGCGCCTTTAAAAGCGGACCGTGACATCATTCAAAGCCCCCTGACTGCTTCTCACGCTTCCTGGCAACTGCAGCTTACGTAACCATAATGCGTACCGGGAAACGCTGACGGCGAACGCTCTGCACGAAGGCGAGCTTTCTGGCAAAAACTTGGCCTTTTGCGTGGGCCGATCCCGAAAGTCGTGCCCAGCCGCGCTCCCAAAAAATAATAAAACGTCATTTTTAGGTTTCTCTTCTTGTTTCGTACTTTTAATATTTCAATCTCAAAAGATTTGACATAAAAGGCATGCGCTGTCGGTGTTCGCCTTCATGACGTTTGTTTGTGGGCTGCCATTCTCAAAATGTATCGGCACAACTTTGTAAAGAATGTAAGACAAGGTATGAGCAACTTTAGTGATAGAATGGTCGGGCAATATAACCCGCATATACGGCATCTCATATAGCAAGGCGTGGCATATACATATACACGAATATATACGGAAATTTTCGCTCACGGGTAACTCCGCCGACGCCAAAGACAGATTTTCTGCGACACGGGGCCCTTAAAGCTATCCGGTTAAAACGAAAGAATCGTGCTGTCCGGACGATCTCCCGAACGTGTTTCTCAGGCGCTACACTGAAAATATCGCTAGATTTCTTGTTATGCAGTTCAGACTTTCTTTGTTATCTACTCAAGTGGCCAATGACTCGAAGACAGCATGAGTTGTGGAAGTTGACTTCTTTATAATGCAAATTAGTTGAAAATATCATTGCCAACCGTATGCCGGAATATTTAAAACAAAATTCAGTATTAACAAATTGCCAACATGGTTTTATAAAAGGCTATTTCACTTCGACACAATATTTAATTGTGCTTTAGCTAGTAATGGTCAAATTGACTTTCTTTTTCTAGATTTTAGTAAAGCGTTTGACCGAGTACATCATAATGAACCTAATTCAAAAGCCCAAAAATATAATTTACCCGATATTCTAGTTGCATAGATAGCAGATTATCTTTCCGATCGCGTGCAGTTTGTTTCAGTTAAGGTAAAACTCTAGCTGTCTTTCGTTACATTACATGTACCCCAGGGCAGTGTCCTGGGGCCATTGCTGTTACTACTGTACATTAAAGATATTGTCACCTTTGTCACACCGGGCACACAAATTCGGCTTTTTGTCGATGACTGCGTCTTATTTCGCGAAATATCTACGGTGCATGACAAAATTGAACTTGATTTAGGCTTCCATAACATACAAAAATGGTGTGATGCATTGGGCATGACTTTGGAGAAGGATAAAAAGGTCTGTCTTCGCAGCTCAGATTCTAGGCCCGAGGCTGCAAGAATCCCATCAAATCACGTGGACGCCGGGTCACGCGGGACTGGAGGGGAACGAAAGCGCGAACGCCTTAGCTGGAGCGCTAATTAACCGAGCGGGGCAAAACCAATCGTCTCATCAATCCCCACCCTTTACCTTTGTGCCCCTGCCATGAAATTACTGCGACCGACTCGAGATCCAGCGACTCAACCGCAGGATTTATCCTCCCCCTCACAAAAAGCTCAGCACTGAAGAGGCAATAGCCCTCAGACTTATCCAAAAAAACACATTCCCAAATCGACACAGATACAGCAAAATATACCCACAAACATATCGCGGCATCTGCCGCTGGTGCGACGACACACGCCCTACACTCTTTCACATCTCGTGGGGGTGCGGGGGCAAACCTCAACATTTAAAGACGCCTAACACGTCAATTGAGCGGTGGGAGGTACAGCTGACCGGCGATACCTTGGCGGGACAAGAAGCTCTCGTCCAGCAAGTACGTCGAGCAGCCATGGCCAGTGGAGTCTTGGAATGACGACACCACCCACTCGTCCTCAAGATCAACGATCTCGATGGTCTAAATAAATGTTTTTTCTCTCTCTCTCTTCGCATAACGCATCAGAAAAAATCCGCTAAAATACCTATAAACACTGACCTCTGTCCCGCTAAAGCAAGTTGAAAACTATAAATACTTACGAATACCATTTCTTGGTAATACCAAGAAATACCATACTTGGTGCCATTACGAATACCAATTCCCGAATAGCATTTCTTGGAATTTGCATATTAACAATATCTGCTCTTTCGTTTTCCGAAAACTCTGGTCTTTAGGGCACAAGCTCAGTAATTCACCTGCCAGTGTTAAATAACTTAGTTATGTTACGTATATGAGACCCAAACTGTGATACGCTGTAATTACATGGGAGCCGGACACTAAACTAACCCTTAACAAAATTGACAAAATTCACAGAAAGGCTATTCGTTTTTTGTAATGTAAGTTTAAACGAACCGATTCCCTTACACCAATAATGTCGCAAATGATATTGCCCTCCTCGAAACACGGAGACAGATGTTTCGCCAGCATTTTTTACACTCACTTATTAATCGCGAAATGTCCCTCGACCCCGCTTTATATAAACCCTTCTGTCCACAAGGCGCACACGTCACCATCAACCATATGCACTCGCCCCCTATTTTGCCACGACCCTCGCACAGTACCAGAATGGAACTCCCCTTCCGCGGCATACTAGACAACTTTATGAGCGAAGCACTTTGCCTAAGGTGTGTGTGTGTGTTTATAATAGTGCATTTTTGTAACATTTGCTTGACACTTTGTGTTTCTTTCTCTCTTTTTTTGCTGTTTCCGTTGTTCTCTACTATGCTGAGTGCCTGTCCTACAAGGACCAAATTTTGGTCTGCAGTTTGTCGTAATTAAATAAATAATTACGAGCATATAACGACGATCACTTGATAACCCCTATATGAAGACGATGGTGTAGCGACGAGGACTGCATGACGAGGGCTCTTTGATGGCGGTGGCATCACAACGGCAGCACAATGACGTTTGAGCGATGACAGCACGATTAGAATAAAATGACGAAGAAGGAATGACGATGGCGGTACGATGTGGGCACGACGACAATGAGACGACGTATCTAAAGAAAGATGACGATTGTATCACGACACTGTGAGGACGATGACATAACGTCAATGGGATGACGAGCAGTGTATGACGACGATGGCGTACGACGACGGCATGACACGAGTCGGCTGACGAAACTGGAATGGCGGTGATGAAACTCCCCCGACGGCATCACCACCACGAGGTTGTAGATTCCTAGTGGGCCAAGCTAGAGACAACTTGGGTCATTGTGTAGATGTATGCGGACAGATAGATAGATAGATAGATAGATATGTAGATAGATAGATAGATAGATAGATAGATAGATAGTAAGTGCCTGAACTAGCCAAACAATGCAAATCGCATTAAAACTAGCGAAACCCACAACGAACACTAACGTATACAACGTACGCACCGTGGTTTTCCATCTATAGCCATGCACCAACTTTCTCGGATTTTGACTTGGTAGCTTCATCAAAACAATGTAGACGAAAGAGTGGGTATTAAAAAATAATACATTGAGTTCTACGGGCGCATTATAGTATACTGGCATACCGGCACCTTTTTGTCAAAAAAGTGCGATATTTCGCGTTGAAACAGAGTATGCAGTGCCAGTATCTTGTCTGCTACTGCACGGTATAACTGTAGCTGTATAAGCTTTGTGTAGTGACATGTTCCCGGCATGTGGCTATAGAAGGGAAAGTAAAATGGAGTGGTCATACTATTACGTCGAAATATCCTTATTTTATTATTTGTTGATGAAAATCAATGTTGGAGTCGTCATCGCTGTTTGCTCTCGACGGCTAGCCCTTTCCACTTGTATAATATGAGATTAAAAATTATAAAGTCTTGTACTGTGTCGATACGGCCCTCAAGACAATACTAAAATAATGTTTGAATAGAGTGTCCTCTGCAGTCAAAACGTGTGTGCAGCCTTAACGAAATTAAGCCTTGATCTTTGCACATGTGAATGTTCCAAGCTGTTTCTAAATTGAATTGGATGAACGGATACGCGTAGCATGTGGCCGAAATATTACTTTGGCTGCTCAGGACGAACAGCGTAAACATTTCTGCTTGAAAGAATTGTTGCTATTGCGGGCTGATGTACTAAACCGCTTGGCTTAAAATAGGTTTCGCCAGCTTCCACAGCAATGACCACAATGATTTTATTTAATGTATTAAGGCTATGAGTTCGATAGGGACAGCTAAGGTATGCGAAGTGAACGCCTGATTGCCGACGAGAACCAACAGGTGCGGCTACTATCGAAATGCAAATACTGGAAGAGATATGTTCATAATAAACAAAGGACAGCTGAGCGTGATTTTAATCATAATCCCCACAACGAATTTGCAACATGAATTGTGCGACACCATCATTGTGTTGCTCCTCATTCGCGATTACAGACTTATAGAAAGGCACATAAATCAAAAACAAGCTGCTCTCTTCGGAAGAAAATTATTGCTGCTTGGTACCTCATGCTTTTGTACATCCAGACTCTTCGATTACTTCATCAGAATCGTGCGTCTACTCCCCCGGCGATTCACCGCCCTGCATAGCTTCATGTTTTTTTAATAGCGCACTTCACTGTCTCATCGTGCCTAGATGAATACCCTGTTCTGAAACATAGGTATACATCCTACATATGTATGTATTTGCGTATGAGTTAAGCAACGAGCAATCATCATCATTCTATATAGATATAGCACAGAAGCAGGTGACGATGCACCCACGTCCAGCATTCTAGCTTGTACATTGTCGTGCTAAATAAGCTGAATTGCTTCTCGACGAGTAGGTGTGCTTTTATTTAAAATAAAAGCGCATAAAATGCAGATCCTGTCAAGCTTAGCCAGCGTGCCCTGGTATAGTTATGAACATGTCTGCATTGTACAATGCAAGGAGTACTCGACTAGCAAGGAGTTCGTAGGGACCACAACAAAAATTATAGCAGGGGCACCAAGGCTCGTCGACGAACGCCGTCTAGACACGACCAAAATTAATATGTGATGACACTATGCAGATATCATGCACTGCGGGAATGGATGTAATGCGGAGCATTTCACAATTAACTGGCAATCGAGCATCGTTTCGAACTCAAGTGTTACCAGGTGGACAAACATGTTTGTGTAAATGAAGCGACTGGTTGTGTGACGCGAACATTTGTGTGACGACAACAGCAAAAGCCGATGACGATGACATGACGGTAATGGCATGAAGCCTGTATGAGGTTAACTTTACAACCTCGTCTTTTACGACCTGGAACGATCCCGAACCTGGTACTACGTCGCACAGCGTCTCGGAGAGTTAGCTGCTACGAGGAAAGTACTGGTGAATGTGGTACAACCCAGGAGGTAGCGAGGTCTGACACGTCTTTAAGTGTTCAGCCAAAAGAAGGCAAGACTGGTAGAAACTGGCACGCTATACCACTCGTGACGCATGCGAAAGAGAGTGGTAAGAGTTTGGCCGCATGGAAACTGGCGCGTGCGCACGCCTGCTAGCTCATACTATGCGACGTCACACACGGGCCAGTAGGCCTAATTATAGCTGACATTGACACGACACATACGTCTGGCACAGAAGAACCCACCGCAATAAGTGCATGGAGTGAAGGCAATAAAAGTTTCGCGTTAAAATAGATTGAATGTGTAAAGGAACAGTGGTTACAATATAAACAAAGCGACGAAGAGGAGTCAATCCTAATACAGAAACGCAGCGGTTATGCTGCCATTAATGATCAGGGTAGTCATGCGCTGTACTGCTGTGTTTCGACATGCAAGATTGCCGCAGTTACACATTTGCCACCTATGCGAAGTAGCCCAGCAGATTTTGAAATTTTCTGGTCGGCCACTGTATCATTCTTGACCTTTGAACTTCCAGAGCATACGCACGGTTTGAAAAACACCCCCGCTGGGGCTCAGAAGAATTATGACACACAGCTGCCACACAAATAGGTTCTATTCAAGCATCAAATATACAATATAACTCACGCACTGAATATAAATAATATGACAGGCAATGATGTCGATTAACTGGAAGTTCGATAAAAAATGTGGGAGGTACTTCCTTCCCTATGGCAGCACTACGGCTCCATTATTGCACCATCTCCTGCAACGCACGTAGCCAACAAACTGTGCACGCGGCAAGTGCCGGTGTTCGCAGGCGGCTTTTTGGCGACACAAGCGACGCTGTGCCTTGCGGGCCGCTAAAGGCACGGCCAGCACCACAAGCCAGCGGGTCCCACACTGTAGTTCTCGCCCTCAGTCGCGGCAGTCTTGTGGATCTGCTCACACCACGACCGGCGGCTGACGTCGTTGTCCAGCTCGCTGAGGTCGATCCCCGGCACGAGTTGAGTGCACGACGTCACTGCATCCTGGTCGGTGCCGCCCTCCTCCTGAAGCCCCGTGCACCTGTGATAGCTTCCATTGGCGTCGCGTGTTGGGCCGAGCTGTCCCAGACAAGTGATGGTCTCGACGTCGGGTGGCTGCTGGAACCAGTGGCCAACCTCTCGCGGTGATGACAGCCCGACGGGGATGCAGGCGCCATCCGTCGGGAAGAGGAACTCGGGCATCGCAAGGACGTCGAAGACACCAAACATGGGCGCCATCACGTTCTTCTCTCAATCAGAGATGTGTGTCCCAAACTGGAGTGCTTCTGCGACCACAGCTATCTGCGACGAGATGGTATCGCCACGCAATGGTACATGCAACGACAGATTGACGATGATGATGTTCCTGTATTTTTGCGCGTGTGAACGTGTTCCTTTCTTGATCGTCTTTGTCTCCTTTAGACAGGCGCGTGACAACAACACATAGCGTAATTGATACTGCAAAAAATTGCAAACATTTCAAAGAAATAACTGCAGTACTATATACGAAAATATTTGTTACGCCTTCTATCTCAGACATAGGTGATCATGTGCTTCTGGTTTTAGAAGTAATTGCAAATTCATTTGTCCCACACTCAATAGTGCCAAAATAATAAAAAAGAGTACCAAGAAACTGTTATGTTAGGAGAGAATATTTTGGTGCCGAGAAAATCCTTGAAAAATCGTTGGTGTCACGGTGAGTGGCAATTCCATGAGCTCATTTCTTGGCCAAAGTCTGAATTATTCTTTGTTAAACTGAGCACGAGAAGATGATATTTTTGTGATGATCATGATGTGAGGAAAATGCATACATTTCAATTATTGCGTTGTATGTTTGGTTAATATTTTCCCTCTTTTTTATGGTATTTTGTAAGTTTCTTTGTAAGTCAGTGCAATAGCAAACAATTAATAAAATAATAAAAAAATGTCCTAGGGCCCTCACATTTTAATATAAAACGACTCATATTGCCCCTGGAAAAAGATTCTCCCAGCAATGCATTTCTGTTTAAAAGTGAAGCCGACTTTGAGGTGATCGCAGTATGCTTGGTAAGCTCGCTTTCCCACGTTCTGGTTAGCAGTGAAGCCTACTGAAAGAAAAATGCGTTGCGAACGGGTCCCGATAACGCTATCGAGTTCCGCTCTTAAAGGCGAAGCTTGAGCGTCCTCCAATTGTTTCGTGGTTATTTTTACAGCCCACATATTTGTCTGCACAAGTGATGCGACGGCTCAGCTGAGCAAGCTTCTTGGGGGCTGAAAAAACCACCGGCATGTTAAACCGAGTAGCACTTTTTTAGGCAATGTGTGACTTTATGCATGCACGGAACCACTTCCGGCCTCTGAGTGCCCGCCAGAGTTTCCGTGGCATTTTTACAAGAACAGTGCTTCATTTTTTAGAAGCGTTTGCGCTACTGACACGACGGCCGACCCAGGGAAGCTGGCTGCAAAAACCCTTTCCAATTGTAGATCAAAACTAGCTTACACATTCTGAACGCACGACTTCTGAAGCGCGTATTCCAGACAGAGCACTGCAATGCCTCTCTTAATTATCTTAGAGTGTGCTGATTTGTATGAGATGAGCGCTTTTGGGCCAGCAGGGATTATGCCCGGCACACGTGGCTTTCATTGAAATTCAGGCGTAAATCTAAAAACAGCGGCTTTCCTTCTTCTGGAAGCTCATATGTGATGTCAGCCCTTTGCTGTGATTATTGAAATCATCGAAAACGCACTTTTGCGCATGCTGATACAAGATAGAGCAGTTCTTGTTAACAAGAATAAAGAAAAACGTCCGGAAATTCGCCTAACTAGCGCGGATGGTACGGCTAGTTAGGCGAATTTCCTGACTTTTGGCGTCGACTTGGATGAGTTGGCTATGTGGCTATATTTGGGCTACTGAAAATCTGCGACATTGCTTTGTTTGGGCTACAAGTGGCGCCCTAATCCATGCTCCAGAGGTGGCTCTGATCGGGTATAGAAGCAAATCTCGAAGGCTATGTTTTAGCTTGCTGAGCCGGCCACGTGGCTGTGCGTGTGGGCGTACGCGAAATGAACCCCCTTCCCTTCCCTTTCTGCGCCGTTGTCTGAGCCGGTGGCTTTGATCTTTGATGCACTTAAACTTACACCCCGCTTGATCGCTATGCACCCGATCCCCGGGCATCGGGATGAACCTGGGAGTAGTGGGTTTTTCACAGTACACTGTACTAACACGGCTATGCTCAGGAAGGGAGAGCAACACCATAGGGTCAGGACCGTGGGGCGATCGTGGCGCTGACATGACAGAAGGGAAGCACGGGTGGATGACACGCTCCAGTGTGTTCATGGCCATGTCTTCTGGTTGAAGTATCGCGCCGGGCACAGCTTTCAAAGTACTCCACGTTTCCCGCGCAAAGCTTTACGGCCATTTTCCTTCTCCTGCTAGATGAATTTGTGTTCGTGCGCACATTCGAGATTCATTTCGATAGGTTGGACATAAGATCGGATCCTCCTCAGAGAGGAGAATCCAAGCATGGGGAAGTGGGCCAAATATGCGAGAACGTATAAAAAAGAATGGCAGCAAGACCCCTAGCCAAAGGTGGGTTCTGGTGCTTCTACTTCTAGATGGTTTGCCCGTAACGTCACGGATGCAGATGCTCATTCTGCTAATATCGAAACATGTTTGCCACGATGAGATCAGTGCACCACGTCACATGAACTTCACCCACCGTGTTAGCTTCGCTTGTGAGGTGTCGCGCTGCTGGCTCGAGGACGCGGGTTTCATTCCCGGCCAGGGCGGTGGCATTTCAATCAAGACAAAATGCAGGAACACCCATGTACTTGGATTTAGGTGTACGTTAAAGAAACCGAGGTGGCCAAAATTAATCCGGAGTCCCCCACAGCGTCATGCCTCCCAGTCACATCGTGGTTTTGGCACGTAAAACCCAAACAATTATTAGAGAGTTTTAGAACATGGGCCTCAAACGTTTTGGGGCCCCAAATAAATTGCGTCGAAGCCACTGTGCATGTGCAAGATGGGTTTTGCGTCGGGCACGCTATTCCATGAATTTAGTGGGGCAACCTGCCCCAAAAGTTTTCGTCAACAAACATGGCGGCACTCATCGAAGCGACGGTTCTAACCTAGCACCAAACTGGGCTCGATTCGTGGTAACGCGTGAAGTTCGTAAGCTAGTAGAAGTGATTGCGGATATCGCTTTCTCTTAACTAACATATGTGAGGAATCATTAGACGCCGCTGATTCCGAATTCAATTGTCGATTTCATGGCTCATAGGCCTAACACGGATTGACTTGGCTGGGTTAAGGTACGTAATGTTGGTTACTAAAGACTGAGCACAAGTTGCTTGCTGCTAATAGAATAAGTTCTAAATTGTAATTAAACGCGAAAACACGAAAATCTAAATTACTCTTCTTATCATAAAATGGTATATTTTATTTTAATAGTAATAACCGCTTTTCTTTGACGCCGCAGTGACGCTGCAAGCGCAAGGCGTTATCCGCTAACACAATATGCCTATTCTAAAATTCTTCATTCCTGCATGCCCCAACGCTAAAACCCGCAAAGCTCTTTGGGGCTCCAAACTTTGGGGGGCCCTATTCTAAAACTTCATCTGCACATCAACATGGTTTGCTATTTGACAGTAGCGGTTTTCACAGCATTACGACTGTTATCAATTTGTTGTTTACCTTTGCTCTTTGTGCGCCGTCGCGGCTTTATCATTTCGAGCGAGTTACGTTCTGGACGTGCTCGTCGCCGAAAACGACTGCGCGCTTTTTACACTGGTGTACCGTTTTACGCAGTAAGCTTGTGAAGCTTCGCTTACACCGATTCAGACAGAGATTGGCATCTGTTTTCTGTCACTTTATTTTAACGCATGTTCTTGCTATGCTAGAGACCTAAGATGGCTGCCAGGTTGATGTAAATGGACAGTATATATCATGTACCAGCTAACCCGGGCCAAGCTAATTGAAAAAAAAGAGAAAACAAGATATGACGATGAGACAAATAACACGAGATATTATAGCGTGAAATACTTGTTTTAGCTCATGAGAAAAGAAGCCTTGAGCACGTCGCAGATCGCTGGACAGCTGAACTTCTACGTCGTATAGGCAGAGATGACGTGAGAGATTGATGATGCTAAACATTATTTTGCGTTCACGACCGCTGAAAAGCAGAGTCAATAGTTAATATTACTTTAAATAACTAAAATAATAACTTAGTACTATCTGACATAAAATAAAAGCACTGATTTTGCCCTCTGCAGCGATTCGCTGGCACCCAAGAGCTTCCGGGCCCAACCAAAAAGTTTTTTTGTGCGAGCATGATGTCGCTGTTGTTGATGTCAAGGGCCGACCGCCACGGCAGCGCACACATGTTGTTACGACGGGTTGTGCAAAAAAAGGATTGCCGTAGTCAAATGTGAAAATGTATACACAAATAAAACAGCAAATAAAAATGGCTATATTTGGCTACGAAATTATTAGCATTTTTGGTGCTTGGCCACATTTGGGCTATACAACTTCTCTAGCTTTTGGCTATGCCGCCTCGTCGCACAGGGCAGCACTAATTTATACACGACTGACAAGTGCAGACATTGCAACTCTAGAGCCACCCTAGATGATATCCGATGGGAATGTGCAGGTATAACACACGATAACAGTGATGCAGCCTCAAACAGCGACAGCCTCCGCGCGCTGGGAGTCTGCGTTGCTCAGCTCAGACCGGCAGCACCAACTCTGGGCCGTCCAGCGAGCCGAGGAAGTCGCCAAGGGCCAACAACCCTTGGCCGAAGCCTAGGCGGGGTCCAGGCCGACCCCACCAAATCGCAGGGCACTCAATAAACTTATTTAAATGAATGAATGAAGAATAAAGAAGTCGGCGATATAACGAAAAACTTCAAGGACAGCGTCATTGGTAGCATGAATAAAACAATCGTTTAAAGAGCGATCAATGGAAGATAGAAAATGTGGCACAACACAGGCGCGATGCAGCAACTTGTACAAATGCCTCTTTTTAGCAGATACATCTGGTCGTCAAATTTGATAAATGTACTCTGAAGGTAAAACTCTAAAAGGGCTAAAAGGTTCTCTACCGACATGCCTGCAGCATTTTGGAAAGAAACAGTACCATTATTGGTCAATGCAATCTCTAACTGCAACAAACAGCTCACGATTAGGCACAGCGAAAAAGAGCTCTTCCACATCAATAGAAAAGGCAAAACCAATATCTTTGTTGTCTTGCAGGAAACGCACTACATCACCTGAACGTTTTGTGAGGAACATCTTGTGCAACGTCATGTACGAGATCACCCTATCCTGCGGAAAAGTATACAACGGCCAGACGGGGCAATGCATCAATGACCGACTTAAGGAGCATGCAAGAAATCTAGCTAATAAAGAGAAAACGCATCTTGCTGACGACTGCAGTAGCTGTCCGACTTGTGAACCACATTTCCATAGCGTGAAAATTCTAGGCAAGAGCAAGCCGAAAGCCACTCGTGAGACGTTGGAGGCTCCCTTTATCAAGAAAGAAGGTCAGGAGTGTGTAAGCGATATATAGAATGCATTGTACAATGCAGAGGGGTCATTCCACGTGAAACGTCCCAGCCCAAAAAAACTACCATCGTTGATTTTCGTGAAAAAAAATTGGGCTAGATGGCTATTGTCTGAATAAGGTTGCACCAAAGTATTTTCGTAAAAAAAATTTGATCGCGTGAGCGCTCTTTGAAGTTTCCGCAAAGAAGCAATAGTTGGTTGGAGGTAAATATACCCACAAGCTGCGCAGGCGCACCGTTACAACGAATATGGAAACCATCAAAAAGGAAGCGATTACACCAGCCGCTAAAGGAATTTCAATTCTGGGTCATTCCACGCGAAACGTCCCAGCTCAAAAAGCGACCATCGTTGATTTTCTTGAAAAAATTGGGCTAGATGGCGATTGTGTGAACAAGGTTTCACCAAAGTATTTTTGTCAAAAAAAGTTTCCGCAAAGAAGCAATAGTTGGTTAGAGGTAAATTTCTTCTATTCAAGTCTGAAAGTAGGTGTAATAACAAATTTTATTTTAGAGCATTCTAGGGGCATCCTTCTTTCATATAATGTGATAACTGAATGCATTTTAGAATTTATCGAGTTTATTTGGCTCAGTAAAAAAAAGCAAGAAATATTGCGTTGTCAGAAATTTTTTCGCATAAATGGCGAACATTTTTCAACTACTATAGTCCTTTTGACTTTCGCAAGTTACTGTAGCTAGTGTATGCTAAAAATAATTTAAATTCCTAAGGCATATATTTTTTCAGAAAAACACCTCCAACGTTGGCAAAAAAAAATTTTTTTTTTGCGATATTCAGGTCACATTTGAGCCTTAAGGCCCTCCAGATAAAAATATGTCAGGTAGCTCATTATGCGCACCGACCTCAGCTTTTGATTTAGAAGTTTTTATTCGAGTAAATTTTGTTTAAAGCGAGAAAAAATTTTTGAAGTCAACAGCCAATATCACCAGTAGGCAGTGCGTACGTGGCACCGCTCCTCTCGTCGTCTGCTCGTTGTCGGCTGCACGCCGCCGTCTGCCGCCCCGCTGACGGCGGCTAGTTAATGGGGTGATCATTTTTAAGATTTATGGACTTTTGGAAAATTGCCTGTACCAGGTATGATAATTCTAGTCCTTGAGCAGGATTGTTCAGAGGCGGGCAATACTTGCACGAGAAATCGAAACGCATATTGAACTAATTTTCAAACAACTACTAAATAACTTCCAAATTATTTACTTTAAGGCGCATATTGCAATTTACCAATTGTAGCCACCGAGTTTGAAAGACGCATCCACTTGAACATTTCCAGGATGACACCAATTTATAGATATTATTTCCTGAAGTGTGGGACGAGATAGGTGGGCGTTCCGGTTACTTTTGTGCTTGAATGCATGGATGACCATATTGTTAAAAAACGCAGTTTCGCCTGAAAGTCGAAGCATCGATTGCCATAGCAAATTAGTGGACAGCTAAAAGACGTAAGGATAGTAGTTTTATCGGTTGTATAAACTTGTAAACAAAGGCATACCAAGTGACTTAACAAGCATAGTGTCACGCATGCACAAGCAAACATTAACTCGGTGGCTACAATTGGTAAATAGCAAATGCGCCTTAAAGTAAATAATTGGGAAGTTATTTAGCAGTTGTTTGAAAATTAGCTCAATATGCGTTTCGATTTCTCGTGCAAGTATTGCCCGCCTCTGAACAATCCTGCTCAAGGACTAGAATTATCATACCTGGTACAGGCAATTTTCCAAAAGTCCATAAATCTTAAAAATGATCACCCCATTAACTAGCCGCTGTCAGCGGGGCGGCAGACGGCGGCGTGCAGCCGACAACGAGCAGACGACGAGAGGAGCGGTGGCACGTACGCACTGCCTACTGGTGATATTGGCTGTTCACTTCAAAAATTTTTTCTCGCTTTAAACAAAATTTACTCGAATAAAAACTTCTAAATCAAAAGCTGAGGTCGGTGCGCATAATGAGCTACCTGACATATTTTTATCTGGAGGGCCTTAAGGCTCAAATGTGACCTGAATATCGCAAAAAAAAATTTTTTTTTGCCAACGTTGGAGGTGTTTTTCTGAAAAAATATATGCCTTAGGAATTTAAATTATTTTTAGCATACACTAGCTATAGTAACTTGCGAAAGGCAAAAAGACTATAGTAGTTTAAAATGTTCGCAATTTATGCGAAAAAATTTCTGACAACGCAATATTTCTTGCTTTTTTTTACTGAGCCAAATAAACTCGATAAATTCTAAAATGCATCCAGTTATCACATTATATGAAAGAAGGATGCCCCTAGAATGCTCTAAAATAAAATTTGTTATTACACCTACTTTCAGACTTGAATAGAAGAAATTTACCTCTAACCAACTATTGCTTCTTTGCGGAAACTTTTTTTGACAAAAATACTTTGGTGAAACCTTGTTCACACAATCGCCATCTAGCCCAATTTTTTCAAGAAAATCAACGATGGTCGCTTTTTGAGCTGGGACGTTTCGCGTGGAATGACCCAGAATTGAAATTCCTTTAGCGGCTGGTGTAATCGCTTCCTTTTTGATGGTTTCCATATTCGTTGTAACGGTGCGCCTGCGCAGCTTGTGGGTATATATACCTGTGAGTCTGGCTTCAATAAATCATTTGTTACTTTGCGTCTGTGTTCGTCGTCCTCTCTGTTGTGCCGTCCCGTTGCGCGCGATTTCAAGATGGTTCTTATGACAGAATACCAACTAGCCCAACACTCAACTATTTTAAAGTATATCTGTGTATTTACTTTACGATAGTAAGCTGTTGGGCTAGTGGGTTTGACATTAGTTTGACATCTTGTATTGTGACGAACACCTTTGTTGGGAATATGTGCCGCGTTTCAAGAAAGCCATTCTACCCTTTGCCTCCTCTCACAGCAAAGTGGTGAAACGGGGCATAGCTTCGTCATGCCTCAAGTCATCCCCGACCAAGCATTGTGTACCCAAGGTTGGCCATACTTTTGATCTTCAAGTGTTTCGCCTGAGAGCCTAGTGATTCCCTTTGAGTGTGCTAGTGGCGGTGTGATCAACGCTTTTAAAGAAGCTTCAGGCCTCACCCAATGCTACGCCATGCCAGCGGTCAAGTATGTCGTGATGCCATATATGCACACGATTTCCCGCAACCTAAAAAGTATTGGGCTAAAACATGGCGTCGACCTCCCCTCTAAAGCTTTCAGGGTTGTGCGTCCTCGCAAACGGTCAAAAGAAGAACAAGGCCTGTGAAGATAGACACGCTAAGCCCTTTGTCCCATGTACTGCTGAAGTAGTATAGAAGATACCGCTCAGCTGTGATAAATGACAGGTTAAGACATCATTGGCCATCTTACAAGGCGCTCAGCAACTCAGCGCATCTTCCCGCGCACAGTAGGGAATGTGGCTGTGCAGCCCTTTTAGCAAAAAAGAAAAACAAGATCGCTAGCAGATCGAATGGCTACTTGAAAGAGAAACCCTCGAGGCTGGTCGGTTAACGCTGACGGTGACTTTTGTGTCAGTGCCCCGTCAGTGATTTCTTTTAAGCCACTTGCACATGCCGATGTTGTTGTTACCCACACCAGTTTATCATTATTGATAGCGATGCCTACTGATCTGTTGGGCGATTTTTCAAAAAATTTGTTCAATATATTCGACGTCAGTGCATGCGCAATAACGCTCCTGATGGTATGTTTATCAAAATAAACACAGTTGCAAGTGAGCGTCTTTCCGGTCTAAGTCTCCTTTTTCCCGCAACACTTCTGCGCTCCCCTTTGCAAGAAAAAGCTAGCTATTCTTG
The DNA here is from genome assembly GCF_013339745.2 of Dermacentor silvarum. Taxonomy (NCBI): domain Eukaryota; kingdom Metazoa; phylum Arthropoda; class Arachnida; order Ixodida; family Ixodidae; genus Dermacentor; species Dermacentor silvarum. Next base: position 426,246,058 of record NC_051154.1, read on the forward strand.
CAGCTGGTTCACACTTCTAGTTTTTTTCTTTTTTTTGCTCACAAAGACATTGTACACTTATTCGCCTGTAACAGTTGAGTGTAATGGTAGTGCTTGTTTTGTTATTGACACTGGTTTACTACAGATACATTGCTTTTGTTCCCCTCCTCACCCTGTCGGCAGTTTTTGTATAACTGTATAATTTCTTCTTATACAATTCACGAGTTCTAACGATCACAACATTTATTGCCCCATTGCGCAGTGTCCTTCTAGCTATGTAAGGTATTTTGAAAATAAATAAATAAATATATTGGAGTTATCCATTCTGCTCCCCCCCCCCCCTGCCCCCTAAGTAACACCCTAATCTGAGAACCTTTCGCGATATTTCAGAATAAAAAAAAAATATCGCCGCCCAAGCACTCCATTCACATGGTTAACTAGTGAAGCTGAAACGTGCGACCCCGGTGTTTATCACTGAGTTAATCCCTATGGTTCATTAAACGACGGCTTGGTAGGCTGCCGGATCCTCGTTACGCAGTTGCTGCTTGCGATGGCCACCGGGCAAGCCGGACTGCAGCATCGGCAGGGTGAACACGAGCTCTCTCACGGTGCTGCTGTCGGCGCTGTTCTTCGCAAGCTGCCTGCTGTTCGGGAGTTCGTACGATGCATGGCCTACCCCATGTTGAAGTCGGAGAGAAACTGCTGCACGCGCGCACGGCTGCCACGGAGAGAACGACGTCACTGATGGCGCAGCCAATGGCGCGCCTCTCTTTCTCTTTTACGTGTGATAAAGGGTAGTTCAAGGGCGCGTTACAGGTCCTGAAGATTACCACCCAGAGTCAACAGGGGTATGTGCCATTGCACTTGGACCTTTTCTGCACAATCACCAAGATCGGCCCACATTTCTGCGCGCATCGGACGGACGGATTTTGGTATTGCCTAGCCACATACAGCTTCGCTGTAAAATTCACCACCGATACACTCCGCACAGGTGTTAAACCAGCGAAGCTGAAATGTGCGGCCCCGGTTTGAGCCACATATGATTTCTGTGTCTTTCTTTCTTTCATGTCCCTGTCTCATAACCGCATATCCAAAGCGGGTATGCGCCACACGTGATTTTATTACCGTTAATCATAGCGCAACTGACGAGCATGTTACGTGATGGATGTCATGACCTATCACTCATCTTATTCATACATTCGTACGCTTCCATGTCAATTTCGGTGTATCCCAAGTGAACGACAGGCGAGTTTTCGATAGGTTTTCGTTGGGGTTATTTCCGCCGGAGTGTTTCTGTGGTGGGAGCACGAGTGTCTCAGCCTAGGCATATACAGCTACGCTGTAAAAGCTGCAGGAGCAGTGGTCACTGTGATGGGAAAACATGTTAGACCGCACTCCACAATCACGCCGGTAATGAGCTGTAATGTTGCGCTGTTACCATGCACGCTTAAAATACCCCAGTCATGTGGTATCCGGATCCTGCACTCTTTTGCCCAGCAGTTCTTGAGATTTTCACCATGGCCACTCCATTTTTCTAGAGCTGTGTGCTTAAGCAGAGCATGCAACGGCTTAAATACATCGGTGCCGCGGCGCGGAGGACAATTATGAGACACCGCTGACACAGAATTGTGTTCTTCTCAAACATCAGTTATACAATACGGCATTGGTAATACAGGAAAGCGATATACAACGTACTAATGTCCATGAAGTGGACGTTCGCTAGAATATTCGGGCGATCCTTGCTTCGGAAAGACAGCCCCATCGTCCCATGCTTGCACATCTGGGGCTAGGCAGTGATGACACAGTGAGCAAGTGACGTCGTTGGGATGAGCCAACGCGTTGCAGGCGGTCAGGCCGATATCTGGTCAGGTACGAGGAGATCTGCCAGCGCTGCAGCCAACTGCCGGCGTTTGCAGGCGGCTTGTTAGCGCCATGAACATCGCTGTGCCCTGCCGGCCACTAAAGTCGCGGTCAGCACCAGAGCCTACTGAGGACCCGAACAAAATTTCTCGCTCTCCGGGGCGACAGCCTTGTGGATGCACCCAGTCCACCCTTCTTAGCTGACTTCGTTGCCCAGCTCATTCAGGTCGACCCCTGCACAAGGCATTGCTTGACATCACTGCAGTCTGGTCACAGCCGCTCAGCTCCTGACGTCCTGTGCACCTGTGGTAGCTTCCGTTGGCGTCGCTTGTTGTGCCGAGCTGCCCGCACCAGTGACGGCATCGCGGAGACGGTCGGTTGCTGGCACCAGTGGACCATCTCGCGCGGTGATGACAGCCCGACATGAATCCTGATGAGGTCCGCCCAGATGAGGAACATGCGCATCGCAAGAACACCGGGGACACCTTGCGCGGTGGTCATGACGCCCTTTCGCCAATCTGAGACGTAGCTGACTGACCTGGATTCCGTCTGCGATGGCCCTTTACGAGATAGTGTCGCGACGCAGTAGAACATTGAAGCCAGACGCAGATGTGGATTTTGATGGCCTTAACCTCTATGGCAAATACCAACTAACGGGGACTGGCCAATAGCCGGGCACATTCTACAGGTGTGAGCCAATGAATGAATTTAGAAATCTATAATTTTGATGAATAAATAAATGCTTATAAATACCTGTGCGATTCATTAGTCAGTCATTCAATATAACACAAAAGAAAGAAGGATATATATATATATATATATGTATATATGTTCTTAGAAATGTTGTCTACGTGTTCCTTTCATTATGGTCTTCGTCGTCTCCTACAGAATGTTTGACGCATAGTGTGATTTGTCAACTGAAAACGATTTATTCTACTGATCTAATACAGTTCATTTCATTGAAATCGGTCCTCTAAATCCTTTAGTAACATTGCCTTTGTTCCTTCCTTGATTACAAGCTTTCTTAAAAATTTCCTTCGGTTAGTCTGACTGCTTACTCGCGTACTGTTGTAGTTATTCCGGGATTTCCTTTTTTATTATTTCTCATGTATAATTTTTTACAGCGAATCTGTCTATGACTAGGATCCGCGATTTCATGGCGTCCGCGCGGAAATACTCTCCCCTAAAGAAGTGACAGTGAAAGAGCCAAAAACAAAAGCAAACGCATATCGCCGCTCGCGTCGGAGCTCGGTTTAACGGCGACCTTTGTTTAAAACGATGTCTCTCTGTGAATGTATGACGTACTGCGTGACGTAGTGTGCGCCTGATAAGGCGACCATGGGAAATTTATCAACCTGCTCGTTGGCGCCCCTGCACAACCGCACAAACGCGCTCGTGCCACTGCTCGTGCGGTCGCCGTCGTCTTCTTGCCCAGCCGCCTCTGTTGTGCAAAAAACTATCATCATCAGTAATGGCTCGAGCGTCGTCAACTTCTTCCACAGCTGGCTCGTTGGCGCCCCTCTGCGCAACTGCGCGAATGCGCTGGTGCCGCTGTTCACGCGTTCGTCGTCGTCGTCGTCTCCTTCCACAGGAGACGACGAGGCTGGTAATCTACCTTCACAGGGTGGAATGGCTCATGAATTTTAGAGCGACGCTCTTATTGGCCCGTTCGTGAGGCGAACAGCGGCGGCGGCGTAGCCGAGCGAACGAGCACAACAGCGAAAGATGGAAGACGCGAGCGGCGAATGGAGGAAACCAATAAGAGCGGCCCCTTCAATGACGTGCGCGCGGGAAACTGCTTTCATGCGGACCCGCTCGACCGCTCGATGCGTACTCGTATCATGCCTCAGCCGGACCGCTAGTTTCGTATACTATCGTCTATTGGCGTCAACTCTCGCTTGCACTTGTTTGGTTTGCTTGAATTGGTTGCGCTCGCGCTAGTTTCGATTGTCGTGGTCTGCGATTGTTTTGTTGTCTGATTGCATACGCGACTTGAATTATGTAGTGCTTTCCGGAAGCCAAGCGGCACCAGCTATTACACTGGAAGCTTCGACGAGTCACCGTATAAACGCCGACGCGCTTGACCCGCAAATCAGATATACGACGATTGCCGACTCTGCTATATGTCTGACTCAAATTATTTGCCTCTATATATCGCGAAATGAAAACACCTATAGATGCGCTCAAATTTCGCATTAGGAAGTATCGTAATCGCCGGTGTTTTGTTTTAATTGCATTTCTCTCAAGTAAGAATTCGCTTAATGTACCTGCTGCCACACGATCCTTGTCCTATAGTGGATACGCTTCATAAAAGAGGAACATCATCATCGTCATTATCATCATCAGGCGCGAGCCAGTAGTCGCGTGCAAGTATTATAGTACAGAGGTCGGGTTTGGTGCCCTCCCCTGTCTGTTCGTTTTGTAATGAGGAAGAAACAATCCATTACTTTCTTCATTGTGTCATTGTGTAATCATTGTGTAATCATAAATACTCAGTGTGGGTCATTGTGTAATCTGCGTGATGACCAAAAGGAAGTGTTAAAATGCACAGATGACCTACTACTGTGAACAAATTTGTGAAATAGGGATAATAGGGCAGTTTCACGACAGACGATTAATGTCTGCAGCGATAGATTCTGTTTAATGTGTGTTACACACTCACGAAAATAACGCCCTCGAGGGTGGATTCGATGCTGCAATACACTTTTTGAACCCTTACGTTGTGCGCAAAATGCGAAAATAAGTGCATTCGCTAGAACAGCACCCTTAGTTATTATTTCAGGGTGCTAAAAGGGTGTTCTGGGCCAAACATACATCTTGCAGAATTTAAGCGTGCTCGGGCACTTCAAGAATTCATGCAAGTAAAAAGCCGTACTGTCTATTTCCCAGTGGTTTGCGCCATGTCATGGTGCCAGCACGTCATACGGTCGCAATGGGCCATGGACGTCCAACTGCTACTTCATGTACATGATGGCCCCTGTGATCAAGTAGAAAGACATAGCTATTTATTTTATTTGTTGCCTGCCATTCAATTTTTACCCCTCAAATCAAGCGCGCGGCCGAGGCCAGTGGGGGCCTGGACTAAAGGGGCTCCGGCAGTTCCACCAAAATGATTTTGAACAATAGAAGTTTTTCTCTCTCGCGTCATCTTTCGCATCATTTAGACCTTACGAACAAAAGCTTTGTAAATACGGCCGCAGGAGCGTGGAGAAGAGTCGCGTGAGTGTGCAGAAACAACTCGAATGCTTTCGCTTGCCGCTTTACTACTCGGGTGGTAACAGTGGACGAACAGTGGATGAACTCTAGGACTTTACCCGCATCGCCGTCATTGCGATGATGATATGTTACCTGGATCCATACAGCAAATCTCAATTAGAGCACGCTGGATAAGGTTGGGTGAGTATGGCTGCCTAGCGTTCAGCCATCTCTCAGAAATAATAAAGTTTGTATAGGAAAAGCATTTCCGTAGCGAGCTCTTACCACTTTTCCGTACTGGGTATGTTCCAAACCTTTTATCGCGGGCTGATTCCGCAGACAGTGCGGCCTGAAAATGTGAGCCGATATGTGCTAGTGGGGCCACTAGTCCACGTGATGTACTCAATATATATATATATATATATATATATATATATATATATATATATATATATATATATCACAAGAAGCCAACAAACAATGACACCAACGACAACATGGGGGAACTTCCTTGTACTTACTAATTGAATGAAATAAATTATAAATTCATGAAATAAAAATGAATGGCACAACAACTGGCCGCAAGTAATTTCCCTTTGTTGTCCTCGTTGTCATTGTTTGTTGGCTTCTTATGCTATGATTATTATAAATCGGGTCCCTCGGTTCCCGTTATTTGGTTCCCGTAATTATATATATCAATATATTAAAATAATGATATAAACATATATAAAATCGTCCCACGGCAGGATTCAAACCGAGAATCCCTAGGACATCAGGCAGATTCCGCAGTCATTAGTCGTCGGGCACCGTTGCAGAAGGCGGAACAGAACATCCTTATCAGCATTTCCCGCGTGCCAGGCCGCGCGTTGAGATGCTGGGCGCGTTTTAATGCAATATCAATTATATGAGCACTCCACGCGATCTATCGCCGTCGTCGATATTTACATACAAAAAAACTGATTTCTTTTGTTTCAAGAAGTATTCTGAAGAACATGACTTTTTCCATTTATGTCAGAATAAGAACGCGAGGTGGCGAAACATCTCTAGACGTGTTCGTGTTCCAATCGCAGACACTATAGTCCACAGAAGCAGCTGTATTTTAAGACCACACGCTACACAGCTTTGCTTGCTGGAATGAACTGTAGCACAGCTATACAGGCCCAACCTGCAGCTTGTGCCATCACTTTCCCACACGTAGTAGCCATGGTAGTACCTGTCGAAGCGGGGTTTCAGCAGCGAAGGGCCGCGTCTTTCACATGCCGCAAACATGCCCCCGCCAGTTGTCAGAACGCTGGCTGTGGAGCTGAAGCGAATCGCTAATAAAACTGAAGCAAGGCGGGCTCACAGAAGCGCCAAGACCACTCCGTGGTCCAGACGCGGGAACAACGTGCAACTGCGTGCGAGGCGCACGCTGCAGCTCAATGGCGGAAGCGCCCAGACGCAGTGCCGCGGGAACTGAAGGCCGAGGCTTAACGACCACGTCAACAAAACCCTGCAGTTCAAAAGCGCGAAGCAGACGCTCATCGTGGCCGCCGCGAGCATGCCGAAGTACAAGAATGGGAGGCCGGCGGAAGGCGACAACGCCGACAAGACCCTGTAGTTCTAGCCGTTGCTGGTCGTAGTCGTCGAGTTCCTTCTCTCCATATCTGTCTGCGCACGTCACGCCACGCGTATTTACTTAGCCGGCTTATGTTTATTGCAGTTCACAATTCCGCTACAGCTGCGAGCCTTACATTGTACAATATTATACCAGGCTGCCATCGCATTCAAAATTGCTTCACCCTTATGAAGAAACTCACACTTTTTATTATATAGCTCAATAGAATTCTCCAACAGCCAGATTCGAACAGAGTACATATAGTACAGAAGCCTGATGCCCTAACCATTAGGCCACGGACGTTTTCTTCCGTAATGGCATCGTAGTTTTGACATGGTAAATCGCATTAATTACCTAAATTTATTAACATGTCATCAGACGTCAAAGTGAGCGCCGATCATGAAAATAATAGCCCAGTAAAAGACTTGAGTACGACGTTCCGCCTCACGCGAGAAGTGACAAAATAAAGTGGGGTGCTTAGTGACTCCGCCCGTATCTAATTCACAACTAGCTCAGTAAGACATTGTCTTTCATCGACTTGAACTGCATGGAGGTTGAATCAACTTCTAACTTCTTCATTTCTCTGCTTCGCGTCAACCAATATTCTCGAGGCGCTTCCCCCAGAAGAGGCGACTGTATACATTTGTGTGTTCAAGTTTGGTTTGGGTTTAGCACGTTTGGAGAATATTGGTTTGTTATGGAGCTTAGTTCTTTTCTAAAATGGAAGATTTCACGACTACTTTCACCAACCATCACAGCTGCAAAGCATGCTGGTGTGAGTGGACTTTACCGGACTGAAGGGCAACTATGCCAAGAAACTTGTGTTCGTAGAATCAGGAACCGCGTTAGACCTCGAAATCAAAAGGCAGGTTGGTGAGGATAAAATGACTCTACAATAACAACGTGATTCAGGAGAAGCACCCCCCAAACATCACCCTGACATTCACTAACTCATCAAGGACCTTCTGTTCGGCATTAAGCTCAGTCTTGCTTTGAACCCAATACAGTCAGAAAGCTGGGTGGACTAATCTCATCATGACGTTGGCAGGCTCGTTGCAGATGCGCTTTGAACCTGGTGTGATCGGTCTACGCAGCTCAGGTACGGTACAAGATACCCTGCGGGTTCAGTTGAATCGACAACTGGTGCCCTGATAATGCAACGATTTTTTGCAGTTCTTATTGATCTCCGCGCTTCGTCAATGGCCCAAGCGCTGATCTGCTTATACGTTATCACCAAGATCGATCATTCGTGAATAGTGAAGTCATTTGTGAAGAAAGCAATAAAATCGAGGGAAAAAAGATCCTTACATTACATCATCCCAGATTGCAAGCTGGAAGCACAGCCGGAATGATGAAGCTATGAGTCGGAATTGATGCCAGAACCATAAATAACTATACGGGCTATGCAATAATTCATCGATAAAATCAACTACAATCTAAGTACGCGTACTGGTGCTTGTTTCACGTTAAGTTGTAGAGTAAATGACCATGGCCACGTGGGGAGCTTCCAAGGCGCAAGACGAGCATTATTAAGAGCGCGAAAAAAAGTTCCTAAACAATAATCATCAACTTTATAAGGCATGCGATCACTGAAAATATTGAAGCTTACCTCATCATCATCATGACCAGTACATGTCGATGTGTTGAGCTAAATAAGCTATTGTGGTCGTTGGCCAAAAAATAACAATAATTCCGCTTACTGTCACAGCAACAATTTTTCAAGCATAAGCTCCGCACTAAAATGTTCTGTGTTGTCAAAAGAATTTCTTGGATTTTTTGCTTCCCCAGTATTGCGTGCGAGACAGATGAGTTCGCAATAACCTGTAAAATCTGATGCACAACTTGTAAAGTGATAGCACATAAGGTGTAACAACCGTTCTTGTATACATTTCTGCATTTATTTCATTGAAATGTTTCCATCGACCTCTAGTGTTAGACTGTGCGTTACCCCAAACAAGACTGCTCTCACTCACCTTTGTAGGAGACGACGAAGACGATGCAAAAAGGAATGCGTAGGCACGTATGCCTTGAGGCAACCACAGCGTCTGGCTGCATGTTCCGCTGCGTCGTGATACAGTGTCGTAAAATGTCGTCGCACAAGTACTCCAGCTCCGTAAGGTACGCCTTGGATTGGGAGAAGAGCTTCATGGCCCCTACGCATGATGTCCCCGGTGTCCTTCAGATGCCGCAGTTCCTCAATTCGGCGGATGTCATCAGGATCCCCCTCGGGCTGTCATCACCGCGCGACGTGGACCACTGGTGCCAGCAGCCGCCCGACTGCGAGACCATCACTTATCTGGGACAGCTTGGCACAACACGCGACCTCAGTGGAAGCTACCACAGGTGCTCAGGGTGCCTGGAGAAGGGCGGCGCTGACGAGGCTGCAGTGGCGTCGTGCAATGACGTCGTGCAGGCGATCGACCTGAGCGAGCTGGGCAACTATGTCAGCCGCGGCTGGTGGGTGGAGCTGATCCACAAGACCGTCGGGGTCATGGCTGGAAACATTATTTCCAGCCCACGGTGTTTGTGATGCTCACAGTGGCTTGGGTGGCCGGCTCGGAAACGTGGAGAACGCGGCGCCAACAAACCGCCTACAAAAGCCCGTGGTTGGCTGAAACTGTGGCAGACTTCATCGCACGTGGCCGGATCTCGGCTTGACCTCCGGAATTGCACTTGTTGGCTCCTATGGTCTTCCTTGCTGACTGTTTCCTGTTCATCGCAGCAGATGAAGCAAGTTTGCGATGCCGGTGCTGCCATGGGGAAGTGATGACCACCAGCATTGTATAGCCTACTTCCAGTTGATCAAAATCGTCATCTGTGATATTAGTCGTAGTTGATGCCTAAATCATGTTCTATATTTAATTTTTGAATAGAACGCAATTGCATGTCAAGTGTGTGTCATACTTGTTCTGCATGCCGCCGCAGGTATTTTTGAACTCTTGCATACACACTAGAAGCTCCAAGATCAAGAATAACTAGTGACCGACAAGCGAATATAGATAACTGCAGGGCAACACCACGTAGGCGGCAAATGTCATGTGGCTGCGGCAGTTTTACAAATAGAAACGTAGCAATGCAATGCATGACCGCCCTGATCGTCGAGGGCGGGATAACACATAATTTTCCATCACGTAGGGGCGACTGCATGGTCTTGTTCTTTCTGTTGAAAAGTGGCTACTGCTCGTTCCAGTATCCGGTGTATTGAAGAAACGGCCTTCCTTCTCCAGTTCACGTGAGTTTTGTGTACGTGGAATCTGGAAGTCTCTCTGGACTCTTGGTAAAAAAAACAGCCTTTTTCGCGCCTCCAGATATTCGTAGCGAGTCACAAAAGGCATGAAAATGTAGGTCTTAGCGAGACAACAAGCGACAATTAGTTGCGCAGTAGGTGAAAGTAACGGTGCGCGCGTAATAAGTGATAATATGGTCGAAAATTAACCACATTGCACCATTGACTGCACAATATCCTGGATGGGCTCACCTAATCGTCTAGTAAAAAGGAAAAAAAGAAAAAGAAAGGCGTGGCAACCAAAGTCGATACGAAAAACAATGTCGGCGTACATGGGCCTAAAAAAAGAAAGCGAGTGAAAAAAACTTGACAAGAGTAGAGCAAACAGTCAGGGAAAAAATGTACGGTCTAACAATAGAACGAAGAAAATACTAAAAAAAGTCTGATGTAGTTACTCAACATTACATTACCTTTATTGCTTCCAATTTAAGAACATATAAATACCATACATTATACATACACATGGATATATACATATAGCATGTGCACGGACCTTGTGTTCTTTAACGTCGACGTTGATTGACACGCCTTTCCTTTGTATTGCGAAATATTGTTCGAAAGGTAGGTTCGGGCTCCAATCTCGCCTCGATTTGGGGCCTCTTCAATAAGAATAGCACACGTCCGATGGTGCGATCAAACAAACGTCGCCTAGCAGAACAGTTGGATGCCCTTACCAATAGGCCACGACCACGGTGGTAGAACAGGAGAGGTCGTCAAACGAGCGCTGCAAGCGACCTCTCGAGTTTCTACAGCGGTCGCCAGGGGGGGCGACAGGTTTTATCGGCTCAAAGACGCGCTTCGCAAGCTTTCACATTGTGACGTTAAAACAGTGCTTATGTTTTTAATGGCTTGTAAAGGCTGTCTGCCGGCCTTGCCCACAAAAATAAGGGTATCAGGCTCTATGGAACTTAAAAATTTGTAATCGGCGCGGCTAATCTCGACAAGGCTGACACAGAGCTGTGATAGCAAGGGACGCGCATGTATTTTTCTGGAAGCGTGAAAATTATTTCCGGCGACTTCACACCGCAAAAACAAAAATTGGTTTTCACGTCATTGTGGGTAGCATTGGGCTTATGGGCGTAGTTTATTTATGATCGTCTGGGTGTAACTAAATTAACTAAATAGTGGGCACTGGGGAGTGATGCCAAGTACCTGTCTTACTCCGAAAGTTGGGCGGTGCGCCGGCTGGCGGGCTGAAGGCAGCGGACGATGAAACTGTGGCCTCACGGCGCCCTGTCGTGGGCACGCGGGGGGAACATGAGGGTGGGTGACGGTAGCGTAGGTCGCTACTTCCGGTTGAGGCTGCGGCTGTTCGGGCTGAAGTTTAAGAATGGCTAGTGCCCACGATGGCTTTTTCGAAGACGTCCGTAATCGTGGCAACTGGCAGCTCGGACGCTTGGAAGACCCACATATGTAGATTTTCACACACAAGTGCTGTGGTGGTTTCCAGCACGTCATAGGTACCAAGTGCTTGAACGTCTACTCAGTTTTCTGTCAGGATTCTGCAGTTATATTGACTTGTCCGCATCTCAACCGTTATCTAAACAGGTGTGGCCTCTAAAAGGAATTCTACAATAGAATTGTGCGGGTCGCGCATCATTCCCACGAAGAGATTCTGCTTCTGCCTTAGGAAACAAACTTTATTTTGTTTTGCCATGCCGGGACCGGCGAGGCGGAACAGATGAGTGATCTCTTCCGTGAAAATGGCGATGTTTCATTTGGTAGTTCAACTCGGCCTTGGAATCAGAATCAAAATCGGTTTTATTGAAAGTGAGTAAAAAGATTACAGGCTGTTAGTATACAGAAGGAGGTCCCGAAGTCAGAGACTGCAATGGGACCTCCTTTACAATTTGAACATAAAAAGTACAGGTTACAGCAGTTGTGACACATCGTAAATAATTTAAACATAAAAAATGAAAACATAAAATTTGCAATTGGAACATAAGGTATAGATTACAGGAGTTATAACACATCGTGAACAAGAACTACTTACAGATTTTAGCATAAATAGGTTAGTTAAAGAATTAAACGTTCATAGATAGGAGGCATATATATATAAAACGCTGTAGTATAATTTGTCGAACACTAAGAGTATAGAATATCAATGACTGGACGTACATAATATAATTGTCAAACTCAAATACATGTACATGACAAGGACATCAAACATGAATCAAATTGCACTACTATGAAACTTAAATGAAGGCAGCGGAAAGGACCTTCGTTCATTTTTCTTCGTACAATGTTTCTAACGCTCTTGAGGAACGTGCCGCAAAACAATCTATGTTGCCAAGCTTGACTCACGGTTCTCGCACAATGTAAAAACGGCTCCATTTGTTAAATATATTGACCCATATAAGTGTATTTAGCCAACTGTCGTGATCTTCCGACGGAGATCCATGGAAGCTCAGTGAGTCTCTGTGTTTTTGGAGCACGATCTTTGATGGCGAGACGGAATCTAGAATCATGGCTGTTTACTTTACCTTGACCTTGTTGGTGCTCTCGGGAAGAGGTTCGTACACCCGTGGCGAACCTTGTCTTGAAGTTGATTGATTTCCACGGCAATATTTGGAAAGGGAGCTCACACTAAAATCACAAAAGGAGCTATCGTATATTCGAGGCTCACCAAAAACACGGCAAATAGCAGCGCAGCACAAGTGTACCAACCGTCATAATAGTGAAAAAGGCGCCAGAGAGAGCCATGTCTGTAACATCACACAAATGAGGTCACAAATCGACATCATATATACACAAACAAAAACGAATAATAGTGACACTGCTTATAAGGCAAAGAAGACACTTTTCTATTTCGACGTTCACTGTTAGTGATTTCTTCTAAAAGAAAGCAGACTACCAACTCTGATTTATTTATTTACTTCGAAAAATCTTACAGAGCCTAAATGCGGTAGAAAGTAAGAGGGGGGAGGCGATGCTTGAATGATTTACACAGCAATCATGATTGCAAAAACTAATGTAAACAACGTAAATAATGTGGGCGTAGTATAATCGATTCAGGTAATAGCGAACTATTACCATAGAGTCCAAAAATATTTGTAAAAATAGAGTTAGCATATTTATAGTGAGCATACAATAAAGATACCAGATACTCCAAGAAAAATTAAGCCTATCAGTTAAATGCACTCATACAAACGAAAAATCACCTGGCGAAAAATACATCATGGCATCAATCAGAGTGTCAGCTTGCTAAACTACAGGCAAATTGCTGCAGTAAAGAAAAAGAAACGCCCATAAATCGTGTTACATGACGGCCAAAAGTAAACAGTGAGCCTGCGCTATACGAAAGTTAAGTTAGAACTACTTCACAAAGAAAAAATGGTACGCAGGGATATGAAGTTTTCGTTGAGAAAAAAAGCGTTAAGGGGATCACGAAATTTACATGCATTATGCTCAGGTACAATGCAGTCTGAAAGGTCATGCCACAATTTATCCAATTTTGTTGGGCCGATGAGTTGAAAGCACCACTATTTCAGCAAATACGCGCGAAGCTGATGTCATTGTGTAATCTGCGTGATGACCGATAGGAAGCTTCAAAATGGGCAGATGACCTTCTACTGCGAACAAATTTGTGAAATAGGGATAATAGGGCAGTTTCACGACAGACGATTAATGTCTGCAGCGATAGATTCTGTTTAATGTGTGTTACACACTCACGAAAATAACGCCCTCGAGGGTGGATTCGATGCTGCAACACACTTTTTGAACCCTTACGTTGTGCGCAAAATGCGAAAATAAGTGCATTCGCTAGAACAGCACCCTTAGTTATTATTTCAGGGTGCTAAAAGGGTGTTCTGGGCCAAACATACATCTTGCAGAATTTAAGCGTGCTCGGGCACTTCAAGAATTCATGCAAGTAAAAAGCCGTACAGTCTATTTCCAAGTGGTTTGCGCCATGTCATGGTTCCAGCACGTCATACGGTCGCAATGGGCCATGGACGTCCAACTGCTACTTCATGTACATGATGGCCCCTGTGATCAAGTAGAAAGACATAGCTATTTATTTTATTTGTTGCCTGCCATTCAATTTTTACCCCTCAAATCAAGCGCGCGGCCGAGGCCAGTGGGGGCCTGGACTAAAGGGGCTCCGGCAGTTCCACCAAATGATTTTGAACAATAGAAGTTTTTCTCTCTCGCGTCATCTTTCGCATCATTTAGACCTTACGAACAAAAACTTTGTAAATACGGCCGCAGGAGCGTGGAGAAGAGTCGCGTGAGTGTGCAGAAACAACTCGAATGCTTTCGCTTGCCGCTTTACTACTCGGGTGGTAACAGTGGACGAACAGTGGATGAACTCTAGGACTTTACCCGCATCGCCGTCATTGCGATGATGATATGTTACCTGGATCCATACAGCAAATCTCAATTAGAGCACGCTGGATAAGGTTGGGTGAGTATGGCTGCCTAGCGTTCAGCCATCTCTCAGAAATAATAAAGTTTGTATAGGAAAAGCATTTCCGTAGCGAGCTCTTACCACTTTTCCGTACTGGGTATGTTCCAAACCTTTTATCGCGGGCTGATTCCGCAGACAGTGCGGCCTGAAAATGTGAGCCGATATGTGCTAGTGGGGCCACTAGTCCACGTGATGTACTCAATATATATATATATATATATATATATATATATATCACAAGAAGCCAACAAACAATGACACCAACGACAACATGGGGGAACTTCCTTGTACTTACTAATTGAATGAAATAAATTATAAATTCATGAAATAAAAATGAATGGCACAACAACTGGCCGAAAGTAATTTCCCTTTTTTGTCCTCGTTGTCATTGTTTGTTGGCTTCTTATGCTATGATTATTATAAATCGGGTCCCTCGGTTCCCGTTATTTGGTTCCCGTAATTATATATATATCAATATATTAAAATAATGATATAAACATATATAAAATCGTCCCACGGCAGGATTCGAACCGAGAATCCCTAGAACATCAGGCAGATTCCGCAGTCATTAGTCGTCGGGCACATTTCCAGAAGGCGGAAAAGAACATCCTTATCAGCATTTCCCGCGTGCCAGGCCGCGCGTTGAGATGCTGGGCGCGTTTTAATGCAATATCAATTATATGAGCACTCCACGCGATCTATCGTCGTCGTCGATATTTACATACAAAAAAACTGATTTCTTTTGTTTCAAGAAGTATTCTGAAGAACATGACTTTTTCCATTTATGTCAGAATAAGAACGCGAGGTGGCGAAATATCTCTAGACGTGTTCGTGTTCCAATCGCAGACACTATAGTCCACAGAAGCAGCTGTATTTTAAGACCACACGCTAGACAGCTTTGCTTGCTAGAATGAACTGTAGCACAGCTATACAGGCCCAACCTGCAGCTTGTGCCATCACTTTCCCACACGTAGTAGCCATGGTAGTACCTGTCGAAGCAGGGTTTCAGCAGCGAAGGGCCGCGTCTTTCACATCCCGCAAACATCCCCCCGCCAGTTGTCAGAACGCCGGCTGTGGAGCTGAAGCGAATCGCTAATAACACTGAAGCAAGGCGGGCTCACAGAAGCGCCAAGACCACTCCGTGGTCCAGACGCGGGAACAACGTGCAACTGCGTGCAAGGCGCACGCTGCAGCTCAACGGCGGAAGCGCCCAGACGCAGTGCCACGGGAACCGAAGCCGAGGCTTAAGAACCACGTCAACAAAACCCTGCAGTTCAAAAGCGCGAAACAGACGCACATCGTGGCCGCCGCGAGCATGCCGAAGTACAGGAATGCGAGGCCGGCGGAAAGTGACGACGCCGACAAGACCCTGTAGTTCTAGCCGATGCTGGTCGTGGTCTTCGAGTTCCTTCTCTCCATGTCTGTCTGCGCACGTCACGCCACGCGTATTTACTTAGCCGGCTTATGTTTATTGCAGTTCACAATTCCGCTACAGCTGCGAGCCTTACATCGTACAATATTATACCAGGCTGCCATCGCATTCAAAATTGATTCACCCCTATGAAGAAACTCACACTTTTTATTATATAGCTCAATAGAATTCTCCAACAGCCAGATTCGAACAGAGTACATATAGTACAGAAGCCTGATGCCCTAACCATTAGGCCACGGACGTTTTCTCCCGTAATCGCATCGTAGTTTTGACATGGTAAATCGCATAAATTATTTAAATTTATTAGCATGTCATCAGACATCAAAGTGAGCGCCGATCATGAAAATAATAGCCCAGTAAAAGACTTGAGTACCACGTTCCGCCTCACGCGAGAAGTGACAAAATAAAGTGGGGTGCTTAGTGACTCCGCCCGTATCTAATTCACAACTAGCTCAGTAAGACATTGTCTTTCATCGACTTGAACTGCATGGAGGTTGAATCAACTTCTAACTTCTTCATTTCTCTGCTTCGCGTCAACCAATATTCTCGAGGCGCTTCCCCCAGAAGAGGCGACTGTATACATTTGTGTGTTCAAGTTTGGTTTGGGTTTAGCACGTTTGAAGAATATTGGTTTGTTATGGAGCTTAGTTCTATTCTAAAATGGAAGATTTCATGACTACTTTCACCACACCATCACAGCTGCAAAGCATGCTGGTGTGAGTGGACTTTACCGGACTGAAGGGCAACTATGCCAAGAAACTTGTGTTCGTAGAATCAGGAACCGCGTTAGACCTCGAAATCAAAAGGCAGGTTGGTGAGGATAAAATGACTCTACAATAAGAACGTGATTCAGGAGAAGCACCCCCCAAACATCACCCTGACATTAACTAACTCATCAAGGACCTCCTGTTCGGCATTAAGCTCAGTCTTGCTTTGAACCCAATACAGTCAGAAAGCTGGGAGGACTAATCTCATCATGACGTTGGCAGGCTCGTTGCAGATGCGCTTTGAACCTGGTGTGATCAGTCTACGCGGCTCAGGTACGGTACAAGATACCCTGCGGGTTCAGTTGAATCGACAACTGGTGCCCTGATAATGCAACGATTTTTTGCAGTTCTTATTGATCTCCGCGCTTCGTCAATGGCCCAAGCGCTGATCTGCTTATACGTTATCACCAAGATCGATCATTCGTGAATAGTGAAGTCATTTGTGAAGAAAGCAATAAAATCGAGGGAAAAAAGATCCTTACATTACATCAGCCCAGATTGCAAGCTGGAAGCACAGCCGGAATGATGAAGCTATGTGTCGGAATTGATGCCAGAACCATAAATAACCATACGGGCTATGCAATAATTCATCGATAAAATCAACTACAATCTAAGTACGCGTACTGGTGCTTGCTTCACGTTAAGTTGTAGAGTAAATGACCATGACCACGTGGGGAGCTTCCAAGGCGCAAGACGAGCATTATTAAGAGCGCGAAAAAAAGTTCCCAAACAATAATCATCAACATTATAAGGCATGCGATCACTGAAAATATTGAAGCTTACCTCATCATCATCATGACCAGTACATGTCGATGTGTTGAGCTAAATAAGCTATTGTGGTCGTTGGCCAAAAAATAACAATAATTCCGCTTACTGTCACAGCAACAATTTTTCAAGCATAAGCTCCGCACTAAAATGTTCTGTGTTGTCAAAAGAATTTCTTTGATTTTTTGCTTCCCTAGTATTGCGTGCGAGACAGATGAGTTCGCAATAACCTGTAAAATCTGATGCACAACTTGTAAAGTGATAGCACATAAGGTGTAACAACCGTTCTTGTATACATTTCTGCATTTATTTCATTGAAATGTTTCCATCGACCTCTAGTGTTAGACTGTGCGTGACCCCAAACAAGACTGCTCTCACTCACCTTTGTAGGAGACGACGAAGACGATGCAAAAAGGAATGCGTAGGCACGTATGCCTTGAGGCAACCACAGCGTCTGGCTGCATGTTCCGCTGCGTCGTGATACAGTGTCGTAAAGTGTCGTCGCACAAGTACTCCAGCTCCGTGAGGTACGCCTTGGATTGGGAGAAGAGCTTCATGGCCCCTACGCATGATGTCCCCGGTGTCCTTCAGATGCCGCAGTTCCTCAATTCGGCGGATGTCATCAGGATCCCCCTCGGGCTGTCATCACCGCGCGACGTGGACCACTGGTGCCAGCAGCCACCCGACTGCGAGACCATCACTTATCTGGGACAGCTCGGCACAACACGGGACGTCAGTGGAAGCTGCCACAGGTGCTCAGAGTGTCGGGAGAAGGGCGGCGCTGACGAGGCTTCAGTGGCGTCGTGCAATGACCTCGTGCAGGAGATCGACCTGACCGAGCTGGGCAACTATGTCAGCCGCGGCTGGTGGGTGGAGCTGATCCACAAGACCGTCGGGGTCCATGGCTGGCAACATTATTTCCAGCCCACGGTGGTTGTGATGCTCACAGTGGCTACGGTGGCGGGCACGGAAACGTGGAGAACGCGGCGCCAACAAGCCGCCTACGAAAGCCCACGGTTGGCTGAAACTGTGGCAGACTTCATCGCATGTGGTCGGATCTCGGCTTGACCTCGGGAATTGCACTTGTTGGCTCCTATGGTCTTCCTTGCTGACTGTTTCCTGTTCATCGCAGCAGATGAAGCACGTTTGCGATGCCGGTGCTGCCATGGGGAAGTGATGACCGCCAGCATTGCATAGCCAACTTCCAGTTGATCAACATCGTCATCTGTGATATTAGTCGTACTTAATGCCTAAATCATGTTGTATACTTAATTTTTGAAAAGAACGCAATTGTATGTCAAGTGTGTGTCATCTTTGTTCTGCATGCCGCCGCAGGTATTTTTGAACTCTTGCTACACACTAGAAGCTCCAAGATCAAGAATAACTAGTGACCGACAAGCGAATATAGATAACTGCAGGGCAACACCACGTAGGCGGCAAATGTCATGTGGCTGCGGCAGTTTTACAAATAGAAATGTAGCAATGCAATGCATGACCGCCCTGATCGTCGAGGGCGGGATAACACATAATTTTCCATCACGTAGAGCGACTGCATGGTCTTGTTCTTTCTGTTGAAAAGTGGCTACTGCTCGTTCCAGTATCCGGTGTATTGAAGAAACGGCCTTCCTTGGCCAGTTCACGTGAGTTTGGTGCACGTGGAATCTGGATGTCTCTCTGGACTCTTGGTAAAAAAACAGCCTTTTTCACGCCTACAGATATTCGTAGCGAGTCACAAAAGGCATGAAAGTATAGGTCTCAGCGAGACAACAAGCGACAATTAGTTGCGCAGTAGGTGAAAGTAACGGTGCGCGCGTAATAAGTGATAATATGGTCGAAAATTAACCACATTGCACCATTGACAGCACAATATCCTGTATGGGCTCACCTAATCGTCTAGTAAAAAGAAAACAAGAAAAAGAAAGGCGTGACAAGCAAAGTCGATACGAAAAACAATGTCGGCGTACATGGGCCTAAAAAAGAAAGCGAGTGAAAAAAACTCGACAAGAGTAGAGCAACCAGTCAGGGAAAAAAGTACGGTCTTACAATAGAACGAAGAAAATACTGAAAAAAGTCTGATGTAGTTACTCAACATTACATTACCTTTATTGCTTCCAATTTCAGAACATATAAATACCATACACAATACATACACGTAGATATATACATATAGCATGTGCACGGACGTTGTGTTCTTTAGCGTCGACGTTGATTGACACGCCTTTCCTTTGTATTGCGAAATATTGTTCAAAAGGTAGGTCCGGGCTCCAATCGCGCCTCGATTTGGGGTCTCTTCAATAAGAATAGCACGCGTCCGATGGTGCGATCAAACAAACGTCGCCTAGCAGAACAGTTGGATGCCCTTACCAATAGGCCACGACCACGGTGGTAGAACAGGAGAGGTCGTCAAACGAGCGCTGCAAGCGACCTCTCGAGTTTCTACAGCGGTCGCCAGGGGGCGACAGGTTTTATCGGCTCAAAGACGCGCTTCGCAAGCTTTCACATTGTGACGTTAAAACAATGATTATGTTTTTAATGGCTTGTAAAGGATGTCTGCCGGCCTTGCCCACAAAAATAAGGGTATCAGGCTCGATGGATCTTAAAAATTTGTAATCGGCGCGGTTAATCATGACAAGGCTGACACAGAGCTGTGATAGCAAGGGACGCGCATGTATTTTTCTGGAAGCGTGAAAATTATTTCCGGCGACTTCACACCGCAAAAACAAAAATTGGTTTTCACGTCATTGTGAAAGCATTGGGCTTATGGGCGTAGTTTTTTTATGATCGTCTGGGTGTAACTAAATTAACTAAATAGTGGGCACTGGGGAGTGATGCCAAGTACCTGTCTTACTCCGAAAGTTGGGCGGTGCGCCGGCTGGCGGGCTGAAGGCAGCGGACGATGAAATTGTGGCCTCACGGCGCCCTGTCGTGGGCACGCGGGGGGAACATGAGGGTGGGTGACGGTAGCGTAGGTCGCTACTTCCGGTTGAGGCTGCGGCTGTTCGGGCTGAAGTTTAAGAATGGCTAGTGCCCACGATAGCTTTTTCGAAGACGTCCGTAATCGTGGCAACTGGCAGCTCGGACGCTTGGAAGACCCACATATGTAGATTTTCACGCACAAGTGCTGTGGTGGTTTCCAGCACGTCATAGGTACCAAGTGCTTGAACGTCTACTCAGTTTTCTGTCAGGATTCTGCAGTTATATTGACTTGTCCGCATCTCAACCGTTATCTCAACAGGTGTGGCCTCTAAAAGGAATTCTACAATAGAATTGTGCGGGTCGCGCATCATTCCCACGAAGAGATTCTGCTTCTGCCTTAGGAAACAAACTTTATTTTGTTTTGCCATGCCGGGACCGGCGAGGCGGAACAGATGAGTGATCTCTTCCGTGAAAATGGCGATGTTTCATTTGGTAGTTCAACTCGGCCTTGGAATCAGAATCAGAATCGGTTTTATTGAAAGTGAGTAAAAAGATTACAGGATGTTAGTATACAGAAGGAGGTCCTGAAGTCAGAGAGTGCAATGGGACCTCCTTTACAATTTCAACATAAAAAAGTACAGGTTACAGCAGTTGTGACACATCGTAAATAATATAAACATAAAAAATGAAAACATAAAATTTGCAATTTGAACCTAATAAGGTACAGATTACAGGAGTTATAGCACATGGTGAAATAGAACTACTTACAGATTTTAGCATAAATAGGTTAGTTAAAGAATTAAACGTTCATAGATAGGAGGCATATATATATATATATAAAACACTGTAGTATAATTTGTCGAACACTAAGAGTATAGAATATAAATGACTGGACGTACATAATATAATTGTCAAACTCAAATACATGTGCATGACAAGGACATCAAACATGAATCAAATTGCACTACTATGAAACCTAAATGAAGGCAGCGGAAAGGATCTTCGTTCATTTTTCATCGTACAATGTTTGTAACGCTCTTGAGGAACGCGGCGCAAAACAATCTATGTTGCCAAGCTTGACTCACGGTTCTCGGTCAATGTACAAACGGCTCCATTTGTTAAAGATATTGACCCATATAAATGTATTTAGCCAACTGTCGTGATCTTCCGACGGAGATCCATGGAAGCTCAGTGACTCTCTGGGTTTTGGGAGCACGATCTTTGATGGCGAGACTGAATCTGGAATCATGGCTGTTTACTTTACCTTGATCTTGTTGGTGCTCTCGGGAAGAGGTTCGTACACCCGTGGCTAACCTTGTCTTGAAGTTGATTGATTTCCACGGCAATATTTGGAAAGGTAGCTCACACTAAAGTCACAAAAGGAGCTTTCGTATATTCGAGGCTCACCAAAAAGACGGCAAATAGCAGCGCAGCACAAGTGTACCAACCGTCATAATAGTGAAAAAGGCGCCAGAGAGAGCCATGTCTGTAACATCACACAAATGAGGTCACAAATCTACATCATATATACACAAACAAAAACGAATAATAGTGACACTGCTTATAAGGCAAAGAAGACACTTTTCTATTTCGACGTTCACTGTTAGTGATTTCTTCTAAAAGAAAGCAGACTACCAACTCTGATTTATTTATTTACTTCGAAAAATCTTACAGAGCCTAAATGCGGTAGAAAGTAAGAGGGGGGAGGCGATGCTTGAATGATTTACACAGCAATCATGATTGCAAAAACTAATGTAAACAACGTAAACAATGTGGGCGTAGTATAATCGATTCAGGTAAAAGCGAACTATTACCATAGAGTCCAAAAATATTTGTAAAAATAGAGTTAGCATATTTATAGTGAGCATACAATAAAGATACCAGATACTCCAAGAAAAATTAAGCCTATCAGTTAAATGCACTCATACAAACGAAAAATCACCTGGCGAAAAATATATCATGGCATCAATCAGAGTGTCAGCTTGCTAAACTACAGGCAAATTGCTGCAGTAAAGAAAAAGAAACGCCCATAAATCGTGTTACATGACGGCCAAAAGTAAACAGTGAGCCTGCGCTATACGAAAGTTAAGTTAGAACTACTTCACAAAGAAAAAATGGTACGCAGGGATATGAAGTTTTCGTTGAGAAAAAAAGCGTTAAGGGGATCACGAAATTTACATGCATTATGCTCAGGTACGATGCAGTCTGAAAGGTCATGCCACAATTTATCCAATTTTGTTGGGCCGATGAGTTGAAAGCACCACTATTTCAGCAAATACGCGCGAAGCTGATGTCATTGTGTAATCTGCGTGATGACCGATAGGAAGCTTCAAAATGGGCAGATGACCTTCTACTGCGAACAAATTTGTGAAATAGGGATAATAGGGCAGTTTCACGACAGACGATTAATGTCTGCAGTGATAGATTCTGTTTAATGTGTGTTACACACTCACGAAAATAACGCCCTCGAGGGTGGATTCGATGCTGCAACACACTTTTTGAACCCTTACGTTGTGCGCAAAATGCGAAAATAAGTGCATTCGCTAGAACAGCACCCTTAGTTATTATTTCAGGGTGCTAAAAGGGTGTTCTGGGCCAAACATACATCTTGCAGAATTTAAGCGTGCTCGGGCACTTCAAGAATTCATGCAAGTAAAAAGCCGTACAGTCTATTTCCAAGTGGTTTGCGCCATGTCATGGTTCCAGCACGTCATACGGTCGCAATGGGCCATGGACGTCCAACTGCTACTTCATGTACATGATGGCCCCTGTGATCAAGTAGAAAGACATAGCTATTTATTTTATTTGTTGCCTGCCATTCAATTTTTACCCCTCAAATCAAGCGCGCGGCCGAGGCCAGTGGGGGCCTGGACTAAAGGGGCTCCGGCAGTTCCACCAAAATGATTTTGAACAATAGAAGTTTTCTCTCTCGCGTCATCTTTCGCATCATTTAGACCTTACGAACAAAAGCTTTGTAAATACGGCTGCAGGAGCGTGGAGAAGAGTCGCGTGAGTGTGCAGAAACAACTCGAATGCTTTCGCTTGCCGCTTTACTACTCGGGTGGTAACAGTGGACGAACAGTGGATGAACTCTAGGACTTTACCCGCATCGCCGTCATTGCGATGATGATATGTTACCTGGATCCATACAGCAAATCTCAATTAGAGCACGCTGGATAAGGTTGGGTGAGTATGGCTGCCTAGCGTTCAGCCATCTCTCAGAAATAATAAAGTTTGTATAGGAAAAGCATTTCCGTAGCGAGCTCTTACCACTTTTCCGTACTGGGTATGTTCCAAACCTTTTATCGCGGGCTGATTCCGCAGACAGTGCGGCCTGAAAATGTGAGCCGATATGTGCTAGTGGGGCCACTAGTCCACGTGATGTACTCAATATATATATATATATATATATATATATATCACAAGAAGCCAACAAACAATGACACCAACGACAACATGGGGGAACTTCCTTGTACTTACTAATTGAATGAAATAAATTATAAATTCATGAAATAAAAATGAATGGCACAACAACTGGCCGAAAGTAATTTCCCTTTTTGTCCTCGTTGTCATTGTTTGTTGGCTTCTTATGCTATGATTATTATAAATCGGGTCCCTCGGTTCCCGTTATTTGGTTCCCGTAATTATATATATCAATATATTAAAATAATGATATAAACATATATAAAATCGTCCCACGGCAGGATTCGAACCGAGAATCCCTAGAACATCAGGCAGATTCCGCAGTCATTAGTCGTCGGGCACATTTCCAGAAGGCGGAAAAGAACATCCTTATCAGCATTTCCCGCGTGCCAGGCCGCGCGTTGAGATGCTGGGCGCGTTTTAATGCAATATCAATTATATGAGCACTCCACGTGATCTATCGCCGTCGTCGATATTTACATACAAAAAAACTGATTTCTTTTGTTTCAAGAAGTATTCTGAAGAACATGACTTTTTCCATTTATGTCAGAATAAGAACGCGAGGTGGCGAAATATCTCTAGACGTGTTCGTGTTCCAATCGCAGACACTATAGTCCACAGAAGCAGCTGTATTTTAAGACCACACGCTAGACAGCTTTGCTTGCTAGAATGAACTGTAGCACAGCTATACAGGCCCAACCTGCAGCTTGTGCCATCACTTTCCCACACGTAGTAGCCATGGTAGTACCTGTCGAAGCAGGGTTTCAGCAGCGAAGGGCCGCGTCTTTCACATCCCGCAAACATCCCCCCGCCAGTTGTCAGAACGCCGGCTGTGGAGCTGAAGCGAATCGCTAATAACACTGAAGCAAGGCGGGCTCACAGAAGCGCCAAGACCACTCCGTGGTCCAGACGCGGGAACATCGTGCAACTGCGTGCGAGGCGCACGCTGCAGCTCAACGGCGGAAGCGCCCAGACGCAGTGCCACGGGAACCGAAGCCGAGGCTTAAGAACCACGTCAACAAAACCCTGCAGTTCAAAAGCGCGAAGCAGACGCACATCGTGGCCGCCGCGAGCATGCCGAAGTACAGGAATGCGAGGCCGGCGGAAGGTGACGACGCCGACAAGACCCTGTAGTTCTAGCCGATGCTGGTCGTGGTCTTCGAGTTCCTTCTCTCCATGTCTGTCTGCGCACGTCACGCCACGCGTATTTACTTAGCCGGCTTATGTTTATTGCAGTTCACAATTCCGCTACAGCTGCGAGCCTTACATCGTACAATATTATACCAGGCTGCCATCGCATTCAAAATTGATTCACCCCTATGAAGAAACTCACACTTTTTATTATATATAGCTCAATAGAATTCTCCAACAACCAGATTCGAACAGAGTACATATAGTACAGAAGCCTGATGCCCTAACCATTAGGCCACGGACGTTTTCTCCCGTAATCGCATCGTAGTTTTGACATGGTAAATCGCATTAATTACTTAAATTTATTAACATGTCATCAGACGTCAAAGTGAGCGCCGATCATGAAAATAATAGCCCAGTAAAAGACTTGAGTACGACGTTCCGCCTCACGCGAGAGGTGACAAAATAAAGTGGGGTGCTTAGTGACTCCGCCCGTATCTAATTCACAACTAGCTCAGTAAGACATTGTCTTTCATCGACTTGAACTGCATGGAGGTTGAATCAACTTCTAACTTCTTCATTTCTCTGCTTCGCGTCAACCAATATTCTCGAGGCGCTTCCCCCAGAAGAGGCGACTGTATACATTTGTGTGTTAAAGTTTGGTTTGGGTTTAGCACGTTTGGAGAATATTGGTTTGTTATGGAGCTTAGTTCTATTCTAAAATGGAAGATTTCGCGACTACTTTCACCACACCATCACAGCTGCAAAGCATGCTTGTGTGAGTGGACTTTACCGGACTGAAGGGCAACTATGCAAAGAAACTTGTGTTCGTAGAATCAGGAACCGCGTTAGACCTCGAAATCAAAAGGCAGGTTGGTGAGGATAAAATGACTCTACAATAAGAACGTGATTCAGGAGAAGCACCCCCCAAACATCACCCTGACATTCACTAACTCATCAAGGACCTTCTGTTCGGCATTAAGCTCAGTCTTGCTTTGAACCCAATACAGTCAGAAAGCTGGGAGGACTAATCTCATCATGACGTTGGCAGGCTCGTTGCAGATGCGCTTTGAACCTGGTGTGATCGGTCTACGCGGCTCAGGTACGGTATAAGATACCCTGCGGGTTCAGTTGAATCGACAACTGGTGCCCTGATAATGCAACGATTTTTTGCAGTTCTTATTGATCTCCGCGCTTCGTCAATGGCCCAAGCGCTGATCTGCTTATACGTTATCACCAAGATCGATCATTCGTGAATAGTGAAGTCATTTGTGAAGAAAGCAATAAAATCGAGGGAAAAAAGATCCTTACATTACATCATCCCAGATTGCAAGCTGGAAGCACAGCCGGAATGATGAAGCTATGAGTCGGAATTGATGCCAGAACCATAAATAACTATACGGGCTATGCAATAATTCATCGATAAAATCAACTACAATCTAAGTACGCGTACTGGTGCTTGTTTCACGTTAAGTTGTAGAGTAAATGACCATGGCCACGTGGGGAGCTTCCAAGGCGCAAGACGAGCATTATTAAGAGCGCGAAAAAAAGTTCCCAAACAATAATCATCAACATTATAAGGCATGCGATCACTGAAAATATTGAAGCTTACCTCATCATCATCATGACCAGTACATGTCGATGTGTTGAGCTAAATAAGCTATTGTGGTCGTTGGCCAAAAAATAACAATAATTCCGCTTACTGTCACAGCAACAATTTTTCAAGCATAAGCTCCGCACTAAATTGTTCTGTGTTGTCAAAAGAATTTCTTGGATTTTTTGCTTCCACAGTATTGCGTGCGAGACAGATGAGTTCGCAATAACCTGTAAAATCTGATGCCCAACTTGTAAAGTGATAGCACTTAAGGTGTAACAACCGTTCTTGTATACATTTCTGCATTTATTTCATTGAAATGTTTCCATCGACCTCTAGTGTTAGACTGTGCGTTACCCCAAACAAGACTGCTCTCACTCACCTTTGTAGGAGACGACGAAGACGATGCAAAAAGGAATGCGTAGGCACGTATGCCTTTAGGCAACCACAGCGTCTGGCTGCATGTTCCGCTGCGTCGTGATACAGTGTCGTAAAGTGTCGTCGCACAAGTACTCCAGCTCCGTGAGGTACGCCTTGGATTGGGAGAAGAGCTTCATGGCCCCTACGCATGATGTCCCCGGTGTCCTTCAGATGCCGCAGTTCCTCAATTCGGCGGATGTCATCACGATCCCCCTCGGGCTTTCATCACCGCGCGACGTGGACCACTGGTGCCAGCAGCCGCCCGACTGCGAGACCATCACTTATCTGGGACAGCTTGGCACAACACGCGACCTCAGTGGAAGCTGCCACAGGTGCTCAGAGTGTCGGGAGAAGGGCGGCGCTGACGAGGCTTCAGTGGCGTCGTGCAATGACCTCGTGCAGGAGATCGACCTGAGCGAGCTGGGCAATTATGTCAGCCGCGGCTGGTGGGTGGAACTGATCCACAAGACCGTCGGGGTCATGGCTGGAAACATTATTTCCAGCCCACGGTGGTTGTGATGCTCACAGTGGCTTGGGTGGCCGGCTCGGAAACGTGGAGAACGCGGCGCCAACAAACCGCCTACAAAAGCCCGTGGTTGGCTGAAACTGTGGCAGACTTCATCGCACGTGGCCGGATCTCGGCTTGACCTCCGGAATTGCACTTGTTGGCTCCTATGGTCTTCCTTGCTGACTGTTTCCTGTTCATCGCAGCAGATGAAGCAAGTTTGCGATGCCGGTGCTGCCATGGGGAAGTGATGACCGCCAGCATTGTATAGCCTACTTCCAGTTGATCAAAATCGTCATCTGTGATATTAGTCGTAGTTGATGCCTAAATCATGTTCTATATTTAATTTTTGAATAGAACGCAATTGCATGTCAAGTGTGTGTCATACTTGTTCTGCATGCCGCCGCAGGTATTTTTGAACTCTTGCATACACACTATAAGCTCCAAGATCAAGAATAACTAGTGACCGACAAGCGAATATAGATAACTGCAGGGCAACACCACGTAGGCGGCAAATGTCATGTGGCTGCGGCAGTTTTACAAATAGAAACGTAGCAATGCAATGCATGACCGCCCTGATCGTCGAGGGCGGGATAACACATAATTTTCCATCACGTAGGGGCGACTGCATGGTCTTGTTCTTTCTGTTGAAAAGTGGCTACTGCTCGTTCCAGTATCCGGTGTATTGAAGAAAGGGCCTTCCTTCTCCAGTTCACGTGAGTTTTGTGTACGTGGAATCTGGAAGTCTCTCTGGACTCTTGGTAAAAAAAAACAGCCTTTTTCGCGCCTCCAGATATTCGTAGCGAGTCACAAAAGGCATGAAAATGTAGGTCTCAGCGAGACAACATGCGACAATTAGTTGCGCAGTAGGTGAAAGTAACGGTGCGCGCGTAATAAGTGATAATGTGGTCGAAAATTAACCACATTGCACCATTGACTGCACAATATCCTGGATGGGCTCACCTAATCGTCTAGTAAAAAGGAAAAAAAGAAAAAGAAAGGCGTGGCAACCAAAGTCAATACGAAAAACAATGTCGGCGTACATGGGCCTAAAAAAGAAAGCGAGTGAAAAAAACTTGACAAGAGTAGAGCAAACAGTCAGGGAAAAAATGTACGGTCTAACAATAGAACGAAGAAAATACTAAAAAAAGTCTGATGTAGTTACTCAACATTACATTACCTTTATTGCTTCCAATTTAAGAACATATAAATACCATACATAATACATACACATGGATATATACATATAGCATGTGCACGGACCTTGTGTTCTTTAACGTCGACGTTGATTGACACGCCTTTCCTTTGTATTGCGAAATATTGTTCGAAAGGTAGGTTCGGGCTCCAATCTCGCCTCGATTTGGGGCCTCTTCAATAAGAATAGCACACGTCCGATGGTGCGATCAAACAAACGTCGCCTAGCAGAACAGTTGGATGCCCTTACCAATAGGCCACGACCACGGTGGTAGAACAGGAGAGGTCGTCAAACGAGCGCCGCAAGCGACCTCCCGAGTTTCTACAGCGGTCGCCAGGGGGCGACATGTTTTATCGGCTCAAAGACGCGCTTCGCAAGCTTTCGCATTGCGACGTTAAAACAGTGCTTATGTTTTTAATGGCTTGTAAAGGCTGTCTGGCGGCCTTGCCCACAAAAATAAGGGTATCAGGCTCTATGGAACTTAAAAATTTGTAATCGGCGCGGCTAATCTCGACAAGGCTGACACAGAGCTGTGATAGCAAGGGACGCGCATGTATTTTTCTGGAAGCGTGAAAATTATTTCCGGCGACTTCACACCGCAAAAACAAAAATTGGTTTTCACGTCATTGTGGGTAGCATTGGGCTTATGGGCGTAGTTTATTTATGATCGTCTGGGTGTAACTAAATTAACTAAATAGTGGGCACTGGGGAGTGATGCCAAGTACCTGTCTTACTCCGAAAGTTGGGCGGTGCGCCGGCTGGCGGGCTGAAGGCAGCGGACGATGAAACTGTGGCCTCACGGCGCCCTGTCGTGGGCACGCGGGGGGAACATGAGGGTGGGTGACGGTAGCGTAGGTCGCTACTTCCGGTTGAGGCTGCGGCTGTTCGGGCTGAAGTTTAAGAATGGCTAGTGCCCACGATAGCTTTTTCGAAGACGTCCGTAATCGTGGCAACTGGCAGCTCGGACGCTTGGAAGACCCACATATGTAGATTTTCACGCACAAGTGCTGTGGTGGTTTCCAGCACGTCATAGGTACCAAGTGCTTGAACGTCTACTCAGTTTTCTGTCAGGATTCTGCAGTTATATTGACTTGTCCGCATCTCAACCGTTATCTCAACAGGTGTGGCCTCTAAAAGGAATTCTACAATAGAATTGTGCGGGTCGCGTATCATTCCCACGAAGAGATTCTGCTTCTGCCTTAGGAAACAAACTTTATTTTGTTTTGCCATGCCGGGACCGGCGAGGCGGAACAGATGAGTGATCTCTTCCGTGAAAATGGCGATGTTTCATTTGGTAGTTCAACTCGGCCTTGGAATCAGAATCAGAATCGGTTTTATTGAAAGTGAGTAAAAAGATTACAGGCTGTTAGTATACAGAAGGAGGACCCGAAGTCAGAGACTGCAATGGGACCTCCTTTACAATTTGAACATAAAAAGTACAGGTTACAGCAGTTGTGACACATCGTAAATAATTTAAACATAAAAAAATGAAAACATAAAATTTGCAATTGGAACATAAGGTATAGATTACAGGAGTTATAACACATCGTGAACAAGAACTACTTACAGATTTTAGCATAAATAGGTTAGTTAAAGAATTAAACGTTCATAGATAGGAGGCATATATATATAAAACGCTGTAGTATAATTTGTCGAACACTAAGAGTATAGAATATCAATGACTGGACGTACATAATATAATTGTCAAACTCAAATACATGTACATGACAAGGACATCAAACATGAATCAAATTGCACTACTATGAAACTTAAATGAAGGCAGCGGAAAGGACCTTCGTTCATTTTTCTTCGTACAATGTTTCTAACGCTCTTGAGGAACGTGCCGCAAAACAATCTATGTTGCCAAGCTTGACTCACGGTTCTCGCACAATGTAAAAACGGCTCCATTTGTTAAATATATTGACCCATATAAGTGTATTTAGCCAACTGTCGTGATCTTCCGACGGAGATCCATGGAAGCTCAGTGAGTCTCTGTGTTTTTGGAGCACGATCTTTGATGGCGAGACGGAATCTAGAATCATGGCTGTTTACTTTACCTTGACCTTGTTGGTGCTCTCGGGAAGAGGTTCGTACACCCGTGGCGAACCTTGTCTTGAAGTTGATTGATTTCCACGGCAATATTTGGAAAGGGAGCTCACACTAAAATCACAAAAGGAGCTATCGTATATTCGAGGCTCACCAAAAACACGGCAAATAGCAGCGCAGCACAAGTGTACCAACCGTCATAATAGTGAAAAAGGCGCCAGAGAGAGCCATGTCTGTAACATCACACAAATGAGGTCACAAATCGACATCATATATACACAAACAAAAACGAATAATAGTGACACTGCTTATAAGGCAAAGAAGACACTTTTCTATTTCGACGTTCACTGTTAGTGATTTCTTCTAAAAGAAAGCAGACTACCAACTCTGATTTATTTATTTACTTCGAAAAATCTTACAGAGCCTAAATGCGGTAGAAAGTAAGAGGGGGGAGGCGATGCTTGAATGATTTACACAGCAATCATGATTGCAAAAACTAATGTAAACAACGTAAATAATGTGGGCGTAGTATAATCGATTCAGGTAAAAGCGAACTATTACCATAGAGTCCAAAAATATTTGTAAAAATAGAGTTAGCATATTTATAGTGAGCATACAATAAAGATACCAGATACTCCAAGAAAAATTAAGCCTATCAGTTAAATGCACTCATACAAACGAAAAATCACCTGGCGAAAAATACATCATGGCATCAATCAGAGTGTCAGCTTGCTAAACTACAGGCAAATTGCTGCAGTAAAGAAAAAGAAACGCCCATAAATCGTGTTACATGACGGCCAAAAGTAAACAGTGAGCCTGCGCTATACGAAAGTTAAGTTAGAACTACTTCACAAAGAAAAAATGGTACGCAGGGATATGACGTTTTCGTTGAGAAAAAAAGCGTTAAGGGGATCACGAAATTTACATGCATTATGCTCAGGTACGATGCAGTCTGAAAGGTCATGCCACAATTTATCCAATTTTGTTGGGCCGATGAGTTGAAAGCACCACTATTTCAGCAAATACGCGCGAAGCTGATGTCATTGTGTAATCTGCGTGATGACCGATAGGAAGCTTCAAAATGGGCAGATGACCTTCTACTGCGAACAAATTTGTGAAATAGGGATAATAGGGCAGTTTCACGACAGACGATTAATGTCTGCAGTGATAGATTCTGTTTAATGTGTGTTACACACTCACGAAAATAACGCCCTCGAGGGTGGATTCGATGCTGCAACACACTTTTTGAACCCTTACGTTGTGCGCAAAATGCGAAAATAAGTGCATTCGCTAGAACAGCACCCTTAGTTATTATTTCAGGGTGCTAAAAGGGTGTTCTGGGCCAAACATACATCTTGCAGAATTTAAGCGTGCTCGGGCACTTCAAGAATTCATGCAAGTAAAAAGCCGTACAGTCTATTTCCAAGTGGTTTGCGCCATGTCATGGTTCCAGCACGTCATACGGTCGCAATGGGCCATGGACGTCCAACTGCTACTTCATGTACATGATGGCCCCTGTGATCAAGTAGAAAGACATAGCTATTTATTTTATTTGTTGCCTGCCATTCAATTTTTACCCCTCAAATCAAGCGCGCGGCCGAGGCCAGTGGGGGCCTGGACTAAAGGGGCTCCGGCAGTTCCACCAAAATGATTTTGAACAATAGAAGTTT
Organism: Dermacentor silvarum; assembly: GCF_013339745.2. Taxonomy (NCBI): domain Eukaryota; kingdom Metazoa; phylum Arthropoda; class Arachnida; order Ixodida; family Ixodidae; genus Dermacentor; species Dermacentor silvarum. The sequence continues at coordinate 426,278,247 of NC_051154.1, forward strand.
TTCTCTCTCGCGTCATCTTTCGCATCATTTAGACCTTACGAACAAAAGCTTTGTAAATACGGCCGCAGGAGCGTGGAGAAGAGTCGCGTGAGTGTGCAGAAACAACTCGAATGCTTTCGCTTGCCGCTTTACTACTCGGGTGGTAACAGTGGACGAACAGTGGATGAACTCTAGGACTTTACCCGCATCGCCGTCATTGCGATGATGATATGTTACCTGGATCCATACAGCAAATCTCAATTAGAGCACGCTGGATAAGGTTGGGTGAGTATGGCTGCCTAGCGTTCAGCCATCTCTCAGAAATAATAAAGTTTGTATAGGAAAAGCATTTCCGTAGCGAGCTCTTACCACTTTTCCGTACTGGGTATGTTCCAAACCTTTTATCGCGGGCTGATTCCGCAGACAGTGCGGCCTGAAAATGTGAGCCGATATGTGCTAGTGGGGCCACTAGTCCACGTGATGTACTCAATATATATATATATATATATATATATATATATATATATATCACAAGAAGCCAACAAACAATGACACCAACGACAACATGGGGGAACTTCCTTGTACTTACTAATTGAATGAAATAAATTATAAATTCATGAAATAAAAATGAATGGCACAACAACTGGCCGAAAGTAATTTCCCTTTGTTGTCCTCGTTGTCATTGTTTGTTGGCTTCTTATGCTATGATTATTATAAATCGGGTCCCTCGGTTCCCGTTATTTGGTTCCCGTAATTATATATATCAATATATTAAAATAATGATATAAACATATATAAAATCGTCCCACGGCAGGATTCGAACCGAGAATCCATAGAACATCAGGCAGATTCCGCAGTCATTAGTCGTCGGGCACATTTCCAGAAGGCGGAAAAGAACATCCTTATCAGCATTTCCCGCGTGCCAGGCCGCGCGTTGAGATGCTGGGCGCGTTTTAATGCAATATCAATTATATGAGCACTCCACGCGATCTATCGCCGTCGTCGATATTTACATACAAAAAAACTGATTTCTTTTGTTTCAAGAAGTATTCTGAAGAACATGACTTTTTCCATTTATGTCAGAATAAGAACGCGAGGTGGCGAAATATCTCTAGACGTGTTCGTGTTCCAATCGCAGACACTATAGTCCACAGAAGCAGCTGTATTTTAAGACCACACGCTAGACAGCTTTGCTTGCTAGAATGAACTGTAGCACAGCTATACAGGCCCAACCTGCAGCTTGTGCCATCACTTTCCCACACGTAGTAGCCATGGTAGTACCTGTCGAAGCAGGGTTTCAGCAGCGAAGGGCCGCATCTTTCACATCCCGCAAACATGCCCCCGCCAGTTGTCAGAACGCCGGCTGTGGAGCTGCAGCGAATCACTAATAACACTGAAGCAAGGCGGGCTCACAGAAGCGCCAAGACCACTCCGTGGTCCAGACGCGGGAACAACGTGCAACTGCGTGCGAGGCGCACGCTGCAGCTCAACGGCGGAAGCGCCCAGACGCAGTGCCACGGGAACCGAAGGCCGAGGCTTAAGAACCACGTCAACAAAACCCTGCAGTTCAAAAGCGCGAAGCAGACGCACATCGTGGCCGCCGCGAGCATGCCGAAGTACAGGAATGCGAGGCCGGCGGAAGGTGACGACGCCGACAAGACCCTGTAGTTCTAGCCGATGCTGGTCGTGGTCTTCGAGTTCCTTCTCTCCATGTCTGTCTGCGCACGTCACGCCACGCGTATTTACTTAGCCGGCTTATGTTTATTGCAGTTCACAATTCCGCTACAGCTGCGAGCCTTACATCGTACAATATTATACCAGGCTGCCATCGCATTCAAAATTGATTCCCCCCTATGAAGAAACTCACACTTTTTATTATATAGCTCAATAGAATTCTCCAACAGCCAGATTCGAACAGAGTACATATAGTACAGAAGCCTGATGCCCTAACCATTAGGCCACGGACGTTTTCTCCCGTAATCGCATCGTAGTTTTGACATGGTAAATCGCATAAATTATTTAAATTTATTAGCATGTCATCAGACATCAAAGTGAGCGCCGATCATGAAAATAATAGCCCAGTAAAAGACTTGAGTACCACGTTCCGCCTCACGCGAGAAGTGACAAAATAAAGTGGGGTGCTTAGTGACTCCGCCCGTATCTAATTCACAACTAGCTCAGTAAGACATTGTCTTTCATCGACTTGAACTGCATGGAGGTTGAATCAACTTCTAACTTCTTCATTTCTCTGCTTCGCGTCAACCAATATTCTCGAGGCGCTTCCCCCAGAAGAGGCGACTGTATACATTTGTGTGTTCAAGTTTGGTTTGGGTTTAGCACGTTTGAAGAATATTGGTTTGTTATGGAGCTTAGTTCTATTCTAAAATGGAAGATTTCATGACTACTTTCACCACACCATCACAGCTGCAAAGCATGCTGGTGTGAGTGGACTTTACCGGACTGAAGGGCAACTATGCCAAGAAACTTGTGTTCGTAGAATCAGGAACCGCGTTAGACCTCGAAATCAAAAGGCAGGTTGGTGAGGATAAAATGACTCTACAATAAGAACGTGATTCAGGAGAAGCACCCCCCAAACATCACCCTGACATTAACTAACTCATCAAGGACCTCCTGTTCGGCATTAAGCTCAGTCTTGCTTTGAACCCAATACAGTCAGAAAGCTGGGAGGACTAATCTCATCATGACGTTGGCAGGCTCGTTGCAGATGCGCTTTGAACCTGGTGTGATCAGTCTACGCGGCTCAGGTACGGTACAAGATACCCTGCGGGTTCAGTTGAATCGACAACTGGTGCCCTGATAATGCAACGATTTTTTGCAGTTCTTATTGATCTCCGCGCTTCGTCAATGGCCCAAGCGCTGATCTGCTTATACGTTATCACCAAGATCGATCATTCGTGAATAGTGAAGTCATTTGTGAAGAAAGCAATAAAATCGAGGGAAAAAAGATCCTTACATTACATCAGCCCAGATTGCAAGCTGGAAGCACAGCCGGAATGATGAAGCTATGTGTCGGAATTGATGCCAGAACCATAAATAACCATACGGGCTATGCAATAATTCATCGATAAAATCAACTACAATCTAAGTACGCGTACTGGTGCTTGCTTCACGTTAAGTTGTAGAGTAAATGACCATGACCACGTGGGGAGCTTCCAAGGCGCAAGACGAGCATTATTAAGAGCGCGAAAAAAAGTTCCCAAACAATAATCATCAACATTATAAGGCATGCGATCACTGAAAATATTGAAGCTTACCTCATCATCATCATGACCAGTACATGTCGATGTGTTGAGCTAAATAAGCTATTGTGGTCGTTGGCCAAAAAATAACAATAATTCCGCTTACTGTCACAGCAACAATTTTTCAAGCATAAGCTCCGCACTAAAATGTTCTGTGTTGTCAAAAGAATTTCTTTGATTTTTTGCTTCCCTAGTATTGCGTGCGAGACAGATGAGTTCGCAATAACCTGTAAAATCTGATGCACAACTTGTAAAGTTATAGCACGTAAGGTGTAACAACCGTTCTTGTATACATTTCTGCATTTATTTCATTGAAATGTTTCCATCGACCTCTAGTGTTAGACTGTGCGTGACCCCAAACAAGACTGCTCTCACTCACCTTTGTAGGAGACGACGAAGACGATGCAAAAAGGAATGCGTAGGCACGTATGCCTTGAGGCAACCACAGCGTCTGGCTGCATGTTCCGCTGCGTCGTGATACAGTGTCGTAAAGTGTCGTCGCACAAGTACTCCAGCTCCGTGAGGTACGCCTTGGATTGGGAGAAGAGCTTCATGGCCCCTACGCATGATGTCCCCGGTGTCCTTCAGATGCCGCAGTTCCTCAATTCGGCGGATGTCATCAGGATCCCCCTCGGGCTGTCATCACCGCGCGACGTGGACCACTGGTGCCAGCAGCCACCCGACTGCGAGACCATCACTTATCTGGGACAGCTCGGCACAACACGGGACGTCAGTGGAAGCTGCCACAGGTGCTCAGAGTGTCGGGAGAAGGGCGGCGCTGACGAGGCTTCAGTGGCGTCGTGCAATGACCTCGTGCAGGAGATCGACCTGACCGAGCTGGGCAACTATGTCAGCCGCGGCTGGTGGGTGGAGCTGATCCACAAGACCGTCGGGGTCCATGGCTGGCAACATTATTTCCAGCCCACGGTGGTTGTGATGCTCACAGTGGCTACGGTGGCGGGCACGGAAACGTGGAGAACGCGGCGCCAACAAGCCGCCTACGAAAGCCCACGGTTGGCTGAAACTGTGGCAGACTTCATCGCATGTGGTCGGATCTCGGCTTGACCTCGGGAATTGCACTTGTTGGCTCCTATGGTCTTCCTTGCTGACTGTTTCCTGTTCATCGCAGCAGATGAAGCACGTTTGCGATGCCGGTGCTGCCATGGGGAAGTGATGACCGCCAGCATTGCATAGCCAACTTCCAGTTGATCAACATCGTCATCTGTGATATTAGTCGTACTTAATGCCTAAATCATGTTGTATACTTAATTTTTGAAAAGAACGCAATTGTATGTCAAGTGTGTGTCATCTTTGTTCTGCATGCCGCCGCAGGTATTTTTGAACTCTTGCTACACACTAGAAGCTCCAAGATCAAGAATAACTAGTGACCGACAAGCGAATATAGATAACTGCAGGGCAACACCACGTAGGCGGCAAATGTCATGTGGCTGCGGCAGTTTTACAAATAGAAATGTAGCAATGCAATGCATGACCGCCCTGATCGTCGAGGGCGGGATAACACATAATTTTCCATCACGTAGGGGCGACTGCATGGTCTTGTTCTTTCTGTTGAAAAGTGGCTACTGCTCGTTCCAGTATCCGGTGTATTGAAGAAACGGCCTTCCTTGGCCAGTTCACGTGAGTTTGGTGCACGTGGAATCTGGATGTCTCTCTGGACTCTTGGTAAAAAAACAGCCTTTTTCACGCCTACAGATATTCGTAGCGAGTCACAAAAGGCATGAAAGTATAGGTCTCAGCGAGACAACAAGCGACAATTAGTTGCGCAGTAGGTGAAAGTAACGGTGCGCGCGTAATAAGTGATAATATGGTCGAAAATTAACCACATTGCACCATTGACAGCACAATATCCTGTATGGGCTCACCTAATCGTCTAGTAAAAAGAAAACAAGAAAAAGAAAGGCGTGACAAGCAAAGTCGATACGATAAACAATGTCGGCGTACATGGGCCTAAAAAAGAAAAGCGAGTGAAAAAAACTCGACAAGAGTAGAGCAACCAGTCAGGGAAAAAAGTACGGTCTTACAATAGAACGAAGAAAATACTGAAAAAAGTCTGATGTAGTTACTCAACATTACATTACCTTTATTGCTTCCAATTTCAGAACATATAAATACCATACACAATACATACACGTAGATATATACATATAGCATGTGCACGGACGTTGTGTTCTTTAGCGTCGACGTTGATTGACACGCCTTTCCTTTGTATTGCGAAATATTGTTCGAAAGGTAGGTCCGGGCTCCAATCGCGCCTCGATTTGGGGCCTCTTCAATAAGAATAGCACGTGTCCGATGGTGCGATCAAACAAACGTCGCCTAGCAGAACAGTTGGATGCCCTTACCAATAGGCCACGACCACGGTGGTAGAACAGGAGAGGTCGTCAAACGAGCGCTGCAAGCGACCTCTCGAGTTTCTACAGCGGTCGCCAGGGGGCGACAGGTTTTATCGGCTCAAAGACGCGCTTCGCAAGCTTTCACATTGTGACGTTAAAACAATGATTATGTTTTTAATGGCTTGTAAAGGATGTCTGCCGGCCTTGCCCACAAAAATAAGGGTATCAGGCTCGATGGAGCTTAAAATTTTGTAATCGGCGCGGTTAATCATGACAAGGCTGATACAGAGCTGTGATAGCAAGGGACGCGCATGTATTTTTCTGGAAGCGTGAAAATTATTTCCGGCGACTTCACACCGCAAAAACAAAAATTGGTTTTCACGTCATTGTGGGTAGCATTGGGCTTATGGGCGTAGTTTTTTTATGATCGTTTGGGTGTAACTAAATTAACTAAATAGTGGGCACTGGGGAGTGATGCCAAGTACCTGTCTTACTCCGAAAGTTGGGCGGTGCGCCGGCTGGCGGGCTGAAGGCAGCGGACGATGAAACTGTGGCCTCACGGCGCCCTGTCGTGGGCACGCGGGGGGAACATGAGGGTGGGTGACGGTAGCGTAGGTCGCTACTTCCGGTTGAGGCTGCGGCTGTTCGGGCTGAAGTTTAAGAATGGCTAGTGCCCACGATGGCTTTTTCGAAGACGTCCGTAATCGTGGCAACTGGCAGCTCGGACGCTTGGAAGACCCACATATGTAGATTTTCACGCACAAGTGCTGTGGTGGTTTCCAGCACGTCATAGGTACCAAGTGCTTGAACGTCTACTCAGTTTTCTGTCAGGATTCTGCAGTTATATTGACTTGTCCGCACCTCAACCGTTATCTCAACAGGTGTGGCCTCTAAAAGGAATTCTACAATAGAATTGTGCGGGTCGCGCATCATTCCCACGAAGAGATTCTGCTTCTGCCTTAGGAAACAAACTTTATTTTGTTTTGCCATACCGGGACCGGCGAGGCGGAACAGATGAGTGATCTCTTCCGTGAAAATGGCGATGTTTCATTTGGTAGTTCAACTCGGCCTTGGAATCAGAATCAGAATCGGTTTTATTGAAAGTGAGTAAAAAGATTACAGGATGTTAGTATACAGAAGGAGGTCCTGAAGTCAGAGAGTGCAATGGGACCTCCTTTACAATTTGAACATAAAAAAGTACAGGTTACAGCAGTTGTGACACATCGTAAATAATTTAAACATAAAAAATGAAAACATAAAATTTGCAATTTGAACATAATAAGGTACAGATTACAGGAGTTATAGCACATGGTGAAATAGAACTACTTACAGATTTTAGCATAAATAGGTTAGTTAAAGAATTAAACGTTCATAGATAGGAGGCATATATATATATATAAAACACTGCAGTATAATTTGTCGAACACTAAGAGTATAGAGTATAAATGACTGGACGTACATAATATAATTGTCAAACTCAAATACATGTGCATGACAAGGACATCAAACATGAATCAAATTGCACTACTATGAAACCTAAATGAAGGCAGCGGAAAGGACCTTCGTTCATTTTTCATCGTACAATGTTTGTAACGCTCTTGAGGAACGCGGCGCAAAACAATCTATGTTGCCAAGCTTGACTCATGGTTCTCGGACAATGTACAAACGGCTCCATTTGTTGAAGATATTGACCCATATAAATGTATTTAGCCAACTGTCGTGATCTTCCGACGGAGATCCATGGAAGCTCAGTGACTCTCTGGGTTTTGGGAGCACGATCTTTGATGGCGAGACTGAATCTGGAATCATGGCTGTTTACTTTACCTTGATCTTGTTGGTGCTCTCGGGAAGAGGTTCGTACACCCGTGGCTAACCTTGTCTTGAAGTTGATTGATTTCCACGGCAATATTTGGAAAGGTAGCTCACACTAAAGTCACAAAAGGAGCTTTCGTATATTCGAGGCTCACCAAAAAGACGGCAAATAGCAGCGCAGCACAAGTGTACCAACCGTCATAATAGTGAAAAAGGCGCCAGAGAGAGCCATGTCTGTAAAATCACACAAATGAGGTCACAAATCTACATCATATATACACAAACAAAAACGAATAATAGTGACACTGCTTATAAGGCAAAGAAGACACTTCTCTATTTCGACGTTCACTGCTAGTGATTTCTTCTAAAAGAAAGCAGACTACCAACTCTGATTTATTTATTTACTTCGAAAAATCTTACAGAGCCTAAATGCGGTAGAAAGTAAGAGGGGGGAGGCGATGCTTGAATGATTTACACAGCAATCATGATTGCAAAAACTAATGTAAACAACGTAAATAATGTGGGCGTAGTATAATCGATTCAGGTAAAAGCGAACTATTACCATAGAGTCCAAAAAGATTTGTAAAAATAGAGTTAGCATATTTATAGTGAGCATACAACAAAGATACCAAATACTAGAAGAAAAATTAAGCCAATCAGTTAAATGTACTCATACAAACAAAAAATCACCTGGCGATAAATACATCATGGCATCAATCAGAGTGTCAGCTTGCTAAACTACAGGCAAATTGCTGCAGGAAAGAAAAAGAAACGCCCATAAATCGTGTTACATGACGGCCAAAAGTAAACAGTGAGCCTGCGCTATACGAAAGTTAAGTTAGAACTACTTCACAAAGAAAAAATGGTACGCAGGGATATGAAGTTTTCGTTGAGAAAAAAAGCGTTAAGGGGATCACGAAATTTCCATGCATTATGCTCAGGTACGATGCAGTCTGAAAGGTCATGCCACAATTTATCCAATTTTGTTGGGCCGATGAGTTGAAAGCACCACTATTTAAGCAAATACGCGCGAAGCTGATGTCATTGTGCAATCTGCGTGATGACCGATAGGAAGCTTCAAAATGGGCAGATGACCTTCTACTGCGAACAAATTTGTGAAATAGGGATAATAGGGCAGTTTCACGACAGACGATTAATGTCTGCAGTGATAGATTCTGTTTAATGTGTGTTACACACTCACGAAAATAACGCCCTCGAGGGTGGATTCGATGCTGCAACACACTTTTTGAACCCTTACGTTGTGCGCAAAATGCGAAAATAAGTGCATTCGCTAGAACAGCACCCTTAGTTATTATTTCAGGGTGCTAAAAGGGTGTTCTGGGCCAAACATACATCTTGCAGAATTTAAGCGTGCTCGGGCACTTCAAGAATTCATGCAAGTAAAAAGCCGTACAGTCTATTTCCAAGTGGTTTGCGCCATGTCATGGTTCCAGCACGTCATACGGTCGCAATGGGCCATGGACGTCCAACTGCTACTTCATGTACATGATGGCCCCTGTGATCAAGTAGAAGACATAGCTATTTATTTTATTTGTTGCCTGCCATTCAATTTTTACCCCTCAAATCAAGCGCGCGGCCGAGGCCAGTGGGGGCCTGGACTAAAGGGGCTCCGGCAGTTCCACCAAAATGATTTTGAACAATAGAAGTTTTTCTCTGTCGCGTCATCTTTCGCATCATTTAGACCTTACGAACAAAAGCTTTGTAAATACGGCCGCAGGAGCGTGGAGAAGAGTCGCGTGAGTGTGCAGAAACAACTCGAATGCTTTCGCTTGCCGCTTTACTACTCGGGTGGTAACAGTGGACGAACAGTGGATGAACTCTAGGACTTTACCCGCATCGCCGTCATTGCGATGATGATATGTTACCTGGATCCATACAGCAAATCTCAATTAGAGCACGCTGGATAAGGTTGGGTGAGTATGGCTGCCTAGCGTTCAGCCATCTCTCAGAAATAATAAAGTTTGTATAGGAAAAGCATTTCCGTAGCGAGCTCTTACCACTTTTCCGTACTGGGTATGTTCCAAACCTTTTATCGCGGGCTGATTCCGCAGACAGTGCGGCCTGAAAATGTGAGCCGATATGTGCTAGTGGGGCCACTAGTCCACGTGATGTACTCAATATATATATATATATATATATCACAAGAAGCCAACAAACAATGACACCAACGACAACATGGGGGAACTTCCTTGTACTTACTAATTGAATGAAATAAATTATAAATTCATGAAATAAAAATGAATGGCACAACAACTGGCCGAAAGTAATTTCCCTTTGTTGTCCTCGTTGTCATTGTTTGTTGGCTTCTTATGCTATGATTATTATAAATCGGGTCCCTCGGTTCCCGTTATTTGGTTCCCGTAATTATATATATCAATATATTAAAATAATGATATAAACATATATAAAGTCGTCCCACGGCAGGATTCAAACCGAGAATCCCTAGGACATCAGGCAGATTCCGCAGTCATTAGTCGTCGGGCACCGTTGCAGAAGGCGGAACAGAACATCCTTATCAGCATTTCCCGCGTGCCAGGCCGCGCGTTGAGATGCTGGGCGCGTTTTAATGCAATATCAATTATATGAGCACTCCACGCGATCTATCGCCGTCGTCGATATTTACACAAAAAAAAACTGATTTCTTTTGTTTCAAGAAGTATTCTGAAGAACATGACTTTTTCCATTTATGTCAGAATAAGAACGCGAGGTGGCGAAATATGTCTAGACGTGTTCGTGTTCCAATCGCAGACACTATAGTCCACAGAAGCAGCTGTATTTTAAGACCACACGCTAGACAGCTTTGCTTGCTGGAATGAACTGTAGCACAGCTATACAGGCCCAACCTGAAGCTTGTGCCATCACTTTCCCACACGTAGTAGCCATGGTAGTACCTGTCGAAGCGGGGTTTCAGCAGCGAAGGGCCGCATCTTTCACATCCCGCAAACATGCCCCCGCCAGTTGTCAGAACGCCGGCTGTGGAGCTGCAGCGAATCACTAATAACACTGAAGCAAGGCCGGCTCACAGAAGCACCAAGACCACTCTGTGGTCCAGACGCGGGAACAACGTGCAACTGCGTGTGAGGCGCACGCTGCAGCTCAACGGCGGAAGCGCCCAGACACAGTGCCGCGGGAACAGAAGGCCGAGGCTTAAGAACCACGTCGACAAAACGCTGCAGTTCAAAAGCGCGAAGCAAACGCACATCGTGGCCGCCGCGAGCATGCCGAAGTACAGGAATGCGAGGCCGGCGGAAGGTGACGACGCCGACAAGACCCGGTAGTTCTAGCCGATGCTGGTCGTAGTCGTCGAGTTCCTTCTCTCCATGTCTGTCTGCGCACGTCACGCCACGCGTATTTACTTAGCCGGCTTATGTTTATTGCAGTTCACAATTCCGCTACAGCTGCGAGCCTTATATTGTACAATATTATACCAGGCTGCCATCGCATTCAAAATTGCTTCACCCTTATGAAGAAACTCACACTTTTTATTATATATAGCTCAATAGAATTCTCCAACTACCAGATTCGAACAGAGTACATATAGTACAGAAGCCTGATGCCCTAACCATTAGGCCACGGACGTTTTCTCCCGTAATCGCATCGTAGTTTTGACATGGTAAATCGCATTAATTAGTTAAATTTATTAACATGTCATCAGACGTCAAAGTGAGCGCCGATCATGAAAATAATAGCCCAGTAAAAGACTTGAGTACGACGTTCCGCCTCACGCGAGAAGTGACAAAATAAAGTGGGGTGCTTAGTGACTCCGCCCGTATCTAATTCACAACTAGCTCAGTAAGACATTGTCTTTCATCGACTTGAACTGCATGGAGGTTGAATCAACTTCTAACTTCTTCATTTCTCTGCTTCGCGTCAACCAATATTCTCGAGGCGCTTCCCCCAGAAGAGGCGACTGTATACATTTGTGTGTTAAAGTTTGGTTTGGGTTTAGCACGTTTGGAGAATATTGGTTTGTTATGGAGCTTAGTTCTATTCTAAAATGGAAGATTTCACGACTACTTTCACCACACCATCACAGCTGCAAAGCATGCTTGTGTGAGTGGACTTTACCGGACTGAAGGGCAACTATGCAAAGAAACTTGTGTTCGTAGAATCAGGAACCGCGTTAGACCTCGAAATCAAAAGGCAGGTTGGTGAGGATAAAATGACTCTACAATAAGAACGTGATTCAGGAGAAGCGCCCCCCAAACATCACCCTGACATTCACTAACTCATCAAGGACCTTCTGTTCGGCATTAAGCTCAGTCTTGCTTTGAACCCAATACAGTCAGAAAGCTGGGAGGACTAATCTCATCATGACGTTGGCAGGCTCGTTGCAGATGCGCTTTGAACCTGGTGTGATCGGTCTACGCGGCTCAGGTACGGTATAAGATACCCTGCGGGTTCAGTTGAATCGACAACTGGTGCCCTGATAATGCAACGATTTTTTGCAGTTCTTATTGATCTCCGCGCTTCGTCAATGGCCCAAGCGCTGATCTGCTTATACGTTATCACCAAGATCAATCATTCGTGAATAGTGAAGTCATTTGTGAAGAAAGCAATAAAATCGAGGAAAAAAAGATCCTTACATTACATCAACCCAGATTGCAAGCTGGAAGCACAGCCGGAATGATGAAGCTATGTGTCGGAATTGATGCCAGAACCATAAATAACCATACGGGGTATGCAATAATTCATCGATAAAATCAACTACAATCTAAGTACGCGTACTGGTGCTTGTTTCGCGTTAAGTTGTAGAGTAAATGACCATGGCCACGTGGGGAGCTTCCAAGGCGCAAGACGAGCATTATTAAGAGCGCGAAAAAAAGTTCCCAAACAATAATCATCAACATTATAAGGCATGCGATCACTGAAAATATTGAAGCTTACCTCATCATCATCATGACCAGTACATGTCGATGTGTTGAGCTAAATAAGCTATTGTGGTCGTTGGCCAAAAAATAACAATAATTGCGCTTACTTTCACAGCAACAATTTTTCAAGCATAAGCTCCGCACTAAATTGTTCTGTGTTGTCAAAAGAATTTCTTGGATTTTTTGCCTCCACAGTATTGCGTGCGAGACAGATGAGTTCGCAATAACCTGTAAAATCTGATGCCCAACTTGTAAAGTGATAGCACTTAAGGTGTAACAACCGTTCTTGTATACATTTCTGCATTTATTTCATTGAAATGTTTCCATCGACCTCTAGTGTTAGACTGTGCGTTACCCCAAAAAAGACTGCTCTCACTCACCTTTGTAGGAGACGACGAAGACGATGCAAAAAGGAATGCGTAGGCACGTATGCCTTTAGGCAACCATAGCGTCTGGCTGCATGTTCCGCTGCGTCGTGATACAGTGTCGTAAAGTGTCGTCGCACAAGTACTCCAGCTCCGTGAGGTACGCCTTGGATTGGGAGAAGAGCTTCATGGCCCCTACGCATGATGTCCCCGGTGTCCTTCAGATGCCGCAGTTCCTCAATTCGGCGGATGTCATCACGATCCCCCTCGGGCTTTCATCACCGCGCGACGTGGACCACTGGTGCCAGCAGCCACCCGACTGCGAGACCATCACTTATCTGGGACAGCTTGGCACAACACGCGACCTCAGTGGAAGCTACCACAGGTGCTCAGGGTGCCTGGAGAAGGGCGGCGCTGACGAGGCTGCAGTGGCGTCGTGCAATGACGTCGTGCAGGAGATCGACCTGAGCGAGCTGGGCAATTATGTCAGCCGCGGCTGGTGGGTGGAACTGATCCACAAGACCGTCGGGGTCATGGCTGGAAACATTATTTCCAGCCCACGGTGGTTGTGATGCTCACAGTGGCTTGGGTGGCCGGCAAGGAAACGTGGAGAACGCGGCGCCAACAAGCCGCCTACAAAAGCCCGTGGTTGGCAGAAACTGCGGCAGACTTCATCGCACGTGGCCGGATCTCGGCTTGATCTCCAGAATTGCACTTTTTGGCTCCTATGGTCTTCCTTGCTGACTGTTTCCTGTTCATCGCAGCAGATGGCGCAAGTTTGTGACGTGGGTGCTGCCATGGGGAAGTGATGACCGCCAGCATTGTATAGCCTACTTCCAGTTGATCAAAATCGTCATCTGTGATATTAGTCGTAGTTGATGCCTAAGTCATGTTCTATATTTAATTTTTGAAAAGAACGCAATTGTATGTCAAGTGTGTGTCATCTTTGTTCTGCATGCCGCCGCAGGTATTTTTGAACTCTTGCATGCACACTAGAAGCTCCAATATCAAGAATAATCTAGTGACCGACAAGCGAATATAAAAAACGTAGGGCAACACCAGGTAGTCGGCAAATGTCATGTGGCTGCGGCAGTTTTACAAATCGAAACGGAGCAATGCAATGCATGACCGCCCTGATCGTCGAGGGCGGCATAACACATGGTTTTCCATCACGTAGGGGCGACTGCATGGTCTTGTTCTTTCTGTTGAAAAGTGGCTACTGCTCGTTCCAGTATCCGGTGTATTGAAGAAACGGCCTTCCTTGGCCAGTTCACGTGAGTTTGGTGCACATGGAATCTGGATGTCTCTCTGGACTCTTGGTAAAAAAAACAGCCTTTTTCACGCCTACAGATATTCGTAGCGAGTCACAAAAGGCATGAAAATATAGGTCTCAGCGAGACAACAAGCGACAATTAGTTGCGCAGTAGGTGAAAGTAACGGTGCGCGCATAATAAGTGATAATATGGTCGAAAATTAACCACATTGCACCATTGACTGCACAATATCCTGGATGGGCTCACCTAATCGTCTAGTAAAAAGAAAAAAAGAAAAAGAAAGGCGTGGCAACCAAAGTCGATACGAAAAACAATGTCGGCGTACATGGGCCTAAAAAAGAAAAGCGAGTGAAAAAAAACTCGACAAGAGTAGAGCAACCAGTCAGGGAAAAAAAGTACGGTCTAACAATAGAACGAAGAAACACTGAAAAAAGTATGACGTAGTTACTCAACATTACACAGCCTTTATTGCTTCCAATTTCAGAACACATAAATACTATACCGCACCTCCACCAGACGTAGTGCGACGATTTATTAGACGGCAATGACGTCTCACATAATCGAGATAGTCCACGAACGCTGATCGCGTGCACAGCGGCAGATGCAAGAGCGCTTCTTTTTTCTCTTCTTCACTACACATAATACATACACATATACATATACCATGTGCACGGACCTTGCATTCTTTAGCGTCGACATTGTTGACACGCCTTTCCTTTGTATTGCAAAATATTGTTCGCCTCATACCCGGTACTTTAGAAGTAAAAAGGTAGGTCCAGGCTCCAATCTCCCCTCGATTTGGGGCCTCTTCAATAAGAATAGCACACCTCTGATGGTGCGATCGAACAACCGTCACCTAGCAGAACATTTCGATGCTCTTACCATTAGACCACGACCACGGTGGTAGAACAAGAGAGGTCGCCAAACGAGCGCCGCAAGCGACCTCTCTAGTTCCTACAGCGTTCACCAGGGGGCGAAAGGTTTCATGGGCTCAAAGACGCGCTTCGCAAGCTTTCACATTGTGACGTTAAAACAATGCTTATGTTTTAATAGCTTGTAAAGGCTGTCTGTCGGCCTTGCCCTCAAAAATGAGGGTGTCAGGCTCTATGGAGCTTAAAAATTACTAATTGGCGCGGTTAATCTCGTCAAGGCTGACACAGAGCTTTGATTGCAAGGGACGCGCATGTATTTTTCTGGAAGCGTGAAAATTCTTACATGCGAGTGCATAGCGTAAAAAAATTTGGTTTTCACGTCATTGTGGGTAGCATTTGGCTTACGGGCGTAGTTGATTTATGATCGCCTGGCTGTTACTAAATTTCACTGTTGCGCAGTCACCAATTGGTCAATTATTGTTCAGCTCGCTTCTGGCGAAGTTCAGGCACCTGCGGTGACTAATGCGTCTGTGACTGGTGACCAATGACATTAGTGACTAATGACTAAGGCACCAATAGCTTCAAATGGCGAGTGCAAAAGTGCACGCGCCTACGAAATCCTGGAGACTGCAAACGGCGGAAGTAGACGCCGTTCTATCCAGACAGCGGCGCCGCCGCGCCTCCGTGTTCCCGGCCGACCTTGGCCGGCCACTCTGAGCAACAACGAACAGAAACGGCGTGAAACGCGCAGTAAGTGAAGCCGCAGTGACCGTTGTAGACGCGGCGCAGTGGACTTCACTTGGGATGCACACTGCAGAGAAATCGCGCACGCTGGAGCTTCTACAAGGAATTTCACGGTGGCTGTGTCAATGAACTTTGATTTTTATAACGTGTCAGTGTTTTAGATTGAATTAAATTGAATTGAATTTTTATTTTCATGTATCATACATGAAGGATAGCGGGAGTAAAAGCTGCATAATAGCAGCTTGACTAGCTCCCACTACCTACAAAAGGGCTGCAAAGCAGTGACATCAAATAGTAAACTAAACATATTATACCAGACAGGAGATATGCAAACTTTTACAATAACAATAATTCAGAATAATTACAAAAAAGTTTTAACAGGATGCAATAGTTATGGATAAAGCATCGCAAAATAGAAGAGAAAGGGGAAATATACACGCACGTTGAAAAGACATAACTAGATTACAGCGATACAATTTGATACATCACACATATAATGAATAGCTGATATAAATTAGCAATAAAATTATAAAAACAATGCAATAGCGTCCATTGAAGTCATATTTTCTATGTTCATATTATTACCACTAAGATAATTTAACATCTTTGGAATAACATTGCGTAGCATCTGGTCACCATAGTTCGTACGTGAACGAGACACTAACCAACGATCATGCTGGCGTGTATCATATTTACTCTCCGTGGGTTTTAGGTTGGCTAGATCATAAGTTATTGTTCTTTGTCTGAGTTCTTTCTTTATCGCCTTACAAATGTTGTAATTGTAAAGACTCTGCATACCTATTAGCTTATATGTTTCTTGTATATAACTTAGTGAATTATTAGACTCTTTTTAGCAACAATTTTAAGAAATCTATTTTGAAGTCTTGTAAGCTTATCAATGTTTGTTTGCGTTGTGTCACCCCATACGAGAAAACAGTAGTGAGCATAGGATAGAAACAACGAATGGTAAATGATAAGTATTGTTTTCAACGGAAGTAGATAATGGTTGCGATAAATGATACCAAGTATACGCGAAGTTTTTGTTACTACCTGCTGTACATGTGTGTCCCACAACATGTTATTCGAAAATGTGACACCTAAAGTTTTAACATGATCGACAATTTGGATAACATCGACATTAAGATACAGAGAAGAAGTTAGATGCACCTGCTTGCCTTTTGGTCGAAAAATAACCATCTTAGTTTTTTCTGCAATAATTACTAGACCGTTGGAGCAAGCCCAGTCCTATAACCTCTGTAATATATGATTGCCTCTTTGGATTAACTGGTTAATATCTTCGTGTGCAAAAATACACTCGTGTCATCAGCATAAACGATATGTTTTGCTGAACAATCTATGTTTACAATATCATTTATGTATAAATTGAAAAGAAAAGGCCCTAAGATACTGCCCTGAGGAACACCGAGAGAATTTGATTTAATCTTCGAAGCAAAGTTATTTATACATACATATTGTTTCCTTTCGCTTAAATACGAGCCAAAAATATCTAAGGCGACACCACGTACACCGTATAAATCTAATTTTTGCAAAAGCAAATTTCTATTCAGAGAATCAAAAGCCTTGCTGAAATCCGCGAAAACACCAATAACTAATTGTTTACTTTCTATGCTATTTAGAATAAACTCTTTCTGGTGAAACAGCGCAAGTTCAATAGATCGATTTTTTCTAAAACCGTATTGTGCGTCACATAACAGGTTATGTTTGTTAATGAATTCCGCTTACTGTGAATGAAGAATTTTTTCTATTATTTTAGAAAATACTGGCAAAATTGATATGAGCCTGTAGTTTGCTAAATTATTTTTATCTCCCTTTTTGTGCAAAATGCACACTTTAGCAGTCTGCAATGTTGAGGGAAAAGTTCCTGTTGACAGACAAAGTTTAATAAGATCAGAAAGTAGGTCTGCGCATTCCAGAGGAGTGACGTCGTAGCCGTGGTAGACGCACTCGCACCGGCGCGCGCTCGCTGTGCAGTCGCCGTCTGACACTGCGCTGGAGCCGCTGCGCTTCTGACTGGCGTTTGCCAGTGTAGTATAGCCATGGAGAAAGAGAGCGCAAATGCTGCTGAACAGCGCAGAAGAACGGAGAAGCTTGGCTCATAAGAATAATCTTATCTTAAAAATAATCTTAAGAATAAGCTAAGAATAATCAGCTGAACCTTTGCTAACGCTACGTATATCCTGGCATAGCCGAGCTAAGCCACTGCAACTTTTTTTGCAAAAGCAAATTTCTATTCAGAGAATCAAAAGCCTTGCTGAAATCCACGAAAACACCAATCACTAATTGTTTACTTTCTATGCTATTTAGAATAAACTCTGTCTGGTGAAGCAGCGCAAGTTCAGTAGATCGATTTTTTCTAAAACCGTATTGTGCGTCACATAACAGGTTATGTTTGTTAATGAATTCCGCTAACTGTGAATGAAGAATTTTTTCTATTATTTTAGAAAATACAGGCAAAATTGATATGGGCCTGTAGTTTGCTAAATTATTTTTATCTCCCTTTTTGTGCAAAATGCACACTTTAGCAGTCTGCAATGTTGAGGGAAAAGTTCCTGTTGACAGACAAAGGTTAATAAGATCAGAAAGTAGTTGTGCGATTATGTCGGCAATGTATTTAATTGGTTTAATTTGAAAATCTAAATAATCACAGCAGTTACTGTTTTTAAGCTGCACGATTGTCTCATAGACCTCGTTTTCTGAGGTAGGCCTTAAAAACATAGTACTTGGGCACTTGTCCTTAATGTATGACGTAGCATTATGAGGTGATCCAGCAAAAGTTAAGTTCACTAGATAATCATTAAACGTATTAGATAACTGGCTGCCACTAATAACATTGCCGTTGATTGTTAGCTCTGTAATTGCGCTTTTTGAACTGGGTGTTCCTAACACTTTATTACTATTTTTCCAAATGTAAGCGGAATTACCAGATGATTGCATAAAAAGTTTATCAAAGTAGTTTTGTCTAGCCTTTTGAATGTCTTTATTTAGGCGATTACGAATTTTTTTAAAGGTACTAAATAGTTGTGGGTCGCGACAAGCTAGGAATGTATTGTACATTACACTTTTTTCATTTATATTGTGTAACAGGTCTCGTGTTTCCCAATTTTTGGGAAACATTTGGAAACCAAACCATTGGGAAACCAAAATTGGGAAACCAAACGGTTTCCCAATTTTTTTAGATGGGCGGTGGGTAATTCGAGGAAAATTATAATATATTTGTTTGAAATTTTCAATAAATGTATTGACTGCAATGTTCACGTTATCTTCTGTTAGAATGTCATTCCACGATATGTGCATTAGTTCTTGACGGAAATTCTCAAGTTTAGGCGCTGTTATAGAACGCGATGATATAGAGGGTAGTTTCTTTTTAATTTGTTGCTTAATAACTAGAAATACAGGTAGGTGATCGCTGATATCACATGAAATGGTTCCTGCTCTAACATCCTCAGAATTAACGTTCGTGAGAAAGACATCGATTAGTGTAGATGTATTGGTAGTAACTGTTGTTGGCATAATAATAGTGTTAAGTAGTCCGAAACTATCAAACAAACACGTCATCTCATGTTTACAAGTTTCGTTAGATAACATGTCAATATTAATAGCGCCCCCACATACAATTAAGTATCTATTCATCACAGCATGGTTAAACAAGTTTTCTAAATGAGCCATCAATTTCGAAATATTTCCTGAGGAAGGGCGACACACGGCTGATATGACGTAATTGTTTAGGACAGCTGTCAGCATCTCGCAATCAGGTTCTGAACAACAAAATTCTGTTAGGAGTACACAATGAAAAGTTTCATTTACAAGCAAGCAAACACCACCTCCTCGACTATAGGAACGATTTTCACAGTAAATATCGTAGCCAGGCAGAGAAAATGGATTGTCGTCATTCCTGTACCAAGTTTCGGTTAACATGATTATGTAAAACTGAAAGTAAAGTTCTGAAAATAAGAAATCTAGAGAGTCATATTTAGTTCTTGCGGATTGACAATTTAAATGAAAGAATTTTATGCCAGGCATAAATTTATCTCCTATATGTCTATGCAATTCAGTTGGCAAAACGAACATAGTTCAAGAAAGAAATGTGGATATAAACGTGACAGGAAACTCAAACTGTGCTCGGGAAATCTTCCTTACTCTTCACCAGAATGGCAGGAAAACCATCCCTGCGTCTCATCAGAACCTTATCGTTCGTACACCATACAAAACGGACGTCATTCTCTCTAGCCCATTGCTTTGCCTCCCAGAACAGAGTTCGAGTTTGCTTGGTCAAGTTCTCCTTAATCATGACTTCAGATTTGGCATCCCTTAGTTTCTTACGGCCATGTAGCCAGGTGTCCCGAACCGACTGTCGCGAGAAGCGTACAATGATACCTGGTATCTTGTCCGACCTAGAAGGTAGACGGTGTATTGCTGTGACATCACTTCCTGTTAGAGCTGGCATCTGAATTGATGCAGCAACTGCATTGACCTTTTCCAATAAGTTCTCATGATCAGTCTTACGGATTCCATGAAACTCTAGATTGAGCTTCCTATTATGTCGTTCAAGTTCATTGAGATCTTTCTTAATATCTTGAACTTCTTTAGTGGTCGAACTTGCTTCTGCTGAATCAGCTTTCCGCCTTACATCTGACAATTTGTTGTCCTGCTCTTTAATGGCAGCGAGTACGCCATCGTATTTGTCAGACAACATTTGCACGCTGGCCTCGATAGCAGCAACAGTGTCTTTCAGAGTTTTCACTGTCTCTGTTAACTCTGCAATGGCCACAAGATTGGAGCAATCAACAACTTTCTTTGATCTTACTCCCCTGCACATGGGACATCGCCACTGCTTTTTTGCTGCATCAGTTTTTCCTTTAAATGTTCTCTCGCTTATGCCACAGCAGGGTCCTATGTGATAAGAACTAAGACATTCACTGCATACCATACAGTCATCATCAGAACCAACACTCAAGCCACAATCAAAACAAGATACATCGGCAATGGTACTCATAGCTACAGCTTCGAGGGCAACAGTGCAGGGCACAGCTAACTGTAAAATGTCTTGAAAGTTATAGGAAAGTGATGCTATTCACAAACCTGTAAAATGTAGAAATGAAGTTTAGGACGAGTCCTTTCTGTGCCTCTGCTGCTGCCCAAGTGAAGACCCCAAGCAGAAGATGCTTCGCATCTTCTGCTCGGGGCTATGTCACTCCCTACCTCATTCCATCCATCCAACCCAACGTTTATCTATATCTATAGTATCTATAAACGTTGATACAGCCGCCGTGCATCCACACCCCTACTGCGCATGCGCATCCTCCCCTCCTCTCCTTGTCTCATCTCCTCTCCTCTCGGCATTCCTCCTCTCCGACGCTCCTTTCCTCTCCGGATTGCGCAACGAATGGCAACACCTGCGGCTCCGCGCACAATATTGCGGAGCAGCTTAGGTTAAAAGCGCACGGTTACAGACGCGATGGTAGGCGCCCCAGAGGCACCGGCAGCAGTCACAAACGCCGCGCACGTTCGGTGCGAACAGGGCAAAACGCCGACGGCGTCGACAACAGTTCTGCGCGTTGCTGGTGCTGCTGCATGTCCAAGTTTATACAGTTAATAAAACTACCTTGAGTCGACCCCATGGCTGCTTCGCATACTACTCAGGGTTCCCCTACGGGAAGATGGCGTAATTTGTTTACCTTAGTCACTTATCTAGACTTCTCAAAGAAAATTTCCGTAAATATACGTCGTAAAGTTAAAAAGGCAACAGCAAGCATTCGTTTAATGGCTGCATGGCTGATGACCTCTCTTCCTTGACTGGTGAGCATAGCCGCGGCCGTATATTGATAAATGAAGTTATACCATATCTTATCCAATTGAGCGAATGCACAGGAGACCACACAAAAACAGGCATCGAAGGACAATTCTTGTAGTTAACGTTAGTATTACAAAAGATTAGGGTAGGCTGCAGGCTGCCACGGAGGCAATCCGTGCGCTTTCACTGAGGTGTTCGCGCTATTCAGCTTGCTCAGTTGCGCGAACATCTCCGCAGCGGTATTAGGCAGCGGGAGTGCCCGAGTGTTGACCGCCCGTGGCTGCTCCAGTGCAGCTCGTGGCGCCAGCTTCTGGTTAAAACAAGCCCGGTTGCACAAGCGGGCCGTGGAAGTACAGAGCCTGCGGTGCGCTCAGCTGCCACCCGGAGGCGTGCAGTTAGATCAGTTGTAGCAGAGTGTGGCGCGCCTGAACCGAGACACTCGACTGCACGAAGGCGTTGCACATGAGCCGAGTCAGGATCTGCATAAGCACGGCTGAGCCAGCTGCAGTCAGCACCTGTCGCGGGCATTCCATCTGGAAAAGATTCGAGCGTCAAGCAAACACGGCGCCGTGGGAGATTCAGTAAATGTTTTGACTGAGCTATAGTTTAGTACAACGTAAGATGGCAGGAGAGGCCCCGCCCTGACCGAAGCGCGGCAGCCCGATTGAACTGATAACACAAAAAAAAAAACCAATCGTGTGCTTCTCTCCAGGCTTTTGCTGTTCCTTCGCATGTCTTGATGGGAACAGGGTGATGCGCGTCACGTGACTAGCGAAAGCTGTCGATTGGTCCATGTTCTGGAACATCAGTCCCGAACCGTCTGCTAGCCCGGCCTTACCCCCATATTCTAAAACGATTCACGGATCAAAACTATTCC
The DNA here is from genome assembly GCF_013339745.2 of Dermacentor silvarum. NCBI lineage: Eukaryota > Metazoa > Arthropoda > Arachnida > Ixodida > Ixodidae > Dermacentor > Dermacentor silvarum. The sequence goes on from NC_051154.1 coordinate 426,300,488, forward strand.
TCCTAAAGTCCCTAGATTTTCTGCTCTTTTTTAAGTAGCGACATCTACCTCCGTCGGCCGCCATATTCTTCCTAACCTCCTGATGCGGCGTATCCGCGTAGATAGCATCCGGCCGTCAACGGCCACTGCTGCACGCCATGGGTCAAATATAAGTTTGAGGCATAGAACTACACAATCAAATACCATCGCCAAAAGCGGCTTATTACTGCACTGTTGAGGCCGAACGCGAAATTATCACCGTATAATTATGGACCGTACTTAGCGATGGCGTCCGTTCTCAACTCGCATGTACGGCGACGCCTGCCGCGTTTCTAGCTGTGGTCGCGCCGACCGCAAGCAATCCTTCGCACAAAGAAAACACTAAAAAACGAATGCGCACAGAAACACTGCTCACCCTAATGTGCCTTCAACATGCCCTGAAGTTCGTCCGCAGCAGCGTACAGGTAACTGCGGGGGGAACAGCGTTAGCAAGAACATGGCTGTCGCAATGAGCGGCGCCCAATAAGATTCGTCGGCGGTGCTTCAAAGCTTGTCGCTTCTTGAGAAACATCGAAAAGTATATAGGGACTTTAATTCCTCCATTTCACAGAGTTGAGTCCTGTGCCACGGCCCCCAACTGAAGAACACGCTATGTTTCTCAACAATTGCTGTGGAGTGTCGCTGAAACGCAGTGGCCATTTCTGTCTATAGGCTGGCGCTATTGTCGACTTTCTTGAGTCGAGGTGGAGTGTTGAGCGGATGAACGTTCTGGAATACAGGGAATTAACCATGCAGTCACACGCCCGCAATTCCTCGTCGTCTTGCTTGCCTGTCGTGCGAAATCAACTGGTTTCATCTCTTGTTGCCTGTTTTTGCACTATCCATTGGCCGGTAACTGACAGTGTGAAGCCGAAAAACGCGGAGTCCTGATGAGCGGAATTTGATGGTGTTTTCAAGGCGTGATGTTGGGCACTGACGTGTGCCCACGGATTTTCCCGAGAAGTACGCGGCAAGCATGAGTGTCCGTGAGAAGAGTAACGAAGGCGAGAGAGAAACCGTTCACTCATTTTAGCGATCAGGATGCTTTAGTGGTGCTTTAAGCAACGTCGATGAATCAAAGACTTGGATACGAATTTTGTTTCCATTCTGCTCCACAAATCAAGCAATTTCAACCATGGCTTGTAAGATAAACAGCACATAGCAATTCGAGAGGCTCTGTCAGCGCTTCTGCTGTTGACAGAGTTCGCAAAGGCCGAGGACATTTTGGCGGCGGATACTGATGCATCGGAGGTTACGGGTTTTGCCATTTCCGCTCATTTTATGAGTTCCGTTTAGATTAATTGGTAGCATGGTTGGGGTGTACGAATGTCCCTGACAGCAAGTATCTACTCACGCTGGTGTTTTTTTTCTAATCTCGCCTGATATCTGTGTACCACTGACAGAACCAATCTTCACAGGTAGATATAATTTGTATATTGCGTACTAATCTCTACAACTTTACCATTGAAGATACCGCCGCCACTCGCCGCTACATGGCCGCTCACACGCCTTGCGGTTGACGGTCGCGCGATATCATATGAAATTGCAAGCGGGTACTATATTAAGTTGGTTGCATTCATGTGCCGCTCACGTTAAATGAAGGAATTCACGCTCGCGTTAGTGAAGAGTGAGCTCACGCTCATTCTTCAGCTTTAGCTGCCCCATCTTGCCGATTTTCCACCCGGCATACCATAACCAGCCTTGTTCGCCTTACAGACAAAAACTAACCGATAACAATTACAATCACTTCATTAAAAAATGTAATTGTTTACATTTACAAATTACTGCCGCACGAAAATAATTTAGGAATTACTCAAAAATAATTCATTACTTCCGCGTTACGTTTCTCCTTCATTTATTAACATTGCCAAGATACAGTAAACAGAACAACGTGGCAAGGCACTTTCAGCGCTTCCTCTGCAGCAGTTCGTCCCATGCTTATATGCACTAGCAATTGCTTTTCACAATTTTCGTCGAGCATCTTCCTTCATTTTAACGCGATAGCGTGAAGGGCCCCGTATCGCACAAAAATTCGGCGTCAGCGTGGGTCTCGGTGTGCGGCGTCCGCGGCCAAGAAAATCCTCCCGAACCACCACGACCACACAGGCCCTCCGCCTGGCGCAAAGACACCGGTGAGATAATGGATTTTTCTCAAATAAATTCCCTCATAAAAATCGTAAAGTACGACTTAATCACAACCTACAGATATGATAGCGTTGGATTGAAATTTTAATATATGAGAAAACATAATTGTGTTATGCATAAACTCAAATACACGCCCCTTTTCCAGCATTTCTACCTTTCACACAGCGGCGCGCCCCAGTCGGGGTTACTTGCACAAACGTCATCCAGATAGTGCTCGCCTCCTCGGCAGCAGTGTGCCGACTCGAAGGTGCAGAAAAAGAATATTGCAGTTGCAGAGAAGCCTGACAAACAGTCAGAGATCTTTGAATGATATCGTCTTGCAATCTTAAAGGCTAGGCTTAAGCGTCCTCCAATTTTTTGTTGTGAAGATATCAGCAGCGACACTGAAAACTCCGTCGAAGACAGGGGCTCCGGAACCGGGGAGAAGTTGTAAACCAGTGGGGGCATGCCCGCACACTCAAAGCTGTTCCGCCCCCCCCCCCCCTCTCCTTCTCCTCTCGCACCACCCATGAGGCTAGCGACTCCTTGGAGTAGATAAAGGGTACTCCCTTCAACAAAAGAAACAAAATTTTCTGGAAGCTTGTGAATTCTGAGACTCTTTGTCACTGCTTTTTCTGCGTCGAGAGCGCTGCCTGTTTATGTCTCGTTCAACGCATCTTCCATCCTTAAGTGGTTCTTAAGGAGGGGAAGGTTCGCACTCTATCCGGCAGCCCTTGCAGGAGCATGTCTCAGCGCCACGGCTTTAGGATGCCTCTCGTTCTCTGCTCCTTTCCAAACCTATGAAAAGCAAGAAGGTAACAAAGGTCGGTGTAATCCTGTTCCTAGAAAACCACGATTTAAATCATTAACCTATCTCTCGTGAAGCTAGAAATGAGCGTTTTCTTCTGGTTCGGCGGAAACCGCCTTGGTTCCATGGAATGACCATGAACCGTCACATGGAATGACCGTAGTGAAAAGTGTAAAGGGAAAGCGTGGCCCACGGTCGTGTTGCTGAAGGGTTGCGATCGACAAGCTTGTTACCAACTTATCACGCATGTCACCTTTCAAGCATTAGTAAATAAACCACAATCCGCGGATTTTCCAAACAGTGCCGGATAGCAGAATTAACCGCGCATTAAATAAATCACGCTTTTAGTGTTTTATTAATAAAGCCTTCTTTCATAATTATCAGTTAAATATAGCTACTAGATATATTATATCACCATAATAATCATCGGCCTATATTTACGTCCACTGTAGTTGGAAGGCCTCCCCCTGCGATCTCCAATTACCTGTCTTGCGCTAGCTGATTCCAACTTGCGCCTGCAAATTTCCTAGCTTCATTACCCCACCTAGTTTTCTGCCGTCCTCGACTGCGCTTCCCTTCTCTTGGTATCCATTCTGTAACCCTAATGGTCCACCGGTGATCCATCCTATGCATTACATGGCCTGCCCTGCTCCATTTCTCCCGCTTAATGTCAACTAGAATATCGGCTATCCCCATTTGTTCTCTGATGCACACCGCTCTCTTCCTGTCTCTTAACGTTAGTCCAAAGGTTTTTCGTTCCATCGCTCTTTGTGCGGTCCTTAACTTGGTCTCGAGCTTCTTTGTTAACCTCCAAGTTTCTGCCCCATATGTTAGCACCGGTGGAATGCAATCATTGTACACTTTTCTTTTCAACGACAGTGGTAAGCTCCCAGTCAGGAATTGGTAATGCTGCCGTATGCACTCCAAAGCAATTTTATTATTCTGTAAATTTGCTTCTCATGATCAGGGTCCCCTGTGAGTAATTGACCTAGATAAACGTGCTAATTTACAGACTCTACAGGCTGACTGGCGAGCCTGAATTTTTGTTCCCTTGCCAGGTTATTGAAGATTGTCTTTGTCTTGTGCATATTAATCTTCAACCCCACTCATACACAAACTCCAGTGCAGGTCCTGAATCATTTGATGTAAGTCGTCCCCAGTCTTGCGGAACAGGATAATGTCACCGGCGAACCGAAGGTTAACTGCTGAGATATTCGCCGTTGATCCTGACTCATAAGCCTTCCCAGTCTAAGAGCTTGAATGATTCTAATATATATATATATATATATATATATATATATATACAGAGAAAGAGAGAGAGGTGAACTACACGATACGACATAAGCCCCCAGACGTCGCCCCGACACAGCAGATATACTTCCGGAGCCCCCAGTCGAGGACGACAAAGGGAAAGACAAGGACATTAAACAGCTCATGTGTGCGCTAGGGCGTAGGGCGGTGTTGTAGCGTATACAGGCCTTGCGCAACAATATTGCGGTTACTAAGCATCTGGGTGCTCTATGAAGCGGAGCGCTTCATTGTTGGTTGAATATGAAGACGCTCCAGTTTGGGCAAATGAAAAGCTGAAAAAATCGATACCCTGCCATTAGCATCGTAAGCGGTCTTCGGTATCGAAACATGCTAGCACCGGTTCAAAGAGGAAAAATACTGAGCAACCCGGTTGCCTTCATGAACACGCCAAGTGCAATCACGAGAGCCTACTTCGTTGTACTATCTCAGGCGTGCTAGTGTAGGTATTGCGAAATGCCGATTGACAAAGCTACCTCGCCTGTCACAGCCTGTATCGTCAATAAGTAAGTAGCTACATGTAATTGGACACTGAAAAAAGTAACTGCATTACAGTGAGCGTTGCCGAGTAAGCAAAATAATCATTAAAATAAAAAATACCAAGAAATGTAATTGATTACAAGTAAATACTTACATGTAATTTGTTACGCACAAGCCTGACTACAACGCTGATGCTCTCGCCATCACGTCAGCTTGCCGCCTCAAGCTGCTATGTACGTTATTTTACGTCTTACGCGACATTGTCGATGATGACTACGTCTTGTCTCCTTTTGTCAATGTTCTGTCGGCCCGTCGTATCGCTCTTGCCCACACAATTGCCTCACCTCTGACAATACAGTGGTCATTCCCGTTTTCAATGTCAGCCTGTTCCCTCACTTTATCCCTACAATACATGTAGCTAGCTACCATTTCTGGGCTTCACCACTGCAACATTGCCGCTCTGAGTGCTCAGGGTTCGTTGCCTTCTTGCGCCGCGAACTTAGCTCCTTCGCTTCTCGACAACCTTAACGAGATAATCGCTCCCGATCTTACCCCGGCGTAATCTACTGATTTCCACCGCGTCCTGACAACCTATCGTGACATCTTTTTTTTTTACTTTGACCACCGCTCTCTAGGCCAATCATCGCAAATCGCTCATCGAATCAACACTGTTGACGCCAATCCTGTACGCGGACATCATTATAACGTATCTCACCACAAATGCTAAGTCCGTCAGAGACAAACTGTCAAGACAGTTACAAAAGATGTCCAAATTTACATCATGCGCGTGGGCCTCCTCCGCTCTGGTGAAAAAGGATGACAGCTAGAGTTTCGGCGTTGGTTATCGGAATTGGAACTAACTCCAAAGGACGTCTACCCTTCACCTCGCATCGATGACACCCTAATTGCCTTCCTGGTGCCTAGTAATTTTCATCCATCGACCGTCCAACCAACTAATGGCATATTTCAGTCAAGCCCATCCATGGTCTACGAAAAAAGTTTCCTTACTTAAGCCCGATGGTCATTCTTGCTCATTTCCGTAGAGCCGGTTCCCAGCTAAATCTTATTTAAGTTCACTTTCGGTCGACATCAGATCATTATGGTCGGCCACGTTCTCAGTGGTGCTGGTGTTCAACGAGACCCGGACAAGGTGCGAGCAGTACCATAAATTCCAGTGTCGTGCTCCCCCGAAGACGCACTGTGTTTTCTAGGATTAGGCTCTTGCTTTCGTCGCCGTGACCGGAACTTCGCGGACATTGCGTATCCTCTTACTGATCGTTGAAGAAGGACGTTTCCCTTCAGTGGAGCCACGAACAAGCCATCCTCATTGTCTGCCCTCATCGGTCTACTTACTAACCACCAATACTAGCCCATTTCGACCCCTCATCGCCTACAGAACTTGGCAATAATGCCAGCGGCAATACATTTGGAACTGTTCTTGGCCAATGGCCGGGCACGGAAAGGAACGAGTAATCGTCTACGGCCGTCGCCTGCGTTCGTCGCCGGAAGGGAGGTTTTCCATCACTGAGCACGAGTGGCTGGCTTTAGTGTATGTTGTCACCAAATCCCGGTATTACTTGCTTGGCCGACATTTTTCTCTGCTGGTGACGATTTTTTGCAATCCCCTTTGAAACGGGGCGGGGACAAATCGCCACCTAGCCTAATTGAGTTAGACAGGTCTGTTATGAATGCTTTTTTGTAGCATTCTTGTATACATCTCTTTAATCTCCTCTATCAACCTTGTACCGCTGCCTATGCATATAATCGATCCGGTTGTATCTGTCTCTTCCCTGCTTTTTTTCCACGAATAATCTAAATGTCTCTTGCTTATCGGGACTGCTGACAGGTTGATACTTCCGTCTACTTAAAATCCAAGCGCTTGTGGAAATTGTACGTTATGTACTGTTCTCGCTGGGTGAATCCCTTCGCATTCCATTAGAATGTGCTGAAAGGTCTCTGGATTTTTGTTACACCATACACATGCGTCATGTAATTGCTAATACTGGCCCTGGTATGTTTTTGCCCTTAGGCAGTCACCTCGATCCTCAAAACAGCAAGACATTTAGAGCACAGCTCTTAGGCGCCCGTTCCTGCGTTTCGAGTAGGCGTCGTCCCTCGGCGTAACCGAGCAAACGAGCACTGCGAAGGATGACAGAGCCAAGGCGGAGCACAGCGAGGGATGAGACAGCGCTAGCGAAGAGAGTGCAAGGAAGAAAGTGCAGGGGGAAGGTATGGCGGAAGCTTGAGAAGAAAATCATAGTGTTGTGCAATGCGGGCGTTGCGGCTGCAACCGCTAAGAGATGGTTCCAGAGTAGCGCTCCGTGTACTGTTCACCGTTGACATGTCGCGAGCGCTACATGAGCGGAGGCCTGTGTGCAGCGGCTGCCCTGAATCGCGCCCGCACGTCACCCACGCGCTGCCTCTTGCGATCTCTCAATCAGAGAGGCAGTCGCGCCACACTTCGCTCCGTTTGCAATGTGCTGCACGAGACATATTGTAGGCGCCAGCCAATATATCATGAAATGAAAGCACGTATAGAGCGCAGCTCAAGTTTCCTATTAAGGAGTTCGCAATCGTCGATGAATTTTTTTTCTCACATAGAGCATTCCATTCTGCGATTCGCTACGTCACTGCTCGTTAGCGCAGCACCCTTTTGCCAGTTCACATTACTGCCCACTAATATTTTCCAGTGGAACCTCGGTTAAAGGTAGTATTTTACACTCAAACTTGCACTACTGTATTGAGCAGCTTTTCTCAAATGCAGCATCAATGGTTATTGTTCAAGTATACAAAGCGATTTTCAAGTGTTTTTAATTCATAATCCAGTAGAATGGATACATTCAGGCGTTGGTTCTGCCAGCAGACATGCGTTTCAAGAATATGCCTTCTTTTAAATTGGTGTTACTCTGTTGAGGTCTTGCGAAGAACTTTTTAAAGAAGCGCGCACTTCAAGATTGTATTGTGTAATTAAAAATTAAATTGGAAACTTTTTCATTCTACGCGATTAGGAAAGCCGCGAAGTTGAGGTGGGTGTCGCAAACGCCTACATCAGTAACTACAGGAATCATATGGGGTTTACACTCCCGCCTTAAGTTTTCTTCTGAAATTACTATAGGCAAATGCAGTGCTACAGTCATTCTAACACTAAAAAATTATAATTTCATAGCTTCTACGAGTTGCCATAGTTTCATTGGGGAAGAAAACTACAGCCTCACTGTTAATTGTGCTTCATCTATGTTACGTGCTAATCGTACCACATTGCGTCACAGCAGTAGAGTGTTTTACGTTAACAACTTCATTCTATAACAGAACTTTGTCTCAATGTGTCAGTTTTAACACTTAGTGCCTGTGTCGCTATAGATCTTCAAGGCTTTAGTGCAATGATCTGCAAGCAAAACGATGACAAAACTTACTGGCTAAATGAGGCTAACAATTGCCCCAGCACGAATCTTAAGTGAGAACATCGAGTTAAAACAAGTAACCAGAATATTTCAGGACGAAATACTACCACTCGTTCGCATGTTGAAGCGTAGCCGTGGCCACGGCGCTGCAGAGACTGCATCCGAGCACATTAGCACCACATTTCCCCACCAATGTGCTCGAGGATTCGTCAGCCGAGTGGTGGGTCCCGTCTCTGACCCGGGGGACCTGGTCAGCGAGCCACTGACCTACCGCCTCGCAAGACGGACAAAACGCCTACCTCATCCGAAGGTCACCAAGGGCCAAGAAGTCACCTGGTGCCGTCTCCCAAACGCAGTCCTTTCCAAACCCACAAACATACACACACTTTTACCCTGACTTGACAAACCCACACTGCTCATTATGTGAGTCCATAGGCTCTTTCAATCATATGCTCTTAGACTGCAGGGAAGACCCCCCCCCCTCCCAACAGATGTTCTGGCGTCTGCCTCGCCTGACGTTTGGGGAGCGATACTCCGGGGCCCGAGCCTGGAGGTTCAACTTCAGGTTATCAAAGGGCCGAGGAGGTGGTATTAAGGCATCGCCTGGTAGCCAACCCCCTGGTTATTTTAGTGTACTTCTTTCTGAGGTTTTACGTGCCATAGCCAGTTCTGATCATGAGGCATGCTGTAGTGGAGGGGTCCGGATTATTTAGACCACCTGGGGTTCTTTTACGTGCACCAGAACGCAAGCGCACGGGAGTTTTTGCATTTCGTATCCATCGAAATCCAGGCCGCCGCGGCCGGGATTTGATCCCGCGACCTCTTAGTGTAAAACTCCACGCTTACGCGTTAATGCACTACTTATACTCACCTCCCTTTTGTTGCCTAGCATTGGTGGATGCAGAATAACGAGGCAACTGTTGCAGAGCAACGTCGCCAGTAACGAGACATCGCGGGCGACACAGTTTTGCCGCCTCGGTTGCAGGAAGAGCTCGGCCACCAGGGACACGAACGCTGTCCAACGACGCGGGTAACCATTGGACGCCTAAAGCAGCTCCGAACGCCGATGGAACCATTTGTTGACGGTGTTGATTACAGCGTGTCAAAATGCCCTGCTCTTGTCCCTCTGCGAAGGTCATGGAAGGAAACAAAACACGCTTTATTGGCTCATGCTAAAAGGTATACTAGCTAGAAAGTTGGGTTGAGTTGTATTACCCTTGTGCAACACCAAAAGTGTCACTGTTACTCTGAAAGAAGGTTTGGTGAACAAGAGGCTGAAACGGAAGGCGGCTGGCGACGCCGCCAACGTCGCCTCGAAGTTTCCGCGCCACTTCGCCACGAAGTCACAGATTTCGACGGAGTCTCCTCGGGACTGTTTAATTTGTTGGACTATAAGATGGACTACATTGGATTGTAAGATAGCCGAAGCCTGTGCTTAGCCAGTTTCATGTATCCAAGAAATTAAACAATTTATCCTTCTTTTCTCTTCTAGTATATAATCTGTGCATGCTGTTAGATACAGACCCTTTCCTAGCATCGGCCAAGCTCTCCGAACGCAACCACTCCCCGTCGCCTGTCAATCATGGTGCTCAGGTGCGCGTCGACCATGCTATCGGGACCGTCAAACAGGTTGGCTAACGCACCTGCGTGTGCTGCACGTGAAGTTTTTGTTTCCTCCCGGCGCGACGCTTCCCGAAAGTGCAACGGGAGGCCGGCACGGTTCGAGGTAGCTGACCCTAGTCCCGAGAGAAGCTGCGTTGATGCTCTGGAATGCGCTTGCGGCCCTTTATACGCAATGCCTCACGACTTCAAGTGTACCAGAGAGCTGTAAGAACGCCAACATTATGCTAATCCATAAGAAGGAAGACGTTAAAGAATTAAAGAATTATAGACCCATTAGCTTGCTTTCAGTATTGTACAAAATATTCACCAAGATAATCTCCAATAGTATAAGGGAAACACTTCACTTCAGTCAACCAAGAGAGCAGGCTGGCTTGAGGAAGGGATATTCTACGATGGATCATATTCATGTCATCAATCAAGTAATCGAGAAATCTGTGGAGTACAATCAGCCTCTCTTAATGTCTTTCATAGATTATGAAAAGGCATTTAATTCAGTAGATATACCAGCAGTCATTGAGTCATCGGGTAATCAAGGAGTACAGGAGGCCTACATGAATATCTTGCCAAATATGTACAAATATACCACAGCTACCTTCGTTCTCCACAAGAAATGTAGAAAGTTATCTATCAAGAAAGGGGTCAGGCAAGGAGACACTACATGTCCAATGCTATTCACTGCATGCTTAGAAGAAGTATAAAAGCTGTTTGACTGGGAAGGCTTAGGAGTGAGGATCAATGGTGAATATCTCGGCAACCTTCGGTTTGCAGATGACATTGTTCTAGTCAGCAACAATGGGGACGAATTACAACAAATGATTGAGGACGTTAACCGAGAAAGTGCAAGAGTGGGCTTCAAGACTAATATGCAGAAAACAAAGGTAATGTTCAATGGCCTGGCCTGGGAACAAAAATTCAGAATCGCCAGTCAGCCTCTAGGGCGCCACGTATTCAGTAAATTATTACGTTTCAGTAACGATTCAGTAAATTATTACGTTTATCTAGGTCAATTATTCAGAGGACCCTGATCACAATAAACAAATTTACAGAAAAATAAAATTGGGTTGGATTGCATACGGTAGGCATAGCCAAATCCTTACTAGAAGCATTGTTGCCAGGTCTGGCTATATACAGTAAAATTGGGCTACAGAGAAAAATTTTTGGCGTCGACTTGGACGAGTTGCCTATGTGGCTATATTTGGGCTACTAAATATCTGCGACTTGGCTTTGTTTGGGCTATACGTGGCGCCCTAATCAACGCTCCAGAGGTGGCTCTGATGGAGTGGAAACAAATCTCGAAGGCTATGTGTAGGCTGGCTTAGCCGGCCGCGCGGCTGTGCGTGTGTGCGTGCGCGAAATGCCCCCCTCCCTCCCCTTTTTGCTCCGTTGTCTGAGCCGGTGGCTTTGATATTTGATGCGCTTAAGCTTACACCCCGCTTCATCGTCAGACACCCAATCGCCGGGCATCGCGATGAGCCAGGGAGTAGAGGGTTTTTCACAGTACACTGTGCTTACATGGCTATGCTCAGAAAGAGAGCAATAAAATAGGGTCCGGCGATAGTGGCGCCGACATGAAAGAAGGGAAGCACGGGTAGAAGACCCACTGCAGAGTGTTCATGGTCATGGCTTCTGGCTGAAGTATCGCACCGGGTACAGCTTTCGACCGGCTCCACTTTTCTCACGCTAAGCGTTATTGCCATTTTCCTTTCCCTGCGATATTAATTTTTGTTCGCGCTTACATTCGAGATTTATTTCGATAGGTTGGACTTAAGATCGTATCTTCCGAGGACAATCGAACGTTGGGGAAGTGGGCCAAGTGTGCTAGAAAGCATAAAAAAGAATGGCAGCAAGGCTCTGAGCTCAAATGTGTGTCGTGATGATTTTACTTATAGAAGGCTTGCCCGTAACGTCACATATGCAGATACTCATTGTGCTAATATGGAAACATGTTTGCCACGATGACATCAGTGCACCACGTCACATGAGCATATCAACCATCGTGTTAGCACTGCAGGTGAGGTGTCGCGCTGTTGGCTCGAGGACACGGGTTTATTCCCGGCCACGTCGGCCGCATTTCGATCGAGGCGAAATGCAGGAACACCCTTGTACTTACATTTAGGTCACCTTAAAGAACCCCAGGTGATCAGAATTACTCCCGAGTCCCCCACTCCGTCATGCCTCCTAATCAGATCGTGGTTTTGGCACGTAAAACCCCAACAAGTATTATTATTAACGCATCAACATTGTTTGCTTTTTGACATGCAGTAACCGGCTTTCACAGGATTTCCACTGTTCTCAATTTGTTATTTACCTTTTCCAATTTGTGCGCCGTCGTGGCTTTCACCATTTCGAGCAAGTTACGTTCGGGACGTGCTCGTCGCCGAAAACGCCCGCGCGCTTCTTACACTGGTGTGCCGTTTTGCGCAGTAACCTTTGAAATTTAGCTTACACCGATTCAGACAGTGAGTGGCATCTGTTGTCTGTCACTTTATTTTAACGCATGTTTTTGGCGTGCTAGAGACCTAAGATGGCAGCAAGGTTGATTTAAATTGACACTATATAGAGCATGTCCCAGCTAACCCGGGGCCAAACTACAAAAAAGAGAAAAAAAGTCACCGGCCTGCGCGGCACACGCAGCACCGTCACAGCGTAAGCTGGTGGAGCGGCTCAACGGTAGCTCCTATTTGGGCACCACGCACAGCAGGGCCTTCGCGGCAGTCTGTTCGCCTCGTTTTGACGAGAACGATCTGAACTGTCCGCCTGGCGTCGACGGCAAACTGCGGCTTGTAATACTCTCTGCACTGCAGTCTGCTGAGCCCGAATAAACCTTACAACTGCAACTTACATGTCAGGCACGTCGCGTTAGTAAGTAAATGACTTTTGCCAGCACCATAACTAGATGGCGCCACCACTGGCGGAAGCTGGGAATCGCATTTTTTTTATTGCGCGCGTCCTCTGAATGGCATCTCGTCGTCGTCGATATGTTAGTAGACCATACTGGCGGAGGCTCGGATCGTCTGCGCCTGCTTTAAAGGTCATTTTTCCCGCAACCGATAGCAAGCGCTTGTGTGGCTCAGTGGTAGAGTATCTAGCTCCCACAAAGCGGGTGTCGGTTCGATCCCGGCGGAAATCGGGTACTTTTTAGCATTTCCGGCCATAGCGGCTACGCGTTTGCCGGACACCGGCATCATCGCGAACCGAAACGGGTATTGGAATGAGCTCATAACAGCTTACGCTGCAAAAATGTCGCAGTTTCACCCGAAAGGCTTTGCATCAATTGCGATAGCAACTTAGTAGAGAGCTTTACGGAGTAAGGGAAGTAGTTTTATCAGCTGTATAAACTTCGACATGCAGCAGCACCAGCAACGCGCAGAAGTGTGGTCGACGCCGTCGCCGTTTTACCCACGTTCGCACCGAACGCGCGCGGCGTTGGTGACTGTTGCCAGGGCCTCTGGGGGCGGCTCGGAGGTTTACGACGAGATCATAACGGGAAACTCGTCGAGCAGCGTCGGAAGTCTTTACTACCTTCTCGCATCGCAACGTTTTTATATAAATACGCATTTGGTGCCGCAGCTAAACGTTGCCTCCCCTCCCTCCCTCCCGTCCCCCCACGGCCTTTCACGCTACGGAAGAAGTCGCGTTTGCTATATATATATATATATATATATATATATATATATATATATATATATTGTAATGAAGCAAAGGCGGCCCCTGTTTATGTGCTGACTGAAGACGAAGTATCGTGCCGTGATCGCGAGTGAGCCCTGTGCTACGAAAAGCCCTTGCTGTGCCTACCTTTACGTAACGTTCGTGCAACGTTATCGACGACAATAAACCTCGTCGCATTTGGTGGAGGTTGCTGAGATGCTTCGCCTCGTCGTGGAGCTCCACACTCGAACCCAGCCAACACCAACACTGTCGCCCGGCACTATGCCTGATCCAACCACTTCGTTGCCTGCACCACCGGCTGCCACTGCCGTCTGCGACCCACCCATTTTCAGTGGGACCGCCGAACACGACGTGGAAGACTGGCTCTCATCGTACGAACGTGTAAGTGCCCATAACAAATGGGACGACCAGTCTAAGCTCTCATACGTGTCTTTATACCTCGCCGACGTAGCCAAACTTTGGTTCTTCAACCAAGAATCAGACTTTTCAAGCTGGTCAGCATTTAAGACAACTTTTGCCGAAGTCTTTGATCGCCCCGCTGTGCGTAAGCTACGCGCTGAACAGCGTTTGCGCCAGCGCGCACAGCAGCCTGGAGAGACATTCACCAGCTACATCGAGGATGTTCTCGATTTGTACAAGCAAGCGGGTAAATCCCACCATGTCAGAGGATGACAAGATCAAGCATATCCTCAAGGGCATAGAGGACGGCGCATTCCAGATGCTGCTGGCAAAAACCCCAACGAGCGTATCCGTCCTTACTAATTACCTATGTCACAGCTTTGAAGAGCTGCGCCGCCAACGTTCCATCGCCCGCCAGAACATTCAGCATGCCGATTCCGTCTCGAGCATTGCGATTTATGCGGACCTTCTGCCCAACTCGACCCTATCGCAACATATAAAAGCTTTTATTCGTGAAGAGGTGGCCAGGCAGCTATCGCTGCTGCCTCATAGCGACGAACCTTCGGCAGCTTTGAGTCCAACGCTACAGCAAGCAATCCAGAATCAGATATCGGAAGCGCTTCCTGCAGCTCCTACAACCTCCCCACCCAATCCTATGAGTGTGCCGCTGCCCTATACCGACTTTCCCAATCACCCTACGTCGCTACCGCTCAGTTACGCAGCCGTGGTTGCACGGCCTCCTCCGCCGCCAGCTTCCTTTCCATCGTCCATGCATCCGGCTTCATTTCCTGTTGCCCGACAGTCACCGCAGTTTTTTCGTCCAGCCGCGACGTGGCGCACTCAAGAGAACCGGCCTATCTGCTTCGCCTGCGGCATTGCTGGCCATGTGGCGCGCTTCTGTCGCCGCCGCGCCCCAACAACGCCGACCACCTTTGAAACGCCCACCTACGCACCACAATACGCCGCCGCGTCTACGTTTTCACCGAGACGTCTTGAAACCGATCGCCGATCAGAAACTCGTCGTTCCCCTTCCCCTCGTCGGCGTTCGATTTCACCCCTGCGTCGTCGAGCTCCCACTGAAGCGGGAAACTGACTGGTGCAGTTCCTGAGGCAATAACTGCAAATACATCGACGTTCTCAATACCTCCATCTTCGCCGCAAAATGTTATTACCGTTTTTGTAGAGGGAGTACCCGCAGTTGCGCTAGTCGATACCGGAGCCGCCATTTCCGTCATTCACGAGAACCTTCATCGCAAACTCCGAAAAGTGACTACAGGTCTCTCTGGCCTGGTGCTCGCCACTACCCTTCAGCTGTGTGCACGGCCCGTGTCGTCATCAACGAAGTTCTATACATAATTGAGTGTTTCGTGCTACCTTCGTGCTCTCACGACCTCATCCTTGGTTGGGATTTTCTGTCACGTCATAATGCTGTCATTGACTGTTCGCGTGCCGAAGTGTCGCTTTTACCACTATGTGAATCACTGCTGACCGGCTCTCCTCACGTTGTCGATAAACTCATTGTTCATGCCGACACAACCATACCCCCTGAGTCGTCGATGGCTGTTGTCCTGTCGTCTGCTCCCGACTCTGACGCCACTGTATAGGTGACCCGTAAAACGAGCAATCGCAGGGAATTCTGGGGCGCGCCGTCTGCTAGCAGCTGCATGCCCGGCGCGTCTGCATGGCGCGCCGTCTGCTATCAGGGGCATGCCCGGCGCACGCGTTTTTGTACGCGGTTTCAACTGTCACTCGTGCGAAGCTTTCTGTCCGCTTTGTCGACTAGCAATGTCGTAGCATTCATGCAGCTGATTTCTAGGCTTCAGTTCGCTCTGGGCGCGACAATGACGGGCCAAGAAAGGCAAGGATACGCTTTTATTCATAAACGAACTCTGGTTTTCGTTTCGGCAGCCTTCTTTGTTTCTGCCAGGTTTAGCTCTACTACATTTGCCGCTGCTTGGACGCACCGTCACTGACTGCTCTGCCTGCGGGTCAGTCAGACAGATGGAAAAGCTATCTTTATCCGATAATTTATCAACTGATATCGTCAGTAACGGCGCAGCTAGCGTAATTAGAAAATGAAGTGCTGAAAATGTATGAAAACTGCACGCTGTCAACGGCATTTCTCGGTCGAAACTCGAGGTTCATTTGAAGTGAAACGTAGTTAGAAGTTTTCGCTTTTTTGTCAACAAGATGGGGAAATGGCCGTATCGCCGACATATTACGGCTGCGCATTATTTCTATCTGTGTTCAAGGAAGTAAGGTGGGCTAGTTGGTTACGAGTATTATGTATGTATCTCGCTGTGTCCCAATTAAATTTGGGCCATAAAACCATGTTTCATAATACCTCTATATGTACATGCGAGTACTGAAATAGTTATTGTTGCTTGAGTCAATGTTAGAGAAAAATATCTTGGGGAATCATTCCGTGTCGGCCCTTACACAGCCAGCTCATCGCCGCCGATAATTAAGTGCCACTGACATACGTTCATTTTCTTTTTGTTCACTCATGGTTCAGTTTTGGAAGTGGCAGCCATGCCTCTGATGCTTGTGCAGAGTTGACTCAGCAAGGGACGCTGCAAAGCAGTAGTTACATGAGTTAACGCTTGAATTTGAGCAGCCAACGGCTGAACAGCCGACCATGGTTTTCCTAGGCGCCTGCAACCGCGTAATCTTCGAGTGTGACAAAGCCAGACTGCAAGCGCATCAATAGCCTTCAACGGCGAAGCCGTGGTGGCGGCTGCGCTTCCTCGAACCGGAAACAGCGAGCAGACGGCGCATCCCAGAATCCTTCGCTCTTTTACGGGTCACCTATTGTCCACGCCGTCCGATGTATTTGCTCAGCGCAAGGGCATAGTTCTTCCGTTTGCCGTGCTCACTATAACTTCTGGGTCAACTGTTATGCTGGTCACCAACTACTACCAGTACCCCATCAACCTACTGCGTGGGGAGACCCTAGGATACTTGCAGGCAGTCGACTACGTTGACGATCTCGATGGTCCTACCGACTCCCACCGTTGTTACGTTGACGCCATCATTTCTATCTCAGACTCATCGTCTTCAGTGAGTTTTGACAACGCCATCGACCCTGCTCTTTCCCCATCTCATCGCCGCCAACTTCTCGCTCTCCTTCACAAGTTTCTTCTTTCGACTGCCATCAGACGTCATTGGGCCGTGCCACCGGTGTTTCTCACACCATCGACACCGGTTCCCACTCCCCCTTGCGACAGCGCCCGTATCGTGTATCGGCCAAAGAGCGACGAGTCATCACGGAGCAAGTGGACTACATGCTCAAACGTGAAGTCATCCGTCCTTCTCAAAGTCCTTGGTCATCACCTGTCGTATTGGTGAGGAAAAAACATGGCTCCATTCGTTTTTGTGTCGACTACAGATGCCTAAACAAGATAACAAGAAAAGACGTTTATCCACTGCCTCGAATTGATGACGCTCTCGACTGCTTGCAAGGCGCAGAATATTTCACTTCCTTGGATCTGCGCTCCGGGTACTGGCAAGTACCAATGGCCGAACCTGACCGTCCAAAAACCGCATTCGTTACACCCGATGGCCTCTACGAATTTAACGTCATGCCCTTCGGGCTGTGCAACGCGCCTGCTACTTTTGAGCGTATGATCGATACCATCCTTCACGGCCACAAGTGGAAGACATGTCTATGTTACCTCGACAACATCGTCGTCTTCTCAACCGATTTCCCGACACACCTCGCTCGCCTGCATGACATTCTGACCTGTCTCGCCTCTGCCGGCCTACAGCTCAACCTCAAAAAGTGCCGTTTTGCTGCAAGCAAGTTAACCATCTTGGGTCACGTAGTCTCCAAGAACGGCGTCCTCCCGGACCCAGACAAGCTCCGCGCCGTTGCAGACTTCCCGACGCCCAGGTCTATCAAAACCCTCAGAAGTTTTAGTGGTTTATGTTCCTATTTTCGTCGCTTCGTACGCAACTTCGCATCCATCATGGCGCCCTTGACAAGTTTACTTTCCGCCAGTAACGGCATAGCAGCGTGGTCCCCTGAATGTGATGCGGCATTTCAGCAGATGTGCCACTTGTTGACCTCACCACCAATTCTTCGCCACTACGACCCTGCTGCTCCTACGGAAGTTCACACTGACGTCAGCGGAGTTGGCCTTGGTGCGGTCTTAGCGCAACGGAAAGCTGGCTATGATGAATACGTCGTCGCTTATGCGAGCCGTACTCTAAATAAAGCAGAATTAAATTACTCCGTGACAGAGAAAGAGTGCCTAGCGATCATCTGGGCACTAAGCAAGTTTCGCCCATGCCATTACGGCCGTTCTTTCGCCATAGTTACTGAGCACCATGCCCTTTGTTGGCTTTCTTCCTTGAAAGACCCGTCGGGAGGCTTAGGACGTTGGGCGCTTCGCTTGCAAGAGTACGACATCCGCGTCATGTACCGCTGCGGTCACAAGCACTCCGACGCTGATGCGCTCTCCCGCTCACCACTTACGCCTGACTTGGCATCGTTGTCAGACTCCACGTCCACCCTGTCACCGTTGACCATCACCGACATGCTCACAGAACAGTGCAAGGACCCAACACTTGCAATGTTACTTGACTACCTTGCCGCTCCGTCTGATGTCCCTTCAACACGAGCACTGCGTCGCCAAGCAACCCACTTTTCCGTGCGAGACAACATTCTATATCGCCGCAACTATATGCCCGACGGTCGGAAATGGCTCCTTGCTATACCTCGTCATATGCGCTGTGACATCGCCGCGTCTTTTCACGCTGATCCCCTAAGCGCTCATGCCGGCGTCCTCAAAACTTACACAAGGTTGCGTCAGCGCTATTATTGGCGAGGCAAGTACAACTTTGTGCAAAAGTACGTTCAGGCTTGTACTACTTGCCAACAGGGCAAGACACCTACACACCGTTTCACAGGACCATTGCAACCGCTACCGTGCCCGGCTCGCCCGTTCGACCGTGTCGGCATCGACCTCTACGGCCCGCTTCCATGCAGCGGGAGTGGAAATCGGTGAATTATTGTCGGCGTAGATCATCTTACTCGCTACGCTGAGACTGCAGCTCTGCCGGCAGCAACCGCCCGTGAAGTTGGGTTTTTCATCCTTCGCAATTTTGTTCTTCGCCACGGTGCTTCCCGAGAACTACTGAGTGATAGGGGCCGTGTCTTCTTGTCGGAGGGTGTCGAAGCCCTCCTCGCTGAGTGCAGGATCATCCACCGAAAATCGACTGCATACCCTCCCCAAACCAACGGCCTGACCGAGCAGTTCAATCGCACACTTGGCGACATGTTGCGGATGTATATTTCATCCGACCACTCCAACTGGGACGCCGTAATCCCCTTTGTCACGTTCGCATACAACACCGCGACGCAAGCGACTACCGGCTTTTCCCCCTTTTTCCTTGTGTATGGCCGTGAGCCTTCATGCCTTTTGGACACCATACTGCCGTACCAACCTGACGCCGCAGAGTACACTCCGCTTTCCGAAGTCGCCAAGTATGCTGAAGATTGCCGTCAGCTGGCACGTTCCCTCACTAGCGAGACTCAAGAACGTCAAAAGACACGACATGACCATACTCATCAACCACCACCCAGCTTTGCTCCCGGTTCGCTTGTTTGGCTTTGGATACCAGCCCACATTCCTGGCCTCTCTTCCAAACTCCTGGTGCGTTATCGCGGTCCGTACCGTATCATCGATGCCACTTCACCGGTCAACTACATCGTTGAGCCACTCACAGTGTCACCAGACCTGCGTCGCCGTGGGCGAGAGACAGTACATGTCAACCGCCTGAAACCTTATTACGACACACTCATCTTCTCTGCGCCCTGAGTCGCCAGAATGGCTATGCTTCGCTCCCGGGGCATTGTAATGAATCAGAGGCTGCCCCTGTGTATGCGCTGACTGAAGAGGAAGACGAAGTATCGTGCCGTGATCGCGAGTGAGCCCTGTGCTACGAAAAGCCCTTGCAGTGCCTACCTTTACGTAACGTTCGTGCAACGTTATCGACGACAATAAACCTCGTCGCAATATATATATATATATATATATATATATATATATATATATATATGGTGATTATAAAGGAGGAAAGAGACGCTTAATTCTGCAGCCCTTCAGGGAGCACGGCGCAGAACGCGCGTTTGTTCTCCGCCGTGCGTTCGCTCCCCGTGAAATCGGGCGTCCCTCCACCCCTTTCACTCGCACATACAGCACCCGGCGCGCGGCGACGATTTCATCGCCGTTGACGTCAAACGGAACCTCACGGCGCTGACGACGGCAACGGCGACGCCAGAAATCCTCTTTGAGTGTCCATATAATTGCTATCGCAATAACAGCAGATAGGACGACCAGAATAATAACGCCAGATATCATAGCGCGAAAGACTGGTTTTGGCTCATTAAAAAAAGAGCCGTGAGCGCGTCGCCGTCGCAGACCGCTGAACTTCCTCTACGTCGTAGGCAGAGGTCACGTGAGGTCGATCATGCTGAACTTTATTTTGCGTTCACGACAGCTGAAAAGTACCGTTCGTAGTTCATATTACTGTAAATAAGTAAAAATAATTGCTTAGTGTTATCTGTCATAAAATAAAAGCACTGTGATTTCGGCCTCTAGCTGAAGCGATTCGTTGGAAGTGTTCTGTGTGCAGGCATTATGTCGCTGTTGATGTCAAAGGTCGACCGTCATGGTGACATGGACATTTTGTTACGACGAGCTGTGCAAAAAAGGATTCCCGTAGTCAAATATGAAAATGTATACACAAATAAAACTGAAAATAAAAATGGCTTTATTTGGCTACATAATTTTTTGCGCTTTTTTGCGTTTGGCTACACTTGGGCTACAATTTCTGAAGCTTTTGGCTACGCCGCCTCGTACAACCTGGCAACACTGACCAGAAGCTTACCACTGTCGTTGAAAAAAAAATGTCGCAGTTACGCCCGAAAGGGGAAGCATCAATTGCGATAGCAAATTAGTAGAGAGCTATTCAGAGTAGGGATAGCAGTTTTATCGGCTGCAGAAACTTGGACACATTCGTTTACTAACTGAATTAACAAGCGTGGTGTCAGCCCGCACAAGGAAACATGAATAGATCACACTCGGTGACCGCAGACAACTACTGTCACAAAGCTGGCAGCAAGCACAGCCGCCGCAGCGAGCGAAGGTTCGTGCGGTTTATCGCTTCAGCGGAAACTGAGCGACGAATGCACAGCGCATACAAAGGTCAGAGCCGTGTGGA
Source organism: Dermacentor silvarum (assembly GCF_013339745.2). Lineage (NCBI taxonomy): Eukaryota > Metazoa > Arthropoda > Arachnida > Ixodida > Ixodidae > Dermacentor > Dermacentor silvarum. Next base: position 426,321,545 of record NC_051154.1, read on the forward strand.
GATCGCTTGCAAGATGCGGTGCGCGCGACAACACCGACAGCCCGTACCAGTTCAAAGTACAAGCGCAGTTGTTGGCAGAGTAGAAGCTGCCCCCCCCCTCCCTCCCTCGCTGCCTTCCCGCATTCCTCCTTTCGCGTGGGAGATTGAGTGGCCAGTTGCCCTTGCGCCCGGTTGCAAGATACGCATTTGGTGCCGCAGTAAAGCGTCGCCCCCCCCTCCCTCCCTCCCTCCTATACCCCCACGGCCTTTCGCGCGACGGAAGTCGCGTTTGCTCTCCGCCGTGCGTTCGCTCTCCCTGATAGCACGCGTCCCCCGCGCGCTTTCATTCACACATACGGCGCGGGGCGACTATTTTATCGCCCTTGGACTTTTTACGGGACCTCACGGCGGCGGCAACGCCGAGCAGAATTCCGCTTGAAGTGTCCATATAATTTCTATCGCAATAAAGTGTACAATCATTGCATTCTATCGGTGCTAACATATGGGGCAGAAACTTGGAGGTTAACAAAGAAGGCAGGCAGGCAGGCAAAGGACTTTATTATTAGCCGGAGGCGGCACTCGACGCCCGTTGGGGGGTGACACCGGTGGGCCACTCCCACCACGGGACGGGGAGGTTAAACTCCACGGCAATGTGGCGGGCCCTCTGGTTGGCCTTAAACTGGTCTCTTTTGTCTTGACTAGTGAGAAGATAGTTCCAGTCCGCCTGCGTAGAGGGAGACTCGCTGCTCTCGCGCAACGTAGGGCATTGCCACAGCATGTGTTGTCAGGTACATTTGGGGTGGCCACAGCGCGGGCACCCCGGCTCTATGCCATCCATGTATTTAGAACATTTTAGAGGCGATGCATACGCCTCCGTCTGTAACAGACGTAGAGTGATAGATTGAGCTCTGTTTAAGTGTAGGTGCGGGAGTGGGTACTTCCGCCGCTCCAACTGGTAATGTTTGCAGATTTCATTAAAGGTTAACAACGGATCTCTGAAGTACCTAGTAACGTCCTCAGCCTCCGAGTGGTTCTCCCCGGCGTGGAATGTGAGACCTCGCGCCCGGGAATGAGCCAACTCGTTGGCATTAAGGATGGTTCCGTGTACGTGTCGGCCAACGTGTGCCGGGAACCAGATGATGTGCCAATTGGCAGCACAGAGACCAATTGGCAGCACAGAGAACGCGCGCGGCTTCCCGACAAACCGAGCCCGTCATGAAGGCCCGTGCGGTTGCCCGCGAATCTGTGTAAATGGCGGTGCGGTCGGTGGCAGCGAGAGCTAGTGCCACAGCGACCTGCTCAGCACGATCAGCGTTGGAATTTAATAAAGTCATAGACGACAAGTGTTCGCCTTTGATTGTTGTTACTACCGAGACAAAGTGGTCCGTACATCCGTACTGCGCTGCGTCTACGAAGGCCACGTTATCCTCCATGGCGGCTGCGGTACTGAGTAGGGCTTGCGCCCGTGCCTGACGTCTCCACGGGTTATGTGTGGGATGCATGTTACGTGGTATCGGGAATACTGTAAATTTTGCGCGCAGCTGTTTGGGGAGCTGTCGCGGGCTTTCTTGGGTTACGGGAGATTGGAGCCCGAGGTGTGCTAGTAATCGTCGCCCAGCTTCAGTGGAAGACAGCCTTACAACTTGAGAGACTTTTTGAGCTTCTACGATTTCGTTGAACGTATTATGAATGGCTAGCTCGTTGAGCTTGGTCGTGCGGGTGCTGCCCGGCAACCCGAGCACCTGTTTAACGCACCGGCGGATGATCACGTCGAGACGGCGTACATCTCCTTTTTGCCACAGGTGGGCGGGAGCCACATAGTTGATGTGGCTCATGAGGAACGCGTGGAACAGTCTGCGGAGATTCTCCTCAGACAGTCCCCCGCACTTGTTAGCTACTCTGTTAAATAATTTAGCCATTGCTTCGGCCTTCTTGGAAATGTGAGTGCACTGGCGTCGTTATGGCCGTTGGCTTGAATGACCATGCCTACAATGCAAACTTGGTCCACCGTGGGGATCGGTGTACCGTCCGCCGTCAGGACGTTGATTTCCGCGTATGCGTCTCTGCGCACCTTGTGTTGCGGGCGGTAGAGTAGTAATTCTAATTTCTCTGCCGATAGCGAGAGACCGGCCTGCCGTAAGAACGTTTGTACCGTGTTGACCGCTTCTTGCAGTCGCTCCTCGATATGGCCGTCACTGCCGCTCGTACTCCAGACGGTGATATCGTCTGTTTAGAAGGCGGGACTGATGCCTTCGATCTGTGAGAGTTGTCGCGACAGAGCGCGCATGGAGTGGTTGAACAGGAACGGAGAGATCACGGCCCCTTAGGGTGTGCCCCTCGGTCCCAGGCTGAACTGCTTCGAGCCCATCGAGCCGAGTTGTATTGTAGCTGTCCTGTCGCGTAGGAACGAACTAACGCAATTGTAGAAACGCTTACCTAATCCTGCCTCTCGAATCAAGTCGAGGATGTGAGAGTGGTTTACGCGGTCGAACGCCTTCTCGAGGTCGAGCGCTAGGATGGCTCGAGTGTCTCTGGTGACATTATCCATGAGCCCGTATTTGAGCATGAGCATTACGTCTTGCGTGGACATGGACTGGCGAAAGCCGATTTGGTTGATCGGTAGAATTTGACGCTCCTCTACGAATTTCGTGACTCGCTTGAGGATTACGTGTTCGGCCACCTTACCGACGCAGGACGTGAGCGAGATGGGACGAAGTGAGCCTAGCGCTAAGGGTTCACCCTGCTTAGGGATAAGTATGACAGTTGCCTCGCGCCATGCCCCCAGGCGGGTCGTTACCTGTCTCCCAGATTTTGTTAATGTGCTCGGTGAGAAGTTCTATGTCCTCCTCGGCGAAATTTTTAAGAAGTTTATTCTGTATGCCATCGGGACGCGGGAACGAGCGGCAGTTGAGTTGAGCGGCAGTTGAGCGGAAGTGAAGGGGGATCCTAGTGGATCCTCCTCCGTAGAGTCCGGGGCAGGCGGGTAATCGGATGGGGAGCTAGGTTCGGTACATAGGTAACGCGCAGCTAGCTCGTCGGTGATTTGAGTGTCGGTCTTACCCGAGATTTTGAGGTTGTGGATTAGCCGGTCTATCGTGAGTTGTTGTGATGCTTTCGATGGTTTGCCACCTAGTAAATGTTTTAACAGGTTCCATTTGGCCCCGTTTCTCATTTGACCATCAACCGAGTTACACACTTCGTCCCAGTGTTTCAGTTTCACTTCGTCCCAGTGCTGACTATTCTTCAGCTATTCTTTGCAGCTATTCAGCTATTATTTTTCCGATATTCTTTTACGAAGGTTACGATTGAGCTTTTGCGTGCGCCATTTCGCTTGCAGTGATTTTTTAGCTTCGAGCAGGTGAGCTAGCCGGCTATCCATGCGCTCGACCTCCAGTTCGGTTTCAACATCCTGAGTCGAATTTGCAACGTCCTTTTTGAGTCGTGCGAGGAGTTCTGCTAGGGTATCGTAGTGAGTGTCGTCGCGTTTTCTGAGCTCTCGAAAACGACCCAGTCCGTAATGCGAAACTGTCCAATTTTGTTTGTAGAGACGTTTACGATCGTCTGTATGATGTAATGATCACTGCCCAGTTTCTCACCTAGGTTAGTCCACGTGGGTTGTCCCGCATGCCTAACCATCGTGAGGTCCGGGGCGCTATCGCGCGTAACCGAGCTACCTACCCGTGTGGCTGAAGTGGGATCTGTTGGGAGCGTGAGTCTATGTGTGTACATTTGAGATACCAGGGCCGTGCCCTTACGGGAAGAGCGGCGGTACCCAAAGTCTGGATACGTGGCATTAAAGTCTCCCGCGATTATGAGCATGTGGTCCCATGAAATTTTGCTCGCGCGCTGAAAGAGGACCTGAATTGTAGTTTCCGTGTTTTTGGCTGTACTATATACGTTGAGAATAAAGACTGACTGTTTAAACTTTGAGTTTGGGATTAACTCTATCATAATGTGTTCGTCTTTGAGATCGCGGTGGGCCTCGTGGCGAACATATGCGTACTTCTTGGAGATGAGCGTAGCTATCCCTCGCGTTCCCGCTCGGTGGTCCGCCTCGGTGCGATAGGCATGCAAAACGGGGTCGGCGGTTAGCGTTTCTTGTAAGACAATTACGGCAGGCCGATTGGCGCTAGATTGAATGAATTGTTGCAAAGCTGCCTTCCGCTTGGGAAAGCTGAAGCAATTCCATGCCAAATTGCAAGATTGTTTGTGTTAGCCATGATTACAACATAGGGATTGGCGAGCGAACCTCCGCGCGCTGTGCTTCTAATATTCGTAACCGAGCGTGGAGCTCGGTGAGCTGGAGGGTGTGTGGGGTCATATCGGCAGCTCGGTCTGCCGCAATGTCTGCGCGGAGGCGGGCAAGTGCCTCCATGAAGTTAGACATAGTAACGGGCTCGTCAGCCGGGTCCTCGGCCGTGCGACGCTTCTCGGCGCGATTGGCGTTCGACGAGGTAGTGGGGGCGGCTTCAACGGCCGGAGCGGCGGGCGGCGGTGCCTCGACAACGCATTCTTTCGGCTGCTGCAGGTTTCGAATAAGTGCTTTGAATTTTGCGTTTTCTTTGCGCAGAAGCGCTAGCTCGCGTTTGAGCTCTTGAATCTAATCTTTCTCATGCTGTGGCAAGTTACCCGACAGCGCGGAACCGCGAGTCCCACCTTTACCGGCGACTCGGTCGGCCTAGGTAGGTGTTGCAGTCGGACTCTTGGTGGTGGTAGGCAGGTGCTTCGTCGGTTGACTGGGGGCTGGTTGCTTGGGCGTCGGCTGTTGCTTGGCCGAGCCTCCTTGGGTCTGTTGGTTGTTGTTGCGCCGGCGTCTGTGGCGGCGTCGACGTCGAACGACGTAAGTAATTTGATAGCCATTTCGGCATGTGCAGTCCCCGTAATATGGGCCTGGCCGCACAACGCGCACTTGGGTGTCACGCACACATGGTCGGGTCCGGTGGGTTTGATACCGCAGTGTTCACAGACTTTCTCAGATGGGGTAGGGCAGACGCCTTGTCGATGCCCGACTCAGCCACAGTTGCGGCAGGTGTCGATCTGTCACTTGTAGAGCGTGCAACGCAACAGAAACATACCGCAGCGCACATAGTTGGGGACTTTAAGTCAGTCGAAGAGAAGGATGATGGTGGTTGTATCCTTGATTCGTCGTACCCCCATCAATGTGGGGTTGTGTGATGAGACGAACACGAACAGGTATTGTAGCTCCGAGTCCGGAAGGTAAGCGTCGACGCCTCGGACTACGCCTCGGCTGGTGGTGCCAGAGGCGACCACGTAAGCGGATACTGGATGTGCTCGCTCCATGAGAACAATTTCTCGTACTTTAGCGTACGCTTCGGCCGTTTGTAAGCTCGACGTGCTGATCACAAAGATATTCTGTGTGTCGTTAGTGCAAACGATATCTTCCTCTGCCGCCATTGACGGGAGTCGTGCAGCGAATAGTAGAGCTTGTAAGAACTTCAGCTTGTTGCACTTAAGCACATCCAGTCCACCTCCGGGGCGGACGATGACACGGTGATGATCCGTTGGCAGCGGGGGGAGCCGGCTGGCGGCTGCAACCCTCGTCGCAGCTCCGGTTCGCAGGACGCCAATGCGGGCGCCGGCTGGCTTGCCGGTGGTAGTAGTTGAAGATGTTGCTCGACGTCGAATTGCTTCGATCCAGCCAGGCGCGCTGGCTTCCTCTTGAGTGATTGGTTCTCCCTCCACCATGGCCTCAGGCATGATATCGGCGCCGTGGCGGAACGCGCCGGTGCAGGGGTACGTAGTCGTGTTCAGCCTACTCGAGGCCTAGAGAGTGAGGCGAAATGTTGGTCGAAAAAGGAAGAAAATTTGGGTGGCCCGGGCCAACACCGGTATCCGGGTGTTCCCCTAGACTCAGCGAAAACGTTGGTGATAAAATTAGGGAAGATTTCACACAGTAGACCGACAAAAAACATATCAGAAGGCGGAGCCGATGCGGAGACGTCCACTCGTCTCGACGCCCATGGCGCCTCTCTAACAAAGAAGCTCGAGAACAAGTTAAGGACCGCACAATGAGCGATTGATCGAAAAATGTTCGGCCTAATGTTAAGAGATAAGAAAAGAGGAGTGTGGATCAGAGAGCAAACGGGGATAGCTGATATTCTAGCTGACATTAGGAGAAATAAATGCAGCTGGGCAGAGCATGTAATGCGTAGGGTAGATAATCGGTGGACCATTAGAGTTACAGAATGGGTGCTAAGAGAAGGGAAACGCATTCGAAGACGGCAGAAAACTAGGTGGGGAGATGAAGTTAGGAAATTTGCAAGAGCAAGTTGCAATCAGCTAGCGCAAGACAACGATACTTGGAGATTGCAGGAAGAGACCTTGCCCTGCAGTGGATATAAATATAGGCTGATGATGATGACTCACGCTGAAAGCCCGATCGGCTCATATTAACAGTGCAAATACACGCGCACACCTAACCCAAAGCTATCTTAATGCACATAACTTCCATGTACCACACAGATACGTCCTGCAGATTTATCTTAATACTAACTATGGCGGAAATTTACAAAACGCCAGCAAATATACTTGCAAACAACGACGTAACCAATCATACCTTTGCCATTTGCAAAATGGCTAACAGGAGCTTTACAAATGCGAGCAGCTGCTGCCCCTGTACCCTCCATTCTTTCGCAATCCCCTGTTCTGATTGGCTCGCGACAAGCGACAATATTTTTCCTTGTTTTTTTTCTTTTCGGCTACGAAAGTCGGTCTCGGACCGATCGGCGCGCTGAGACCTTTTTCCCGTCACGGGACGCCGATTTTCCGGTCCCCGATGTTGTAGCCGACCGGAAATATTCCGATGTGAACGGGGTATAAGGCTACGTTCACACTCGGGAAGCGGCAAGCGGGCGGAAAGGCCAAAGCGGCCGGAAAAGCTTTTCCGCGCATGTCCAAATTTTTCACATTTGTTTTGCTATCGCCGCTACCACCGCTGCCGCTTTCGCCCACATCCATCTAGTCTGTTGTGAGCTTCAGCTCTAAACATAGCTTTATTCAGAGACGAGGTCAAGCAACCTTGAGAGTCGTGTGACGTTTTGCGAGAGAAGAGCGTAGAGCCGGAGTTTTTTCAGCCTCAAACAATGAACGCAGTTTGTAATTTTGCCAATTAAACGTTTTTCAACCTTTCTGCCCGCTTCCTCCGCTCACACATGGCGCAGTCGACATCCGCAACCTGCCACAGCCACTTCGCCCGCCAAGTAAGCCGCCGTGCCCTCGACTGAGCGCTGTTGAACGCCAAACGATTCCTAAGCCTACCCAGCCCGGCGTGTCAACAACGATGTCGTTCATCAACTGGCGTGTTGCCACCGCAGAAGACCTCGCCACGTTGAATGCACAATTGATTAAAACTGAGCTGCAACGCCGAAACCTCTCCACAACCGGCAACAAGGAGGAACTAATCGACCGACTTTTGGTTGATACCGCGAAAGACCCACCGCCAAACCACGAACCCGCGCCATGCGTGCCCGAAATTTCAACGTCGTTCCCGACCATGCCAGTGCCTACGACGTCATTCCCAGCCATGCCAGCCTTCACGTCAGACCCAGCAGAGAACATGCAGCGCATGGCAGCTTTTCTTCATCAGAACATGGCCATTATGATGACCACGATAGCAAGTCACGCGAACCCAGTGCACGTGACAACGCTACCAGACCTCTCAGCTTCGCTGCCTATATTCAACGGAAGTGGCACCCCTACTTTCAAGCACTGGATCGAAGAGCTCGAGCACATTCAACGACTTGCACGATGGGAAGACCCAACTCTCCTCGCCATTGCACAAGGAAAGCTACGTGGAGTCACAGCAGACTGGCATGCCTCAACAGGGCGACAGCTTACCACATGGACCATCTGGAAGTCCGGACTCCGAGAACAATTCGGCGAGCAACTTTCCATGATACAGTGGCAACAGAAGGTCACAGCCCTCACACAAAAAGCCGGAGAGAGCCTGCAGCAGTACACCTTTGCAAAGCTCAAGACCATGTCACGTTGCCCAGTTCCCATTACTGGCAAGGAACGCATCGAATACCTCGTTCAAGGCATTCGTGACGAACAGGTAGCCACATCCATCGCTGTTCAGCGACCCCGTACCGTGGACGACTTCCTCAGCATTGTATCAGAAGTGGATAGAGCAGTGGACCACGCCCGCCTGATCCGATCTCCACAGCCAGCAGAGCAATTCGCAAGACAGCCGGGACGCCCCCAGCTCCAGAGTGCTACTGCCAGAACTGACAGTACTGTGAACTCCTCACAGACTGCTCGACCATCTACGTTCCAGCACACCACACGCATGACACTGCCTCCTCGTATTAACAGCCTACCACCTGCAGACCAAGAGTCGAGGTACGAAGCCATTTCAGCCAAGTATGGTGCCCCAGCATGCAGAAAAGGACAAGACTTGAAAGATGCGGTGTGCTACAACTGTCAAGAGAAGGGTCACCTAGCAAATAAATGTACTACACCAAAGCAACCTTCGGGTGACAACAAGGCGACAGTCCCAAAAGCACCAACAGCCTGTGTTGGCCGTGTCGATGACACCTTGTATGGATCCAAGTTCAGATGTGCCGTCGCTACTGCTCACGTCAAAGGACTAGGAGAGATCAGTGCTTTCCCAGACAGCGGTTCAAACGTCACCATTCTTGCAGCAAGCTTAGCATCAAACCTCAACATCGAACCGTGGACCAAGCCACCTTTGCTTGTCGTCGGCGGAAGCTCCATCATGCCGGAAGGATCTGTCTTTTTGAGGATCACTATTGGGCCTCTATCCGCAGTTGTCGAAGCAGCCATCCTTGAACGGAATGCCCTTCCCCTCACTCTGGGAGACGATTGGTTTTATGCAGCTCAAGCTGAACTCCACTTCAAACCTCCGAAGCTGCCTGTGATCTGCCAGCCATCTACCAACGTTGTCGTGCAGTGCAAAGAGAAACTATTGCCAAGAATGTCAAATGCAGTAATTTTGACAACATCTGCATAGTCACGTTTTGATCCCTCGCAACCCACGGCAGAGCCACTTCAATTTGAGTACGAGCCAGACGAGAATGAACCCTTGTGGAGCCAGCTCAACAAGGCGGCCCTAGTTCAACTGGAAACAACATGCCCCACAAGCCCACTCCAGACAAGCTCTTCCAGCCCATTGCCTTCAGACCCACTTTCTAACGTCCCTGACGATCCCCTGAATGACATCTGCCTTGGAGCTCAGCTCAATCACGAAGAACAAGCAGCCGTAAAGCGCATTGTACAACGTCATGCTGGTCTTTTCAGCACAAGCCCTGAAGACATCGGTCTCTATGAAGGCATCGAACACGAGATCAAGCTGGTGCCTGACGCCAAGCCCTACGGTCGACAGCCGTACCGTTACACAGCCAGTGATAGACAATTTCTCGAGTGTCAGACAGCGACTCTGCTTGAGAGTGACATCATCCGACCTTCCTATGGCCCATGGGGCTTTCCAGCAGTGGTAGTGACGCAAAACAACAAAAAGGGGTTGTGTGTGAATTACATACCTCTGAACCATATCACAGTGAATGTCCTGCAGCCACTTCCCCGGGCTGACGACATTTTTGATGACCTTGCTGGCAGCTCCCTGTTCGCGGTCTTGGATTTGTGCTATGCATACTGGCAAATCAGAGTGAAAGAGGAAGACCAGGAGAAAACCACATTCATCACGCACCAGGGTACTTTCAAATGGACGCAAATGCCTTTTGGGTTGAAGAATGCACCATCCACCTTTGAAGACTTCTCGCCCGGTGTCACGTAGTGCAGAAACTGCATCTGCTTTGACGCTGAACGATCAGTGCCCAGTCAGACAGCCCAGACTGCCCGCCCACCCATCTACAAGACTCTGTGGCCTGTCAATGTAAAACTAGCTTTTATTTACCAAGTGGACTTGGACTTCTAAGTGGGGTGGGATGTGAGCTTCAGCTCTAAACATAGCTTTATTTAGAGACGATGTCAAGCAACCTTGAGAGTCGTGTGACGTTTTGCGAGAGAAGAGCGGAGAGCCGGAGTTTTTTCAGCCTCAAACAATAAACGCAGTTTGTAATTTTGCCAATTACACATTTTTCAACCTTTCTGCCCGCTTCCTCCGCTCACACTGTGTACGTTTGTCGGCGTGGTGGCGCTCATTATCGCACCATTTCGAGCGGTATGTTCATTCATTGTCCCACCCTTCATCACAACTGTTCATTTCGCGCAACTTTGCGTGTCATCTGCAACCTTCGGTAAATTCCTCGTAGCCGTTCCGTAATTCTCCTCATACGGGCACGGTAGCGCTGAGTCAAAGGTTGGTGCCTAGGCGTGATTATATTTCTTTTATAGCTTTTATTTACAGGTTGTAATAGCATTTCATCATTTAGTATTATTGGCGGCGCCTCCAGTACACCAAAGCTAAAACCCGGGCTGGCCCTTGTGTTGGGGCTCGCGGAAGCCTGCGCGTCCTACGTGAGACCTATGCTCCCAATCTATTTTCGCGACGAGCAAACCACCGCGCAACGAAAAAATTGCCCTGGGACTTTTGCAACATACCGCGCCCGTGCGAGGAGAATTACGGAGCGCCAACGAGGAATCTGCCCAACTTTTTTCTGCCACAGAAGTGGGCGAAGAAATTGTTTTTTATACTTCTACCTACTTGTTTCATAGAAATGGACAATGAATAAACGGAAGGAGCGGACACCTCCGAAGCGGCTGTGATGGGTTCGCCCTGCTTTGCAAAAGCGCGAGAAGTTCTGTCACCCCAAGGCTTCGTTGCTGCACCTCCGGTCGCGCGACGTTGAATACTATCGCGAGTATTGCTGACAGTACGTATTAGTACCACTCTTGTCGTAGAGAAAGTGGTGGATCTAGATCGCGTCGAGCACCATCGCAGCCTACACTTTTGGTGCCATGTACAATTTTACGACCGGATGTTTACATGCTAGTGGAGCTTCCGGTCGAGCGGAACGACTTTCCGCCGCGATTCCGCCTCGCCATGGCGAAAAAATGGGTCCGAGACCGATTTTGCTTTCCGCCTGGTTTTCCGCCCGCTTCGCCGCCTAGGCGGGCGGATTTTCAGAAGTTTTTACCGCTTCCGCCTGCTTCGAGACCAAGTGTGAACGTAGCCTAAATGTGGGCGATAACCTGTAGATTCCGGCTGATTTTCATGCCTGCATAATATAAGCTGTCAGCCAGCTCTTATTAGGCTATGAATAGAGTGCTACCTCCTACTTTCTAAGGTATGTGTGCTAATTTTGCAATCAACACCATGTGAAGCAGGGTGCCTGTCGAAATATTGTGCACACATTTAGTAGCCACCCCGTACAATGCAACAAGCACATGTGAACCCAAAGGCCCAAAGATTAGAATCCATGTGCTACCCATCATTGCCATGGTAGCTACCGTTTGTTCATATTATCACGATACGATCAGCCGCCGTGAGTAAACAGACCAGGTGCCTCTGGGCTCTCGGCGCGAGTGTGTTTTCACCTTGTTCCCTGGCTTGGCTGCTCGTGTAAATACAGTGTAAACAGTTTCTTTCTCTGCGTTTCTGCACACTTAACAATTTCATTGAGCGGACGTCACCACGAAACACGTAGGGGTGAACAAAAGCTCTTTCTTCTGCGAGCTGCAACAAAAAGCACGAAAAGCTAACTGTTGCGTCAAAGCACAATACAGTGATCTTACTCTCGACACCCACCTAGAAAGATTTGCCTGTTTGAATTATTGACGGCCCAATGACTACCAGTGGCCTTTGTGCTTGCCAATTACTACCGATGCGTGTCGTAAGTGACACGAAACGGGGCTATCTGCCACAATTTCTGTTCGCTTTCGTGACGCTCTCCTCACTTTCAGAGCTCGGCACATATTGCACTCGCCTTCCTATTTGCCGCGCTAAAGTTGAGAAAACAAGAACACGGAGAAAGACGAAATGAAATAGACGGGACGACCGCTGGAAATTCAGAGAGGAACTGGAGTTCCAGTTACTTTCGTGCTTTAATGCATAAAACGGCGTTTTGTAAAGAAAGTGAAACGACAGAGCATTTCTCCGAAAAGTTCAGGAATTAATATATCGAAACTGGTATCATCCTGAGAATTCGTTCCAAGTGGATCGGCCTTGCGAACTCCACGACCGGAATTTGCCAGTTTCAGTATGAGCCATAAGGTTTTTAGATAAAACCTAATTATTGATTTTTATATTAGTCAATTTTGCAGTTCAACTTTTTGGGCAAGTAATATGCGCTTCTTCGAGTAGACCAGCTCATGAACTAAATTGTGCTATCTGCCACAAGCACCATTGAAAATTTTTTTAAGTGTTCGATGGAACACCAGGTATTTGTTCCCTAGGTTTAATTATCTATCCGGTGTCATTGTATAAATAACACGTGCGATCAAATAAAACGTTTAGTTGAAAGTTGGCGCTTTGTAGGCTTTCTTCTTGTTCTTGATCCCTGTCGTGTTGCGCTGCTGCGTGTCTATTATGATTGCAAACCAACTAGCTCGGAAACCTGCCCTATTAGAATTGGTTGTAGGCGCAGGCTCTGCTTTCGCAACTGTTGTAAACTCAAAGTACTGTGTAGTGCATGAACGTGAGAGATGAACGGCATCCACGAAAAGGAAAAGAGGAGATTGCTCACCGCGGGCTCTGGCGGCTGCGTTCCGTGAGACGAAGACGAGCATAGCATCCAGAACGAGGCCGCGTCCATCGTAGGAGGCCACACCGCCAGTGCAAGAAGCAAAATAGCGGCAATTCAAGCAACACTCAGTACTATAGATCTACGTCAAACAGATGCGACACTCCTGCCTCAAGTTTAGCAGCCTCAGTCGGCGTTTTTTTGGAAGTTAAGGTCGCGCGGCCGAGGCCGACAAATATCGCGCGCGTTGTCGTCCGCATCGACGCTTGCGTAGAATGACAGCTTTGTCTCATGTTTACCTCGCCGCAACAAAGGCAGCGAAAATGCTGTGAAAACTAATGATCGCAACGTTATAATAAAGGTGCCGTCATGCAAGCAGAAAGAAAACAGCGCCAGATAAAGCAGTGGTACAACGCGGCTATGCTCAAGTTAGTGTATAACTTCGAACATACGCGACAATGAAATCAAGCTGTATCTCAAGGAAGCGGGTGTACCAATGTACTTGTAAACTGGTACCGAAGCTTCCATAAAAGCCCACATCTCCAGAAAATGTCAGCGTGATGCAACCGTCGCCACCTGTGTGTCTGGGGGACAACTTCTGTGAATAAAAACAAGAAAAAGCATTCACGTAGCACCACAAAGTGGAAGCGGCGTCGTCATTTACGCTCCTTGGCGCGAATGCTTAAATTTCGCAAAAGTCCGGCATGTTCACTACTACTCGAATATTTTAATGCGAAAGCATCAAATCGCCCATTGAGCGAAAAAGCCGGCGTCTGTCGTCTGAACAAGCGAAAAACGGCGCCTAAATTCCCATTGGCTGCGACGCCAAGTCACGAGCGCTCCTCGACGGAGCAGAGCGTGTGAAAGGGGCTGCAGCAGTAGCGCGCCAGGTGTTGCGTGAGGGGAGAATGTATTGCTGTGACGCCACGTCACCCTCGATCTGGAAAGCCCGTGTTATGCGCGCGTTCCTCATCCGCGCAAGCTCTCACCTGCGTTATAACAGCGCCTCAGTAATCGCTATTACGAAATTAATGTATAAAGAAAACAGAAATTCGAAAGGAAAAACTTTGGCCCTAGTGCGTTTTGAACCTAAAACCCCACGCTCAAACACCGAGTGTGACACCCATACAGAATAGAACGCACAAGACCAGAGAGCAGTGGGAGACCGCGCTGCTCAGCTCTGCACCGGAAGACCAACTTAAGGCAATCCAGCAGGCCGAAGATGCCGCCAGAGCCCAAGGGCTCGAGGCCGTCATCTAGGTAGAGACGCCTAGGTCTCACAAATCTGCTACACAAATAAAGTTTATTCCTCCTCCTCCTCCTCCTCACCCACTGGGCTAAACCAGTGCCTCCTAGATACCCGCCTGTGCTCTCTGCTATCTGACGTCATGCTACTTCGACCGAAATTTCCATTGCCAAGCCCGGCGTGACGAAAGCAGCGATGTCAAACTCCCCGCGGATTTCTCGGGAATATCCCCGTTAGATTCTACGCCAGTCGGGCAAGGTAGCATGGCGTCACCGATCGAAGTGCACCGGCCTTGTGCTGCCTACGGGCTGCCCTATTCGTCGTTTTGGCGGGATTCGGGCCCTTTTTTGTGTGCGCTCTGGGTGCGTGCGCGCCAGACGGGCCTCTGCAGACTACATGCAGGCGTCGCAAAGTGCGTAAGCTTTCCTTTCTTTAAACTTTGGGTAACAGCGCAAACAGACGACCACAAGAAGGGAGCCGGTCCCATGCTACCATGGGACCGGCTGCTGCTCGTGCTTTCTTGCTGAATAGCTTACACTCGGATAGATGGACGGACGGCGCGAGCGAGTGAGCGAGCGTCCGTACGTCCGTCCATCCATCCATCCATCCAGTGGATTATATGATGGAAGGATGGATGGATGGATATCATGCACGTCCACTCTGAAACGGGGCGAGGAGTTGCGCCACCAAGCTCTCGTTATTTTGCCCATGTCTTACGTATGTTTAAGAAAAACGCAAAGAATTTCCATCATCTAATTTTCTGAATCACTATTGGGAAGTTTGTTTTTGTACGCCTCCGCTCTGTCATCTCCCATACTTATCAACCACGAAACTTCCAATCGCCTCTTTATAATCTCTGTTGCGGACATGTTCACTTTCCACTTGGTATCGCTGAACCCAAGGGCTTCAAGGAGGCGAGAAGAACCTAAACCGAACGCTGGGCAGGTATCTTCACATTCTGATAAAACTTGCTCCATCGTTTCTCTAGCTTTACCGCAGCAAGCGCATGCTTGTTCTTCCTTGTTGTACCTCGTACTATAAGTGCGCGTTCTAAGGCATCCCGATTTCTCTTCAAAAAGTACAGAAATTCTCTTTGAATTATGATAAATTGCTTCTTTCCTGATTTCGTATATTTTCCTTTTATGTAGTTCCTCATAGAAGGCTTATTTTCTATTGCCGCCCCCCCCCCCCCCATGAGATTATCTTAGCCTATCTGGCTTTGTGTTTGACGTTTTTTGTTGCTTTGTTACTTATTATACTGGTCGCATACATGCTGGTAAGCTTCCTAGTTGTTTTCCTCCACTGTGAATCACTATTTTTTTTTTCTGTACAAATATCTGAACACTCTACCGGCCATTTACTTTCTTCCATATTCTTTGTTCATAATGAATTTTACTTTGAGCTTCCGTCACTTCTAAACTTGTCCTGCCCATATCACCCTGTACAGACAGCTTCATTTGTAGTCTTCTCGTGAGGGCCCAATGCGAGGGGTCCCATTAACCTTTGGTTGCCATCAAATACAGATTGTAACCCTGACTTCGAGAAAATAACCGCATTTCAAAATGTACGTCCTGGAACCATTACACCTTTCTGCATACCCCGGAGCACCTCGTACCTATTGTATCACCATAGCGCTCAGCGTTTCATTATGACCGCATTTCTCTTCCCCTTTACTGGTATTGGTTTTGTTATTCTTATCGTGTATCGTGTGACTTCGCTGTTTACAAAAAAAGGCCCTGGACGGCTTCGGGTTTCCCCGATCGGCATAGCCCGCAAAATTTAGCGCAGTGATGACAATGGCTATTACTAGTAGTGCGCAAAAAACAGAAGCACGCGGACCTTCAACACATGTTTCCTGCACATAATCTGAACTTTACAAAGCAATATTGCCGTAAAGCGTGAGAAAGCAATTGAAAAGCGCAAGAAAAGACTTTCAGTACAACTAACCAACTTGAAAACACGGTTTTGTCAGTTATAGTAAACTGACATAGTTGACACTGTAGAATACATTACCTACACTATTTATTTGTTTATTTATTTCAGTACCCTCAGGGCCCGAGGGCATTACAGAGTGGAGTGGGTTACATTCGAAGAAGTGGGAAACAAGAAACAGCAGTAAATTTATATAAAACTTAGCATAATTGAGTTTCACGGGGGGAAAAGGGAAAAAAATAAAGTTACATTAATACAATAAATGAGATTAACAATGAATAGCGCACAGCACAAGTAGAGAAAACCAGCTGAACAAAGCATGAATAATTATTTTGCAACAAAGAAAAAAAAACGAAATACATGACGCTCGAAGTAGTAATATGTGCCTACAAAACACAGAACACCCGTTTTAAAAAGATTGGTGTGGTAAAAAGGATTGCGAATAAAAAGTATAAAATCTGACAATGCTACAATTATGTTTATGATAACAGCAGGTTTGTTAAAACAGCTTTGAACTGCGTTATCAGATATTGCGACGACGGATCGGGGAAGGTGATTCTAACTTGCTGACGTACTGGGGATGAATGAATTGAAAAAAAATGGTTGGTGGGGCATGAAGGAATACCAACCTTATGACGATGGTCGATGCGGGCTGAAACGTAACACGGGGGGGGGGGGGGTTATCAATTTATTCTTAAAAATGGGGTTGTCATGATATAACTTATGGAATAGGCACAGATGGAATATTTTCCTACGTTGTGATAGCAAAGGTAACGGTAAGCTTGTTTTCATAGTAGTGACGCTGGAGTTACGATGATAATTGGAAAAAATAAAGCGAGCCGCCCGGTTCTGGACAGATTCAAGTTAATAGATGAGCGTCTGTTGACTGGGGTCCCAGACAGATGCAGCATATTCCAGTTTAGTACGAACTAACGCTTTGTAAAGAAGTAATTTTACAGAACTAGAAGAAAGATAAAAATTGCGGCGTATGTAGCCCAGCATGCGATTAGCGCTGTTGGTTATATGGTCAACATGCAACTGCCAAGAAAGATGAGAAGAAATAAATACGCCTAGATATTTGTAACAAGACACAGATTCAAGGTTACTGGTATTGAGAAGATATGAAGGCAGTGTGGTATTACGGCGAGAAACACGCATGTACTTGCATTTGTTAGCGTTTAGTTCCATGTTCCACATGTTATCCCAGTCGAGAGCGTGGTTTATATCGGACTGAAGAAGACCTACATCAGAGTCACTGTTAATTTCGCGGTAAATGACGCAGTCGTCTGCAAAAAGGTTAAATGATGAATGTAATCTATCAGGTAAGTCGTTGATAGAGATGAGAAAAAGCAATGGTCCCAGCACAGAGCCTTGTGGCACGTCCGATTCAACTGCAGAAGTGAAGGAGGAAGTGTTATTAGCTGTGACAAATTGTGAACGATCGGTGAGGAAAGAGCGCAGCGATTGAAGAACGTTACGATCAAGGTTAAGTTTACTTAGTTTCAAAAAGAGCAGTTGATGAGAAACCTTGTCAAACGCTTTTGAAAAATCTAGGAATATACAGTCAACAATGGAACCCCTGTCAAGGATAGAATTTAGGTAATCTGTAAACGATATAAGTTGAGTTTCACAGGAAAATGACTTGCGAAACCCATGCTGGTGATCTGTAAAAAAGGCGTTTGACTGTAGGAATGATGCAAGTTGAGAGAAAATGACATGTTCCATAATTTGACATGGAATGCACGTAAATGAAATGGGTCGATAATTAAGTGGCGAATGGCTATCACCAGATTTGTGAAAAGGAATCACCCTCGCGACCTTCCAGTCTTCCGGAATGCAGGCTGTCTCAAGAGCTTTGCTGGAATAGATTAGAAAGTATTATAGCACTGTATACTTTTGTCGTGATTAAAAACTTGGAATTTATATAATCAACGCCACATGCTGCATAAACTTTTAGTTATCTATTATTTTTTCTATACCAGCAATATCAAAGACAATAGGGTCCATTGGTAAAAAATCATTACAGGGATAGGTAGGGGTTACTGAACACACAGTTTTGGAAAAAGCAGAAACAAATACAGAGTTCAGAAAACTTGCCCACTGATCAAAGTGGATTAGTTGATCGCTTGAGTATTTAAGGGTGATAGCTGAATTATCTCGTTTGTTAACTACGCTCCAAAATTGCCTAAGGTTACTAATTAAAAGAGATGGTAATGTAGTGTTGAAAAAGGAATCCTTGGCGTGCTTAAGAGCTTTTTCGTATTCGGTAGCCACAGCCTCATAAGCTGTCCAACGTTCTTGAGTACCGGTTAGTTTTGCAGATCGAAAAATTCGTTTTTTCTTATTACACAGCCTCTTTAACGACTGACTGGACCATGGCGATTGCGAGTTTGTCGAGATGACTATACGTGGAACGTATTTCTCGATGAGCGATGCAACTTTTTCTTTGAATAAATTCCAGTTAGTATTCACGGAGCGATCATGAAAGTTGGGCAAGTAAACATCTAAAAATGCAGAAAGCTCATGGTTAATAGCATCATAATCAGCGTGTTTATAGCCACGGATATATTTTTTGTGCTTACTCTGGTGAGACAGGGTGCAGCTCAAAGAAAGACGAAGCAGTAAGTGATCGCTCAGCCCCGGTAGGTACGATATAGGATGGAAAAGATCAGGCGTAGTGGTGAGCACTAAATCCAGGATGTTAGAAGTAGTAGACGTAACTCGAGTGGCCTGCATTACAAGCTGCGACAAGTTGAAATCATTGCACAAATTCAGAAATCTGTCGCCTTCACTGGAAAAAGGATGACAATAAGAACGCACATTGGACCACAGTATATTAGGGAAATTAAAGTCACCTAGTAAAAGGAAAGGGCTATTGGGATAACGCAAAGTAATCATATGAATGACATCATGATGGTCGTCAGCAAAGGTGGGTGAGCAGGACGGCGGACGATAACAAACGCCCAATATCAATTTCTTAGAGCACGTTTTAATTTCAACCAAAACAAGTTCTAAAGCGTTAGTATTATGGATAGGAAAAGACAAAACAGTATCAGCGACTGCTATAAGCACGCCTCTGCCACACCGAGCACCCCTGTCACACCGATAAATGTTGAAGTGTTTTTTTTTTTTTACAATCGAACAATTCGCAGCTATCAATCTTCGCAGATAACCAGGTTTCAGTAAGACACATTATGTCGGCGTCAGAAGTATCGATAGCCGAGCAAAGATCGTCACGTTTTGGAAGAATGCTTCAGATATTTGTGAATAACAGCGAAGGTTCGTTAATGACTGGATACTTTGGTCCACTGCCCCTCGCGCAGTGCTATTCAGTGGCGGCTGGCGCGGAGGCATTGTGCACGGAATCAGAAGAATCATCCGATGGCACTAAGGTGCTAGAAATTTCACGTACGCAATCATCAGCGGGATTGTAGGTGTAGCACTTTTTATTATGTACAGCTTGTTGAAATGAAGCTTGAAGGTTAGGGGTCGGCTTTTGCCGAATTCGACCAATTTCTTCCTAGCCAGGCGAGTAGCGGGTGAATAGTCATCACTAACGGAAATATTTTCTTCGTTCAGCTTAGAGTTATTGAGGAGTATTTGCTGTTTTGGTTTTAAAGAAGAGAATTTGCCAATAATTGGCCCGCACTTGTTCGAACTATACCCGCCGAGCCTTTGTGCTCTCTCGATCAGTATTTCAGAGGGCGACATTTTCAAGCAGGATGAAAGCACATTGGTCAGCTTTTCCTTTGACTGAGCCCAGGACTCTGACTGGGTGTCGGATAGGCCGTAGAAAAGAAGGTTGTCTCGCCGTTGCATGTCTTCAAGCTCAGCTTGCTTAGAGCGCAGTTGAACGTTGTCACCATTAATGTGATTAATCGTCTAGCGAAGGCGCTGTGCCTGCTCCTCGAATTCCTGAAGAGCGACCGTTTTACATTCAACCTCCTTTAACCTTTGTCTATCTCTGTCAGATGTTTCTGAAAATGCGCCTGTGTTTTTTTAAGGTCATCAACAGACTTGAATAAATCCATCTGGTCCTTTTCCATTTTTTTGTTCACGTGTTTACAGTCTGTAACGTCGCGAACATATCATCAAATTGCTTGGACTGGGAATCAAGCAAAGAGCCTTGCACTTGGGTTTGGGTTCTCGTGCTAGGCCCAGGGTTGAGCTCAACATCCCTGGACAGCATAAGCAGTTGGATTGCAACGTCAAAGCACTCATGGAACACGCAAAACAAAACTCCCGGGCGTGGGAACAGCAATAGACAGACGTTATTCGATTTCTTAGCGTGCATAGACGTAACAGGACTAACCTGGACGAAGAAGCAAAGCGGATTAGTAAACCACATCGTAGTGCTGTTCACACGCTCACTCAAGTGTGTGACCAGTTGAAATTGTAAACATGTGCAATTACAAAACATTACGTTACAGTCAAGTTCGTACTTTGTTAGCAATGTAATATAATTGTTTCAGAATTATTCTTTTCCCGTTGTAATATTATTCCCTGTTAGAGTACCCTTTAACTATCTGGTTCACATTTCGTTGACTTTCTTTCGTTGTATAGTGAAATGATTTATCACATGTTCATGTATGATGTATTTATTTCATGTGTCATGAGAAGGTAGTGCTCGCTGTTCTTTGTTGCATATTGCTTTGTGTTCCAGGGTTCAGCACTGCTTACTCGTTCTATTTTTTCCACTAAACATTTCCCTTATTTATAATACAAAGACGTATTGTTCTGTTTCTGATACACTGCAGTCAATGTACGGAGTCATGTGGCTCTTTCAAGCTATCGTTTCTGATAACTTTTACTGCTTGTCTACTCAGTCATCTGCCCAGTATATGATGTAATAAACATTATCACTATAAGACACGTGACCGGAAGTTCCTTCAGTCCTCGGGAATTTCATGCGACGGGGTGCAAACATGCTGATCCGTAGACATCGATACTATAATGTCGCCATTCCTTTTTGCCATTTTAGCTTGTTTCATGATTCATTTATACCAAAGTCTAGCTCAGAATGAAACCACCTTCCCAGTGCCATCGCCAGCATTGAAGATGTAGTCATTCAAGGCCGCAGTTGTTGACCACTTCACAGAATAATGTGGGAAGCTATTTGTTAATTTAATAATTTTTGTATTTTACATATACAATAATGCTGCTTACGGTATTGTGAATCAAGGCTTGTGGTATTGTCCTGCTAGAATAACCTACTCTGTTAATTATTATTTTCTTCACATATAATAATGTTGTTTGCATTACTACGATTGTGTGAGCAGAATGTACCCAAGTCCTCTGTAATGCTTCTTGAGCCCTGAGGGTAATACAATAAATAAATACATAAACAAATAAATAAATACACATTTCTCTCTGCGTTAATTCGTGGCAAAAATATGCGACACAAAGGTAAACCGCACAAGGCGCGTGCGACTTTCTTCCATTAGCTCGAGCATGCGCAGTGCTTTGAGCCTCGTTTGCTCCTCCCATGGACAAAAATGTCTTTTGAACAGTCATTTTCACAAACGTTTCAGGCTCTCACGAAAAAAACAATTGGAAGTCACAACACCAGTTGAGCGCGACGTAATGTGGATCATTGTTGTTTGGTAGTAGACGCGTACCCATGAACTGTGGTAATTTTTTCGAGCAAAACGTACAATGCAGATTGTGAATATGAAATGTTTATATGACAGTGCATTGTTAGAGATGATTATCATGTACAATTTTACATTGTTACAGTACGTACAATTTTACACATGCACATCACTTTTCGTAATTACTCAATGCCCATCGGTTCACTGAGTGTGGGTTCGACCATGTCTTGACCGGTGACCTCTCTGGTGGTTTCACCAGTTCGGCCGGAAGAAGTCCAACGTGCCTCGTTGCTGACATCAATGTGCACTTGTGGAAGAACGTACGTACTCAATGCCTAGAATTTGAGAGCGCATGTGTCAAGCGGAAGGTGATCGCACATTGTTCCATCGGTGCTTTCCCTGGTGATATCCTGGTGAGCGCTTTCTGGGCCTATGAAAGCAGCTGTGGGCTCCAAATGCTGTCCTAGGTCCCTGCTTGAGACGTGCTACACTGCACTGCCTTCGTGATTGGCCCACGGAAACGTCAACCGGCAGGAAAAACATATATACATTCGACAAGAATGCTTTCCATTAATAGACTCAATGCGACTCTTTGTATTTAGGGCCAAAACGTAAGTTACAAGAATTCGCTCGGCACATATTTAGTGCCGTTCTACCTAAACTACACAACACACGCAATCCATTATTTTCTTGATGATTATTGTGGTTTATTGGCGCAAGGGCCAAATGTGGCCAGAGAGCGCCAAGACGATGGTAGTGGTTTGATAGTGGTACATGAATAGTGAACTATATGAACACTAGATGTGACATGGCTGTAAAGGGGCCTAAAAACAGTCGCTGTAAAGTGCGTAAAATATATACGTAATAAGATTATGGCAATGACTGATTATGAGTACTATGGACATGAACAATGCATTGCGAAGGAATGATACGACTTACAAAATAATAAAGATGCTAGAATTGGCCAGAAGCACAAGTGCCCAAACAGAGCCCTTGAAACACAAGGGCCTCGAGGCATGTGCTATAAAAAAACTATCACAGCAACATCCTCTGGAGAGAGGATGTGCTATGAACTTATTGGGCTAATAACATGTAGCACAACATCTTTCAAGAATGCGAGGACTGCATTGGTGCTAAAAAGCGATTCTTTACTGAGAAACAGCGGGATGGAGAGGGACACAATAGCGATATGCTAGCGGAAAATGTTTCTTTCTCTTTCGGCTTCCCGACACTCCAAGAGGACGTGGAGGACGGTGAGCCTCTCGCCACATCTACAACAGGTAGGAGGACCATTACCATTCAATATAAAATTGTGAGTACCATATGTGTGTCCTATTCTGAGACGACAAAATAGGACATCAGTTCGTCGTGTTTTAGTTGTACAGGGCCAGAACCCTAACTGTGGCTTAATCAAGTGGAGCTTATTATTTGCTTCGGCGTCCCACAAGCGTTGCCAGTGGCTTCGCAGTTTGTTTCGTAGGAAAGGCTTCATGTCTGAGGAGGGAATAGCAGCGGCAGGATTAATAGCTTGCGATGTAGTTGATGTGTCCAACTGGTCTGCTAGCACATTGCCCTCGATGCCTCTATGAC
The DNA here is from genome assembly GCF_013339745.2 of Dermacentor silvarum. Taxonomy (NCBI): domain Eukaryota; kingdom Metazoa; phylum Arthropoda; class Arachnida; order Ixodida; family Ixodidae; genus Dermacentor; species Dermacentor silvarum. The sequence goes on from NC_051154.1 coordinate 426,344,506, forward strand.
CAGGCACCCAGCATATTATTTCATGTCTATGAGATTGGTAAATGTTACACAAGAGTGAGTAAAGCTCAAGAAAAACAGGATTCTTATGCTGTTTTGTAAAGATGTTAGAGCTTTTACAAGACTCAACGAGTCTGTGAATATTATTGCCTTTTGTAGTTTCAATTTGTCTATATGTTTCACTGCAGAAAGTGCTGCGTAGGCTTCTGCTGTGAAGATACTTGTTAGGTTGTTCAATACGTCAGATTTAGAAAAAGAAGGGCCAAGAGCCGCATAAGATACGCCAGCATGGGACTTGGATGTGTCGGTGTAGAATTCCGAGCACGAGTACTTCGATTGAAGTTCGCGGAAATGCATTGCAATTTCGAGCTCGGGAGCGTGCTTTGTGACCTCTACAAAGGATAGATCACACTCTATCACCTGCCACTCCCAGGGCGGTGACATCTTAGCTGGAGGCATTAGGCTACGTTCTAGAAGTGGGACATCCATCACTTCGCTGAGTTCTCTTACACGCAGTGAGAAAGGCCGCCTCACAGAGGGTCGATTATAGAAAAGCGTTGCACACTTCAAATCATTAATGGTTACAGAACAAGGATGTTCCCGATCGGAGTGCACTTTGAGAAAATAGGTGAAGCTGATGTATGTTCTCTGGGGATGGAGTGCCCACTCATTAGATTCTACGTATAAGCTTTCGACGGGGCTTGTTCTGAATGCGCCAGTGGCCAGGCTGATGCCTAGATGGTGGACAGGATCTAGCATTTCTAGCGCGCTCGGGGCGGCAGAGTGATATACTACGGCACCATAGTCCAATCGTGACCGAATGAGGCTCTTGGAAAGATTCATTAAACACTTCCTGTCGCTGCCCCAGGATGTGCGAGATAAAATTTTCACTAAGTTCATTGTTTTCAGGCATTTCGCCTTGAGATGTTTTATGTGGTGGGTGAAAGTATGCTTAGAGCCAAGTATGATGCCTAAAAACTTGTGTTCTTTGTTCATAGGTATTTGTTGTCCATACATTTCGATAGTAGGATCTGCAACGAGACCTCTCTTCCTGGTGAAAAGAACACAAGAACTTTTGTGGGGGTTTACTTTGAACCCGTTTTCGTCTGCCCACTTAGACACTTTGTTCAACCCCTGCTGTACTTGTCTCTCGCAGACTGCGAGGTTACTGCACTTGAAGCCTATTTGTATATCGTCCACATAGATGGAATAAAAAATAGCGGGTGGTAACGAAGCACGGATCGTGTTCATTTTAACGATAAAGAGTGTGCAGCTGAGCACACCTCCCTGGGGTACACCAGTTTCCTGCACAAAAGGTCGTGATAAACATTGCCAACTCGCACACGGAATGTTCGATTCAGCAGATAACTTTCAATCACATTTAACATACTACCACGTATACCAAAGTGCGAGAGGTCTCTCAGTATTCCAAACCGCCATGTGGTGCAGTAGGCCTTTTCCATGTCTAGAAATACAGACAGAAAGAGCTGTTTGTGAATAAAAGCTTCGCGTATCTGCGCCTCAATACATATCAAATGGTCAGTGGTGGATCGACCCTCGCGAAAACCGCACTGGTATGGGTCAAGCAGTTTGTTTGATTCCAGGAAATGTAGTAGGCGGCGGTTTATCATTTTTTCGAAAAGTTTGCAGAGACAGCTAGTTAGTGCTATAGGCCGGTAACTCGAAACAGACGATGGATCCTTGCCCTTTTTCAGGATAGGAATTATAATGACCTCTTTCCAGGCAGACGGTATCTCGCCGGAAGACCATACAGCGTTGTAGAGGGAAAGGAGGGTTTTCTGCGTTTCATGGGGAAGGTGGTTCAGCATTTCATATATTAAACGGTCAGCACCTGGAGCAGAATTATTGCAGCAGTTTAGTGATGCCTGTAGCTCAGCTAATTTTAATGGATCGTTATATGCCTCGTGTTTTTTTGCATTTTCGTTCCAGCTTCTGTCCTTCTATTCTGGCTCTGTATCCTTTAAATGTTTCGGAGTAGTGCGATGAGCTGGACACATGTTCAAAATGTGCGCCCAGGAAGTTCGCTTGGTCTTCCAAGCTGTCGCCCTTTGTGCTTACCAAAGGGAGTGAATATGTTTGTCGTCCTCTTACCTTATTTACCCTCTTCCAGACTTTGGATTCATCTGTATAGGAGTTTATACCTGATAAAAACTTCTGCCAGCTGTCTCTTCTGGCCTGTCGGCGCGTTCTCCTGCCTTGGGACTTTACCTTCTTAAAATTGACAAGATTCTCCGCAGTAGGAGAATCACGTAACAACCCCCACGCTTTGTTCTGTGTCCTACGAACGTTCCTACATTCGTCGTTCCACCATGGGACACGGCGTTTGCATGCCACACCACTCATTTCGGATATGCATTTAGAAGCGGTAAGAATTATGAAGGTAGTGAAATACTCCACAGCAGCATCAATTCCTAACGAAGACATGTTAGCCCAGGAGATACTACTAGTAAGAGTTCGAAATTTCTCCCAATCGGCTGTATCAACCTTCCAACGAGGGGCTTGTGGTGAGGACTCATTTTCCTTGGTTGTTCTCAGTAGTATTGGGAAGTGATCGCTCCCGTAAGGATTTTTGGTAACTTCCCATTTAAGTTCAGAAAATAGAGACGGGGAAGCTATGCTAAGATCAATAGAAGAAAATGTTCTGTTTGCGATACAGTAAAATGTAGGTTCCTTTTTATTCAGGAGACACGCACCAGACGAGAAAAGAAATTGTTCAACAAGACGACCTCGCGCATCGATACGAGAGTCACCCCCACAGACTGCTGTGCGCATTGGAATCGCCAAGAACAAGATAAGGTTCTGGCAATTCGTCTATAAAGGACTGAAATTCATGTTTGTGTAAGTGGTAATGTGGCGGTATGTAAAGCGAGCAAATGGTGATGAGTTTGCTTAGAGGAACAAGTCAAACTGCCACTGCTTCAAGGGGCGTTTGTAGCTGCAAACGTTGGCATGCTATGCTTTTGTGTATTACAATGGCAACACCGCCTGATGAGGCGAGAGCATCATCGCGATCTTTACGAAACGTAACATACTGTCAGGGAAAGTTTGTATGTTTTGATTTTAAGTGTATTTCCGGTACACACAGCACTTTTGGATTGTGTTGGTAAAGGAGTTCTTGGATATCGTCGAGGTTCCTAAGAAGGCCTCTGACGCTCCACTGCATAATTTGCGTGCTCATAGTGGAGCTAAATTGGTGCTGTGTGTACGAAGAAGAACGTTTTTTAGCCTACAGAGCCGTTTGCGGCCCTGAAATTTTGGTTCTGTCTTTTCTAGAGCGGTCCAAAGAATTTGGCCGCTCTTTAGGTGCTGACTGCACCACCTTGCTTGGAGTAGTGTCCATAGCCTGTTGCAAAGCGCTGGACACTCGCTCTAACGAGCGATGTGTACGTCGTGTAGCCTTCGCCTCGAGGGACGAAGGCTGTGGCCTCACCAGCCCGGAGGCCGATGGGTCCTCCTTAGCCTCTGAGCTGCGATGGCTGCTGCCAGCGCTAGTGGAGGCCTCTGATGTGGCCGATTTCGAGAAGGGCAGGGCAGCCTTAGCTGCTCCCACCATGGGGGCGGGTGGCAGTCGCCTCAGTACGCTGCGCATACGTTGGGCGACCACCGGGGTCTGTCGTGATGCTGCCCCCTGTTGCACCACTTGGGCAAAAGAAGTTTTCATTGAAAATGAAGGCGAAAGACGCTGTCGTGCTTCCCGGAAAGTGATATTCTTTTTGACTTTGATCGTAATTATCTCTTTCTTTCTTCCAGGCTACGCAAGATCTGGAATATGCAGGGTGGCTGCCATCGCAGTTTGCGCAATGGGCCTCAGCAGTACATTCATCAGCAGAGTGATCTTTTCCAGCACTTTACCTGTTTCAGATGCTGGTACTGGTTGCAGTCGACATGCCTCAGGAACCCGTGATGCGTGTTGAGCCCGGGCGAAGGCATGTGTTTATCGAATTCCCTCCTGACACCAGACATGGTTGTCGCTGTCGCCAGGTTCCTCTCCCTCTCTGAAGAGTCTACAGTACCGCCTCTGTGACAGCAATAGCGCACCAACTTGAAACAACCGCTGAGGAAATTATTATTTTATTTATTTATTTACTTATTTATTTATTCAGTTTCCCTAAAGGCCCGGTTACGAGTCAATAGGTAACCCATCTATAGCTACTGATATGCCCTGAGGGGTGATGGTTACGTCATCCATGTTAGCACGTAAAGATGTAAGATAAGAAATATGTGACAGGTGCGCATCGCCCCTCAAACATGCGAGTCTCACCTGGTTCACGTTGCAGCAGGATCTCGGGTGTTTCGACTAACAGAACCAAGGTTTTCGGTGCCACACACCATGCAATACTCGTGAATTCTACGGGCGGCAAGCCGAAGGGCGCGCACTGTGACTTCTTCTTTCGCGCACGGTGGCCTGCACGCGCTCTCTTCATGCACATTACACTGGCGCTGCGCCTTTGTGCCACTTCTGACAGTTCAACTGTAATTCCGACACTGGCGCTGCACGTTTATAATGGCGAAAGCCATAATCTCATGGTGAGGCCTCCGTTTCAAGGCCATTTCAAAACCGCGTCATTGACCCGCAATGGTCCTCTTAGGGTAAGAGGCGATAATGCGCATAAAGCCGCGATTAAGGGTGGAAGAATAATTAAGCAAGTGAACTGAAGTGATAATGTGTATACATAGAGGTGAATGAGGTGAATTAAGAGTGTATTTATGGTGAAATAAAGGGATTTAGTTGGGAAATAAGACTCAAACGAAATGTATTGATGATATAGAGTGAGCTAAGATAACAAAGAGTAAATTAGAGTGAATTAAGAGTGAATGAAGGTGAATCAAGTATTGATAGGGTGAATCAAGATTGATGAAATTTGGAAATTAGGATTAATAGAGCAAACCAAGTGTGATGGAAGTAAAACCGAGGTGGACAGATTGAATGAAGGTGAACCAAGCAGTGACAGGGTGAATGAAGAGTGAATTAAGTGTGAATTATGAGTGAATTATGAGTGAATCAAGGGGATTGGAGTGGTGGAGTGACATGCAAAAAATATCAGAGATTTGAGGCTCCAAGGAAGAGTGACTCAGCAAGAAAAGTGCTGAGTAACGGTTCAAGTTTGGTAAGATATACCTAGGGTGACTTGTAAAAAACATGATGACTCGCAAAAATGACTGTAAATTGTGGTTTTAGAGCGACGATGACTGAGCAAAAAAAGTGCTGAGTCAAGGTCTCGGCTTGGTGAATAAAGGATGACTTGCAAAATGTGTAAATAAAGAAAATAAAGGAAATGTCAAAAAGAATTTCGCAAAGCGTAAAAAGTGGTCGCCGTGTCATTGAGTTAGCGTCGTTCCGGCTTTCACCTTCAAGTCGTCTTAATTGTAGCATAAAGGACCCCTAGTAATGTATTTCCAAAACGAAGAGAAAAGTTCAAGCATTCATTTTATCTTGGCTGATTTCGCTCTTATATCGCGTAGATGACATCAATTTGGTCGCAGCGTCTTGTGGCGGAAGGCATCTCAGGATGAATGTCGACGTTAATGCGCTCAACCTTCAAGCAGGGTAGGGACACATCCTACTGCCACCGCTGAAACGCGTCATGTTCCGGCGTGTATGTGCAATCGGGCTCCTGCCTCCAACTTCCCTCTGGACACGCCGCGCCATCTGTATTCAGACAAGAATGTGTATTCAGAGAAAAAAAGCAAATATGTATTCCGACAAGAATGCCTGAATATATATGACTCTGGTTCGATTCCACCCAGCACCGGATAAATAAAAAGGATTTTTTTTAGAACAGAGCGGCACATGACATACCTAGTGACTAAAATTAGCGTGAAAGAGGTTCTTTGAAGAGTGGCACCTTCCCAGTGGCCCACGTTTGTACGACAATTAGTTTAGAACCCTGTCCTCTCAGCACAGCTTTCTAATTTTCTACTGTTCCATGCGAACTCCTTGCTAGTCGAGTAATCCTTGCATCGTTCAAAGCAGAGGTGTTCATAACTATACTAGACCACGTTGGTTTGCCACAATCTGCATTTTATGTTTTTTTAAACAGAAGCGCACGTACTCATCGAGGAAAATTTAGTTTATTTAGAACGACGATGTACGCACGAGAAAGAACGCTGGAAATGGACGCAGCCTCACCACTGCAGCTTCTGAGGTATATCTATATAGCATGCTGAGATCTCTTCAAGTCACACGCATGTGACAAGCATCCTAGGCACCAGTCGCCCATCTGACAAAACAGATCGCAAAAGCGCAAAATAAACGTCATCATAAACTACACATGCAACGCGCTCATCGAAAAGGGCTTAGCCTCATCTCATCATCATCATCACCAGCATATCTCGATAATTCAAGCTATGTCACCGCGATCAAAGGTTCTGTGATTATAAGAATGTCCCGAATTTATTGCTTACATAATATTGTCACGAGAGGAAAAGGCAGGCAGTCAGTTCCGAGCGAACGGCGGTTTACTGTTTTGGCCGCAGCAGCCAACAACACTTCTTCGTCCTCGTTCTCTAGCGTTACTAACGCGTGGCATTACCCCTCCCTCCAAAAAAAAAGAGGCATCGTCTCGATGCCGCTGCACGAAAGAACAGTGAAAGTTAAGCCACGAAAGTGGGTGACGGGTTAAATACCACAGGGAGAAAATAAAAGAAATGAAAAAGATAACGGACGTGAGCACAGGCACCGCACCACAAAGTTTGTGAACTGGCGTCAGCGCGAGTGGTAGGGCTTCATCCTGGAGACGTGAACAATGTCGGAGGAGCGTGGTCTACGCGATTGGTGCGATGATTCTGCTGGGACAACTTCGTAGTTGACTTGACTTATGCGATGAAGAACTATGTAGGGCCCAAAGTAACGGCGCAATAATTTTTCTGAGCGGCCTCGTAGACGTATAGTAATCCAAATCCACACGAGATCTCCTGGCTTGTATGTTACGACTCGGTGGCGTATGTTGTATCGACGAGCGTCTTGACTTTGCCGAGATAGAATTCGTTGCTGTGCAAGCTGCCGCGCTGCTTCACCACGCTGAACAAAATAGTCTGTATCTGGGGCGGTCGTATCAGACGAAGTTGGTAGAAGCAACACGTCGAGCATAGTGACGACGTCGCGTCCGTAGACCAGACGAAAAGGAGGAAACCCGGTGGTTTCTTGAAGCGCAGTGTTATACGCAAATGTCACATACGGGAGCAGTTCGTCCCAATTCTTGTTATCCGTGGCGACATACATGGAAAGCATATCTGCAATCGTTTTGTTGAGACGCTCAGTTAACCCATTGGTCTGTGGGTGATACGCAGTTGCCGTACGGTGCGTTGTACCACTCAGCTGCTGAATATATCTCTGACCAACTGCGCGGTGAAGGCCGTACCACGGTCTGTGATGACGATAGCTGGAGCACCATATCGCAGGACCATATTTTTGACGAAGAAGTTGGCCACATCCGAAGCAGTAGCTCGTTGAACGGCTTGGGTTTCGCAATATCTGGTCAAGTAATCGGTGGCAACAACAATCCAGCGGTTATCAGCTGAAGACTTGGGAAACGGGCCGAGTAAATCCATCCCGATCTGTTCAAAAGGTGAGCAAGGAGGTCGTACAGGCTGAAGCAGACCGGCTGGTTTCAGTGGTGGAACTTTGCGACGTTAGCAATCACGACAAGTTCGGGCGTACTGCTTCACGCTTTTTGTGAGTTTTCGCCAGTAGTACTTCTGTTTGATCCTTGCCAAAGTACGCGTGAAACCAAGATGCCCGGACGTGGGATGGTCGTGGCATGCACGTAAAATGTCGTCGCGGAGAGAAGCGGGAATAACGAGTAGAAAAACGGTTTCCGTGGGATGAAATTTCCGCTTGTAGAGGATGTCGCTGCGTAGGCAGAAAGAGGACACGTGACGCGCGAACTGCCGCGGGGGTTGTTGGCAGCGTCCTTCAAGGTATTCAATCAGGGGTTGCAGCTCTGAATCCTGGCGTTGCTGTTGAGCTAGGTTTGGAGATGGAAGACTACAAAGAAAACCGCAGTCCTCGTCAGTATCTGTTGGTGTGGGTTCGACGGGGGCGCGGGAGAGACAATCGGCGTCGGCGTGTTTCTGACCAGACTTATAGACAATTGTCATGTGAAATTCCTGTAGCCGAAGGCTCCATCTTGCGAGACGCCCCGAAGGATCCTTGAGATTCGCCAGCCAACAGAGAGAGTGGTGATCGCTGACGACTCGGAAGGCGCGTCCGTACAAGTATGGCCGGAACTTCTGGATAGCCCACACGACCGCCAGACATTCTTTTTCAGTTGCTGAGTAGTTTTTTTCCGCAGCAGACAAAGTGCGGCTGGCATAGGCAATAACGCGCTCAACACCAGCTTGAAATTGTACGAGTGTGGCTCCGAGACCAACGTTGCTAGCATCAATATATGCACTTCTGTGTCGGCCTCTGTGTCAAAATGACCAAGGATCGGTGGTGTCTGTAGACGTCGTTGAAGGTCGTGGAAAGCGTCGGATTAAGCCGGGCCCCAAATAAATGTCACGTCGTTCTTGATGAGTCGTTGCAAAGGTTCGGCAATCTCAGAAAAATTTGGCACAAAACGGTGGTAATAAGCTCAAAGCCATAGAAATCGGCGTACATCGTGCTTTGTCTTCGGTATCGGGAACAAACGAACTGCCGTGGCTTTGTCAGGGTCAGGGCCAATACCGGTGTTGCTGACAATATGACCCAGAAATTTAAGCTCCTCATATGCGAAGTGACATTTTTCGGGCTTCAGAGACAGGCCGGCGGTGCGGATGGCCTGAAGAACAGCCTCAAGCCTCTGGATGTGCTGCTCAAACGTGGTTGAAAAAACAACTACATCGTCTAAGTAGACTAAACACGAGTGCCACTTGAGGTCAGATAAAACTGTGTCCATCATGCGTTGAAATGTGGCCGGAGCGAAGCACAGTCCAAAAGGGAGGACCTTAAATTCATAGAGGCCGTCCGGTGTTATAAACGCCGTTTTTTCCTGGTCCCGTTCGTCAACTTCAATCTGCCAGCACCCGCTACGTAGATCCATTGAAGAAAAGTAACGGGCATGCTGCAGACGATCCAAGGAGTCGTCAATCCGAGGAAGTGGATAAACGTCCTTTTTCGTGATCTTGTTCAGTTTGCGATAATCTGCACAGAGTCGTAGGGAACCGTCTTTCTTCTTAACTAGTACAACAGGTGATGCCCAAGGACTTGTCGATGGTTGAAGGACATCATCCAGCATTTGCTTAACTTCATGAAGAATGGCATCCTGTTCTCTCTGTGACACGCGGTAAGCGTGTTGGCGAACAGGATGGACGGTCGGTTCAGTGATGATTCTGTGCTTGGTTAGAGGAGTCTGCTTGACCTTCGAGGTGGTGGCAAAACAGTCGTTAAATGATGATAGTAGGCTGAGGAGCCTCTCCTGTTGGGGTTGTTTCAGCTGTGGATTGACGTTGATGTGACTGGTCAAGTCCACATCGCTGTTTTCCTGCATCGAGATTGTCGTTGCCGAAGCACATGCGTTGGACTCGTCCAATGTTTCAAAGTAGGCAATGGTGGTATGCTTCGCAAAGTGCTTGTATTCGCCGCTGAAGTTAGTAACTAGGATCGTGGTTTGCCTATTTTAGAGCTCTACGAGACCTCGTGCGACGCCGACTTCTCGATCCAGCAAAATGGTGAGGTTACCTTCGGCGATGCCCATATCTAGGTGGTCTTGAGGGCACTCAACAAGGACGAAGATACTACTTCGAGGCGGTAACGTTACGCAGTCATCGACCACGCGTAAAGCCGCGCGATGATGTTCATCCTTAACATCAGAATCCGAAGAAACATTCTTCGAAAAAGTCACGAACAAGTCACGCAGAATAATGATCGCCCTATATTCCTGAAGAAAATACATGCCCGATATAACCAGTCGAGAACACTTGGGCAGAACAAGGAAAGACGCTACGAAGGTCGAAGTATAAATTGTAAGTCTGGCGGTGGATCGTCCAATGACACGAGGTGTCCTCGAGCCGTGACCAGATGTGGGCCGTCCCACGTTGTCAGCATTTTGCGTAACCGATTGGCCAGCGAGGCACACATAACCGAGTAATCAGCTCCCGTATCGACAAGTGCAGTCACCGGATAACATTCGACGGAAACAGTAATAACAGCAGAAGCTCTTTTGGTGGTTTCGAAGGAAGGCATCAGCGGTACGTCGCGAGGGGGTGGCGTCGGCGGAGGATATTTCACGGTTCGCATGACAGCGGCCTCACCCCCGGAGGTCGCCGTTTTCCGTTTGCCCGGGGCGGGCTTCCGCCTGTTACTCCAGTGGAATCAAAGGCGGGTCGAGCGCGGTTTGGTGATGTGTGACCGACGAGGTGACGGCGACGCTTCGCTGAGGGACAGGAGGAAGACGGTTGCTTTCCAAGTACTCCTCGATTTCCTGTGGGCGTTCGCCATAGCGCGGGCAACAGGCGTCCGGATGGTATCCCCGCAAACCAATCCGTCGGTAATGGCAGTCGCGATAGAAGTGTCCAGCCTCCCCACAGTGATAACACAACGGACTGTTGTCGGGAGCGCCATACCGTTGACTTCCGCGGACCAGGGCGAAAGTCTGATGATTGGAGAGTCGTGCGGTGGCTTGGGCTTGGGAAGCGTCGAGGAGGCCCTGTAGGTGGATTCAGTAAACGGGCCGTCGACGGCGTAGAAACCCGAAGAGCATCGGCGTACGAGAGCGTGGGAGGTTCGGTTCGCGTTGGTGGCGAGGGATGAACCACCTGCCTGATTTCCTCCCGAATGACGTCCGTAAGAGCCGCGGCACTCGGAGGTGCCGATCCATAATGCCTCTGGAGTTCTTCTCGCACAACCTGCCGTATTAGTTCGGTAAGGGACTCCCTGTCATCCCTTGCAGGTACAAGCGAGCATGCCGCAGTCATGGTGGTCTGGCGTTCATACTGCGATAGCCGCTGCCGAAGCATGCGCTCCATGACTGTTGCCTCACGGACGAACTGAGACACCGTTGTAGGAGGATTGCGCACGAGGCCCGCGAAAAGCTGTTCTTTTACGCCTCGCATTAACATGCGCACCTTCTTGTCTTCTGGCATTAGTGGGTCGGCCCGACGGAACAATCGTGCCATGTCTTCCACGAAGATGGCGACGGTTTCGTTCGGCATTTGGAACTTGGAAGATAGTGCGTGCGGGACACCCGAGTTCCGCAAAAACGAGCAATTTCTAATGCATAACACAAAAATTGATGGCACAAAAAGCGTAACAGCTGTCTTCGAATTTCTATCTGCCATTCCGAAGGAGCTCCCAATAACGTTTTTCCATTCCATTCCATTAATTCCTTGAATTGTCTTCATTTTTCTCCAGTATTATGACCATGCTTGGCCAAGTCGAACATGAACGTCACATGAACGTTCCCTATAGATAAAATCTTCGCCGCGCGCCGTATGCCCGAGCGGAAGCGTGCGGGGACGCGCGCTATCACGGAGAGCGAACGCACTCAATCACCCACGCGCAAGCAAGGAAGCGGGAAGCCAGCGCCAGAGGGAGCGCGGGGGGGGGGGGGACACTTCTACGCTGCCAACAACCGCGCTCGTCGCTCGTCCGCACCGTCTCTTATCTCCACACGGCTCTGACCTTTATGCGCCGTGCATTCGCCGCTCAGTTTTCGTTGAAGCGATAGACCGCACGTACCTTCGCCCGCTGCTGCGGCGTGTATATGCACTTGCTGCCAGTGTTTTGACAGTCGTTGTCTGCAGTCATTCAGTGTGATCTATTCATGTTTGTTTGTGCGCGCTCACATCACGCTTGTTCAATCAGTTAGTAATAGTCGGGCCACATTTTCCAACGCACGCTACACATGCAATGCCGCCCGGGTCGGCAGTGCAGCGCTACAGGTGTGTCCCTTCGCACGCGCTGCCCACGGGAAGCGCTTCTCATCAATACCACCGTTTCACACGCGCCTCCTCGTGGTCATCGAGTCTCTCTTCATGTCGGTCTACTTACGCCGCAGCACACCTGCTTACTTAATCAGCTCATGTTTACTACAATTCATATTGCTACCAAAGCCGCTCACCTTACTTCGTATGACATTGCTGTGTTGCTATCGCATTCATTGCTTCGCCCTTAGGGCGAAACTGTGACATTTTTTTTTTTCGAAGCTTTTGTCGCCCTGCTCCCTCATACGAGAGGGTTGCATTTACTGCGGCAAGTGCATCGGCCGCTGTGTCTTCCGCTGTGTGCGAGCGTGCAGCCGTCATTTGCCTTTACGTCAACAGAGTCAGAATTGTACAGAATATTTCACTGCACAGCATAGATATGGCATGTGTGTGTACGCATTTTAAGTAGTGCGTGCAACTCATTTCTGCTTCACTTACGCCGGTGCAAACAGGAAGCGGCCTTGTACCTCACAGAATCTCGACTGATTGGTGTACTAGTGATGCAGGAATGAACTCCCGTCTTGTTCAGTGCATAGTGCACATAATTAATTTCTCAGGACGCGTGAACTCCGACGAGAACTGTCAGCGCCTGCAACAAGAGTTTACTTACGCTGTACTGCGCACAGCAGTAATTCATGTCTGTCGGCTGTCTCTTTCGTGCCTTCTGTTGCGAGTCGGTGGAATTTCACTGCTGTCATCAACCCCTTCGTGTGTACATTGCTGGCTTGGGATTCCACAACAAAACAGCAACTACCAGCCTTCCGTAATTGCTGGTTTGGGATTCAACAACACAACAGTAATTACCAGCCTTCCGTAGGGGCGCAATCGCAAACAAGACACGTTTCTCGTGCCGACTAAGCCTACGTTCACACTTGGGAAGCGGCAAGCGGGCGGAAAGGCCAAAGCGGCCGGAAAATTTTTTCCGCGCCTGTCCAAGTTGTTCACATTTGTTTTGCTACCGCCGCGGCCACCGCTGCCGTTTTCGTCCAGATCCATCTCGTCTGCGCACGTTTGTCGGCGTGGTGGCGCTCATTATCGCATTATTTCGAGCGGTATGTTCATTCTTTGACCCACGTACCGTCATCAAAAGTGATCATTTTACGCAACTTCGAGTGTCATCTGCGACCTTCGGTAAATTCCTCGTTGGCGTTCCGTAATTCTCCTCACACGGGCGCGGTAGCGCTGAGTCACAGGTTGGTGCCTAGGCGTGATAATATTTCTTTAATAGCCTTTATTTACAAGTTGTAATAACATTTCATCATTTCGTATTGTCGGCGCCTCCAGGACACCAAAGGAGCAACGGGAACACCACAGCTAAAACCCGGGCTGGCCCTTGTGTTGGGGCTCGCCAAAGCCTGCGCGTCCTACGTGAGACCTACGCTCCCAATCTATCGTCGCGACGAGAAAAGTACCCTACGACTTCTGCAACATACCGTACACGTGCGAGGAGAATTGTGGAGCGCCAACGAGGAATCTGCCTAAATATTGTTTGCCGTGGAAGTGGAAGAAATGGCTTTTATACTTCTACCTACTTGTTTTCTTGAAATGGACAATGAATAAACGGAAGGCGCGGACACCTCGTAAACGGCGGTGGTGGGTCCGCCTGGCTTTGCAAAAGCGCGAGAAGTTGGGTTTACGCCAAGGCTTCGTTGCCGAACCTCCGGTCGCGCGACGTTGAATATTATCGCGAGTACTGCTGACAGTACGTTTTATAGCCACTCTTGTCGTACAGCAAGGGCTGGTTCTTGATCGTATCGATCAGCATTACAGCCTACACTTTTGGTGCCATGTTCAATTTTACGAGCGGCTGTTTACATGCTAGTGTAGCTTCCAGTGAAGCAGAACGACTTTCCGCCCCGTTTCCGCTTCGCCATGGCGAAAAAATCGGCCCGAGACCGATTTGGCTCGCAGCCTGTGTTGCTGCCTGTTTTGCCGCCTAGGCGGGCGGATTTCTGCAAGATTTTGCCGCTTCCGACAGCTTCGAGACCAAGCGTGAACGTGGCCTAAGATCCTGCGCGAGCGCGGCCTAACCGGCACCTGAAGGGAAGCGGCGGAAATGTATACCGGAGATTTCGACCACCTGGGGTCTTTAACGTGCACCTAAATCTAAGTAAACGGGCCTCGAGCGTTTTCGCCATCATCTAAAATGCGGCTGCCGCATTTGTTGCTTCAGAATGCGGCCGCCACATTCTCGCCCAAAACATCATAGAGTGTCAAAGCCTTGACAAACACCGTGACAGTTTTTTCCATATGCAAACATGATGCGCTGTACATTACCAACCCAAACCGAAGCGCCCAGGAATGAAATTGTGATAGTAGCACCAGTTTCATGAATTATGTCAGCGCGAAGCGACGAGAACAAAAGGGTGGGTAAGTGTGTCTGTGTGTGGGGGGGGGGGTTGCGGAAAAAGTTTCGGGGGGTTTGAACCCCCCCAACCCCCCCCCCCCTGGCTACGACCCTGATATGACGGTACATAGCAAGGAAAAAAAAGCGTAGTTTTATGACCCTTGTATGAGTGCTTACACGGTAAGCGCGTGGCAAATCACTTGTGCGCTAGCTGACGGTCACTTCGTCTCGCAGCTGGGGCAGCTGGGGTGCCTCGATGCGTGCGCCTACTCGCAGCCTTTCTTTAGCACGAGCCACGAGCGATCTGTTAAAAGCCCAGTGTGAAAACCAGGCGCACACCAATCCGTGCTCGGAAATGGGAGCGCAAGCACGTAGCGAGCCGCACCAATCCAATCCAGAAGAAAGAGGAGCAACGAGCGATCTTTTGAAAGCCCAGTGAGAAAACGAAGCGCACACAAATCGGGGCTCGGAAATGCTAGCGCAAACAAGTAGCGAGCCGCGCCAATCGAATCCAGAGTAAAAAAGAGGAGGGCGAGCGTCCCGTCGTGGTATAACGTGAAACGAATTAAAGTACAAATTAGTCTAATACACATTCAGTGTACATCTTGAAAATTTTTAAATGCTTACAACCCACGTTAATGTGATAAATATTATTGTATTAAATGCATTTATTTTATAGCTTGATTGTGCCTGTAGTGCACTCGGTGGAACGACAAACAAGTGAAAGAATTAAGGCACAAACATGCACCGACCGTATCATCAAGCGAGCCCCAGTTTGTCGACCGCCCATATGGCAACGCCCAAGGGATGATAGCCACCCAGAGTGAATCTAGATAAACCAATGAAACTGTAGGCGTGCCCACGGAGAAACTTTGTCTTGTTACCATTAGTGCTTTCATCTTGGGGCGTCGCCAGAGCTTACCGAATCTTCCATAGGGATGGAAGGACCGCCCGCATTTTCTAGCGTGTTTCTATTTGGTCGATATTGTTATATGTCATATTAATTGTATGCAATGCATAAGTCATGTTGCTTATTTGATGTCTAAATAAAACCCGTTTGTATGTCAGCTGCGTGTCATAATTATTCTGCGCGCCAGCACGGATATTTTTGAGAGCGTGCATGCGCTCTCGAATTTCGGAGGTGAATAATAATCCAATGACCGACCAGAAAATTTCAAAAACAGCTACGCAATAACCTGTAGGCAGCAAATGTCATGTGACTGCCGCGATTTTGCATGTCTAAACACAGCAATACAGGGGCCGCATTCTGAGACGATCCACACAGGCGAAGTATCGCCTCGGCGACAATATCGTCGTCAGGCGCACGCTGATTTTCTGGTTGAGCAAAATTGAATCACATCCTGCTCAATCAGCTCATAAAGTTTTGCTAAAACGGCCAATCAGCGCGCGCCGTTGGCCAAGGCGGCAGTGTCGACGAAGTGGATCGTTTCAGAAAACGGCCCCAGCGTATGACCACCCTGATCATAAATTAAGGGTGCTTTTCCATCATTGTATTGAGCGCTTTTGTTCATTTTGTTTCTATTGTAGCTACTGCTCGTTTCAAGCAGTCAGTCTGTTTTAATGCGAAACATTCATTGTATCAACCCAGGCACTTCTTCCTGTGTCTTTTCTTGTGCCAGCTAGACACTTGTCTCGTGCCAATGTCTCCTATGATTAGGACGACAGGCCCGTGCGTGACGTCGCATAGTATGAGCAAGCAGCCGTTTGCGCGCGCCAGTTTCCATTCTTCCAAACTTTCACCACTGTCTTTCTCATGCGTCACGAGTGGCAGCGTGCCAGTTTCTTTCATTCTTGCCTTGTTCTAACTTGCGCTCAAACACGTGTTAGACCACATTCCACTGTAGTCTCTTCGTAGCAGTTAACTCTACAAAGACGCTGTGCGACATGGTACCACGTTTGGGATTGTTGCAGGTCGTAACAGACAAGGTTTTAACGTTCCTTCATCTCGAAGAGTCTTCATGCCGTCGCCGTAATGCGAACATCATCGTCATCACACAAACGCTCGCATCACACAAACAATCGCTTCTCTTAAACATGTTTGTCCACCTGGTAAGGCTGGAGTTCGAAACCTTCCTCGATTGCCAGTTACTTGGAAAATGCTTGGCATTACATCGATTGCCACAGTGCATGGGATATGCATGATTCTTTATATCTGAATTTTTATCAACTCTAGACGACATTCGTCGACAACCCTGGTGACCGCGCTTTTTTGTCCTCCATGTGAATGCCTTGCTAGTCGAGTACTGCTTGCATCGTTCCAAGCAGATGAGTTCATAACTGTACTAAGTCACGCTGCATGGTTTGTCAGGATCTGCATTTTATACGGTTTTTTTATTTTATAGTAGCGTACGTACTCATCGAGGAATAATTGAGTTTATTTCGAAGGACAGTGTACGCATGAGCAAGACGGCTGGTCGTGGATGCAGCAGCGTCATCAGCTTCTGCGATATCTATATAGCATGTTGAGATCCTATATCAGCATCGCCGAAGAATGGGAAACAGAGCCGGTGGCTGAAGATACGACGTGAGCGAGGGTGCATCCGCGAATGGACTGTTTTTGCAGCGATTGGAGCGTGGTTACAAGCAGATATTTTGGGGGGGGGGGGTATAGGCGCGGATATTTTTTTTTCTTTCCCGGCTGTTGTAATAGGAGGCGCGGATTATACGCGGAAAAATACGGTAAGTACTTCCACTATCGAGAAGTAAAAGAAGCCGAAACCATTATTTTAACCCCAACCTCATTTATCGGAACATTAAAACGGCAATAAAATGGGGGTTTCCAAAAATAACTGCGGCGTAGAGTATATATGGAGTGTTGAAATCCACCCATAACTGACACGATCCAAACAGCGAACAGAATAATCCAACCGCCTGCCATGACCAGCATGTCTGTCATCCCGAACGACAAGTTTAGCAGAATTATTTCAGCAGTCAGATTTTAAATATCCCGCGCAATGCGTCTCCGCGCAGTGTTGTCATTCGGAGCAGCCGCCACTTCGCGTTGCAGAGAAAGGCGAAACTACGCACGGAGGCAGCACAGCCCGCACAGGACTTGGGAGCACGCACGAGCGCGCTTGAAGCGACCAAGCGGCTGCCATTGCCAGCGATTGCACCTTCTTCTCCCGTCGTTGGTGTCTCTGGCAGTTTTGAACCCCCGACACTCCACGCTAAGCGATTCTCAACGACCGTTGCATGTTTTGTGTGTTCTACGTGAGCAAGAGGCGCTGATATGAATTATGGGAGGCATCAGTGCCACAGTAGGTGGTATATAGACATAGGCGTATCTACCGGGGGGCAGGGGGGGGGGGCACTTGACCCCCCACTGTCGAAAGTGTGGGGGGGGGCAGAGTACGCCATTTGCCCCCCCCCCCCTTTTTAAAGCGGGTACTTTTGGCTGCATGCTATAAAGTCCAACAAAACTACAGCTTAAGCTAAATTAGGTGCAATTAGGTGCAATTTACAGAGCTGTGGTATATTGTTCTTCAATGCTGAGGGACAGAGCTGTAAACATGATAGTTTCGTTTTCTGAAAATTTACGATTTTTAGTAATCTTCAATTTTATCAAATAAAAATTCGCAACCAACAGTCACTAGATTTTAACTTCCTCTTTTATATGCGACAAACCTCATCAAATTTTGAGCAGTGGTTTCCGAGAAAGGCTATTTCTCCTTTCCCCTGTATTTAAACAGGAGCCGCAGAGCTAAAGCTTCCTCTAAAGGTAAAACCTAGAATGCCGAGAAATCTGCCTTTTCCGTGAATGCAAGGCGCCTGCACGGCGCCCCTTTGCACGAGGCACGTTATGACGTACCTCGAACGAAGAACATGCAAAATAGAACCGAACGCGCGCGATATGGTGGAAAACAATATACACGTGGCTGAATTGGCAAGGCATCATATCCCCCATTATTTCCTAGCATTCGAGTGCACTACCCGTTTTTATCTCATATGATCCTACATACACCCTTGCAATTTCACAATAACATAGCACCGGCGTCGACCGCACGGCGTGTCAGAGGCCTTATAGCAACGCTGGGCACTCCTGAAGCGAACAGCGCCGCAGAGTACCGCCCAATCCGCCTTTTTCACGGCGCTACGGCGCATGCGCCCTGCCCTAGCGGATTAGTCGCGAAACGTTTTGGAAGGGTCGCGCGCGCGGCCGTGCGGCCCCGTCTCGGGGGAACGTCCCCCGAAAAAAAAATGCGCTCGCACGCGCGCTACTGCAAGTGAAAACTCGTGCTGTGTACCTTGTTGAAACTTCACTGGTAGCTCGACGTCGGTGCGGTACCGAAAACGTGCGTAGCGTAAGACTGCAACTCCACTTTTAACAGAAAGCGGTGAGGGCTTCGTCTAGACTGCACAGGGAACCACGTAGTTGCCGCCTTGCATTGATGGCTGTAATAGCAAATTTATCGATAAACCCCTGCGTTACACTTGGACGACACTTAAAAACACGTTGCTGACGAATACTTCATGCAGCGTCGGTTCTCGCTTGCTGGTAGTGGCAGCGTGTGCCCGACTTCACGTACTCGTTCAAGGCGCGGTAACACTGGGTCGATACGAGACCGACAAGACGCGCACGCCTACGATTGGCCGACCATTCAGCACTGTGTCGCTGAGACCATTTTATCATACCAGGCCTACAAGGCGTAACCGACGAGCGCGAGTTGTCGTACTGCGATGGGCTTTCTTGTCGACGGCACCGATAAAATCAGCGTGCCGACCATCATTTGGCCGAACGCCGCGCGATCGGCCGTCGAACCGATAACGCGATAGCCGCAACGGCTTCGTTAGTACATATAAATAATCGCTCTCAAAGTGAGTCAAGACATGCCTACGAAGTTGAAATGCACAAGATTCGACCCTCTCAATCCGTGCACATAAGTTTGAGCCAATGTTGATCGGGTTCAGCGAAGGTTAGGCCTGGCGCCGTCGAGTTCGCGCACCCGCTACCGGCGGACTGGTACTGAAAAGTAAGCAAGTTATAATGAAGGAAACTGCTTTTATAGTCCAATTCTAGCCTTAGCGATTTGAAATAAACTACCCTTCGCTTCGATCGCCGCGTACACAATCAGCTGCAAGCGAGGACACAGCGCTGTGCCCAACGCCTGTGCCAACATCTGTACGTCACCGTTCCCGTAGGCTGCCGGTCGTATTCGCGACGTAGATGGGTGGGGTTTTACATGTTGGCATACTGACACATTCCTTAATTCCTGCGATGTACTCTTTATCTCTGCGTCAAACCCGAAACGAGACGGTACATGCGGTACAGCAGCATAAACAGCCGCTTCGCTCAGTTATATACCAACCCCAGGAAGCAAAAGTCGGCTACAAGCGTTCCTGACTCGGCTTGACCCAGCTTGACACGGCTAGTGCTAAGTTAAGCTCCAAATTAGACGTCTTCTGTGCAGCTATATTATATGTCTTGAAGACTACTGCTGTAAGACCTGGTGGAGACGTACAGGCTCTGGTACACGTTTTTAAAGTTAATCTCCAAGACTTGCAAGCAAAACATGCGCACATTTTTACTACCAGCTTACAACGATTTCTTCGACAGCACCATCAGTTGAATGATTACATCGTTATGTTAGCGTCATATAACAGCGCTCTGCACAATACAGTGTAATACCAGCATACTGCAAGGTTTATGCTCGAGACGATTTCGCATAGACCGCTAGTTAGACTGTTACAGCGCGCGTACCAAGTATCAGCCAATTCCATGGAGGAAGGAATTTTTCCTTCCTCCATGGCCAATTCAAACCTACCGCGTCAGCTCAAACTGAAAGCCGGGCCATAATTTCGTGTGCCTGTGATGGCAATACAACAAAACCTTTCAATAAATATGTGTGCCGTTGTTACGCAATTCGTAAAACTTTTATTAAAACATTTTGAACGAATTTTCACAGGCTAGTGTACCATGGCGCGGCGCAACAGTTGGTGCGCTACTATGGCTTGGCCGCTTCCAACGCTACTCTCCCGCGCCATTGTCTCCGTTCGCGCTTGCCATAGCGCGCATGGCCGCGCGCTCGCGCTTTGCAAATGATTCAACGGGTCGGTTTCGTGCGCACATCGCTTTCTGTGTGTTTCTGCGTTGATGGCTCAGCTTCACTTTGGTAAGTGGTTAAAGTTTTTCTCTCTTTTTAAAGCTCTGTCGCACGATTGTAGCACCACCCTCTTGGTTGATTGTTTGACATGCAACGGCTATTGTTTCACATTTTCTCGCGGCACGTCCGATGTCACGGACACGATATATAAGCTCGTCAGGTTGGGATTACATTTTGGTTGGTGTGGGATAATTCACTGCCATTAGCATCGACTGTCCGTGCTAAAATTGTTACATCGGGAACCACTTCTCACGGAGTCGCCGCCTAGTTTCCTCGTGGTCGAAAGTTGCGAATTTTTTAATAAGCTGGTGCTGTAATTATATAAACGCGACCTATGCCACTTATTGACTTATATGACTTCGTTGATGGTCTTAGAACTGCATCACTACGCGAATAATATATCTGCGTCCCCGACTAATTGCATCGAGACGTTAGCACGTGCGTTTTATATACGTCTGCTGCATTCATTTTGTGAAGAACAAATGCAAAGCAACAACAGCTTAATTTGGGCGAGTTGGTTCATACTGAATAACGTAGGTACAGCGCAACAACTTTTGTAAGGAAACAGAGACAGGAAAGAACGCTGTATCTGCGTTATGTAGTACGCTGTACCAGCGTTCTTTCCCGTCTCATTGTTTCCTTCCAAAAATTTGTGCGCTGTACCTACGTTATCCAAAAGCAAAGCGGCGCACAAAAACAAAATGAGAGTTTGTGCGAACTCCCTTGTGGCACTAATATGTATAAGATATGCTTTGATTCATTTTTTGTAGTACCAAAGGCCTTGAACAGCAAAAGTATGAGAGCCTGCCCAATGCAAGCACTTCTACGGATGAATGCTACCCGTAGTGCAGTGAGGCCATGATTTCACCGAAGAATACCAACCACAGTGACATAATCTTGAGCCAGGTTGCACCTCAGATGGGGAATGATGGCACTAGTTCCCAAAAGCTTGGATGGCACTTTAAGTACTTACAACGAGCAGAGCAGGATCGAACATGTGCAGCTATATAGGAGCATGGTTATGCATGTAGAAGTTGCGTCGTGCAACATGTTATTAGCTACCGTCCAAGCTGTCAAAGTGTGCATGATTCTTGTCTATCTTCTTTAGGTGCTTTCAGACATTCACATACTAATGACAGACATGGGAAGACTAAAGACGACAAGATGAAAGGCTCCTAGCAGCTCTGTGTTCCCAACGAAACTGGCAGAATGGCAGTGGCTGATTACAAGCTGCCCTTGGAGAACAAAGAAACTGTGACCACATTAGAATCCAAGAGCTCCAATCCTGCTTTCTGATGGCATCTTGTAAGTAAAAGCTTTATGAATTGACTAAATGAGCACATTTTTAAAATAACTCGTGCCAGGTGTAACTAATGCCTTTGATATGCATGTTAAACTGACTTCATTGTTTTATTTAAATTGTGTGGCTTCATGTTATTGAGTTGTATCCGCAGTAGTTTCAGTTAGTACTTTTTTATACTATGGCTGTTTACATCTTGGCAGTTTTTGTGTGTACATATTGCTGCAGTAATAATTTCTCTGGAATGCATAATCATCTAGTGTCATTTGCTGTTCTGCCTTACCTTTTCTGGGGATTTCATACTGCCTTCATACAGCCACTGTAATATCCACATTGTGTACATTTGGTGTTTTTGGGTTTGGATCCATTTTGTTCTCTTCCAAAATGTTTTTTTTTTCAGACACAACGGCTCTCTGTTATGGGGGGCCGGTACTTAAGAAGCTTTACTGCGGGCATCTTACCCACTATTTTCAGACAGCTTGGGTGGAAACTTAAGCTAGCCTCTAGGCCAGCGGCAGAAAAAGAGCTTCGGGGACGTGCATGTCTACAGTGTCATTGAAGGTAAGTTTAGAGGGCTGCTGTTTGACTGGGCATAAGTGCAGTGACTCTTACTCACAAAATCAATGCTATTTTGAATGAAAAAATAAATAAAAACATATGAACACATTTGAAAAAAAATTATCATCCATCCAGTGTAGCTAAGTCGGGTGGATATCTTTTTCTTTTATAAGCATTTCTCCCCCTTGCAGTTCCATAGACGTTATTCCATAGACGTGACAAATTTTATTTATGAGTTGCAGATCTGTTTGTATGTAGCAATGGTTCGGATATCAGCCACAACTGCTGATGCCCTGTACACGTGCTACTTGCACTGTTTGAATAGATGGTTTGGTATTCCAGAAGCCATTCATAGCATTACCACAATGTGATGACCCATGCCATTCGCCAAGCAGCAACTGCCTGGTTGAAGAATTGCAGTTTGCGAGCGGGTAAAAAGCCAGCACGTTACATTAAGCTTAGTGTTCAGATAGTTCTTATATAGAAATTTAAAATATACTTATGTTTTTAAATGAGTCAGCATCATGTAGCATGTTTAAATCTTATTAAAATCGACTGTTGGTTCTATATCAGAAGTGCATGGTATGGGATTAACATTTTGTCTTGGGGTTCTAAACTACTCACATCAGTCTGTTCACAATGGCCAGATAACTAACTACATGCTGTTGTGACATCATGCTTTACTGTGGCCATAGGGAAACTTGTATACATTCTGAAGAATTTTACTTTAGACAATAAATTCTGGGAACCCCAAGTAGAGTTGGCATTCAGGGCCACTTGCTTACAAGATGCAGTGTAAAAGAAAGCTATAATAAATATTTACTTCCAGGCAGCAAAAGGACATGGGAGATGCTTTAGGTGAACGTGAAAATGCATTTTAAATTATAGAATGAATTATACCTGTCTTCTGGCACTATGCTTATGCCTGCAGATTTTAAGCAGTTTTTTTATGTGTTGTATTAGTTTCTTTTATGCCATTGTTCAGTCTTGTGAGGACAGCCACTGAAAGGCCAGGCTTCAAACAAGTAACTATGCATCATGAGTGCATCAGTCCTATAATGTTTGAAAGTGGCGTGTGCATTACCTGTCCTTAACAGTAGTCACCAAGAGAAAACAAAGTGTCTTCGCTAATTTTTCTAATATGTAGAGATTATTTCTTAGTCATGTTTATGCTAAGTATTTGGCTTTTGCTGGCCTTACTATAAGTGAGTCTGGTCTTTTTTCCTTTTTTTGACTGGCGCAGATTCTTCAAAGGATACTGGACCTGCCGCCAGCTGACATGCCTTTCTTCCTCCTTAGTCCTGTACCTTAGTCCTGTTAAGATGTGGGGTCAGTTTTTCTAGACATGCAACCATAATATATGCAGTCTAGTCAATCAGTGCAAGGCATTACATGCCATTCATTTCCTATGTATATATTTAGTCAGAATCAAAGCAGGGCAAGCACATGTACATAATTTGCAAGAATAAAATTTTGTATTTTACTGATTTTGGTGCCTCTTAAACCTTGTTATGAAATGCTGGCTAAGAAGAGGCACTTTACAAGATGTCTTTTTAATGTGCCTCATTCAACACCCTTGTGTGCTGCATGAATTTTGCTTGTGTTAGCAGTATACCCAAATTAATCGTGCGCTAATGCAGGTCACTGGTACTGGTATTGTTTTCTTGGAACCAGTGGTGTGATTCAGGATTTCTAGGAAATGTACATATATTGAATGCGACTGGCTTTAAATTCTAAATAAGAACACGCAAAGCTACTAAGCTGAAAAAAGTTCAGTATTATGTGCTAAATGCATGCTTTTCCAAAGGCATAAATATTAAAAGCTGCATAGATTTCATAGTTTGGTAATGAAATCTGTGAAGGTATAATAGTGAGAGCCCATCTGTGACATGTATACATATGGCAACAATGTCATTTATGCACTGAAATAACATTGTTCAGAAATGAATAGACTCGTGGCCTATACACTTTGCAAGTGAACAGCATTTTAGAAATTGCATGTCGAACACGGCCTCTCAACATTATACCTTCACAGATTTTATTACAGACTGTGGAATCTATGTGGCTGTTTTAATATTTATGCCTTTGCAAAAGCATGCATTTAGACCATTATACTGACCTTTTTCAGCTTACTAGCTTTAGTGTGTATTAGTTTTAAAGTTTGAGCCAGTTGCATTCAATATATGTACATTTCCTAGAAATCCTGAATCATAAGACTGGTTAGAAGAAAAGCATATCAGTACCAGCGATCTGCATAAGCGCACGGTTAACATATGCATTAGTTAACCTTTTTTTTTGCAAGGTGGATTGCATGTTTCTCCGGCAAGCAAAAAAAAGCCTTCTTACGCAAGTTCTACAGATAGTCTAACGAACAGCTTGCCAAGACTTCCCCAAGACGAATACGGAGGGAGCATTAGCTTGGCTTCAGGAGTGCTTGTGGAGTTCTAAGGCTATTACTCAGCTTGTACAAGCCGGATTGTAGACAACCTCTTGGCTTGAACAAGCCCAAATGTAGACGTCTTCTAGATGGGTTTGTGCTACCTGGGACGGTGTCAGCGATGGCATCCGCGTTTTTGCAGTAGAACAACACCGCCTTTAAATGAGCGCTTATGCAAGCACAGTTTGCTCTAATAATGCTTTATGACACGCGCAAACTAACTATCGCGAAGTTAAAGAAAAGCGAGAATCAGTAATAAATTCACAGCGCAATATTTGTAACTGGATCACAGCCGCCATTGTTTAAGTGGCTCAGCCGCTCATACTGACTCGTCTCACGATGGAACGACGCGCCTCATATGAGCAGATATGTGTCTTTTATTCTACGTTTTGACAATCTTTCATATCAGCGCCTTTTCATTTATGCACCTTTTCCCCCATTTTTTGACGTTACCAACGATCTGTGGCTGTAGATGCCGATGTAAACAAGTGCGTGGCTTTGCTAAATTCGACGCGGAAGGCTGCGCACTCGAAAACATCTTATTTATGCGAAATGTCTAAAGAACGTCTAAAAAGAATTACAAAAAAAGCGAGGTGCAAGTGCAGGAGTTACCGCCAACAAACTCCAAAGCAGCCGCTACGGCAGAGGGAGCTCAGCGTGCCTTTATCGGCAGCACTGTAAACAAAACAGCACACTCAGGCCTGCTCACCCTACATGTATGTAGTTGATGAGTGCTACATGGCTTCCAGGAACGACATGCTGCCCCCCAGAAGCCATTAATAATTATTCGCGATCTACGAAATGCACAACCGATGCGCTGTTAACACGGGCGCAGGTTCACAAATCAACCGGCGAAAGCCCCAGCACCCTACCAAAACGTTTCCAGCGGCGCGCGGCAGAGGGCAGCACAGGAAAATGATAAAGGCGGATTGTCTTGCACGCCTCGCATACTGTGGCCGATCCCGCGCTGCTACAAGCACGCTGACACCACGTGTGCGTAGTCGACGGACGTCACTGGATCGCCTGGCGGGAACGATGATTTCACGTCGCATTTTTGTTTTTTTTTCCAAAAGGGCGGAGCGCGAGCGCTCAGTAATAAGGCTAATTAAATCGGTGTTCGAACAGCGTACCAAAGGGCGTTGCCCACAACATGTGCGTTTTTAATAGCGGGGCTGTTTATGGCCGACGTTGAACCGTGCTGTTGGGTTGATCAGTTTTGCGAAGCGAAGCGAGTGAAGGAGTTACGAGAGAGAGAGAGAAGAGGCGCAGTTGCTGGGGGTGGAGCCAAGGAGAGCGAGAGCCAATGAGGGGTGTGCTTTAGGGTGTGCGCCAGCGACAGGTGGTCGGAGAGTGGCGAGGATGGGGGAGTGAGAGCGCGCGCCTTTGGGAGGAGCTGAGGAGAGAGAGACAGCGGCGTAGCGGCGGCATGACGCTTTCCGGGGCGGGCGGTCTACCGAGCAGTATGAAAGCGTGCACCGTCTACGCAGAGCATTCCGACGTTCGGCGACGAGTATGGCGAGGAGAAAGAAGCAACTGTCTCCGGAACACGGCGTAAGAATAAGCAGGAGAGGTGCTGACACTTGTGTTATGTAGTTGTAGTGTTATCAAGCGCGCTTACTGATGTATAGCATGAGCAGGACGGCTTGCACGTGTCGCATTCTAGCTTATCAAAGCCGGTCATGTGACCATTTCCGTTGACTTAAAAACATGTAACACCGAGCAATAAACGTTCTTTGGTTCTGCCTCTACCTGCCAGCTAGGCGGCGTCATTTCAACACTCTCCTCACAACGCGCGCGAAAGCGCCGCATGCTCGCGTCCAGATTATGGTCGCCTCGGTTACAGCTTGGTCGGCGCCGTCGTAGAGGGCGCTGCGGAATGCGGTCCCGTAGGGTGCCTCGATGCCCAGCGCCGCCGTCCAGGGTGGAGACAACCCCGCTGGCGCCGCCATATTGAGTCACGCGAGCTGAGACTCGGCTACGCTTGCGTTAACAAATAGTGTTACTCGCGGCGCACTTCCAAGTGCTTTGCCTTGAGGAGGATTTTTTTATCGGTATCGCATCTGCACATCTTTATATCCAATAGACGTTAAGTCGTCGAAGGTCCAAGACGTAAATGTATGGCGCCGGGAACATGCCCCAAGTTGCCTAATTCAATTTACATTTAACATGCCGTGTGTATGTTTGAAATACGTACTTTTTTGCGCTTCGATGCTTAGTATATAAGGTTTGGGACCCCCTGTGTGTGGAAGTTTTTCTTTTTCGCTGTTGTATTTTCCCCCGATGCTTCGCATCCAGACATGGTTCCCTTTAGCGGGAGATGAAGTAATTTTTTTCTTCGCGTGCGTTTCATGAACTTGTGCTTGTCGCCACGGGACCTCGACAAAAGTGGCAGCGGCCTTCTGAATGGTGTTTGAAATGGCTAGAAAGTGCTTTGTTCCGAACTGCAATTCTGGATACCGGACTGTTGCGGAGCGTGTGCCGTTATTCAAAGCGCCGTCCGTCTAGAGCAGTGACGCCGTGGAAATCTGAGGGCAGACCGAACTCTAATGCCTACCGACCATGTCTGCGCCAACCATTTTTCAGAGGATACGATATCCACGGCATATTACGCGGAGCTCGATAAAAGGGTTTCCACCTTATTTCCGAACTGTCCAAAGAACCTCACATGGTCAAATAAACCTTGAAAGCCGTTGGGGAAGAGATAACCTCCTGTGCGCCATAGAAGTTTGTGCAAATTTTGCTGCATGTGCAAGATATATACTGGATGGCTTAACTATCATGCACCAAGATTTAAAAATATGCAAATGTCACGTAGCTGGAAAGAACCAAGGTAATGTTGTCTGCCGTCGCTAGGAGATGCTCAGATTAAATTTTTGCATTACGCCTAATTACATAAGTATTTTCATAGTTGATTAATCAACTTTTCTAATGCTAAAATTGAATAGAAAGTGTGAAGGAGAGAATTGTACAGCAACATGGAAAACTCCAGATACGGGTTTCTGATGCTCAATACCTGCTACATAAATGTGTTTTTCTGAGCGCGAAAGAAGCCCGCGAATACACGCAAAATTGCAGCGCGACTGGCCGCTCGAGGCACTTTGCGTGTACTCGTGGGCTTCTTTCACGCTCGGGAAAACACTTCTACGTAGCGCGTATTGAGCAATAGAAAGCTGTATCGGGAGTCTTTCATGTTGCTCTTGAATTTTCTAATGGACACTTTTAATCTAAATATAATATTTGAGAAGTGGAATAATTAATTAAGACTAATTATGTAATTGGGCGGAATGTAAAAAATATTCTGAGTATCTCCAAGGGACGGCAACAACATTACCATGGTTCTGTGCAGCTACGTGACATTTGCGTATTTTTTAAATCTTTGTGCACCCTGTATAATACTGCTGTTTTCTATGCAGATGTGTGCCTGATTTTCAAATTTGTTTCATCCTGGCTAGTGATTTTTTTACAATGCGCATGCGGTGCATTGACCCTTTTCGCGACACTTCCGTGGGTGCTGCCATGTTTGATCACGTGGTGACGCGTCCATTACTTGCCTGAGCCGCCTCCGTTGCCTCCGCGTTTACAATGCAAGCGCGTGACGCCGGCGCGGCGCAGTAAACCTCTGTTTCGACGCGTATCGTAGACGGTGACTGCGTGCACCACACGAAGCTTTGGCCACAGCTTTAGAGGACATGTAAGTGCTTTCAGAGCTCATTACGCCTTGTCAAACGGCGTGAGCAGTGTATACGGTGCTTGTGCTAAAAGCGGGGCTAGAAATGTATTCCAAGCTGTCCGAACTTTCAGTTTATTAATTAAATCGGGATCAATGTGCTCTGCGTTCTTTATTTGGCAATCATTTTGAACCAGCGGCTTGTCATATTTCTGACTCAGTAAAGATTCTCGGTGCGGCCACTATCTGATTGTTTATTTTCAGTGTAATTACTCGCGGGTATGCTCTGCTGCGATAAATTTGTTCTTGCTGCGCACAAAGCTTGGAATATAAATGTTCTGTACTTTGCGGTAGCTCGTAGCAAAGACATATTATCGCTAGTCCCTCGCTTACTCTGTGGACCATCACGAAACATTTAGCTTCCAACATTCGTGTCTTGTCGGTGTAGTCGCCGACACTCATGCTCCGGCACATTGATTCAAGTGTGTGCCTATTCACTTACACGTTGGCGATAGGGTGGCGTAAGTTTTCGTGCGAGAAAGGGTGGATGTGTCTAGATAACGTGCGGGAAACTTACTATGCCAGTAAGTGGCACTACTTCATTTTGTAGCGAGCGGTACTCCCTCCCAAGTGCTGACGTTCCGGAGGTGAAGTGCTTTCTTTGGAGGTTAGCTATACAGCGCAGGCGGATGAATTATATTTTTTTATCCTTGAGGAAAGCCGTGCATCGAGAAGAACGCCAACACAGGTAGTCCTTATGCAGTAGCTGCGACACAGGTTGATTCCATTCGTTAATATGTGAATCACTATTTTTGCAGCGAACCACCACACAGGTCTTCCCTTTATCGTTACACACTTTACAGTATGAATTGGGCACAGTGCATTAGCGCACACCCAGTTGCATTTTCGACAGCTGATCGCACAGTAGGAGGGTAGACGCAGTAATGGATTCGTATTCGTGCGCATCCACTGAGGCAACGTGTGGCGCGCCACCGAAAGCGCCATCTCGTTCCTCTAGAGCAAACTGCTCCGCGAAAAGGGTCAATATTACACGCTTGCATGTTTTCATTCAACATTTTTTCTATTGTGGGAGTGTATGAGGGCGTAAGCTTCTGGGATGGTTATCCCTTATTAAAACTATCCAGCTGCTTCATGCACAATTTTTTTCGTATTGTGTCTTTGCAAAAAAAGAAAAAAAGGCCTGTGGGATTATCATGTGGTGGATGTAAGTGTATTTGTGGACAGGCTGTAGCATGCATTGTCAAACACGCTTACAATGGTACATTCTCATATGCAATTTCATAAAAAAGAAAGTCACCTCTTTTTTATATCTTGCAAGAGCCACTCAGTCATCAATCGACGAAAGCCAAATGAATAATATACACGGTCTATGCTAAGTGGAATTGGAATAAGAAAAGGCATTTGCTCAGGTTTTCATCAGTAAACTGTATTAGTGATGTTGTAATCTAAGATAAGACGCCTGCCTTCGTCCCACCTAATAAATTCCCATTTGAAAAGTCTTTGCATAGCTGATGTGCACGCTGATCTTAAGTTCTAGCCATGAACAGCCACTTTGCTCTAGTGCGTTGCATATCGCAAGCTTGCGCTGTTTCATTTCCAAATTTATACCGCGGCCACACTGAATTCGCGCATCGATGCTTGAATGGTTTTCAGAGTGTGAATGGAAGCAGCAATAAGCATGAAAAACAAGTTTCCAGTGCAGTCACTATTTTCATCTGATCGAGGTGTAGCAGGCAGGCCAATGCTGTTTTTTTTTAAATGCTTGGATGAACGGCTAGACCGGACGAAACAAATTGTGCGCGCGAGCGGAACTTGAGTGGGCTTGGAGTGCTGCCCGACCGATCCGTGCTCACGTCATTCACACCCTCTTCATGTTAGCGAAGCATTAAGCCTAGTACACTAATCACTGTAATCTGAAATAACGAATTTTCTGCGGGCTTTGAGTTTTACTCACTCCACTATGAACGAAAATTTAGGGGAGACAGAGAAATGTCAAGCCGCCGGCGCTGCTAAGCTGGGACCGCTGACTGTGGCGCCATCTATCTGCTCGCAGCAGAGCTAGCAGAGCTACTCGGTGCGCCCGCGCGCTGCCGAACATAATCTGGATGCACGCGCGCGCGCAGTGTCAACACCTAAATGTTCTTACTCCGTGCTCCGGAAGCAGAAGCGGCGCGACAGGAAGGAAGACGGGAAGCTGCTCGGGCATGAAACCGGGGAGCTGGTGCCTTCTACTACACCCCGTACTGCAAAGCCAAAGACAAGTTAAAGCTGAGTAAAAGCCAAGTTAAAAGCTAAGAAAACAGTGGAGGTAAACCTACGTAAACGGGAAATTGAAGCCACCAGCTCCGCTGTTTTATCAGTCTGCGTCAGGTTAACTCAGCGAAGCTGCGGTTAATTTTTTAGGTGGCACCGCAGCCACATCTGAGCGCCTCGCCGAGAGTGCACAGCGATATTAAACCGTGAGAAAACTCCAAGTTCATTATCACAAGTTCATCGCTGTACAACGGATTCTCGCGACGGAAATAATACTAGCCATGAACCCGCCGTGGTGGCTCAGTGGCTATGGTGTTGGGCTGCTGAACATGAGGTTGCGGGATCCAATCACGGCCACAACGGCCCCATTTAGATGGGGTCGAAATACGAAAACACCCGTGTACTTAGATTTAGGTGCACGTTAAAGAACCCCAGGTGGTCCAAATTTCCGGAGCCCCCCACTACGGCGTTCGTCATAATCAGATCGTGGTTTTGGCACGTAAAACTTCATAATTTAATACTAGCCATGAAAAGGAGCTTAGATGCGCACATGCGCTGTGCGCACTTTCCCGCCTTTTTGTAGAAAGTACAGCCTCTGTTTCCGTACGTTAGCAAATCGCATTGCAATGAACGAACACGGGCAATTCGAAACACTGCTCAAATCTCACTCACCTTCTATCTGGCTGAATTGGAGGCGATCAGGGTTATCTCCGGGGCGACAAGCGGGAACAAGCACGACACATTGGAGAACAACGAGTGCATGAACGAGGCAGGAAACAAACCGCACGTCCGAACTAAATGCGCCAAAGAAGTAACAGCGCAAGAGCACATTTATACAAATACGCACATACAAATACACGCTTACATCGACATGAACTGTACATTTATTGACCGTTTGTGTAAAATAGTGTTAAAGCTTAACGATCGCCGCAGTTTGCCAGTGTGTGACATTTTTCTGCTAGCCTCCTGTGACAAACTATTTCTTTTAACGCTGTACGGCAGTGGACCGGCCGTCGCGTATGAACGTGGGTAAAATGTGCAAAATTCAAACGTTGCAAAAAAAACGAATCATTGCGTATAAAACCGGCGCGAACTGAATTAATGACCGTAAAAGTACAAACTAGTGGCTGTTCGGGCTTGTTGATACGAGTTCATGACAAATCGAAGCGCAGAAACGTACAGCCGGTCGGGCAATTTTTTATTCTTTTTTATGCATTTCTACGTATTCTTGCGCAACATATTCCTGTGGAAAGTACAGCAGCGCATATTGTGCTTGGTGGCCAATCAGATTCCCAGGAAATTGGGTGGCACCCATGTCTATGTTACAGAACAGACCTTGGCCTCCTTGGTAATATATGCGCAACATATCACAGATATCGGCCAAGCCTGTTTCATTGTATTGTTTCGTAAGGGCTAACAACGAAGGGAAACGCATTCTTATAAAAAAACACACACATTCGGCGCTTTTTCCGCATGTTGCCCATACTTAAAATGGATGCCATCCCCTTTTCTATCACATAGCCAGGGCATGGCCAATTACAATGGAAGCCAATGGGAATTCAGGATGTGTCCAATCATCAGCCGCGGCTGGTAGGGCTAGTTTCTTTGATTTGACGTGACTAACGCGCAAGTCGTCTTAATTACACTTGGCGTTGCACGAGAAACGTGAGCTTGCGGTCGCGGCGTGATGGTAATTAGCAGAACAGTTCGATGCTCTTAAGAGCATCGAACTGTTCTGCTAGGCGACTGTTGTTCGATCCCACAATCGGACGTGTGCAATTATTATTGAAGAGGCCCCGAGACGAGGCGACATCGGAGCCTGGACCTACCTTTTTACTTCTAAAGCGCCTGGTATGAGGCGAACAATATTTTGCAATACAAAGGAAAGGCGTGTCAATCAAAGTCGACGCTAAAGAACGCAAGGTCCATGCTCATGGTATGGGTATATATGTATGTGTATGTATATACGTATGGTATTTGTATGTTCTGAAATTGGAAGAAATAAAGGTAATGTAATGTTGAGCGGAGCATCTATATCATATTTCTGCATTATTTTTTTTTCGTTCTATTATTAGACCGTACATTTTTCCCTGACTCTGTTTGCTTTACTATTGTAGAGTTTTTTTACTCGCTTTTTGTCTTTAGGCGTATGTACGCCGACATTGTCTTGCGTATCGACTGTGGTTGCCACGCCTTTCTTTTTTCTTTTTTTTTTCTTTTTAGTAGACGATTAGGTGAGCCCATCCCGGATATAGTGCAATCCATGGTGCAATGTCGTTAATTTTCGACTATATTATCATTTATTACACGCGTTCCGTTATTTCCACCTACGGTGCGACTAATTGTCTCTTTTTTCGCTGAGGCCTACATTTTCATGCCTTTTGTGACTCGCTGCGAATATCTGGAGGCGCGAAAAAGGCCGTTTTTTTACCAAGAGTCCAGAGAGATATCCAGATTCCACGTACACCAAACTCACGTGAAGCCGCCACGGAAGGCCTTTTCTGCAATAGATCGGCTACTGGAACGAGCAGTAGCCACTTTATCAACAGAAAGAACAAGACCATGTAGTCGCCCCTATGTGATGGGAAAGCATCTGTTTTGCCACCCTCGACGATCAGGGCGGTCATGCATTGCATTGCTGCGTTTCGATATGTAAAACTGCCTCCGCCAAATGACATTTGCCGCCTACATGGTGTTGCCCTACAGTTTTTTATATTCGCTTGTGGGTCACTCGATTATTCTTGATCTTGGAGCTTTGAGTGTGTATGCACGAGTTCAAAAATATCTGCGACGGCGTGCCGAATAATTATGACACACACTCGACATATAATTGCGTTCTTTTCAAAAAGCAAATATACAACATGACTTGAGCATTAAGTACGACTAATATCAGAGATGACGATGTTGATCAACTGTAAGTTGGCTATACAATGCTGGTGGTCATCACATCCCCATGACAGCACCGACGTCTCAAACTTGCGCCATCTGCTGTGATGTAAAGGAAACAGTCAGCGAGGAGGACCATCGGAGCCAACAAGTGCAATTCCGGGGGTCAAGCCGAGAACCGGCCACGTGCGATGAAGTCTGCCATAGTTGCAGCCAACCGCAGGTGTTTGTAGGTGGCTTGTTGGCGCCACGTTCTCCACGTTGCCGTGCCCGCCACCCAAGCCACTGTCAGCACCACAACCACCGTGAAATTACAATCATGTTCCCAGCCACGGCCCCGACATTCTTGTGGATCAGCTCCCACCACCAGCCACGGCTGACGTCGTTGCCCAGCTCGCTCAGGTCGATCTCCTGCACGAGGCCATTGCACGACGTCACTGCAGCGTGGTCAGCACCGCCCTTCTCCCGACACCCTGAGCACCTGTGGTAGCTTCCACTGACGTCGGGTGTTGTCCCGAGCTGCCCCCGACCAGTGACAGCGACACTGCCGGGTGGCTGCTGGCACCAGTGGTCCACCTTGCGCCGTGATGACAGCCCGAGGGGGATCCCGATGACAATCGCCGAATTGAGGAACTGGGGCATCTGAAGGGCGCCGGGGACACCATGCATGGCGGCCATGAAGCTCTTCTCCCAATTCAAGGCGTACCTCACGGACCTGGAGTGCTTCTGCGATGACATTTACGACACTGTGTTACGACGCAGCGTTACATGCAGCCAGACGCTGTTGTTGCAGATGTAGATGTAGTCTTGGAGTTACTGGCACATACCCACTGTGGGGGATTGGCCAAGGACCGGGTAGTTTGAAATAACATTGAGAAAGGAGATTTATAAAATAATGCAAACATAAATGTGGGGATACATACGCATCTCAGAATGAATAACTAGAATATATCAAATGACTTGAATAGCATAAAGGAATAAATGATGACTAAAAAAAGAAGTAAACAGCTAGTCATCAAATTTATAAAAATCTTTCGGAACCCTAAGCCCTGATTTTGTCATCTAAATCTTTCTGACCCTGCAATTTAATTCTGGATGGCATCGACAACCTTCCTGTCGCTGTGCCCAAGGGTAGATGCCCGCAATGATAGAAAATTTTGAACATTTAATTCTAATCTAAGAAGGTGGAACGGTGTTTCTAAGGTTCTTTTTCGCAATTCAGAATATCTTTGACAGACAATGAGAAAATGATCTAATGTTTCATGTTGTCCACAATAGGGACAGTTAGGTGAGGGAACAGACCAGCTCTGTGTAGGTAAAAATTAAAAAATGAAATTCTGCAGCGTAGTCTAGTGATTGCGACTTCAAGTGATCGCGTTTGACAGAGTTTGCTATTCCAATAATGCGACAAGTGCTGAAAATCTGAGGAGTTTGTTAAAGAAGGGGCATGAAATTCACGCAGCATGATTTTTCTCCGAAATCTAGCCCCTATGATGAAAGCTGAAACCAGTAGGATATGAATTACCGGGCCATTCAGGGACGCTTTCGCCAACGAATCTGCCATTTCGTTTAGAAATAGGCCCTTATGCCCTGGTACCCACACCAATGTAATCAAAGCTATGTGAGGGGGCACTGACTATCTGAAAGCTCGCAAAACCGGGGAATTATCGGAAGCTGTGAGGGAGGAGCACAGAGATACAGAATCCGTCACGATCACTCTCGAACGTGTTGATGTATTGAGTTTAGGGGGGGGGGGGGGGTCTAGAACGACAGCTAAAAATTCCGCTAGAAAGATCGGCACGAAGTCTGGGAGGCGAAGAGTGGACGACCAATCAAGAATAAGAGAAAATATTCCAATTCCACACTTTTCTTCATCTTGAGAAGCGTCAGTGGCAATAACTGTCTCGATCGGAACGTGGAAAAAGTATCCATTTAAGATTGAGCTGAGCATGCGGTAAGATAATGCCTTTGCATTTTTGGAAAAAATATCATCATACTGAATTTTAATGGAATTGGTGTTGTAAACAATAGAACTCACCTCACGAATTTGTATGTTTAATTGATCTAGGAGAGTTTGAATAAAAATATTTTTGTGGTGTGTGGAATCGCGGCCAGTACAAGCCAAAAAACAAGACCGGCTGGGAGATGAAAACTGTTTGTGAACGCCTTATAGGGGATTCATATAGTCGTAAATATGACTGAACAGCTAATAATCAAAACCTCGTAACAAGAGATGGCATCCTAGCTTCCAGATGCAAAACTTCATTTCCTACAAATTTAGGTAGCCCTAAACATTGTCGCAAGGCCTGCCTCTCCAGAAGAACAAGGGGGCGAAGTTTATATGCAGGAGCTCCAGAGTACAGTACGCATCCAAATTCCAATACCGGTCGAACATACATGCGATTTATTGTTAAAAGCGTTGCTCTTCGCATTCCTGATCGACTATTGCTCAGCCTACGCAGCAAGCCAACCGCACGAACACCTTTTGTTGCAATATAGTCAATGTGCGCCTTCCAAGACAGTGAACCGTCATATATCACGCCAAGAAACTTGACTGTCTCTACTTGTGGGATAATATTTAGATGATAGGAGAGAGAAATATATATGGGGTCCTTTAACGGAAACGCTAGCACTGAGCATTTGTTAACGTTAAGACAGAGATGCATCACATCAAGCCATCTTTCTATAGCAGACAAGTATGTCTGTAATACTCGATAAAGTTTTTGGATGTCATTTGGCAATGAAAAAAACGCTATGTCATCAGCGTACATATAAGTATGTACATCATCATGACATGGGATGGAACTCATTATAATTATAAATAAGACTGGAGAAAGTACTGCCCCTTGTGGAACGCCTCTTGACTGCGCGTGCCTAGCCTAAGAAATGCCACTTTGGAAGCAATAATTCCTTAAAAATTCTGAAATCCATACTTGAAGGTATTTTGGAAGGCTAATCTTCTGAAGCTGATTGATCAATATCACATGTTCAACACTGTCATATGCTTTTAAGATATCTAGAGTGACTAATGCCGCATACTGCGTTTGGCGTCGTGCCAACTGAATACGGCTTTCAAGGTCAATATTGGCCTCCCATATAGAGCAGTGTGATCTGAAACCAATTTGTTTCGGACTCAGAATCAATCGGTCATTAAGAAAATTTACGACACGAATATTGCTAACTCTTTCAATCAATTTTACAAAATTTGAAGTTAACGCGATTGGCCTGATATTGCCCATTATATAGCCGTCACCCGGATTTTTAAGCAAGGGAATGACCTTGGCAATTTTCCACTCCAATGGAACCCATCCCCTACTGACGGAATAATTGATGATGTCTAATAAAAATTCTTGTGATTCGTTATATAAAATTTTTAACATGGTCGAAGTGATTCCATCGGGGCCCGGAGTCGCTGATGGAAAACTTTATAAGACATCTGATAATTCAGCCTTCAAAATTTCCGTGAAATCTTCCTCAGATGGGGATATCAATGGAGCTAATGGTTGTTGGCAAGAAAAGCGACGTTCCAGCCCTCTAGCGATTACCTCCAACGAATCCTTTATTTATTCTGGAGACAAAACTGCTGATTCTGCATTTATTGGTCGCGGAATCATTTTCTTGGTGCGTAGAAAGCTAAAAGCGCGCGTTTATTGTTTGATTTAGAAAGAAATGCAAAGTGCTGGGTGTCGTACACATCTTTAGCCTACAACACTGTCCGTCTAAAAGTACCTGCATAGAATTTGTAATCCAGCCATTTTTGAGGGCATTGATTATGTAACAGTTTTTTTCCAAGCTGCCTTCCTTCGCCTGTAGTCACGCAAACAGTCATCATTTCACCAAGGGGAAGAATTCGTTTTAACTGATTGTATAACAAATTGAGATTTTTCCCACGAATCGTTTAAAACAGAACAAATGCTCAGTGCTTTCGATTTGAGATTAACATCAGTCAGAGAAGCCAATGCGGATCGCAAGGAATTTTGAAATTTACTGTAGTTTATGAAAGTACGCGTATTAGAAAGGCAGGAGGTAACTGGATGTAAAATATCAAAAATGACCGGTATGTGGTCGCGATTTGTGGCATGATCAACAGTCGACCAGGCGGCCAGGGAAATGCTTGAGCTTGCAAAAGTCAAGCCTAAGGCAGAAGCAGCCTGACCTCTGACGAAAGTAGGTCGTCCTTAATTTGCGCACGTAAGATGATTGTCCTGGGACCAGTTCCATAAGCGATTGCCACTCTGATCTGTTTTTAATCCCCATGTAATATGGTGGGAGTTAATGTCTCCAGCTGGTAAAGCATCCTTTCCGCAAGTAGTAATGATAATATCCAAAAGGGCGCGTGTCCTGAACACCTGAGGGAAAATATGCATTGGCTATAAAAAATGGCCGACAGGATGGAAGGCTTACGTCTAACACTAGTATTTCGTACTCGGAGGACAGTAGCTTTAGAGCTATCTTCGCCTTATGGCAAATTCTGGAAGATATGAGTGTCAGTAAACCACCTCTTCTCGAGGATCGATCTATCGGAATGAACGATAACTTTTAATGAAAATTTCTATCTGGTGTAACGAAGTTTCTTGCAACAAGATAATATCAGGATTTAACTGAACGGTAAGACAATGTAAATCTGTATAAGCAGCAAATATCGAACGACAGTTTCACTGTAATACTCTCAAGGATCCTATTTTGAAGATAGTATGGCAGGTGCAACAACCTTCGCCAAAATGTTCTCCTTGAGAACTGTACTAGGCGGAGACTTTTTGGACTTGTTCTGAGGGGACATAGAAGAAGCTCGGTTCAATAGGGACCGGCTACGTTTTTGAGCCCGCGCATCCAGGTCAACGTCTGTTGAGACATGCAAGTCTAGAGTATGTTGGTCAGGATTCTAGGAAGATGCAGAGTTTTCATAGCTGTTTTCAGAGGGAAGAGCGCCAACGTTAGGTATATATCTCTTCTTTCTCTAATAGGTGGAAGTTTAGAGGTTTCAGGAGTCATTGCTGTTGTTAACTGCAGATTATTAGCGATCTGTTTATTGAGTACTTGAGATATGCATTCAGAGATGCTGACTACTAATCGCTCCATTGCGTTGGTCCTTCCTTTTTCAACTGCGGCGTTAATTGCCTGCGTAATAGTCGCGTCTGTGAAAGAAGGATGACGAGCAGTAACACCAGCATACCCGTGAGTCCTCTCCTTAATAGTGGCAATAGCTTCTCTCCTAGAACACCTCCTTTAATCAATTATTTCCAACACCTGCGTTTCTTCCACTCGAGCTGGACAGCTTGAATAGTCGGCAGGGTGTGATCCATCACAAAGACAACACTTCTGATCTTGGGAAGTACAATCACCGTTAGAGTGACCCTTACCACAAGTGCTGCATCGTAGACCAGATTTACATCCGCCAGCACTATGGCCATATCGCCAGCAATTCCGGCATTGTAGAGGACGTGACGCCAGCGCATCGACTCTGAATAATAAAGGCCACGCTTTAATTACCGATGGGCAAGAAGTGCCTGCAAAAGTCGCAATCACTGACTCAGTGGGGACTCTCTTATTGTGCACAACGCGATTGCAGCGGTAAACAGCTACCACGCCTGCCATAGAGAGCTTCTCGAAGGTCTCAGATGGACTTAGTTGCGAGTCGACTCCACGTACGATGCCCTTTGTGCATGCAAGATGTGGTGGAATATATGCACTCACTGGGACCCAAGCAAATGAGGAACACTTAAGCAGGTCCGCTACACATGCCTGGTCTGGTGACCTGCACACTATCCCACCTCGACCGAACTGCCGGACATCAGTGATGCTCTGGTAGTTGGGAGTCACAGCATGTAGTTGTTCTTGGGTAGCTTTAGGGTTGTTCAATCTGATAGAGGCCCCACCCAAGGGCACCAACACGACGAGAATGCTGCTCACGCTTCTGCGGAGAAAGAGGTCTAAAGGTAGATCATCATTCTGTAGAGAAGCTGACCAAGGGGAACTCTCCTGTCCAGGAGAATTCCTGGACCTCAGTGCAGTCGCAAACGTATTACAATGAAGAAAATGGGCTGCTTCAACCCGGCCCAGAGTGCAAGCTGTTGTTGCCTCAAGGCATACCTGCCTACGTGTTTCTTTTTGTATCGTCTTCGTCGTCTCCTACACAGGTGAGTGAGAGCAGTCTTGTTTGGCGTAACGTACAGTCTATTACTAGAGGTCGATGGAAACATTTCAATGAAATAAATGCAGAAATTTATACAAGAACAGTCGTTACACCTTATGTGCTATCAATTCAAGTTGTGCATCAGATTTTACAGGTTATTACGAACTCATTTTTCCCGTACGCAATACTGGGGAAGCAAAAAATCCGAGTAATTCTTGTTACAACACAGAGGATTTTAGTACGAAGCTTATCCTTGCAAAATTGTTGCAGTGACAGTAAGCGGAATTCCTTTGAGCCATTTTTTGGCCAACGACCACGATTGCTTGTTTAGCTTAGCACATTCCGCAGCACTTCTAATTCTATTAGAATATGAAAATGTGACGTCACGGGCTGCTTGCTTCCATCTACGAATAATTATGAATACGAAACCGTGCAGGCTTTCCGATGTTTGCTCGTGGCCATAGAGTTTCTCACTATAACACCTAGAGGGTAATCTGGCGCCACCATATATGCGAGTTTCTTAAAGGGCGCTGTGGCGTCAATGGAATGACGGGATATGTGTCTGCGAGGCTTGTGTTGGCTGGTGTTGAACGAGGCTTCGTCTAAAACGTGGATATGACTACACAAATAATGTGTTCTTAAAGTAAAATCTACAGAAAACGCTTTCATTCACCCATAGTACATCTCTCAATAAAGTTTACTCACCTACAATGCAGGATCAAGCAAAGAAAAGCAAGAACCGACGACAAGTTGTTCCAATGCGAGCGAGAATCTTGTCGTTTGTCCGCCAACTTTACCGGCCAGCTGATACTTTTTACGCTTCATATAATTGTACACCAAATAATATGTCCTAATAATGAAACAAAACATAATTGTTTGTTATAATAAAACTGAAACAGCCCTTTAGGTGGTGTTTCAGCAGGAAATGAATTATTGTTACGGACCGAATGTTGCTAGCCGGGCACGTCTTCAAAGCATCCTGGCTCTCCGAGAACGATGACAATTCGAAGTCACAATATACCGGAATCCCATGCATACGACAGCGCAGCAGCGCCAGATTTCCCTCTAGTTAATATAGTCTGAAATTCTATGGTCGTGGTGATGCGTGCAGAGATATGCCGACGTTGTATTACCGTATTTACCACGGTAATGTCGTGAAAACTTTCTTGTGCGTTGCCATAAAAAGTAATGACTATATATTATACAGTGTTAACCTTATAAGATTTGATCAGTAACTTTATTTTTGAACTGCCTTTTCACTAAGTAATATGTTTTAGCTATGTCTTCAGTACTAGAGAAAAACTACAGGTGGCAAGCGTGCAGTGTTAGTGAAGAATGTGTAGTTTTGTTGAATAATTTCAATGTAATGTTGATTTTATCTTAACACCGATATAACAGATGTATGTTGGTACTAATGAAACATGGATTTGCTACTTAGTTCAAAATCTTGGTGATCCCATTGCTCTGAATTCATGCAAAACTCTCAAAACTCACCCGTGTAATGTGTGGGGTTATAGAATGAGGTCTATAAATATAGATGGGCGAATTTACGATAGAATGTCACGCGATGTTACAACGCTTCATTTGGATTGTTGTGTGCTCAGTATATGCGATGTCATAGCAATATTGTGTGAGCTGGCGCAGCATACTACTTGGCGCAAAAAGCCTCGAACGGCAAGTGGATTTTTTTCCGCCGAGAAGTTGGCCCCGCGAAATGTAGGAGGCGTTGTTGTACCTTCACAAGCTGCCATTGCAGGACGTATGAGCTTCTATGGCACCTTCGGTACCATGCGTCGGTATACCTTGTTCAAACTCTTTAGCTGAGGACACTCGCGAGAAGTGATCGACCAGATGATCTAGCAACGGCGCGCGTCCATCGACACGGTGACAGCAGCGGATACCTATCGGTGGGACGGCGCAACTTCAAGACAAAAAAGGTTTTAGTGGTTTTATCTCCCGTTCGTATAGCAACCGGCGCTTCGCGGGAAATCCGAGATGATTGATTGACGCGCGACGATCGCGTCTCGCAAGCAAGCTGAGAAGTGTCCCCACGTAAAGAGTACATATCTTACATCGTGGGACACTCACAGGAACAGGAAGAGGAGCGAAAGATAACCAGGAGCCAATGTCAGTTACCGGACGAGGACACTTTACCGCCCAAGCAGTAACCGAACAGCAGAGGAAAGACAAATTAAACAAAAAAGCAAAAGGAAAAGAAAGCAAGCAGGAGCTTCCTCCAGAGCCAGGACAAATCGAGAAGACCAAAGAGAAGAACGAAACTCCCAACCAAGACTTCTGATAGGACGGAGGAGAAGAGGGACTTAAGACACAAAGACACTCGAAGTTGACCTTGCAGAGGAAACCGACAGAGAAGTGAAAGACTCCTGGGAGGATGACGAAATTGACGAGGAAGCCGAAGACCTTAGGAAAACCAAGATGTCCGGCAGCAAATACAAGTATCGAAAATGAAAGACACACAATCGCATCCATCGCAAGTAACAAAGGAAGGAGAGCGATATTCTGTCCTCTCGAAACTGGGAAAGGCAGATAAGGCCGTCATGAAACCCTTAATCAAGATGGGACAATCAGCTGAGGAGATGAGGAAGTTGCAAAGCAGATCGACTCCAACTTGTCTGAACACTCCAAGATGAAAAACATCATCATGGAGCAAGGGCTATAAATCTCCTACCAAGAAGGTAGAATAAAGGAATTGGAGAACAGTGTGGAAGATCAGAAGAAAGCCGAGATCCACCAGCCACCCGAGCAAGACAATACTCCTCAAAAAGAAGAAACAATCAAACCCTCGTATGCCCTAGTTGTCACATCAGACAACATTGGAAAGAAAGAGGTTGAGAGACTAATCAGGAAGAAGGCCATCCCAATACAACTGGGCATAAGGAACGTTACAATGAAACCAGGCAGAGAGGGTGTGATTCTCACTTCAACCTCAAAAGAATCTTTGACCAAGCTACAAGCACACTTACAAGGAAAGGTCAAACTGAGGAACTTTCAAATAAGAGGGCCAAAGGAGAACGGATGCCACATCAAGGAGATTGGCATTGACGACGAAGACATTGAGACTGACGGACTGGAATGAAGGAATATTCAACAGAATCACCTGCACTGCGACCCTGAGAACATGGCTGTCTAAAAGAGATGGAAAGGACCACAAGCCGACCGTCATCCTAGGCATGAACAGGAAAGGACTAGCAGCACAAAATGGCAAAATTTTGTTCAACATAGCAGGGAACAGGTGTCCTTTTTAGATCACATCTTTCTATCACGATGCACAAAGTGCGCAGAGCATGGAGAGAACTCTGTTGACTGTGCAGCCTCAAGGCGCTGTACAAACTGCGGACAAGGAGGACACCGTGAGAATCAGCATTATTAGACTTGGTTCACTTTTTAACCTTCTGTGACTGCATGGACCCGCTATTCATTCTCACATTGCGTGGCGCTGCTGTCGCACTTTGCTCTGTCAGCATGGGGCGAACGGGGAAGCACTGTCCGCGGCTGTTGACGTGTTTTGGTGGTTTTTATACATACGTGTTTTGCTGCAGTCTCGGTATCGTTTGCGACACTCTTGTGAGTGTTGGATGACGTGTACATTTTCAGGAGTTTACGGCCCATATCAAATTTTATTTTTATTCGTGGTTGCTGCAGCGAGAATGTGCCTTGAATGTGCATGTAATGTCCTCTTGCAAGCAAGCAAACCTCACGTAGGTTAGAACACTGGACTTGTCAATGTGGTGCTCTGATGAAAGAAAGTAGTGCTAGCTTCATTTTGTTTTTATTCTCAAATGAAGTGCTGAGAGAGTGTATATTTTGAGAGAAGGTGCCTTGGATTTATTCCTACTCTTTTAACAGAAATACACCAATCGGCCTTCTGACCGCTACAACTACTTATTAATAGCACCTATAAGTACTAATCTTTAATTAAACAAATAATTATTTGCCAATTGGCCTGCTGATAGCTACAATTCCTGATTAGTAGCAACTCTAAATACTGATTACTTCATGAAAAGTTCGAGGGCACTTATTCCTACGTTGATGAATACGAAAGCATTGCGACTACCTAAGGTCATGGGTTCAAGTGCTTTATTTACTATATGCTAATTAACTCCACCTTAATTAACACTAAAGGTAGCGGGTTAAACTCCCACCACTGGTCGAGAGTTCAACTGCCATAATGGACTCTATCAAAATTAAACATGTGCCTTAATTAACTTTGCCTTAATTAACATCAATGATCATGGGTTTGACTCCCACCAAAGGTCGTGGGTTCGCGTGCCTTAATTACCTCTATCTTAATAACCTGCCCTTAATTAAGCTCATTTTAATTATCACCAGCGGTTGTGGGTTCGACTTCCACCGATTGTCGTGGGTTCGAGTACCTTAATTAACTGCGGCTCAATTAACTGCGCCTTAACACCAAAGATAGTGGGTTCAAGTGCCGTAATGAATTC
This sequence comes from Dermacentor silvarum, assembly GCF_013339745.2. Lineage (NCBI taxonomy): Eukaryota > Metazoa > Arthropoda > Arachnida > Ixodida > Ixodidae > Dermacentor > Dermacentor silvarum. The sequence goes on from NC_051154.1 coordinate 426,388,618, forward strand.
TATCGTGATAAAAATGTGCCTTTTTCACTATACCTTAATTAACTGTGTCTTGATTAACTTTGCCTTAATAACACTAAAGAATATGGTATAACATCGAAAGTTCAAACAAAAATAATTTAACATCTGCAGAGCGACAAATGGTTTACAGGAACACAAGGCAGGATTAACACTCTTGATGACAGAAAATGTAGTAACACTTTGTACAAAAAATGAAGAATTAAAAAATAGATACAGAAAGAAGAAACAACCATCAAAACATAAAACTAATCCATGGTAGAAAAATGAGTTAGAAATTGAAAGGGAAAAAGTTAGAGCATACAGAAAGATCACAAAGAGCGAATCGAGAAACAAGACAACAATTTAAAAAATATGTTATAAAGAACACGACATATATAATAAAAGGTTGGAAGAAGTTATAAACAATAGTTGGAAGTTAGTATGAAAAAGAAAGAAGAAAAAAACCCATTCAAAAACGTACCATATAAAAGAGCAAGAATTAAAAAAACTAATGTCACGTTTAGGAGCATCAAGAAAGAAAATGCAGAAATGACATCACTCGAAAGAACGAAGGAGTTTCTATTAGAAAGGCTATATCCCAACCGGGCAGGAAATGTCATGTAATGCAACAAGTAAGAGCGAGAACTAAACAATGCTACTGAGGAAAGAAATGAAGACAGGGATGAAGAAACATTGAGTAACGAACGATAAGATAATATATTGAACAATGGTTTCTCCTTTAAAAATGAAAGTGACCCCCATTGTAAAAAATCTTAGAAAAGACGTAGCCCCACGTCCCAACACTCTCAAAGCTACTTTCATTCAAGCAATAAATCACAAACACAAGACAATTTTCCTAAACCTGTTTAATGAATGTCTGAGATGTGGACACTTTCCCAAAAAGATGGAAACTGTCAAAAGTTATCCTCATAACAAAAGAAAAATCTGAAGACACAATAGGAAAATAAATACCGACCAATCGCTGGTAAGTCAATTGCAGAAAAAAATTAGAAATGTTAATTAAGGCAGGCTTTACCATTTTCTCTATAAAAATCAACACTTCCAAAAATATCAGTTCGGATTTACGCACAACACTTGAACAACCAACGCACTACAGAAAATATTTGAAAGAATAGAACAGCCTAAACTTGAGAAAATTATTTGCCTATTAATTTCATAAGACATGAAAAATGCCTTGATATTGGTTAAAAATTGATAGTGGTTAAAAAACTAGAGAAATATAAATGCCATCATAAATTATACAAACTAGCAGATAAAATGCTACAAAGAATTATGATAGCGATAATATCAGATTATGTAAAACAATAGCCATTGGATCACCACAACAATCTCTCCAAAGCCAACTCAATTGGAACCTAGCCAATCTCAGATATAGTTGAGAAAAAAATTCCTCTGTGATAACTATGTTCAAGCATTTGCAGACGATGTCCCCGTGAGAAGTCCAGAAAGGACGCAGAAGAAAAAAGGGGATAAAATGGTAAGAATAATGAATGAATGGTCCAAAGAAAAAGGAATTACTCTCAATAAGGACAAGTCAAGTTATATGATAGTAGGAAAGCGGTACATAAGCCATCCACCGGAAATTATAATAGGAGTAGAAAAAATAAGAATGGTTCAGGAGATGAAAATCTTAGGCGTTATCATCGATAACAAATTACCTTTTCTACCGCAGTTCCAATATTTAAAGGAAACAGTAGCAGGTGTAACTTACTAATTAAGTAGAACCATAAAAGGTTACAAGACCACAAAGAGAAATACGTGCAATTATTTATAAAAGAAAAATTTAGAGAGTGATAACACATGCTTTATCTGCTTGGTATACTATGAAAGTTATTACTGTGATAGCAATTATATGGACACTCCAAGTGGATTTGTGCCGTCGGCGTCGTCGTGAGGTTCCGTATAAAGTTCAAGGGCAATAAAATTGTCGCCGCGCGCCGTATGTGTGAGTGAAAGCCCTCCAGCGCTTTCACGGAGAGCGAACACACGGCGCAGAGCTAACACGAGTCGCGTGAAAGGCCGTGGGGGAATGGGAGGAAGTGAGGGAGGAAGAAGTCGTGCTGTGGCACCAGCGGCGCAAGCGGAATCGGCGACTCAGCCGGGCACGCGAAAGGAGGAAAGCGGGAAGGCAACGTGACAGGGAGGGGGTGCGTCTCCTACTCTGCCCGCAAGCCGCACACTTGCACTTTAAGCGGCTGCGGCCGGTCGCCCGCACCGTATTTTGAAAGCGATCTGCAGACGGCTCATAGCTTTGTAGGCGCTTTGCTTTCACCGCTCAGTTTCTGTTAAAGCGATAGCCCCACAAACTTTCGCTCATTGCTGCAGCTGCGCTTGCTCACGTCAGCGTTTTAACAGCGGTTGTATGCGGTCGTCGAGTGGGATCGTCGAGTGTTTGCTTGTGCGCACTGACACCATGCTTGTTAATTCAGTTAGTAAGCGAATGTGCCCAAGTGTATAAGCCGATAAAACTACTATCCTTGCTCCGTTTAGCTCTCTACTAATTTGCTATCACAATTGATTCTTCGCATTTCTGGCGAAACTGTCACTTTTTATAATAAAGAGACTGTAAAGAATTCAAAGACTACCGCTAAATCATAACGAAAGCATTCAAAACTCCAAACTTATCAGTTATTATTTTGTCAAAAATTCCACCTTTACATCTGGCAATCGAAAAGACAATGAACAATATAAAATACTTAACGAAGGAAAAACTTCAGCTGTAACAGCACAGCATATACAGAAAGTTAACTGATGCGGAAATACGATCATTGCCACAACCACCCACCAAAGAAAATTAGCGTGCCTTTTGTACAAAACGATGAACACGTAGGTTATAGAATTTATACAGACGGTTCAAAGAAGGAACAAGATGCCGGTACAGCTTTTGTAATACTAGACGACGGCAGTGAAATTGAAACTATGAGAAAATACAAACTACCAGTATACAGTTGCAATTACGATGCAGAAGTCCTAGCTATTTTAAAAGCCATAGAATACATAATGTCATTACAAATACAGTCTAGATACCAACTATTCATGGATAGCCAATCACCACTTCAAGCTTTAAAAAACCCAGGCCATTCAAACCCAATGATATGCTAAATGAAAAATATGTTAGATCAACCAAATAAACTTAACATAAAATTAACATATATTAAATGTCACTGTGGAATATTGCACTAGCCGATGAACTAGCAAAAGAAGCCACAAAGGAAGGTGAATAAACATTACTTCCAGTTCGCAAGTTATTTATTTGAAAACAATTACAGGCAAACTTATATGCAAAATAGAACAAAATATCAAACAAAAAACTAACAACCAGTTACACATACAAATGGATGAAGAATACAAATCACGCACCGAAAAACTTTAAGCAAATTTCTATATTTCCTAGGCACTGAGAGGACATGGGAGATTCTCATTTTCCTTTTCGCAATTTAATATAATATCAGAACTAAAATGTCACTGCGGAAATGTTATTGATATTTTTGATCACTATCTGGAAGACTGTTCGCTTGTATATACAGAATGAAATGAACTCATCAAAAAACTAGGGGATAACTTACAAAATAGAAAACCCGAAATTATTAAGAACAAATAAACAATGAGAATTCTAGAGGAAATGGTAAATAAAATTAATGACAGTATTATGCAGTGTTAAAATGTGGAGGCAAAATTAGCTCAAAACAGTAAAAGCAATAATGAAAAACAACATCAACAAACGTATACAAACGTGGCCATGAAAAAGAAATAGGGCATAAAAACCACTCTGGGTGAGAACTCCTCAGTCCCTATTTCTTATCAAGCCGCCGACATCACGAACAAAACAACAGGTATAAACGCTTCTTTCTGGAGTTTTACGTGCCAAAACCAGTTCTCATTATGAGGCACGCCGTAGTGGAGAGCTCCGGATTATTTTGACCACCTGGGGTTCTTTAACGTGCACTACAGCGCAAGCACACGGGCGTTTTTGCATTCCGCCTCCATCGAAATGTGGCCACCGTGGCCGGGATTTAATCCCGCGATCTCGTGCTCAGCAGCGCAACGCCTTAGCTGACTGAGCCACCGCGGCGGGTAACAGGTATAAACGCAAGAAAACAATGGCTACAACAACCAGGAAGCAAAGCGCTTCAAACTTATCAAGAGTTGCAAGAAGAGGAACCAACAGGAACTAACAAAAAGTACAAGAATCAGAATGAGACATGAATCAAGCAACTCGTCAAACTACAGGACAATCGACGAACAACAAGAAAAAGGCAGAACGAAGAATCCCTTCAAGACGAAGAGGAAAACGAAATAATCATTGTATTTTACTTTTATTTATTTCTCAATAATCAAAATTTTGGGCAATCGACTGGAAGGGCACAACACTATACATAGTGTCAGGCACACGAGGGACTGGCAGCGAAAGCGAGGGCAGACCGTATTGCTCGAGGATTAAACGTCCGAGCAACGGCAGTGCCCAGCGACAACCTCCTACCGAATTCTCGTGACATCCTTTTTCAGCAAAGGCAGCAGCGGAGACGTTTTTGACATTCTCAGTCGAATTTGAACAGCCAACAGGAGAGGGACTGGCTTCGTATTCAGATGAATACATACCCCAACCTGCACCATCTACACAGAATACACTGCACGAGGTTCATTGACGAGTGCCCGTGGTGCACAGACATACCCACACAAAAACACATCATATGGGATTGTCCCAAGAGGCCTCCGGACAAAGACAGCCCAATAGTACTCAAACATCCACTCATGAGGAACAGGCAGTGGGAGGCATGGCTTGCGGACACGGGCCGGGGGAGCCAATTGGCTCTTCTGTACCAAGCTCAGGGAGCCGCTAGTGCCAGTGGAGCCCTGGAATAGGGGCACTAGCCAGCGTGCCCTCTTTTATTTACTTATTTTCAATAAAGTTTTTACTCACTCACTCTTTGTTCAATAAACGCTCCCGGTCTTGCCGCGCCTGTCCCCTTGGCAGTGGTCGCTGATAGTAGCCTTCTCTCCCTTTATTTCGTACTCTTCTCACCCCGCACATTTTTTAGCCTCCCATCTACCACCCCGCACTTTATACCCCTACTCTTCAACCTTTCTCCTCTACTCCCCACCCTAACACCTTCAAATCCCACCCTACCCATATAACCTGCGGTACTTTAGTGGTGCAGGTGAGGCACTCCCTAGCCCTTATCACACTCCGTCTTCAAGACGGGACCTCTCGTCCCAGCACCGATCGCAGTTAGGTTCAACCCGTCGCTGTTCTACTAACCTTTATCTGGAAACCTAACAGCCGGAAGAAAGTTGAAGCCAGGGTAGAAGGGACACTACAAAGCTTGAACTATATAAGGTGCCGTCATTACAACAAGATATACTGTGTCGTGGTATCATTTGGCATTGTGGGTGGCAGCGAGACAGCCGGTTCGTCTGTCGGCGGTGGCAATAGGCATGGTGTGCCCACATTGTTTTAAGTCTAATCGAATAACCGCAGGCTTTCATTGTGAGAGGAGTTCTGCCGAATTTTTTATGCCAACAAAAGCGGCATTTTAAGTGGAGTTTCTTCCGGCATAAGTTAAGTACTATTGTTATTTTTACAATGTCCAATCAGCCAGGACCTCCAAATTTCATGGCGAACTGCATGGTGTGAAAAACCAAATGGTGCACAGTTAATCTTGAGCACCATAAATATTAGGGTACCTTGTTCCAACCTTCAAACCAGTTTCTGATGGACCCCAGATCGTATCTCGTACTTCGTTTGAAGTATTCAGCGTGTTTTCGACTTTGCTTAGGCCGAGGGGTCTCCAAACTGGGGCTCACGGGCTGGGTTCAGTCCTTCCGATGACTTCCCCACAAAGCCGCCGAAGTGCCTCTTCCTGAGAGTGGGTTTCTCTACAAAACCTTACGCTATCTCTCTTTCTGGGAGTCAGCTTCACTACAGTTACCAGATCACACCAACTTGTCCGAAGCAACGCTGACGAATCAGGAGCCTCATGCAACCATCGCGTGAGGAGCACACGACGCTCGGATAAACCGGTCCGGGTCATCGCATCAGAAGACGCGCCCCATTCTCCACTTTGCTCAGGTGCACTGGGTCCGAAGAGCTTTCGCCAGCTTCTCGGCCGCGAAACTACTGCATTAAATAGCTGTGTGTAGTATAAAGCTCCTTACTTCGAAGCTCGTCGTCTTGTTCCTAAGCCTAGCCTCGATACGCCAGAAGAATGAATGAGCCCCAGTCACGCAAGCAGAGGTCGCAACACCAGCCAGAGTAGAAACGCCACGGTAATTCTAGACGCACCTTGGAAGCATCAGACGGCGAAATCACGGAGGAGTGCGAACCCAAGGAAAACCTCGGCAGTGCTTTGTCTTGAAAGTACAGTTGGGCGAATACTAACTTTTTTGAATGCGAATCGAAAACGAGTAGTAAGTCTAACATAATATCCAAACGCAGACGCACATATTTACAGCATGAATATTATGTCTGTATATTAAGGTATCAGGCTTGTACCGACTGATCGTGCAGAAAAAGGCAGCTATTAGGGACAAAGGCTCAGTTTTATACACAATATCACTAATTATCACAATCAAAACTGCAAGAATAGCCTCTTAACATATTTAGAACATGGTTGAAAACAAGATCTCCAAGAATGAATGGCTGCTGTATGGCTAGCTTTCCTAAAACGTTAAGTAAATGGTTGCTGAAAAAGGATGACAAGTTCCTGAAAAAAAGTCAAAAAAACTGTTGAAGAATATTTGTGAGCCGTAAACACAAGCAAAGGCGCCTGTTGCAAGAAAAACATCAGTAGTTGTAGCGTAAACGGTAAAACTGCGACATTATTAGACTTGTAAAAACACTAAATAACAGACTACCAGCAAAAATCACGGTTGTCATGTAGATTTCCTCCGCGAAACTGAAAATAAATCTTGCATGACTCATTTTGTATCGACACCCGCCCTTTGAAAGCTTTTCTCATTGTTTCACTTCGGATAATTTGCGATGCTTTGTTCAGCAGACACAGGACAGTAGCAGGACTCGTCTTACGCTTTCTGAACCGTTATCATATCGCGTCCTGGAATGCACTTTCGCAGCAGTTTCGTTTTCGGTTTTCCATTGCAGCGTACGCAATCTGTACTTTCCTATTTCTTTTGCGAGAGTGCACTCCGATTTGTCGGTGAGTTCACGACCGACCTGCACTTTCTCGCTAGAAGATGCAGCCAAAGTGCAGCAATAAGGCGGCGCAGCAGCCGAGCAAACGAAAGCCGCCGGTTTGCGACTTCGTGTGAACGGCGTTCGGCGACACGATTTTGCTGTCCGCAACGCCGACAGCTCGTTTCTAAGACGAAGTAAAGGCTGTACGTTTAGAAAGGGGCAGGTAAGGCAAACAAATTTGATGCTGCGATAATCATTTGATGAGCATTTATAAATCCTTATTCAACCTGCTTCTCGCAATTGCCCATGCTGTCAGGGTTCATCCCCCAAAATAACGCCTTCTTTCAAAGCTTTTTCTCTTTGACATCAGTGCACATCGTTACCAATTCACGCTTCCGTTATTTAATTTCCCGTTTTCTTCACTATCGATTAACCATACCACCATTTGATTCTGCTTCATTCACACTTAATTCGCTCTCATTTACTCTACATTATCTTAGCTCACTCTCTCATAATTACCTTTATTTGACTCTTATTTTCCAACCAAACCCCTTTAATTCACTATCAATTAACTCTTAATTCACCTCATTCACCTCTCTGTATACTCATTATCACTTCAGTTCAATTGCTTGATCATTCTTCCAGCCTTAATCGTGGTTTCGTGCGCATTATCGCCTCTTATACTAAGAGGGCCATTTCGGGTCGATGACGTGGTTTTGAAACGGCCTTGAAACAGACCCCTCACCATAAGACATATAAGGCTTTCGCCTCAATGAACGTGCAGCGCCAGTGTCGGCATTGCAGTTGAACTTTCAGAAGTGGCATAAAGGCGCAGCGCCAGTGTAACGTGCATGAAGAGAGCGCGTGCAGGCCATCGTGTGCAAAAAAGAAGTCAAAGTGCGTGTCATTCGGCTTGGCGCCCGTAGTATTGCTTGGTGTGTGGCGCCGAAACTCTTGGTTCTGATAGTCGAGACACCCGAGGTCCAGCTGCAACGTGAACCAGGTGAGACGGTCGCATGTTTGAGGAGCGATGCGCACCTGCCGCATATTTCTTAGCTTACATCTTTACGTGCTAACATGGATGACGTAACCATCACCCCTCAGGCCATATCAGCACTTCTAGATGGGTTACCTATTGACTCGTAACCGGGCCTTTAGGGAAACTGAATAAATAAATAAGTAAATACATAAATAAAATAATAAATTTCTGATCGTTTCTCGGGCCGCAGCGGTTGTTCCAAGTTGGTGCGCTATTGCTGTCAAAGAGGCGGTACTGTAGACTCTTCAGAGAGGGAGAGAGGAACCTGGCGACAGCGACAACCATGTCTGGTGGCAGGAGGGAACCCGATAAACACACGCCTTTGCCCGGGCTCAATACGCATCACGGCTTCCTGAGGCATGTCGACTGTAACCAGTACCAGCATCTGAAACAGGTAAAGTGCATAGCGACGTTGTTGTCGACGCCTCCGGGCGGCGCCACTGCATCGTGATCTGTGCTTCAAGTTGCCGCCCAGAGGATGCAACGCCTTATGTTAGCCAGGACTGCATTTCGTTCGTTTGTGGTACTTATTCTTTTGTTCGTAAGGACGTTTATTACTGGTGTGAAACACCTCCTCGAACACTCAACGTTACATGAGATATAAATAATTCGCACACATGCTGTGTTAACCAACTTTAGCCAAGCTTTAAAGAAAGCAGAAGCCCACTAACTGATCGCAATGAATGCAGTATTCTTCCCAGTTCGTTGAAAAACTCAAAGTAGTTTTCGCGATGAACTTAATTTACGAATTAGCAGATAAGTATTGGTTCAATTTTTTGGTATGCACTTATACACATAACATTAAATTACCAGGCACTCATATTTCAAACGGAGCTACGAAATCTATGCTTGGCAAATTTATGAACAACAGCGCTTAACGTTTTCCAGACTTCGATTTGTCACAACCCACCTAATCATATTCCTTCTTTTTTTTACTTTTTCTCACCAAACATGTTTTGAGTTTTGAGAAATATTTTCCTAGAATAATATATTCTTGTTTATTAAATTTGCAGTCCTAATTTGCATTCGATAAATGTCTTGTATTTTTTTGTCTTTCATTCTTCGTGTCAACTTTCCTCAACGCATTTTTTCTTACCCATTGCTTTATTTTCATATACACTATATTGGCACAATGTACAATTTATTGGATGGCTTTTGGAATAACTCATTTTTTTAACTTGTGTTTTTTTAGCTGTCGAAAGCCTATGTTGCCTTACTTCCTGCTCTTTGGGCATATTAATCGAACTGGATTGACAAAGCCTGCAGGTGCGTGACAAATATTTTCCGTATTTCTTGCCCACCAAATTTTTATCAGAACATGCAGCCCACCGACAATCCCCTGCCTATCACAACCAATGTCTCCTTTTGAACATGCGCAGTTCTTTTACCCTCACTTTACTGATTCGTACCTGCTAAGGGTCCTTGTCCTTGGATAAAGAGCAGGGTATACAGAGAGAGAGAGAGAGAGAACTTGAAATTTAAACATCCCCAAGGAGAGAAGTTACCCTGACAAAAGCAATCCCCTTATCGACATGTTGGTTCCGAGCTGAGAATTCTCTTGTTCTGTCACTGTGGGCCACTGCTAACGAAATTACATTTGACCTAGTTTGTATATATTCACCGTGGTGTCTAACCCGCCAAGCAGAACACCACAGAGGAGGAGGGCAAATGACGCTATGGAGATAGATCCGACGTTGCCAGTATTCGTTTCTGCTGGGTGCCTAAGACACTACGATGACCACTGTAAGTTTATATGTTCCTGCGAAATTAAGCTTAAACACCCCGCTGATTATGTTCAGCACCATAAATAACGTTTGCCTCAAGAAACCATCCGCCTAAGTGGCCACATTGCAATGTCCATTCTTTGTGATGTCGTCTCTACTTCAGGTATACCCACACTTTTAGTTATGTGTCGCTGTCAATGAGATAAGGCTATAGATAAGCAAATAACTACGTAAAGTGCATTTGCGTTTTTGACATTTCGTTTAAAAAAGCTTGCTTCATATTCTCTTGGTGCATGTTTCTCTCCTCAGTTCGAAGAACAAGCGCAGAAACGTGTGCAGGCCGCTAGGGTGACGCGTCGGGTCGGCCTATCTCCGAAGTCGACCAAGCCGACGCAGGAGATCTACCGGTCTCCACGTGAGTATCTCGAGATTACGAATCCTGCTGTTGATCTCCTAAAGAATTAAATTATGGAGTTTTACATGCCAAAACCACGATCTGATTATGAGGCACGCCGTAGTGGGGGACTCCGGAAATTTGGACCACCTGGGGTTCTTTAACGTGCACCTAAATCTAAGTACACGGGTGTTTTCACATTTCGCCCCCATCGAAATGCGGCCGCCGTGGCCGCGATTCGATCCCTTGACCTCGTGCTTAGCAGCCCAACACCCTAGCCACTGAGCAACCACGGCAGGTTGTTGATCTCCTGCATTACTGGGGCATGCGTGTCATAAGATCGAGAAGCAGCGACGACAGTTTACAACGGTCTACGTGCTGGCTGCCGTGCTGGGCCGTGAATGCTATTCACCCACACAGTGGGTAGTGAGCAATTTGCTGGCCATTATAGAGGCTGGTTCTAAATGGCTTAGACAATCTTAGTCTATGGCATCGCGGTGACTGGCAAAAGCCTTAAGGGAAAGACTGGAGGCTGAGGTGTAACATGGCTTTAGCCTTTGACTTCCCACACGTTAAACAGGTTCTGCGCCATTCTACCGTAACTCTTCCTATGACTCTAGTACCAGGTAAAAGCTTTCATCTGTTATTTGCTAGCATATAGCTTTTGCGCGGGTTCTGAATTAGGCACATCAGTCATTGTATGTTGATAACATTTGAGGCGATGCTGGACTGCTACATGCAAGGCAGCTGTCCAGCACTACGAGGCGAAAAACGTAATTATAAAAGGCAACCGTTGCTAGTTCTCTGGTGCCACTAAGCAATCACAGAGGGCGTGCAAGGAGAATAAGGGGAAGCGAAGGGTAATTTTTTTTTTGCTAGTTACAGCGACATGAAGCCTTAAGAAAATGCGGCTAGGGAAAACTTAATGTAACATCGCTGCCTATTTTATAGATATGTAGAAATAAAGAGGAACAGGAACATGAACGTTGACGAAGCGAGAACGTGCTCAGGTGGGAGCCGTACCCTCGATTAACGCATAACAAGTGCGGTGCTCTACCACTGAGCTACGGCGGCGACCGTCCACTCGTGTACACTATCTTGGAAATGTCTGTGTATGCACTCTAGTCTATATCTATCTAGCTCTGGGAGTGTTAATCAGCGCCGTTCACTGCCATGACGGCGGACGTGGAACATCCATTCTACCGCAGGCCTCACAACATACGAAGCAGCGTTTCAGTTTTCACATGCAAGTCGTCAACGGGCAGCGGAACTTGTTTAGTCTACTGTTGTAGAAAGCCGTCATGGTGGCATGCACGCTCTGCCACTCGTAAAACCGAAACCATATGCAGTATCGGCAGTTGGATTTGCATGATGCACGTCCTACGAGAAAGTAACAAACACCTTCAAAAAAATAAATAAATAATGGATAGCGTATGTTGTGTACGTGTAGCTTAAGTGGAACGGCACTAAATATGTGTCGAGCGAATTCTTGTAACTTACGTTTTGGTCCTAAATACAAAGTGTCGCATTGAGTCTATTAATGCGAAACATTCTGGCCGAATGTAGAGAATTTTTTTCCTGTTGGGTAACTTGACGTTTTTGTGGGCCGAACACGAAGGCAGTGCAGTCTAGCACGTCCCAAGCAGGCACCTAGGACAGCATTTCGAGCCCACAGCTGCTTTCATACGCCCAGAAAGCGCTCACCTAGGGAATCACCAGGGAAAGCACCGATTAAACAATGTGCGATCACCCATCGCTCAACACATGCGCTCTCGAATTCTTGGCATTGAGTACGTTGAGTTCCATTGAGTTACACAAGTGCGAATTAATGTCAGCAATGGGGCACGTTGGGCTTCCTCCAGCCGAACTGGTGAAACCACCAGAGAGGTCACCGGTCAAGACATGGTCGAAACCACAATCAGTGAACCGATGGGCATTGAGTAATTATGACAGGTAATGTGCACGTGTAAAATTGTACATACTGTAACAATGTAAATTTCTACATGATAATCATCTCTAGCCATGCATTGTCTTATAAAGATTTCATATTCACAATCTTAATTGTACGTTTTGCTCCAGAAAATTAGCACAGTTCATGGGTACGCTTCTACTACCAAACAACAATAATCCACATTACATCGCGCTCAACTGGAGTTGTGGCGTCCATTTTTTTTCTCTTTGGTGAGGGCCTGAAACGTTTGTGAAAATGCCTGTTCAAAAGACATTTTTGTCCATGGGAGGAGCAGGCGAGGCTCACAGCACTGCGCATGCTCGAGCTAGTGGAGGAAAGTCGCACGTGCCTTGTGCGGTTGACCTTTGTGTCACATTTTTACCACGAATTTGCGCGGAGAGAAATGTTTATTTATTTATTTACTTATTGCAATACCCTCAGGGCCCAAGGGGCATTGCAGAGGGGGTGGGTACATTCTGTTTACACAATCGCAATTATGTAAACAACGTTGTTATATATGGAAAAAAATTAAGACAGTAGGTTATTCTAGCAGGACAATACCACAGACCTTGAATGACAATACCATACAATACAATACATTATTGTATATGTAAAATGCAAAAAATTACTAAATTAACAAATTAACAAATAGCTGCGCAGGTTATTCATTGAAGTGGTCAACAACTGCGGCCTTGAATGACTGTACATCTTCAATACTGGCGATGGCACTGGGAAGCTGGTTCCATTCTGAGCTAGACTTTGGTATAAATGAATAATGAAACAGGTTAGTATGACAAAAAGGAATGGCAACCTTACACTGGTGATCAGTACGGATCAGTATGTTTACTCGACCGTCGCGTGAAATTCTCCTGGACCCAAGAAACTTCCTGTCACGTGTCTTATAATGAAAATGTTTACTACATCATATACTGGGTAGATGGCACAGTAGACAAGCAGTAAAAGTTATCAGAAACGACAGCTTGATAGAGCCACATGCCCCCGTACATTGACTGCAGCGCATCAGAAACAGAACAATACGTCTTTGTATTATAAATAAGGAAAATGTCATCATCATCATCATCATCATCATCATCAGCCTATATGTTTATGTCCACTGCAGGACGAAGGCCTCTCCGGCGATCTCCAATTACCCCTGTCTAGCGCTAGCGTTTTCCTACTTGCGCCTGCAAATTTCCTGACTTCATCATATCATCTGGTTTTCTGCCGACCTCGACTGCGCTTCCCCTCTCTTGGTATCCATTCTGTAACCCTAATGGTCCAGCGGTTATCCATCCAACGCATTACATAGCCTCCCAGCTCCATTTCTTCCGCTTAATGTCCACTAGAATATCGGCTATCCCCGTTTGTTCTCTGATCCACACTGCTCTCTTCCTGTCTCTTAACGTTAGTCTTAAGATTTTTCGCTCCATCGCTGTTTGTGCGGTCCGTAACTTGTTCTTGAGCTTCTTTGTTAACCTCCAAGTTTCTGCCCCATATGTTAGCAGCGGTAGAATGCAATGATTGTACACTTTTCTTTTCAAGGATAGTGGTAAGCTTCCAGTCAGGATTTGGCAGTGCCTGCCGTATGCACTCAAACTCAATTTTATTCTTCTGTAAATTTCTTTCTCGTGATCAGGCACCCCTGTGAGTAATTGACCTAGATAAACGTACGCCTTTGCAGACTCTAGAGGCTGACTGGCCATCCTGAACTCTTGTTCTATTGCCAGGCTATTGGACATTATCTTTGTCTTCTGCATATTTATCTTCAACCCAATTCTCACACTTTCTCAATTAAGGTCCTCAATCATTTGCTGTAATTGCTCTCCATTGTTGCTGAATAGGACAATATCATCTCCAAACCGAAGGTTGCTGAGATATTCGCCGTTGATCCTCACTCCTAAGCCTTCCCAGTCTAAGAGCTTGAATACGTCTTCTAACCATGCAGTGAATAGCATTGGAGAGATTGTGTCCCCTTGCCTGACCCCTTTTTTGATAGGTAACTTTCTACTTTTCTTGTGAATAACCAAGGTAGCTGTGGAGTCCTTATAGATGTTTGCTAAGATATTCACGTATTCCTCCAGTATTCCTTGATTACGCAATGCCTCTATGACTGCTGTTTTCTCTACTGAATCAAACGCCTTTTCATAATATCTGAAAGCCATATAGAGAGGTTTATTGTACTCCGCAGATTTCTCGATTACCTAATTGATGACATGGATATGATCCATCGTAGAATATCCCTTCCTGAAGCCAGCCTGTTCTCTTGGTTGACTGAAGTCAAGTGTTGCCTTGATTCTATTGGAAATTATCTTGGTTAATATTGTATACAATACTCAAAGAAAGCTAATTGATCCATACTTCAATTCTTTAACGTCTCCCTTCTTATTGATTAGTATAATGTTGGCGTTCTTCCAGCGCTCTGGTACATTTGAAGTCGTGAGGCATTGCGTATGCTTGCGTATGCTTGTGAGGCCGCAAGCTTTTCAAGCATGATATTTCCTCCATCTTTGATTAAATCTACTGTTATTCCATCTTCTCCAGCAGCTTTTCCCCTGGTCATGTATTTCAAGGCCCTTCTAACTTCATCGCATGACTCCGAAGGGAAATGTACAGTGGAAAAAATAGAAAGAGTAAGCAGCGCTGAACCCTGGAACAGAAACCAACATGCAACAAAGAACAGTGAGCACTTCCTTCTCATGACACATGAAATGAATACGTGATACATGAACGTATGATAAATAATTTCGCCATACAACGAAAGAAAGTCAACGAAATGTGAACAAGATAGTTAAAAGGAAGCGTACTCTAACTGGAAATAATATTACAATAACGGGAAAAGAATAATTCTGAAACAATTATATTACATTGCGAACAAAGTACGAACTTTCCTGTAACGTAATGTTTTGTAATTGCATATGATTACAAATTCAACTGTTTAATAGTGTAGGTAATCGATTCTACAATGTCAACTATGTCAGTTTACTATGTCTGACAATATTATGTTTACAAGTTGGTTAGTTGTCCTGAAAATCTCTGCTTGCGCCTTCCAAATGCTTTCTCACGCCGTACGGAAATATGCACTTGTAAAGTTCAGATTATGTGAACGCAACATTTGTTTAAAATACGCGTGCTTCTGTTTTCTTTTGCGCACTGCTACTAGTCGCCATTGTGCTATCTGCTCGCTAAATTTTGCGGGCTGTGCCGATCGGAAAACAGAAAGCCGTCCAGGGCCTTTGTTTGTAAACAGCGAGGTCACATGATACACGATAACAATAACAATAACAGTAAATGGGGAGATAAATGCGGTCCTAATGAAACGCAGAGCTGCTATGGGGATACAATAGGTACGAGGTGCTCCGGGGTAAGAGGAAAGGTGTAATGGTTCCAGGACTTACATATTGAAATGCGGTTGTTTGCTCGAAGTCAAGGATACAGTTCATACTCGATGGCACATTGGGCGCTCACGGGAAGAGTACAAGTGAAGCTGTGCAGGGTGATATGGGCTGGAGAAGTTTAGAAGTGAGGGAAGCTCAGAGATAAATTCATTATGAACAACGACTGAGGAATATGGAAGAAAAAATGGGCCGGGAGAGGGTGTTCAGGTATTTTTACACAAAAAAAAAAGATTGATTCACAGTGGAGGAAAAGGACTAGGAAGCTTACCAGCACGTATGCGACCAGTATAATAAGTAACATAGCAACAAAGAACGTCAAACACAAAGCCAGAGAGACTAACACAATCTCATGGGGGGCGGCAATAGAAAATAAGCTGCTATGAGTAACAACATAAAAGGGTAAAAAACGAAATCAGGAAAGAAGCAATTTATGATAACTCAAAGAGAAGTTCTGTACTTTTCGAAGCGAAATCAGGATGCCTTAGGACGCGCACTTATAATACGAGGTACAACAAGGAAGAAGAAGCATGTGCTTGCTGCGGTAAAGCTTGAGAAACGATGGAGCATGTTTTATCAGAATGTGAAGATACCTGCCCAGCGGTTGGTTCAGGCACTTCTGGCCTCCTTGAAGCTCTTGGGTTCAGCCATAGCATGGGGGAAAGTGAACATGTCCGCAACAGAGATTATAAAGAGCCGATTGGAAGTTTGGTGGTAGAAAAGTATCGGAGATGACAGAGCGGAGGCGTACAAAAACAAAGTTCCCAATAGGGATTCAGGAAATTTGATCATGGGAACTTTTTGCGTTTTTCTTAAACATAGGTAAGACATTGGGCAAAATAACAAGAGTTTGGTGACGCAACCCATTGCCACGTTTCAAAGGGGAGGCGCATGGATGCATGGATTGATGGATGGATGGTTGGATGAATGGAAGCACGCCATGGATGGACGCCATGCATCCATCCATCCGTCCGTCCGTCCGTCCGTCCGTTTGTCCGTACGTCCGTCCATCCATTGTAACATTCACGGTGCTGGTCGCACTCTAAGTTGGGGCCTGCAGATAAGATTGCCCCGCTTGCCGCGATATCCTTTCCTTTTATTTTTGCCACAGCCTGATTGGCTACGTAGCGCACAAAAAGCGCGTCGCTAAAGGAATAAAGGTGATTGTCTTCCTGGCACTGCGTGGGTCGTCTGTTCCTTGGGCCGGTCATCCTAAAGCCCCTATATTTATAAAAGTAGCGCCATCCACTTCCCTCCTCCTCCGTTCCACTATCGCGCTCGGCGCGACCAGCGCGATCGAGGCGCGATATCGACAGTGGCGCCGCCTGCGTCGGGCCTGCCGTGGCAGACGACAGCTAACGCGCTACCAGAGGAAATCCGAGGAAAACTTCGATCGCGCCCTGCGGAGACGTTTTTGAGGCGCGATTTTGCTTCGTCAGTCAGTAACTGGTCTTAATAATGCCGTTTTGGAAGTAGCAACGCGACGATGCGAGACGGCGCAAATATCAAGTGTGCCGCAAGCGTTTGCGCACGCCGGATGGTAAACAAAAAAAGCCTTTTGCCCTCGCCTTGTCGGTTGCGGCAACTTAAGGCGCAGCAGCATGCCATCACAACGAAGTTCTTGTCCTTAACACGTTTGATCCGTTTGTGCGTACAGCACTTTCGTCGCACAGGCCCGAGAATGGCAGTCGGAGCGCGCTGGAAAGAAAAAAATATACAAAAGCGCGACGCGAACTTCCACGTGACACGGATTGGCCAATGGGGGAGCGGAGGAGGCTGGGGCGACAGGAGGCGGCTAAGAGAGGGCGAGGAGGAAGCGCCGGGGTGAGCGCGGTGGCGGCAAGATCTAAGAATGGCGCTACTTTTATAAATATAGGGGCTTTAGGTCATCCTGCCGCTCTCGGCGTCGAGCCGCCAAATACGTAACAGCTGGTGGCAACGGTGACGGCGGTTGGAGCGCACGTTGGCGGTGACCTTGGCGTCCAGTTTGGTGAGAGCACGGCTTACTTGACTTCATTGAGAGCATTAGCAACATTTATTTGGTAGTCGAGGCATTTTGACTTTGCTAAATATAAGTAGCACGTGTAAGAGTGGCACTTGTTATCAGCAGTCTTGAACCTCGCTTCGTTAACGAAACCCAACCTAGTGTTGCTAGCTGAGGAGTTAGGTATCCCAGTGCAGAAGTCGATGCGCAAGCCTGCAATTATTGAAGCAATATCCAAATGCGGAGCGAACGACGACGAAGTCGAGGAATATTGGAAGGCAATTTCCCAACAGCTAAAAGAACGAGAGGTAGAACTGAAGTTAAAAGAGATGCAGCTGCACAGCCTTGAACGAACTGACAGTTTCGACATGCGCGGATACATGCAACCTTGGCGTCCAGTAAGGCTGGTAGTGACATCACTTTGTACCTCGTCAACTTTGAGAGGACGTGTACTAGAGCAGCACTTGCAGAAGAGACCTGGTCGCAACGCCTATTGAGATTGCTTCCAAACGAAGCAGGGGACGTAATCGCGAGAATGCCAGATGAAGATGCCCGCGACTACAATCAAGTAAAGCTTCAGCTGAGGCGTAGGTACAGCTTGTCTACAGATGCCTTAAGAATAAAGTTTCGTAAGAGGAGGCGTAGTCAAGGGGAGTCATTCTCGGAATTCGCCTATACATCCATGAGCTTGTTGGAAGAATGGCTTAAAAGTGCTAACCCATACGAGAATAAGCAACGTCTGATTGAAGTGTTTGCGCTAGAGCAATTCTATGCGTCTATTCCCGGAGCAAATGTGCCTGTGGATTCAGGACAAGTCAAACGTGGAGACGTCCCAAATGGCGGCTAGTTTGGCTGACGAGTACTGTTCCCGCAGAATCGAAAGTTCGGAAGAACTTCGAAAGGAAACCGCCGGGAGCATTCAAGAAGTTTCAGAAAGAAGCGAACCAAGCGAAACCAGACAATGTTCACTCCCAAGTGCATGCGGTCAACTCGAGTGAATCAAGAAGTTCCAAGTTTGAAAAAAAACGACCGTTAGTATGTCACAAATGCCAACAACCAGGCCATATCGTAGTGGGGTGCCGACAAGCAAGTGTGTCCGTCAATTTGCTAACTGAAGAGAGCGATTTACTCTTGCCTTACACCTATGACATGACGGTGAACGGCATCTGTTGCAAAGTTCTACGTGACACAGGAGCAACATTTGATATCGTCCACCCGTCGTTTGTCAAGCCCGAGGACTTTACCGGATCGTGTGTCTGGGTGCGTCAGGCACTAGAGCCTGACAAGAAGTGCTTGCCGGTAGCGAAAGTTGAAATGACGGGCGCCTTCGGCAAATTCCAAACTGAAGCTGCAGTTTCAGACAAGCTCCCTCAAAAAATCCCTTACATTTTTTCCAACAGATCAATGAGGGACTTGCAAAACGCTGGAATGGAACTTCATGCTAACCCTGCAATGGTCGTTACGAGGTCCCACACAAGAGCGCAAACTACTAACGCTACTCGTGCCGCCGAAGTTCCAGAGCAAAGTGATCCGTCACAAGCTGCCGCAACGAGCGAAACCGTACCAGTCGCACAAGCCATTGATAACAGCTCGCCGGTCGCTTCCGCGTCCGGAGACAGAACGATAAGCCCAGTCAGTGAAAATTTTCAACTTCGTGCAAAGGTCGACAAAAGTGTTCTCAAAACGGATCAAGCGAACGACGAGTCACTGCAAACGTGTTGGGAAAGATCAAGACGGCAGCAAAATGGACCAGTATCGTTCACTGTCAAAGACGGCCTCTTGTACCGAAACTTCAAAAACAAGAAAGGCCGCTTTTTCGAACAGCTTGTAGTTCCCCAAAAGTATCGTGCTGCACTTCTTGATTTGGTTCACAGCAACAGCTGGGCTGGCCGTTTAGGAATCTACAAAACTAAGAGCAGACTATTGACCGACTACTACTGGCCTATGTGCTTCAAGGACTCTGAGCTATATGTACATACGTTCCTGCAACGTTTGCCAAAGGACCGGACGGCCAAACGAAAAGCTCAAGCCACCTTTGGTCCGAGTACCTTTGATTGGCGAACCTTTTCGCAGATTGGTAATCGACATTGTTGGTCCATTACCAGTAACAGTGACGGGCAACAAATACTTGTTAACACTCATTTGCCCTGTCACGAAGTTCCCGGAAGCAGTGGTGTTACCGGAATTAAGCTCCACAGCAGTTGTAAACGCGCTACTCGGCGTCTTTGCCAGAATCGGATTTGCCAGTGAAATCCAATGCGACCAAGGTTCTGTGTTTACAAGCGCGCTTACCACGACATTTTTGCAGAAATGTGGCATATCCATTCACCACAGCTCTGTCTACCACCCGCAAAGCAATTCAGTCGAAAAGCTTCATTCAGTAATGAAGCAGATTCTGCGCGCGCTCTGCTTCGAGAAGGGCACCGATTGGGACGCGGCTGTTCCCGCAATGCTCTATGCTCTGCGCTCCGTCACTCATGAAGCAACTGGATTCACCCCGGCGGAACTTGTTTACGGTCGAGCGCTTCGCGCCCCGCTCACCTTGCTAAAAGAAAAGTGGGAAGACAAATTTGTAGACAAATCCGTTGTGGAGTACGTGCTGACCTTGTTGAAACGCCTACGTGAATCGCAAGAATTGGCGCAGATCAACATGGCCGAAGCACAGCAACGCGGAAAAGTGTACTACGACAGATCTGCACGCACTCGAACCTTCAAGGAAGGCGACAAAGTGCTCATTTTGAAGTCGTCGAAGGCAAATAAATTGGAAGTAGCATGGGATGGGCCGGTCACGGTTCAGCAAAAGTTTTCCGACACCAATTACTTGGTAACGACGACCGGTAAACGCAACGACGTGACAATCTACCACTGCAATTTGATGAAGCCGTCGCTAAGCAAGCTTTTTTAACAATCGAGCAAAGAAAGGAGTTAAAAGAGCTTGTACACAACTTCAGCGATTTGTTCAGTCCTTATCCTGGTAGGACAAACCTTGTGGAACACGACATTGAGCTGACATCTGACCAACCCTTCCGTACAAGGATGCACAGATTTTCTCCTCGTCATGAGAAGCTGTTAAACGATTCTGTTCAGAACATGTTGACACTGGGTCTAATTGTGCCAGGGGAAAGCGAATACGTATCACCGATGTTTATCGTAGAAAGTCCTGGCAAGGAACCCCGACCCTGCATTGACTATCGTAAGTTAAATGCGATAACAAAAACGAAGACATTTCCCATTCCTAATGTTGAGGCCTTGATCGAGAAAGTTTCCGCGGCACAGTACATTTCTACGTTAGATATGGTACGCGGCTTCTGGCAAGTGCCACTCACGGAGAGCGCCAGTAAGCTCGCCACTTTCATGGCTTCCACAGGCACATATCGCCCTCTGGTGCTCACTTTTGGCCTCAAGAACGCACCGTTCGTATTTTCAAAACTAGTGAATCAAGTGCTCACAGGCACCTAGTCTTTAGCTGTGCCCTACCTCGATGACATCGCTGTTTTCTTGAGCACTTGGCAACAGCATTTGGAACATCTGCAGCAGGTATTCCTTCGAATTCGCGAAGCAGGCTTGACTCTCAAACTGCGCAAGTGTTGTCTTGCAAGCACTGAAGTCCACTACTTGGGGCATGTTGGCCAAGGGAAGCGACGTCCTTCCGAACTAAAAGTTGGGGCAATCACTACCTTTCCTTTGCCAAAAACAAAGACTAACTTGCGTTCCTTTTTGAGTTTAGCTGACTATTATAGAAGCTACATTCGAAACTTCGCACATATCACTAGTCCTCTTACGGACGCTTTGCGCAAGACCGAGCCTACTATTGTGCGTTGGACTACGGCGCGTAATGACCCAATTGCCGCGATTAAAAAAATTCTTGTCAGCGAACCGGTTCTCGCGGCACCAGATTACTCTCTCCCTTTCTTAGTTCAGTGTGACGCTAGTGACCGCGGAATGGACGTTGTTTTAAGTCAGGTGAATGAAAAAAGGCGAGGAGCACCCTGTTGTCTATGCGAGTCGAAAGCTAACGTCACGCGAGCAAGCCTACAGCACAACAGAAAAAGAATGCGCTTCCTTGGTGTGGGCTCTCGAAAAGCTCTCGTGTTATCTGAAAGGTTCTTCCTTTGTTTTTCAAACCGATCACTGGATGACTACAGAGATTCTAAAAATGATGAAGGCTATATCATGCATTCTTAGTTAACCGAAATCCAGATGCTTTGAGGATGTTTTAAAACTGTAGAAATTTGATCATTAAGTTACAACGGCAAGCAAAACGAAATTATTATTATACCATGTTTGAGGGCGTCACAGATGTCAAACAAATGTGGAATAAATTACACTCCATCATATCTCCAGGTAGAGTAAGAAATAGCTTAGAAGAACTTGTAGTTGACAATGAAGTTATCAAAGGCAAGGAGTTAGCCGACAACTTCAATGAATACTTTACATCTGTAAGTGAGAGCTCACATCAAGATAGCGCCTTAGATTACTTACCCGTGCCGCTAAAGGAATCAATATTTCTTTGCCCAACTGATGAAAATGAAGTATTAAGAGTATTTAGAAACTTTAACATGAGTAAGAGCGAGGATATTAATGGTCTGAAAATGGAGCCGATTAAATATATTATTGATCTTATTAGCCCATGTCTGACACATATTTACAATCTTTCCTTACGAACTGGCATTTTCCCACAGAATATGAAAAATGCTAAGGTGACGGTCATATACAAAAGTGGAGATAAAAACATTCTCGGTAATTATAGACCAATTTCAATCCTTCCCCTATTCTCCAAGGGACTTGAAAAAATTATTCATCTTAGACTGTCAAACTTTCTTGACAAACATTCCGTCATAACAAAATCGCAATATGGATTTAGATCAGGTTTTTCAACAGAAAGTGCTCTACTGTTTCAAAAAGAGTTGATTCTTAAAAATATTGAAGCTAAAAAATTCACACTCGGCATATTTTTAGATATGTCGAAGGCCTTTGATAGAATTATTCATGAAACATTATTAGGTAAGCTGCAGTGTTATGGAGTTTGTGGTGTTGCCCTTAATCTAATTCAGAACTACTTAGCTAACAGACATCAATGTGTATCGATAAGCAGAATTCTGTCTTCTATGCAACCTGTTAAATACGGAGTTCCCCAAGGCAGCATATTGGGGCCGCTTTTGTTTGTTATATTTATTAATGATATTGTAAATGTTGACCCTTCAGCCCAATACATAATGTATGCTGATGATACAAGTCTTTTCTTTTCAGGAACAGATATACACGATCTCGTGAATCTAGCTAACTTGACACTAGATAAAATATGTGGCTGGACACTTAACAATTCTTTACAAATTAACTGCTCAAAAACTAAAGCTGTTCTTTTTCGCTCTAAATCCCCGCTTTATGAGCTCACTCGTTCTTATAATCTCATGTTGAATAATAATAAAATTGAATTTTCTTCTACAGCAAAATCTCTAGGTGTAATGTTTCACGAATATATGAAATGGGATCACCATACGGAACTTTTACAAAACAAACTTTGTAAGGTCCTGGGCGTACTGAGAAAATGTCAGCGTATATTGCCAGTTCCTCAAAAGCTTTCGATATTTAGGGCACTCTTCCCATCTCATCTACGGTATTGCAACTTAATTTGGGGTAACGGAACACAGCAATCCATAAATAATCTTGCTATCCTACAAAAAAGGCCATACGTTCTGTTTCAAACCTTCCATATAATGCACACTCTTCAGAACTATTCGTTAAATATAATGTAATTAAATTAAGCGTGCTATATGACTACACTTTATTACTTTCCTTTAGATCTGATATTGTGAAAAATCGAGATTATATACACAGTGTAGCTAACTTGCAACTAAATCCTTCTTTGCGCCAAAACAGACACTCGGAACAATGGTATGTGCCACGGCCGCGCACAAACTATGGCTTTCAAACTTTAGGTTATTGCTTGCCGAAGACATTAAATAAATTCAAGATTTCTTATGAAAATGTTCGCACACTCTCTAACACTTCTGTTTTAAGCATGATGTGTTAAATATGTTCATTGCTAAATTTTACTTTTTGTAAATATGTTTTCTGTGGATATCATGTGTTTCTCATTTGACACCGATGTTGAAATGTACTTTTATTTTACTGCCATGCTGCCATAGTGAACCGGGGACGTGGGGCTAGTCAAGCTGTTTTTAATGCAGCTTTTTTTCCCTCGTACCAACCACTTATGTGAAACTCCATGTATGTGGTAAAATAAATGAACTCCCCCTTAGTGTGGTTGAATCAAATGTCAAACAAAAATGGTCGCTTGATGAGGTGGAGTCTAGCACTTCAACAGTTTGATTTCCTAGTGCGGCACAAGAAAGGCAAACACCATGCAAATGCTGACTGCCTTAGCCGCATTCCCTAGTGTTTTTTTTTTTTTTTTGCTTGTGTGCCTGCAAGTCGACGCAAGCCTTTGCATTCTCATGTTCGGTTTTCATGTGTTCTGCTCCCAGTGAATTCAACTGCCGGGCTTTCCTAAGCTTCGGCGCGAGGTTGCTTCTGACGTTGTTACTGCGTTTCTTCCGCTCGTTCACTAAGCCACTTCAGATCCTGTCATGCCAGCTGACGGGGTGAGCCCTGCGCCAGACGTCTGCGGCCCGCTGCCTGTTGCTACGTGCTCTGCAGCCTTCCGGCACTCGGCGAGCAGTGCTTGTTATGAGCGTCGCCTCGTCCTGGGCATCCCAGCCTCTCTCCACGGCCTCGTTGTTCGAGCCTGATGATGCACAGTGCCTTCATCTTTTCTGCGATGGCTACCTCATCTTGCCCGCCTGTGCCACCATGCACTTCGGCTTCTTCACCCATTCCAAGCGCAACGACAATGTGATCGTGTAACACGCGTCAGTGCTGTGCTTGGACAATCTTGTTTCCAATGTTGGCTACCTGTTCGCCCCTACAGTTCTTCAAGAAGCGTCATCCTCTTGAACGCCTTCCGAAATGGGTAGCTTTGGCCGAGCTGTAACATTTGCGGTGCTGGTCGCACTCTACGTTTGGGCCTGCAGATAAGATTGCCCCGCTTGCCGCGATATCTTTTCCTTTTATTTTTGCCACAGCCTGATTGACTACGTAGCGCACAAAAAGCGCGTCGCTGAAAGAATAAAGGTTTTAAAGAGGCGATTGGAAGTTCGGTGGCAGAAAAGTAGGGCTATGATACAGCGGAGGCGTACAAAGTTCCCAATGGTGCTTCAGAAAATTTGATGATGGAAATTCTTTGCGTTTTTCTTATACATAGGTAAGACATTGGGCGAAATAACAAGGGCTTGGTACCGCAACCCATCGTCCCGCAACTCGCACTGTCCATCCATCCATCCATCCGTCCATCCATCCGGGTGTAAGCTATTCGGCAAGAAAGCACGAGCAGCAGCCGGTCTCAGCTAGGGTACTGGCGAGCCCATGCATGCAGCAAGGCAAACCGTAGGCGAAGCTCTAAAAAAATTACATTTACTAGGCTTAGGTTTCGATACAACAGAAGCTTACCAACACAACCGAATTGGAATATAATTGTTATGCAAAATCCCGGCCCCGGCGACCGCATTTCGATGGAGGCGAAATGCAAAAACGCCCGTGTGCTTGCGTTGTAGTGCACGTTAAAGAACCCCAGGTGGTCGAAATTATTCCGGAGCCCTCCACTACGGCGTGCCTCATAATCAGATCTGGTTTTGGCACGTAAAACCCCAGAAAGAAGAAGAATGTTATGCAATATAGTCACATGATCGCCGCTGGCCGCTAACGGCGCACCGCGATAGAGAAAAACGAAGAGCCCAGCCTGGAGAGGCTGCCTATCCTTCGGCCAGCGCGGGCAATCACGCACTCCACAGCAGATAAAATGGAAAGAGACAGAAAAACAGACGAGGGCATGATCGGACGGCGCTGCCTCAGGAAATTCAGAGGACAGAAGTGTGCGCGCGCACGCCGTGGCCGGCACTCCGCAGAGTCGAAGTGACCATCGGCCAGCGGCAGACAAAGGAACCGCCGCAGGCAGAAAGCAAAGCTTACGCACTTTCCAACGCCTGGATGTAGTCTCCAAAGGCCCGTCAGGCGCGCACGCACCCAGAGCGCCTACAACAAAGGGCCCGAGTCCCGCAAAAACGACCAATGGGGCGGCCCGTTGACAGCGCGAGGCCGGTGCCCTTCGATCCGTGACGCCGTGCTACATTGCCCGACTGGCATATATAATCTAACTGGGAGGTTCCCGAGAGAGCCGCGGAGATTTTCGATATCGCTGCTTTCGTCACGCCGAGCTTGGCAATGGAAATTTCGGTCCAAGTAACATGAAGTCATATAGCAGATACCACAGGCCGGTATCAGGAGGCACTGGTTTAGCCCAGTGAGTGAGACACTCGGTTTCTCAGAGTGGGGTTGTAGGTTCGGAACACACTAGCGCGAATATTTTTCCTTTCGAAATTGTGTTTTTTTTATACATTATTTCGTTATAGCGATTACTGAGCCACCGTTAGAAAGCAGGTGAGAGCTTGCGCGGACGAGGAACGCCCGCATAACACGGGCTTCCCAAATGCAGAGTAACGTGGCGTCGCGGCAATGCCCTCTCCCCTCACGCAACACCTGGCGCGCTATGGAGGCAGCCCCTTTCACACGCTCTGCTCCGTCGAGGAGCGCTCGTGACGTGGCGTCGCAGCCAATGGGAATTTAGGTGCCGTTTTTCGCTTGTTCAGACGACAGACGTTGGCTTTTTCGCTCAATGGGCCATTTCATGCTTTCGCATTAAAATATTCCAGTAGTAGTCAACATGCCGCACCTTTACGAAATTTAAGCATTCGCGCCAAGGAGCGTAAATAACGACGCCGCTTCCACTTTGTGGTGCTACGTGAATGCTTTTTCTTGTTTTTATTGACAGAAGTTGTCCCCCCAGACACAGAGATGGCGACGGTTGCAACAAGCTGACATTTTCTGGAGAAGTGGGCTTCCATGGAAGTTTCGGTACCAGTTTACAAATACATTGGTACTACCGCTTCCATAAGCTACAGCTCGGTTTCATTGTCGCGTATGTTCGAAGTTACACAGTAACTTTGGCATAGCTGCGTTGTACCACTGCTTCATCTCGTGCTCTGTTTTCTTTCTGCTTGAGTGGTGGCACCTTTAATGTACCGTTGCGATCATTAATTTTCCCAACATTTTCACTGCCTTTGTTGCGGCGAGCTAAACATGAGACAAAGCTGTCATTCTACGCATCGTCGATGCGAACGACAACGCACGCAATATTTGTCTGCCTCTGCAGCGCGACCCTATACTTCCGGAAAACGCCGACTGAGGCTGCTAAACTTGAGGAAGGAGTGTCGCATCTGTTTGAGGCAGGTCTACAGTACTGAGTGTTGCTTGAATTGCCACTATTTTGCTTCTTACAATGCCAGTGTGGCCTCCTCGGACGGACGCGGCCTCGTTCTGGATGCTTTGCTCGTCTTCGTCTCACGGAACGCAGCCGCCAGAGCCCGTGGTGAGCAATCTCCTCTTTTACTTTTCGTGGGTGCCGTGCGCCTCTCTCGTTTAGGCAGTGCACATCACTCCCAGTCTACAACAGCTGCGAAAGCAAAGCCTGCGCCTAAACCCAATTCTGGTAGGGAATGTTGTCGAGCTAGTTGGTTTGCATTCATAATAGACATGGAGCAGGGAAACGCCATAGCGACCAAGAACAAGAAGACACCAACAAAGGGCCAACTTTCAACTAAACCTTTTTATTTGATCGCACGTGTTATTTATACAATGACACCGGATAGATAATAAAACCAAGGAGATGTTTCAGCGGGTGTATCGGCGAACACTTTAAAACAATTTTAAAGGTGGCCTGTGGCAGATAGCACAATTCTAGTTCATGAGCTGGTCTACTCGAAGAAGCTGACATTATGTGCACAAAAAAATTAAAAGCATAATATTCAAATTAATTAATTACCTTATGGCCCATATTGAAACTAACAAATTCTAGCCGTGGACTTCGCAGGGCGGAACCACTTGGAATGAATTCTCAGGATGACACCAGTTTCGATATATTAATTCCCGAACTTCCCTGAGAAGTGCACTGTCGTGCCACTTTCTTTACAAAACATCGTTTTATGCACTGAAGCACGAAAGTACCTGGAACGCCAGCTCCTCCATGAACTTTCAGTGGTCGGCCCGTCATTTTTGTTTCGTTTTTCTACGTGTTCTTGCCTTAACTTTAGCGCGTCAAATAGGAAGGCGAGCCAATATGTGCCGAGCTCTGCAAGTAAGGAGAGCGTCAGGAATGCGAACAGAAATTCTGGCAGATAGCCCCGTTTCGTGTCAATTACGTCACGCATCGGTGACAATTAGCAATGGCAGAGGCCACTGGTACTCATTCGGCCGCCAATAATTCCAACAGGCAAATCTTTCTAGGTGGGCGTCGAGAATAAGATCACTGTATTGTGCTTTGACGCAACAGATAGCTCATCGTTCTTCTTGTTGAGGCCCGCAGAATTAAGAGCTTTTATTCATTCCTATATGTTGCGTCCTGACGTCCGCTCAATAAAATTGTTACGTGTGCAGAAACGCAGAGAAAAACGCTGTTTACACTGAATTTACACGAGCAGCCAAGCCAGGGTCCAAGGTGAAAACACACTCGTGCCGAGAGCCCAGAGGCACCTCGTCGTCTTCCTCGCGGCGGCTGATCGTATCGTGATAATATGAACAAATGGCAGCTACCATGGCAATGATGGGTAGCACATGGATTGTAATCTTTGGGCCTTTGGGTTCACATGTGCTTGTTGCATTATACGGGGTGGCTACTAAATGTGTGCACAATATTTCGACAGGCACCCTGCTTCACATGGTGTTGATTGCAAAACTATCACACGCACCTTAGAAAGTTGAAGTTAGCACTCCACTCATACCCTAATTAGAGCTGGCTAACAGCTTATAGTATGCAGTCATGAAAATCAGACGGAATCTATTGTTTATCGCCCACCTTTACACTCCGTTGACATCGGAATATTTCCGGTCGGCCACAACACCGGCGACCGGAAAATCTGCGTCAAGCGACGTGAAAAAGGTCTCGTCGCGCCGATCGGGCCGAGACCGACTTTCGTAGCCGAAAAAAAACAAGGAAAAATACTATCGCTTCTCGCGAGCCAATCAGAACGCGCGATTTTGAGAGAACGGGGGGGGACAGGGGCGGCAGCTGCTCACTGTTGTATACTGTTAGCCATTTTGCAAATGGCAAAGGTATGGTTGCTTACGTCGTTCTTTGCTAGTATATTGGCTGGCGCTTTGTAAGTTTGTGCCATAGTTAGTGTTAAGATAAATCTGCAGGACATGTCTGTGTGGCACAAGGAAGTTATGTGCATTGAGATAGCTGTGGGTTAGGCGTGCGCGCGTATTTGCAGTGTTGACATGAGCCGGTCGGGCTTTCAACGTGAGTCATCATTATCAGCCTATGTTTATATCCACTGCAGGGCGAAGGCCTCTCCCTGCCATATCCAATTATCGTTGTCTTGCGCTAGCTGATTCCAAGTTGCCCCTGCAAATTTCCCAACTTCATCTCCCCACCTAGTTTTCTGGCGTCTTCGAATGCGCTTCCCTTCTCTTGGCACCCATTCTGTAACTCTAATGGTCCACCGATTATCTACCCTACGCATTACATGGCCTGCCCAGCTCCATTTCTTTCTCTTAATGTCAACTAGAATATCGGCTATGCCAGTTCGCTCTCTGATCCACATCACTCCCTTCCTGTCTCTTAACGTTAGGCCTAACATTTTCGTTCCATCGCACTTTGTGCGGTCCTTAACTTGTTCTCGAGCTGCTGTGTTAACCTCCAAGTTTCTGCCCCATATGTTAGCACCGGTAGAATGCAATGATTGTACACTCTTCTTTTCAACTGCAGAGGTAAACTCCCAGTCAGGGTTTGGATATGTCTATCGTATGCACTCCAACCCAATTTTATTCTTTTGCAAATTTGCTTATCATGATCAGGGTCCCCTGTGAGTAACTGACCTAGATAAATGTATTCCTATAGACTCTAGATGCTGACTGGCGATCCTGAATTTTTGATCCCTTGTCAGGTCATTGAACATTACCTTGGTTTTCTGCATAATAATCTTGAACCCACTCTTACACTTTCCCGGTTAAGGTCCTCAATCATTTGTTGTAATTTGTCCCCATTGTTGCTGACTAGAACAATGTCATCTGAAAACTGAAGGTTGCTGAGATATTCACTATTGATCCTCACTCCAAAGACTTCCCAGTCTAAGATCTTGAGTACTTCTAACCATGCTGTGAATGGCATTGGAGAGATTGTGTCTTCTTGCCTGACGCCTTTCTTGATAGGTAACTTTCTACTTTTCTTGTAGAGAACCAAGGTGTGCGGAATATTTGTTGACATTTGGCAAAATATTCACGTATGCCTCCTGTACTCCTTGATTACGCAATGCCTTTATGACTACTGGTATCTCTTCTGAATCAAAAGCCTTCTCATATTCTACGAAAGCCATATACAGAGGTTGATTGTACTCCATAGATTTCTCGATTACTCAATTGATGACATGGATGTCATCCATCGTAGAATATCCCTTCCTGCAGCCAGCCTGTTTTGTCGGTCGACTGAAATCAAGTGTAGCCCTTATTCAATTGGAGATTATCTTGGTGAATTTTTTATACAGTACTGAAAGCAAGCTAATGGGTCTATAATTCTTCCATTCTTTAACGTCTTCCTTCTTATGCATTAGTATAGTGTTGGCGGTCTTCCAGCTCTCGGGTACACTTCGTGAGGAATTGCGTATAAAGGGCCCTAAGCGTGTTCCAGAGCGTCAAAGCAGCTTCTCTCGGGACTAGGGTCAGCTACCTAGAACCGTGCCGGCCTCCCGTTGCACTTTCCGGAAGCGTCACGCAGGGTGGAGACAAAAGCTGCACGCGCGGCTCACGAAGGTGGGTTAGCCAACCTGCCGATAGCATGGTCGATAGCTGATAGCATGGTCGACGCGCACCTGAGCACCATGATTGACAGGGGACGGCGAGTGGTTGCGTTCGGAGAACTTGACCGATATTAGGAAAGGATCCGTATCTAACAGCGCGGACAGATTACATATTTGAAGAGAAAATAAGTATAAATTGAATAATTTCCTAAATTTTTGAAATTGGCTAAGCACAGTCTTCCGCTATTTTAGAATCTAATGTAGTCCACCTGATAGTTCCACAAATTAAACAGTCCCGAGTACACTCCGTCAAAATCCACGACTTCGTGGCGAGGTGACGCGGAAACTTCGAAGCGACGTTGGCGGCCTCGCCAGCCGCCTTCCGTTTCAGCCTCTTCTCTTGTTCACAAAACCTTCTTTCAAAGTAACAGTGACACTTTTGGTGTTGCTCAAGGGTAATACAGCTGAACCCAATTTTCTAGCTATACTCGCGGACAACTTTCTGTGGCAATGAAGGGAAAGCTACGGGCGCGTGGATGCTGCACATGTGTTATCGCGCCAAATAGTCCGGCAGCGTTTGACAGAGCTTTTGTTTGCTCGGAACGGACGCTGAATCGACGCAGCTTTCACGTGCGACGGTTTCGCGTTTGCCCAGACGCGGAAGGGAAAAGCCACAAAATAAGTAAAATTTTACGCTGAGTAGTGTGTTCTGTCTTATTTAACTGTTGCTAATAAGCTGTTTATGTTTTCTCTTCCCCAGCCTAAACCAACGTGGTTTAAAACGAGGCACTCTTTTCAGAAGCGCTCTCGCTTGTGCGCGCTTTGCCTCCGTAGCTTTCCCTTCATTGCCACAGAAAGTTGTCCGCGAGTATAGTATCCCTTTTACGATGAGCCAATAAAGCGTGTTTTTGTTTCTTTTCATGACCTCGGCAGAGGGACAAGAGCGGGGCATTTTCACACGCCCTCATCAACACCGTCAACAAATGGTTCAATCGGCGCTCGGAGCTGCTGCAGGTGTCCAATGGTTACCCGCGTCGTTGGACGGCGTTCGTGTCCCTGGTGGCCGAGCTCTTACTGCAACCGAGGCGGCAAAACTGTGTCGCTCGCGATGTCTCGTTCCTCGCCACGTTGCTCTGCAACAGTTGCCTCGTCATTCTACATCCACCAATGCTAGGCAACGACAGGCAGGTGAGTATAAGTAGTGCATTAATGCGCAAGCGTGGAGTTTTACACTAAGAGGTCGCGGGATCGAATCGCGGCTGCGGCGGCCGCCTTTCGATGGAGGCGAAATGCCAAAACGCCCGTGCGCTTGCGTTGTAGCGCACGTTAAAGACCCCCGGGTGGTAAAAATAATCCGGAGCCCTCCACTACGGCGGGTCTCCTAATGACAACTGGTTTTGGCACGTTAAACCCCAGAAAGAAGTACACTAAAATCACCAGAGGCGTGGCTACCAGGCGATGCCTTACAGCCGCCTCCTCGGCTCTTTTGATAGCCCGAAGTTGAACATCCAGGCTCGGGTCCCGGAGTATCGCTTCCTACGGCATAGGCGAGAGAGCGGCCCGGACATCTGTTGGGGGAGGGGGGGGGAGGGAGATCTTCCCTACACTCCCAGAGAATATGATTTAAAGAGGCTATGGACTGACATGATGAGCAGTATGGGTCTGTCAAGTCAGGGTAACAGTGTGCGTATACTTCTTGGTTGGGAAAGGAGTGCGTTTGGAGTCGGCACCAGGTGACTTCTTGGCCCTCGGTGAGCTTCGGATGAGGTAGGGGTTTTGTCCGTCTTGAGAGACCGTAGGTCAGTGACTCGCTGACCAGATTCCCCGTGTCAGAGACGGGACCCACCGCTTAGGCTGACGAACCCTCGAGCACATTGGTGGCGAAATGTGGTGCTAATCTGCCTGCGTGCCGCCAGCGCAGCGCCGTGGCCACGGCTACGCCTCAACGTGAGAAGGAGTGGTAGTGTTTCGTCCTGAAGCATTCTGGTTTCTTGTTTTAACCGGATATTGTCGCTTAAGCTTTGCGCTGGGGCAATCATTTGCCTTATTTAGCCAGTAATTTTTGCCACCGTGTTGCTTGCAGATCATTGCATTAAGCCTTGAAGACCTAGCGACACAGGCACTAAGTGTTAAAACTTACACATTCAGACAAAGTTATGTTATAGAATGAAGTTAACGTAAAACACTCTACTGCTGTGACGCAATGTGGTACGATTAGCACGTAACATAGATGAACCACAATTAACAGTGAGGCTGTACTTTTCTTCTCCAATGTAACTATGGCAACTCGTAGAAACACCTATGTCACAATTATAATTTTTTGGTGTTAGAATAACTGTAGCGCTGAATTTTCCTATAGTCATTTCAGAAGAAAGCTTAATTCTGGAGTGTAAATCCCATACGATTCCTGTAGTTATTGATGTAGGCGTTCGTGACATCCACCTGAACTTCGCGGCTTTCCTCTCGCCTCTATACGATCGCGTAAAATAAAAAAAGTTGCCAATTTAATTTTAAACTACACAACACAATTTTCAAGTGCGCGCCCGTTTAAACAGTTCTTACATTTTAAGATCCCAACAGAGTAACACCTATTTAAAAGAAGGCATATTCTTGAAACGCATGTCTGCTGGCAGAAACAATGCCCACAGTGCCTCTACCTACTCGATTACGACTTAAAAACACTTGAAAGGCGCTTTGTATATTTGTACATTAACCATTATTGCAGCATTTGAGAAAAGCTTCTCAATACATGGTGCAAGTTTGTGTACTAAATATCACCTTTAACGGAGACTACCCGGGAAAATATTAGTAGACAGTAATGTAAACTGGTAAAGGTGTGCTGCGCTCACGAGCAGTGACGTAGCGGATAGCAGAATGGTATTTTCTTCGTGAGAAAAAAATTCACCGACGATTGCGGTACTCCCTAATGGGAAATTTCAGCGCAGCTCTATACGTGTTTTTATTTCGCGATATATTGGCTGGCGCGGACAATCTGTCTCGTGGAGCACATTGCAAACGGAGCGAAGTGTGGCGTGACTGCCTCCCTAATTGGGAGATCGCGAGAGGCAGCGCGTGAGTGACGTGTGGGCGCGAATCAAAGCAGCCGCCGCACACAGACCTCCGCTCATGCAGCGCTCGCGACATGTCAACGGTTAACAGTAGACAGCGCGCTACTCTGGTGCCATCTCGTAGCGGTTGCCGCCGCAAAGCACGTCTTGCGCGACACTACGATTTTCTTCTCACGCTTTTGCCATACCCTCTTCCCCCTGCACTTTCTTCCTTGCGCTCTCTTCGCTATCGCTGTCTTTCATCCCTCGCTGGGCTCCTCCTTGGCTCTGTCATCCTTCGCTGTGCTCGTCTGCTCGGTTACGCCGAGGGACGACGCCTACTCGATACGCAGGAAAGGGCGCCTAAAAGCTGTGCTCTAAAATGACGCTGGACGCCGTTGTATGTACGAGACACCTAAGTGGCCGGCAGTCGGTACGTCGTGAAGCTGGTGCAGAGCACTCGCTCTGTGATGGTGAGGCAGAACAAACAGAAGTTTAGGTACTTATGGGCTGAGCTTACGACTATACCGAACGTTTTTCTGTAGCTATAACATGTCAACAGAAGGGTGTAGCGATGAAGAGTTTTGACGGTCGATGATAAACCGTAAACACAGGTCTTGTCACTGTTCGATGAGGATATAACACAATACAAGGATGGACAAAAGTAAACGTCTGAATCAGGGCACATTAGGTCGGGATCATCGACAGGGTGACGGCATAGACAATCTGTGTCTAGGTGCAATCGTCGAGACTGGTAGTAGACAACGAACTAATTTTCTTGGTGTCGTAGGGCCCAGCGACCAAGATGTCAAGACGGATTCTTGAGCGATGAAAGCCCGCAGAGGGCGTGATAGCCGGTGATCACAGCTCGAGAGAGAGAGAGAGAGAGAGGAACGTGGTGGGAAAGGCCGGGAGGTTAACCGGAAAAGATTCTGGTTTGCTACCCTGCACTGGGGGAAGGGGAAGGGGAATGAAAGGTGGAAAGAATAGGGAAGAGAAAAAGCAGTCACGAAAAAAAAATCAAGGAATTAAAAAAAAGAAAGAAAAGGAGGAGGTTGGAAACGTCTGTGAGAACTATAGTCTGTCAGATAGTCCACTCGATAGCAAAAACTTCAAGAGTGCCTTGACTGACTTATTGTGTGACGACTGTATAGGCCGGCGTTCCAGGACTGTCTGCTCCGAAAGCGGCCGGTCGTAAAGACGTGCCAGCGCGGTCGCGAATGACTGCCTATGTGCGCTGTATTGGGGACAGTGACAAAGTACGTGCTCGATTGTTTCCTCGTCGCCGCAGTGGTCACACGCAGCGCTATCCTCCCATCCAATGCGGTAAGCAAACGACTTTGTTTGCTCGAGCCTCAAATAGTAGTGCCTTGCTGTTTTGAGGTTCAAGCTGGTTGCGTAAGGGCAAAAACATACCGGATCAAATATTCGCAATTACATGAGGCATGTGTGTGATGCAACAAAAATCCAGAGACCATTCAGCACATCCTAATGGAATGCGAAGGGATTCATCCAGCGAGAACAGTACATAACGTACAACTTCCAGAAGCGCTTGGATTTAAAGCAGACGGAAGTATCAACCGGTCAGCAGTCTAGATAAGCAAGATACATTTAGAGCATTTGTAGAAAAAAAGCAGGGAAGAGACAGATGCATCCGGATCGATTATATGCATAGGCAGCGGTACATGGTTGATACAGAAGATTAAAGGGATGTACACAAGAATGCTACAAGAAAAAGCATTGATAACATACCTGACTAACTCAAGTAGGCCAGGTGACGATTTGTCCCCGCCCCGTTTCAAAGGGGATTGAAATAAACCATCATCATCAGAGAAAAATGTCGGCCAAGCAAGTAATACCGGGATTTGGGGACAACAGACACTAAAGCCAGCCACTCGTGCTCAGTGATGGAAAAGCTCCCTTCCGACGACGAAAGCAGGCGACTGCCGCAGATGATTACTCGTTCCTTTCCGTGCTGCTATTTGCCAAGAACAGTTCCAATTGTATGGCCGCTGACATTAGTGCGAAGTTCTGTAGGCGATGAGGGGTCGAAATGGGCTAGTATTGGTGGTGTAGTAAGTAGACCGATGAGGGCTGACAAAGAGGATGGCTTGTTCGGGGCCCCACTGGAGGGAAACGTCCTTCCTCACGATCAGTAAGAGGATGCGCAATGTCTTCGAAGTTCCAGTCATGGCGACGAAAGCAAGAACATAATCCTAGAAAACACGGCGCGTCTTTGGCTGAGCACGGCAGTGGAATTTATTGTACTGCTCACACCTTGTCGGGGTCTTGTTGAACACCGGCACCACTGAGAACGTGGCCGACCATAATGATCGGATGTCGACTGAAAGTGAACTTAAAAATGTCGCAGTTTTGCCCGAAAGGCGAAGCATC
Organism: Dermacentor silvarum; assembly: GCF_013339745.2. Taxonomy (NCBI): domain Eukaryota; kingdom Metazoa; phylum Arthropoda; class Arachnida; order Ixodida; family Ixodidae; genus Dermacentor; species Dermacentor silvarum. The sequence goes on from NC_051154.1 coordinate 426,424,604, forward strand.
AATTGCGATAGCAAATTAGCAGAGTAGGTATAGGAATTCGGAGTAGGTATAGTAGTTTTATCGGCTGCATAAACTTGGATACATTCGCTTTCTAACCGAATTAACAAGCGTGGTGTCAGCGCGCGCAAGCAAACATGAATAGATCACACTGAATGACCGCACACAACGACTGTCAAAACGCTGGCAGCAGACGAAGGGTCGCGCGGTCTATCGCTTCAACGGAAACTGAGCGGCAAATGCACAGCGCATACGAAGTCAGAGCCGTGTGGAGATAAGAGACGGTGCAGGCGACCGCCACCGCCAGGCAAAGTGCAGAGGAGTTGCGCAGAGGAGAAGCTGCCCCCCCCGCTCCCTCCCGCGCTGCCTTCCCGCTTTCTTGCTTTCGCGTGGGAGATTGAGTGGCCAGTTCCTATTGCGCCCGGTTGCATGATAAGCATTTAGTGAAGCAGCACAGCGTCGCCCCGCCTCCCTCTCTCTCTCCCATACCCCCACGGCCTTTCGCCCGACGGTCGCGTTTGCTTTCCGGCGTGCTTTTGCTCTCCGCGATAGCGCGCGTCCCCCGTGCGCTTTCACTCGCGCATACGGCGCGCGGCGACGATTTTATCGCCCTTGGAGTTTTTTCACTGTCCAATTACATGTAGCCAGTTACTTTATTGACGAGACAAGCTGTGGCAGGCGAGGCAGCTTCGTCAATCTGCTTTGTCAACCTACCCTAGAACGCCTGGGATTGCACCACGCAATAGGCTCTCGAGATTGCGCATGTCATGTTCATACAGGCAAATATAGTGGCTCAGTGTTTATTTCCTCGTTAAACCGGTGCTGGTATGTATCGATACCGAAGACCGTTTACTATGTTAATGTCAGGATATCACATACGGAAGTTTTTTTCAGCTTTTCATTTGCCTAAGCGGGAGCGTCTTCAAGTCCAAGCAACAATGCAGCGCTTCGCGTCATAGAGCACCCAGATGCTTAGTAGCCGAAATATTGTGCGCAAGGCCCATATATACGCTACAACACCACCCCCTCTACCCCCTAGTACGCACATCAAACGAGCTGTTTAATGTCCCAGTCTTTCCCTTTGTCGTACTCGACCAGGGGCTCCGAAAGTATATCTGATGTGTGGGGGCGACGTCTGTGGGCTCATGTAGACGCAACGTGTAGTTCACCTCTCCCTCCTTCTCTCTCTCTCTCTCTCTCTCTCTCTATATATATATATATATATATATATATATATATATATATTAGTTAACCTTCGGTTTGCCGATGACATTATCCTATTCCGCAACAATGGGGACCAATTACAATAAATGATTCAGGACCTGCACCAAGATAGTCTATCAGTGGGGTTGAAGATTCATATGCACAAGACAAAGACAATGTTCAATAACCTGGCAAGGGAACAAGAATTCAGGGTCGCCAGTCAGCCTCTAGAGTGTGTAAAGGAGTACGTTTTTCTAGGTCAATTACTGACAGGGGACCCTGTTCATAACAAGCTAACTTACAGAACAATAAAATTGGGTTGGAGTGCATACGGCAGGCATTACCAATTCCTGACTTGGAGCTTACCACTGTCGTTGAAAGGAAAATGTACAATCATTGCATTCTACCGGTGCTAACATATGGGGCAGAAACTTGGAGGTTAACAAAGAATCTCGAGAACAAGTTAAGAGAGAGAGAGAATAAACTTTAATCGAAAGAGCACGCGACCGTAGGTAGCTCCTGCGCTCTGCAGTGGGTGGTCCCCTCAGTACAGGAGTCCAGCGGCTTTAGCTGCCCTTCTCGCTCGGTTGACCAGGTTGAGCTGGTCCGTCGAGTTGAAGCTGGACATTGCTGCCTCCCATTGCTGTGTGGTTTGGTGTGTTATGGGTGTGAGCTGTGGTGTGTTTGCGCAAGCCCATGCCATGTGGTAAAGCGTTGCACATTGATCGCAGTGTGGACATTTATAGGAATACAGCGCAGGGTGTATGGCGTGGTAAAGACTTAAATGTGGATATGTGTTTGTTTGGCGTTTTCGCCATATTACGGCTTCCTCTCGCGTCAGAGCATTATGCGGTGGGGGTAGTGTTCTTCGTGAAAGGCGATAGTGTTGTAGGATGTGCGTGTAGGTTAATTGTATGGGCTCTGGTTGGAACTGCTCGGCGCGGTCATCTCGCGGCTCCCAGTGTGCATGCGCTAGGGCATAGGCGTGTGCCTGCTGATTGCCGCGTAAGGACTCATGCCCCGGAGTCCACACGATTTGTATGTTAAGGACCGCACGAAGAGCGATGGAACGAAAAATGTTAGGCCTAACAATAAGGTACAAGAGGAGTGCGGTGTGGATCAGAGAGCAAACGGGCATAGCCGATATTCTAGTTGACATTAAGAGGGAAAAATGGAGCTGGGCAGGCCATTTACTGCGTAGGATGGATAAACGGTGGACCATTAGAGTTGCAGAATGGATACCAAGAGAAGGGAAGTGCAGTCGAGGACGGCATAAAACTGGGTGGGGTGATGAAGTTAGGAAATTTGCAGGCGCAAGTTGGAATCAGCTAGCGCAAGAAAGGGGTAATTGGAGAGCGCAGGGGAAGGCCTTCGACCTGCAGTGGACATAAATATAGGCTGATGACTATTATGATATATATATATATATATATAGTAACTATATTTAACTGATATTTATGAGAGAAGGCTTTATTAATAAAACACAAAAAGCGTGATTTATTTAATGCGCGCTTAATTTTGGTGTCCGGCACTGTTTGGAAAATCCGCGGATTGTGCTTTAATTTACTAATGCTTGAAAGGTGACATGCCCGATAAGTTGGTAAGAAGCTTGTCGATCGCAACCAATCAGCAACACGACCGTCAGCCACACTTTCCCTTTACACTTTTTACTACGGTCATTCCGTGTGACGAAACCAAGGCGGTTTCCGCCGAACCAGAAGAAAACGCACATTTCAAGCTTCACGAGCGATAGGTTAATGATTTAAATCGTGCTTTTCTTGGAACAGGCTTACGCCGACCATTGTTATTATCTGGCTTTTCATGGTCTTGGATAGGGGCAGGGAAGATTAAGGAAGAGAACAATAGACATCCTAAAGTCGTGGCGCTGAGACGTGCTCCTGCAAGGGCTGCCCAATAGAGTGCGAGCCTTCCCCTCCTTAAGAACCAATTTACGATGGAAGATACGTTCAACCAGACAAAAACAGGCAGCGCTCTCGATGAAGAAAAAGCACTGACACAGAGAGTCTCAGAATTCATACGCTTCCAGAAAATTTTGTTTCTTTTGTTGAAGGAAGGGAGCACACTTTAACTAGTCAAAGAAGTCGTTAGCCTCACGGGTGGTGGGAGGGGAGAAGAAGGGGGGGGGGAGCAGTTTTGAGTGTGCGGGCAAGCCCCCACTAGTGTACAACTTCCGCCCGGTTCCGGAGCCCCTGTCCTCGACGGAGTTGTCAGTGTCGCTGCTGATGTCTTCACAACAAAAAATTGGAGGACGCTTAAGCTTAGCATTTAAGATTGCAAGGCGATATCATTCAAAGATCTCTGACTGTTTGTCAGGCTTCTCGGCAACTGCAGCTTTCTTTTTTCTGCAACTTCGCCTCGGCGCACCGCTGCCGAGGAGGCGGCCGCCATCTGGATGGCGTTTGTGCAAGTAACCCCAACTGGGGCGCGCCGCTGTATGAAAGGTTGAAATGCTGTAAAAGGGGTGCGTATTTGAGTTTCTGCGTAACACATTTACGTTTTCTCATATATTAAAATTTAAATCCAACACTATCATGCCAGTAGGTTGTGGTTAAGTCGTACTTTACGACTTTTATGACGCAATTTACTTTGAGAAATTCAATTATCTCACCAGTGCCTCTGCTGCACGCGGCTGGCCTGTGTGGTCGTGGTGGTTCGGGAGGATTTTCTTGGCCGAAGACGCCGCACGCCGAGACCCACGCTGACGCCGAATTTTTTCGACACGTGGCCCTTCACGCTATCGCGTTAAAATGAAGGAAGACGCCCGACGAAAACTGTGAAAAGCAATTGCTAGTGCATATAAGCATGGGATGAACTGCTGCAGTGGAAGCACTGAAAGTGCCTGGTCACGTTGTTCTGTTTGCTCTATCTAGACAATGTTAATAAATAAAGGAGCAACGTAACGCGGAAGTAATCAATCATTTTTGAGTAATTCCTGAATTATTTTCGTGGGGCAGTAATTTGTAAATGTAAACAATTACATTTTAATGAAGTGATTGTAATTGTTATCGGTTACTTTTTGTCTATAACGTGGATAAGGGTGGTGATTGTATGTGGGAAGATGGGGCAAGATGGGCAAGATGGGGCAGCTAAAGCTGAACAATGAGCGTGAGCTCACTCTTCATTAACGCGAATTCCTTCATTTAACGTGAGCGGCACATGAATGCAACCAACTTAACATAGTACACGCTTGCAATTTTTTATCATCTCGCGCAACCGTGAACCGCAAGGCGTGTGAGCGGCGAGTGGCGGTGGTATCTTCAATGGTAAAGTTGAAGAGTGTAGTACGCAATATACAAATTATATCTTTCTACGAAGATTGGTTCTGTCAGTGGTAGACAGAAATCACGTGAGATTAGAAAAAAACACACCATGTGAGTAGGCGCTTGCTGTCAGCGACATTCGTGCACCCCAACCATGCTACCAATTAATCTAAACGGAACTCATAAAATGAGCGGCAATGGCAAAACCCGTAACCTCCGATGCATCAGCATCCGCTGCCATAACGTCCTCGGCCTTTGCGCACTCTGTCAACATCAGAAACGCTGACAGAGCCTCACGAATTGCTATGTGCTGTTAGTATCACAAACCATGGTTGAATTTGCTTGATTGGTGGAACAGAATGGAAACAAAATTGGTATCCAAGTCTTTGATCCACCTCCGTTGCTCAAAGCACCCCTAAAGCATCCTGATCGCTAAAATGAGCGAACGGTTTCTCTCTCGCCTTCGTTACTCTTCCTACGGACGCTCTTTCATCCTTGCCGCGTACTTCTCGGTAAAATACGTGGGCACACGTCAGTGCCGAACATCACGCGCTGAAAAACACCATCAAATTCCGCTCATCAGGACTCCGCGCTTTTCGACTGTACACTGTCAGTCACCGGCCAATGCATAGTGCCAAAACAGGAAACAAGAGATGAAACCAGTTGATTTCGCCCGACAGACAAGCAAGACGACGAGGAATTACGGGCGTGTGACTGCATGGTTAATCCTCTGTATTCCAGAACGTTCATCCGCTCAACACTCCACCTCGACTCAAGAAAGTCGACAGTAGCGCCAGCGCTAGACAGAAATGGCCACTGCGTTTCAACGACACTCCACAGCAATTCTTGAGAAATATAGCGCGTTCTTCAGTTGGGGGCCGCCGCACTGGACGCAACTCTGTGAAATGGCGCAATTAAAGTCCCTAGATACTTTGTTTCTGTTAAGTAGCGGCAAGCTTTGAAGCACCGCCGACGAATGTAATTGGGCGCCGGTCATTCCGGCAGCCATGTTCTTCCTAACGCTGTTCCCCCCGCAGTTACCTGCACGCTGCTGCGGTCGAACTTCAGGGCATGTTGAAGGCGCTGTAGCGTGAGCATTGTTTCTGTGCGCATTCGTCTTTCAGTGTTTTCTTTGTGCGAAGGATTTCTTGCGGTCGGCGCGACCGCAGCTAGGAACGCGGCAGGTGTCGCCGTGAATACGAGTTGAGAACGGATGCCATCGGTAAGTACGGTCCATAATTACGGCGCCAAATTTCGCGTTCGGCCTCAACAGTGCAGTACTAAGCCGCTTTTGGGGATCGTATTTGATTGTGTGGTTCCATCCCTCAAACATAAATTTGACCCATGCGGTGCAGCAGTGGCCGTTGACGGTCGTATGCAATCTGCACGGATACGCCGCTTCAGGAGGTTAGGAAGAATATGGCGGCCGACGGAGGTAGATGTCGCTACTTAAAAAAGAGCAGAAAATCTAGGGACGTTAGGAGGAATAGCTTTGATCCGAGAATCGTTTTAGAATACGGGGGTAAGACCGGGCTAGTAGACGGATCAGGAATGATGTTCCAGAACATGGACCAATCGACAACTTTCGCTAGTCACGTCACGCGCATCACCCTGTTCCCGTCAAGACATGCGAAGGAACAGCAAAAGCCTGGAGAGGAGCACACGATTGGTTTTTTGTGTTATCAGTGCAATCTTTATGCCGCGCATCGGTCAGGGCGGGGCCTCACCTGCCATCTTAAGTTGCAATGTACCCGACTACACCTCTGTCGAAACATTTACAGAATCTCCCACAGCGCCTTGTTTACTTGACGCTCGAATCACTTTCCAGATGGAGTGACTGCGATAGGTGCTGACTGCTGCCGGCTCAGCCGTGCAGAGGACCGTCCATGGCTTATGCACATCCTGACTCGGCGCATGCGCAACGCCTCCGTGCTGTCGATTGTCTCGGTTCAGGCACGCCAAACGCTGCTACAACTGATCGAGCTGCACGCCTCCGGGTGGCAGCTGAGTGCACCGCACGCTCTGTACTACCATGGCCCGCTTGTGCAACCGGGCTTCCTTTAACTAGAAGCTGGCGCCAAGAGGAGCACAGGAGCAGCCGCGGGCGGTCAACACTCGGGCACTGCCGCTGCCTATTACCGCTTCTGAGATGTGAACACCTCAGTAAAAGCGCGCGGATTGCCTCCGTGGCAGCCTCCAGCCTACCCTACTCTTCTGTAATAATACCGTCAACTACAAGAATTGTCCTTCGATGCCTGTCTTTGTGTGGTATCCTGTGCATTCACTCAGTTGGACAAGATATGGTATAACTTCATTTATTAATATATGGCTGTGGCTATGTTCACCAGTCAAGGAAGCGAAATCATCAGCCAAGCAGCAATAAATTAATGCTTGCTGTTGCCTTTTTAACTTTACGACGTATATTTACCGAAATTTGTTTTGCGAAGTCTAGATAAGTAAATAAGGTAAAAAATAGTGACACGTTATAAATATCAAAGTTCAGCGACACAGCCACCATTATATTCCTTGTACAAGCTTCAGCGTGCGCGATCTGTCTGCAGTGTGCATCCCAAGTGAAGTCCACTGCGCCGCGTCTACAACGGTCACCGCGGCTTCACTTACTGCGTCTTTCACGCCGTTTCTGTTCGTTGTTGCTCAGAGTGGCCGGCCAAGGTCGGCCGGGAACACGAAGGCGCGGTGGCGCTACTGTCTAGATAGAACGGCGTCTACTTCCGCCGTTTGCAGTCTGCAGCATTTCGTAGGCGCGCGCACCTTTGCACTCGCCATCTGAAGCTATTGGCGCCTTAGTCATTAGTCACTAATGTAATTAGTCACCATACACAGACCTATTAGTCACCGCAGGTGCCTAAACTTCGCCTGAAGGGAGATGAACAATAATTGAACAATTGGTGACTGCGCAAAAGTGAAATTTAGTTACAGCCAGGCGATCATAAATCAACTACGCCCATAAGCCCAATGCTACCCACAATGACGTGAAAACCACATTTTTTACGCTGTGCATTCGCCGGTAAAATTTTCACGCTTCCAGAAAAATTCATGCGGCGTCCCTTTATATCACAGCTCTGTGTTAGCCTTGTCGAGATTAACCGCGACGATTTGAAATTTTGAAGCTCCATAGAGCTTGATACCCTCATTTTTGTGGGCAAGGCCGGCAGACAGCCTTTACAAGCTACTCAAAACGTAAGCAACATTTTAACGTCGCAACGCGAAAACTTGCGAAGCGCAAGCTTAAAAAACCTATGTCGCCCCCTGGCGACCGCTGTAAAAACTCGAGAGGTCGCTTGCGGCGCTCGTTTGGCCACCTCTCCTGTTGTACCACCGTGGTCGTGGCCTAGTGGCAAGAGCCTCGAACTGTTCTGCTAGGCGACGGTTGTTCGATACCACCATCGGACGTGTGCTATTCTTACTGAAGAGGCCCCAAATCGAGGCGAGATCGGAACCTGGACCTACCTTTTTACTTCTGAAGTGCCGGGTATAAGGCGAACAATATTTCTCAATACAAAGGAAAGGCGTGTTCGTGCAAGCTTCGTGCAAGGAACGCAAGGTCCATGCACATGGTATATGTATATTGGAAGCAATAAAGGTAATGTTGTGTTGATTAAGAGACAGGAAGAGAGCGGTGTGGATCAGAAAACAAACGGGGATAGCCGATATTCTAGTTGACATTAAGCGGAAGAAATGGAGCTGGCCAGGCCATGTAATGCGTAGGATGGATAACCGGTGGACCATTAGGGTTACAGAATCAATACCAAGAGAAGGGAAGAGCTGTCAAGGTCGGCATAAACCAGATCGGATGATGAAGTTAGGAACTTTGCAGGCGCAAGTTTCAATATACGCTAGCTCAATACAGGGGTAATTGGAGATCGCAGGGAGAGGCCTTCGTCCTGCAGTGGACATAAAATATAGGCTGATTATGATGATGATGAATGTTGATTAACTACATCATATTTTTGCATTATTTTCTTCGTTCTATTGTTACACCGTACATTTTTTCCTGACTCTTTGTTTGCTTTACTCTTGTCGATTTCTTTTTCACTCGTTTTTCCTTTTTAGGCCCATGTACACCGACATTGATTTTTTTCTTTTTACTAGAGGATTAGGTGAGCCTATCCAGGATATAATGGTGCAATGTGGTTAATTTTCGACCATGTAATACCCGTGCCACACGGGCAAAGTAAAGCGCACTTTGAGCAAGTGCACTTCGCGGCTAGTGTCATTCGCAAGCTGCTACACGGGAACGTTTAGTGACACTCACTGCAGAGTGCACTCGCCGGCGAGTGTGTTCGGCGAAGTGTGTAGCCTCGCTAGCAATGCTTAGAAGATACATAAAGTGATACTGAAAAAAGAGTCAGGAGTAATTTTAATAACATTGTTTTAAATTGCTAACGTTACAAGATAATAAAATGTGCCACACCGCAAAAAAAACACAACAAGAACAGCAAAAAACCCTTGCTCTCGGGCTGTTCACGACCACGCCGGATAATGACTGCGCAGCTGTTTGGCGGATCGAGTAGTTTTGACTGTTGCTGGTCAAGTTGCCGTCGTTGGCGGCGCTTATAAAGGTGGATTGTAAATGTTGTTTCTAACAATAATAAACTGTTTGTGTGCACACATTTTTATATTAGTAAATATATGCTTTCCCGTCTGACTCCCGGTTGCCATGGCCATAAATTTGAAAGAACACTTTTCTTTCTCGTGTAGCAGCGCACCGCCAAAGTGACACTCAGCGCGCTGAAGTGCACTTGCTCAAAGCGCACTTTACTTTGCCCGTGTGGCACGGGTATTAGCCCTTATTACGTGCGTACCATTATTTCCACCTACTGTGCGACTAATTGTCGCTTGTTGTCTCGCTGAGACCTTCATTTTTATGTCTTTTGTGACTCGCTACGAATACCTGGACGCGCGAAAAAGGCAATTTTTCTTACGAAGAGTCCAGAGAGACATCCAGATTCCACGTACACCAAACTCACGTGAAGTCGCCAACGAAGGCCTTTTCTTCAATAGACCGGCTACTGGAACGAGCAGTAGCCACTTAATCAACAGAAGGTACAAGACCATGCAGTCGCCCCTATGTGATGGAAAAGCATCTGTTATGCCGCCCTCGGTGATCAGGGCGGTCATGCATTGTATTGCTGCGTTTCGATATGTAAAACTGCCGCAGTCACATGACATTTGCTGCCTATATATACATGGTGTTGCCCTGCAGTTTTTTTTTATATTCGCTGTTCGATCACTAGATTATTCTTGATCTTGGAGCTTCTAGTGTGTATGCACGAGTGAAAAAAAATTGCAGGTTCACCCGGAAGGCAAAGCATCAATTGCGATAGCAAATTAGTAGAGAGCTATACGGAGTAAGGATAGTAGTTTTATCAGCTGTATAAACTTGGACATGCAGCAGCACCAGCAATAAGCAGAACGGTTGTCGACGCCGTCGGCGTTTTCCCCACGTTCGCACCGAACGTGCGCGGCCTTTGTGACTGTTGCCGGTGCCTCTGGGGGCGGCTCGCAGGTTTTCAACGAGATCACAATGGGACACTCATCGAGCTGCGTCGGAAATCTTACCCACCTTCTCACCTCGCCGCAGCTAAACGTCGCCTCGCCTCTCTCCCTCCCGTCCCCCCACGGCCTTTCGCGCGACGGCAAAAGTCGCGTTTGCTCTCTATATATGGTGATTGTAAAGGAGGAAAGAGACCCTTAATTCTGCAGCCCTTCAGGGAACACGGCGCAGAACGCGCGTTTGCTCTCCGACGTGCGTTCGCTCCCCGTGAAAGTGCGCGTCCCTCGCGCCCTTTCAATCGCGCATACAGCGTCCGGAGCGCGGCGACGATTTCATCGCCGTTGACGTCACACGGAACCTCATGGCGACGACGACGGCAGAAATCCGCTTTGGAGTGTCCATATAATTGCTATCGCAATAAAATATCAGCGACGGCGTGCAGAACAAGTATGACACACACTTGACATACAATTGCGTTCTATTCAGAAATCAAATATACAACATGACTTAAGCATTAAGTGCTAATAATATGACAGATAACGATGTTGATCAACTGGAAGTTGGCTTTACAATGCTGGCGGTCATCACTTCCCCATGGCAGCACCGACGTCGCAAACTTGCGCCATCTGCTGCGATGTGTAGGAAACAGTCAGCAAGGAAGACCATAGGAGCCAACAAGTGCAATTCCCGAGGTCAAGCTGAGATCCGGCCACGTGCGATGAAGTCTGTCACAGTTTCAGCCAACCGCGGGCTTTTGTGGGCGGCTTGTTCGCGCCGCGTTCTCCACGTTTCCGTGCCCGCCACCAAAGCCACTGTCAGCATCACAACCACCGTGGGCTGGAAATCCTGTTCCCAGGCACGGCCCCGACAGTCGTGTGGATCAGCTCCAACCACCAGCCGCGGCTGACATTGTTGCCCAGCTCGCTGAGGTCGATCTCCTGCACGAGGCCATTGCAGGACGTCACTGCACCCTGGTCAGCGCCGCCCTTCTCCCGACACCCTGAGCACCTGTGGTAGCTTCCACTGACGTCGGGTGTTGTGCCGAGCTGCCCCCGACCAGTGACAGCCTCGCTGTCGGGTGGCTGCTGGCACCAGTGGTCCACCTCGCGCGGTGATGACAGCCCGAGGGGGATTCTGATGACATCCGCTGAATTGAGGAACTGCGGCATCTGAAGGGCACCGGGGACACCATGCATAGGGGCCATGCAGCTCTTCTCCCAATCAAAGGCGTACCTCACGGACCTGGAGTACTTCTGCGACGACATTTTACGGCACTGTGTCACGACGCAGTGGAACATGCAGCCAGACGCTGTTGATGATGATGATGATGATGATTATGTTGTTGCCTCAACGTGCCTACGTGTTCTATTTTGTACCGTCTTCGTCGTGTTCTACAAAGGTGAGTGAGAGCAGTCTTGTTTGGGGTAACGCACAGTTTAATACTTGAGGTCAATGGAAAACTTTCAATCAAATAAATGCACAAATGTATACAAGAACACTAGCTACACCTTATGTGCTATCAATTTACAAGTTGTGCATCAAATTTTACAGGTTATTGCGAACTCATCTGCCCGCAACGAATACTAGGCAAGCAAAAAATCCGAGAAATTCTTTTTACAACATAGAACATTTTAGTACGGAGCTTATCCTTGCAAAATTGCACGCAGTACGCGTACTTAGATTTTAGTTGATTTTTAGATGAATTACTGCATAGCCTTGGCACGATCCGCCCCGGACCGTGAAGGAAAGGGGGGGGGGGGGGGCGAGGAACCCCCGTCCCAGATACGACGCGCAGCGTGGTGACGGTGAACGATGACTGACCACCGAGGAGCTGTGCTCGCGATGTTTATTGCATGCGGTGAACCAATGTTGCCCACCGAGCTTTGGCGGGCCACTGAGCCTAGCGGGCCACCGAAGAATATGGCCGGGGTGTCGTCAAATGATCATCGCATCCCCTTACCCCCCACTTTGTGTGTCTACACAAACAACAAACAAAAAAGTGGTGATGATTATTGTTGTTTATTGGCGCAAATGATCATCGCATCCCCTTACCCCCCACTTTGTGTGTCTACACAAACAACAAACAAAAAAGTGGTGATGATTATTGTTGTTTATTGGCGCAAGGGCCAGATGTGGCCAAAGAGCGCCAAGACGATGGTAATGGTTTGTTAGTGGTATATGAATAGTCAATTATATGAACATTAGATGTGGCATGGCTGTAAAGGGGCCTAAAATCAGTCGCTGTGAAGTGCGTAAAATGTACACGTAATAAGATTATGGCAATGACTAATGATGTGTACTATAGACATAAACAATACATTGCGGAGGAATGATATGACTTACAAAATATTACAGATCCAAGAATTTGCCAGAAGCACAAGTGCCTAAACAGAGCCCTTGAGACACAAGGACCTGGAGGCAGGTGCTATAAAAAAAACTATCACAGCAACATCCTCTGGAGAGAGGATGCGCTACGAACTTATTGGGCTAATAACGTGTAGTACAACATCGTTCAAGAAACGGAGGACTGATTTGGCGTTAAAAAGAGTTTCTTCACCAATAAACATCATAGGATGAAGAGGGATATGATAGTGGTATGCTACATGGAAATGGAAAGTACAACATCGTTCAGGAAACGGAGGACTGATTTGGCGTTAAAAAGAGGTTCTTCACCAATAAACATCATAGGATGAAGAGGGATATGATAGTGGTATGCTACATGGAAATGTTTCCTTCTCTCTGTTTCGGCTTCCCGACACTCCAGTAAGACGTGGACTACGGTCAGCCTTTCCCCACATCTGCCACAGAGGGGAGGTTCAGCACCAGTTAAAAGGTATGAATGTGTACCATATGTATGTCCTATTCTAAGACGGCAAAAGAGAACTTCAGTGTGTCGTGACTTTGTTAATGATGGCCAGTTGCCCAAAAGGGGCTTAATTACATGGAGTTTATTCTGTGTACGTTCATCCCATAAGTGTTGCCAATAGTTTCTGAGTTTTTTGCGTAGAAATGGCTTTAGGTCTGTGGCAGGAACGGGTATGGACAAATTGCTAGGTTTTGTTGCTATGGAAGTTGCCATTTTGTCGGCACGCTCGTTACCCTCTATACACCTGGGGCCAGGCACCCAACATATTACAACCTGTTGATTAGAAGCATACATATTGCAGAGCAGTGAATAGAGGTTATTTATAACAGGATTTTTCTGTTTTCGTATACTACAGCGATTTCAAAGATTTCACGACACTCAAGGAATCTGTGAATATAATGGCCTTTGGGAGCTTAGCTTTCTTGATGTGTTTAGTAGCCGACAGTAACGCATAGGCCTCTGCCGTGAAGATACTGGTTTCGGGATGTAAAACGTCAAATTCAGAAAACGATGGGCCAACAGCCGCGTAAGAGACGCCGGCTTGTGATTTCGAAGCATCTGTGTAAAACTCTGGACAGGTGTACTTCGACTGAAGCTCTCGAAAGTGCATATGTATGTGCGCCTCTGGGGCGTGTTTTGTTACATCTACAAATGATGTGTCGCATTCAACGATTTGCCATTGCCACGGCGGTAACAGCTCTACTGGAGCCATTAGGCAATGTTCGAGGATTGGGACATTCATTTCATCGGAAAGTTTTCTTACCCGCATTGACAAAGGCTCTCTCACTGAGGGTCGATCATGGAATAGTGGAGCACATGCCACATCGTTAAGATGTTTGTAGCAAGGATGTCGAGGGTTAGACTGTACTTTGAGGAAATATGTGAAACTGCTGTATATTCTTTGTAGGTGAAGGGACCACTCATTTGATTCTACGTATAGATTCTCAATAGGGCTTGTTCTGAAGGCGCCTGTGGCTAATCGGATACCCAGATGGTGGACGGGATCCAGTATTTTTAGCGCGCTTGGCGTGGCTGAGTGGTATACCATGGCACCATAATCCAAACGTGATCGAACAAGGCTCTTATAGAGGTTAATTAGGCACTTCCTATCACTTCCCCATGTTGTATGAGAGAGAATTTTCATTAAGTTCATTGTTTTTAGGCATTTTGCCTTCAGATATTTGATGTGTAGAATGAAGGTCAATTTTGCATCAAGTACAATACCTAAAAACTTGTGCTCCTTGTTCACAGGTATTCGTTGCCCAGACACTTCGATACTAGGATCTGGGACTAGTCCTCGCTTTCTTGTGAAAAGGACACAGGAACTTTTCTGGGGGTTAAGGTTAAATCCGTTTTCGTCTGCCCATTTAGACACTTTGTTTAGGCCTTGCTGTATCTGTTGTTCACAAACTGCGAGGTTACAAGATTTAAAGCCTAATTGCACATCGTCTACATAGACAGAATAGATTATTGCTGGAGGTAGTGATGCACACAGCGAGGTCATCTTAACAATGAACAGCGTGCAACTGAGCACCCCTCCTTGAGGTACACCTGTTTCTTGAGTAAGTGGGCGGGACAATACGTTGCCAATTCTGACTCGAAAAGTACGGTTAGACAGGTAGCTTTCTATAGTGCTAAGCATATTCCCTCGAATGCCCATGTGCGAGAGGTCTCGCAAGATACCATACCGCCATGTCGTATCGTACGCCTTTGCCATATCAAGAAATATAGACAAGAAATACTGCTTGTGTACAAAAGCATCACAGATGTTTGCTTCGATGCGAATGAGGTGATCGGTTGTAGATCGGCCTTCCCTAAAGCCACATTGAAATAGATCAAGAATTTTGTTCGACTCTAAGAAATGTACAAGACGGCGATTGATAATTTTCTCGAAAAGTTTGCAAAGGCAGCTCGTAAGTGCTATAGGCCGGTAGCTAGTCACAAATGACGAATTATTGCCGTGCTTTAAAACTGGGATGACAATAGCTTCTTTCCATTTAGCTGGCAGATACCCAGCGGCCCAGATAGTATTAAAAAGTGTGAGTGGTGTGGTATGCGTGTCGGGGTGCAAGTGCTTAATCATATCGTACATGATTTGATCCGGACCCGGAGCAGAGCTCTGACATGCTGACAAGGCGGCTTTAAGTTCGGCAATGCCAAAAGGACGGTTATAAGGGTTATTTGGGCTGCCTTTTCGGTTCAGTGGCTTACATTCTTCTATTGCTTTGTACTTCAGGAAGCTCGCTGAGTAGTGGGTGGAGCTAGACACATGCTCGAAGTGTTGACCAAGTGCGTTGGCCTGGTCTTCCAACGTGTTTCCTTCTTTATCCACCACGGGCAACGGATGAACTTGTTATCCCCTAAGCCTCCTTAGTCCGTTCCATACTTTTGCCTCCTGTGTGTATGAATTGATGCTGGACAGGAACTTCTCCCAGCTTGCCCTTTTAGCTTCTCGTCGCGTTCGCCTTCCCTGTGATTTTATGTTTTCAAATTCCATCAAAGTTTCTGCAGTTGGGGATCGACGGAGTATGCCCCACGCTTTATTTTGTTTTTTCCGCGCCTCCTTGCACTCATCATTCCACCACGACACTCGTCTTTTGGATGAGCTAACACTTGATTGCGGCATGAACTTGTTTGCTGCGTCGATGATAAAAGTGGTAAAATACGCTACTGCGTCGTCTATAGTAAGATCGGTAATAAAATGTTGTGACAAGTAAGTCGATTGCTTAAAATGATTCCATTGGGCGGAGGCTAGTTTCCACCTAGGAACATGTGGTGGGCAATCGTGTTTCTGTATTAGATTTAACATTACAGGAAAGTGGTCACTTCCATAAGGATTTTTGGTTACATTCCATTCCAAGTAAGGGAAAATAGAAGCAGAGCCAATCGATAGGTCTACTGATGAATAAGAATTATGATGAAGATTATAATAGGTTGGTTCCTTTTTATTGAACAGGCACGCACCGGAGTTTAAAAGGAAGTTTTCAATGAGTCGACCTCTTGCGTCACATCGCGAGTCTCCCCAAATCGCGTTGTGGGCAATAAAATCACCTACGATTATGTAGGGGTCCGGAAGCTGATCAATGAGGTTATAGAAATCGGTTTTTCCGAGATGATAGTTTGGGGGTATGTATATGGAACATATAGTGACTAATTTATTAAAAAGAATTGCCCGAACTGACACCGCCTCGAGGGGTGTCTGAAGGGCGACATGTTGACAGGGTACAGACTTATCTGCTATTATAGCTACACCGCCGGAGGCATTAGCCTCATCACGGTCTTTCCGGAAGATAGTGTATTGACGGAGAAAGTTTGTGTTTGTGGGTTTCAGATTTGTCTCTTGAACACACAGCAACTTTGGATTGTGTTTGTGTAGGAGTTCTGTAATGTCGTCGAGGTTGTGAAGAAGTCCTCTGACATTCCATTGTAGTATTTGTGTCTCCATAATGATAAATGTGTTTGTGCTGTGTGTTCAAGAGACGAAGATTAGCTCGCGGGGCCCTTTGCAGGTGCCGTGACACGAGATCTTTCTTTTCTGGAGCGGTCGAGAGACTCTCGCCGCTCCTTAGGCGCTGGTGGCGCCGTCTGGCCGGTGGTTGTGTACATCGCATTTTGCGAGGCGCTGGACACGCGCTCTTGCGAGCGGTTAGTTTGACGTGAAGGCCTCGTCTCGAGGGACGAGACCTTGGAGGCCACCAGCCCGGAGGTCGATGGCCCCTTCTGAGATGGCGGAGCAGCGCTGGCTGCACCCGCCGAGGGGGCGGATGGCGTCGCCGCCGGCCCCTTCTGAGATGGCGGAGCAGCGCTGGCTGCACCCGCCGAGGGGGCGGATGGCGTCGCCGCCGGCCCACTGCGCGTGTGCCAGACAGCCGCCGGGGGCCGATGTGGCGCTGCCCCCTGACGCGCCACTTCGGCAAAGCTGGTTTTTGGCAGTACGATACCCGCCTGCGTGCCTCCTTGAAAGTTATGTTTTCCTTTACTTTGATCGTGACTATTTCTTTTTCTTTCTTCCAAGACGGGCATGACCGCGAGTACGCGGCATGCTCGCCATCACAGTTGACACAGTGTGGAGTGTTTTCGCACGTTTCAGAGGCATGGTCACCGGAACTGCATTTAGCACATGTCTGTCGGCCTCGGCAGTTCTGGGAACTGTGGCCGAAACGCTGGCACTTGAAGCAACGAAGCGGATTTGGTACATAGGGTCTGACCCGTACCTTGATGTATCCGGCCTCGATGGATTCGGGCAGGACACTTGAGTTGAAAGTAAGTATTAGATGCTTGGTCAGGAGTTCTTTGCCGCCTCGCCTCATTTTAATCCGTTTAACATTGATGACATTCTGATCACTGAAACCCTCAAGGAGTTCAGCCTCACTCAGCTGCAACAGGTCATCATCTGATACAACACCACGGGTGGTATTTATTCATGGTACGGTGCGGGGTTACTGTTACTTGAGCACCTCCAAATGACACTAGGTTGGGAAGTTTCTCGTACTGTTTCAGATCACGGAGCTCCATGAGGAGATCCCCGCTTGCCATCCTGGATGCTTTATAGCCTGGTCCAAAAATATCCGTCAAAGACTTTGAGACAAGGTGAAATTGTTCGTACTGATTTATCCGATTTTTCAGAATGAATAACATGAAATCGGGGGAAGTTATGCGTTTGGCGTCCAAAAAATTGGAAAACATCTTCGGTGCGCCCTCTTTTCTGACGGCGATCATGGAGTGGGGGGAATGGTTCAGCCATAAGTATTGGTGCATTTTTCGGCAGCGACGCCAGCCACCTACCATGGAGCCCAACGAGGGGACGTTGCAGAGACTGGAAAGGCCAGGTCCTGCAAACGCCAGCTGTACGCCACTACTATAACCAAATATGGAGTATCCAAGGTTGGCTACCCACACAAGGTTAACCCTAGCTGCCTGGGAAAACGGAAGTAAAAGGGAAGTGAAAAGAAGACAGGATAGATTGAAAGTGAGAGAGAAAGACGAAGATTTCAGAGGAGGACAGGAAAAGGCAACTGCCGATTTCCCCTGGGTGGGTGCCGTCTATGTGAAGCAGAGGCCGAAGAGGTGTGTTGCCTCCGCCGGGGGGCCTTAAAGGTCCGAACACCCGGCATCAGCTCAACCTCCAGGATCCCCCTTTCCCCAGACACGGCTCAGCCGCGCACGGTAGACGCGGGAGGGTCCAACCTGTCATCTGCTCGGGTCCGTGGTGGCGCAACTCACCAAACGCCTGCTTGCGCAGACGCCCCTGCGGGGAAACAAAAAAGTGCCTGTTAATCAGGCGAGTAACGGTCCGGCGGCCTCCGCAATCGAGTACTCCGACTGGGCACAGGTGCTGACGATCCAGGAGTGGCAACGCCGGGTGCTCCCTGAGCCAGTCTCGCTCCGTCTGGAGGGTCAGCATTGACCGGCCTCGAAAATGGCGCTGAACATGGTAGTGGTCCAACGGGTGCCGCACAACTGGCGACGCTTGCCGCCTCTGGTGCTTCGCTGTCAGCGACCGTTGTCGTTGAACCCCCTGCGGGCTGTACTTCCGAAGTGGCGCCCGAGGTTGCAGGCTGGGTCACGAGGCGAGGCCGAACATGGTCGGCGTGCCGGTGCCACGTGTTCCCGTCCGCTATGCGGACGAGCAGCGATGAGGCGCTGGCAGGATATAACACCTGTCCGGCGGACAAGGGTGGACCAGGACGGAAATTCCTGGCGAAGACCGGAGCTGCCGACTCCAGCAAAGGCCCAGGACGGCACCCTCAGTCAGCAGCCAGCTTCTGCTTCAGCTGTTTCAGGAGCGCTGTGGACCGGAGGTCCGGGTGCAGGACGTCCAAGGGTGTCTTGACAATGCGACCTAGCAGGAGCTCACAGGGGGCACGGCCAGTGACATCTTGGGGCGTGTTCCGGTACTGAAACAGTACCCGGGCAACCTGCGTGCGGAAATCTCCAGCCTTACTCTTTTTCAGCTTGTTCTTGATTGTCTGAACCACCCGCCAGGCTGCGCCGTTTGAAGCAGGGTGGTATGGTGGAACCATCATCCGGCGAATTCCGTTTCTTGTCAACCAGGCCAGGTACTCTGTGCTGGCGAAAGCGGGGCCATTGTCGGACACGATGACGTCCGGCAACCCCTAGGCGGCGAAGACCTGTGGCAGCGCCGCAATGGTCATGCCTGCTAAAGGAGTGGTGACAGGTAGGACCGCCACCCACTTCGAAAAGGCGTCCACCACTACCAGGAAGTAGTAGCCCTTGAAGGGACCCCAAAATCCACATGCAAGCGGGACCAGGGTCTCTGTGGAAACGGCCAGGGGGTGATCTCCACATGACGTGTGGCCCGCTGGTGCTCCTGGCAGACATGGCAGCTCTGCACCATGTGAGTGATGTCCTGGACCAGGCCAGGCCACCAAACGCGGGACCGGGCCACTATATTCGTTTTTTCTACACCAGGATGACCCGCGCGCAGCAACTGCAGGACCCTGGACCGGAGACGTTGTGGAATCACCGCCCTGGAACCCCACAGTAGGCAGCCCTGCTGCAGGCTCAGTTTGGCAGCCTTGTGGCTGTAAGCCGGCTGCACCAACTCTTCCCCTCGGGACACCGCCTTCACCACCTGGGACTGGACTGGGTCCCGGCTGGTCGCCTGTGACACCGCAGATCTGGAGAGTACCTCCGGGTGTGCTCCCGCATGAACAGTTCAGCAGGTCCTGGAGCAGCAGCTGGCACCTCCGGCAGGGGCAGGCGGCTAAGGGCATCAGCAGGTCCCAAGTCCTTTCCCGGACGGTAGACCAGCCGGTAGCTGTAGTCCGCAAGGCTGAAGGCGCAGCGTACCACTCGAGGCAATGCCTAGACGGGAACCGCCTTGTCCGGCTCCAGCAGACCCAGCAGTGGCTTGTGGTCCGTGACCATCTCAAGTTTGCCGCCGTACAGGTACTGGTGAAAGCGCTGGACGCCGAACATGAGGGCCAGGCCTTCCTTATCCAGCTGGTTGTATTGTTGCTCTGCAGCACGAAGCCGACGAGAAGCAAACCACACAGGGCGTTCCTGGCCATCCTTGTCCCGGTGCGGCAGGACGGCTCCCACGCCGTACGGCGACGCATCTATTGTAAGGACGACAGGCTTGTCCGGATCGAAGTGCACCAGCATTCGAGCCCTGGTGATTAGCTCCTTGCTGCACTGGAATGCCACTTCCTGCTCCTTCTTACAGGTCGACTGCTGACCATCTCGAAGTAGAAGCTGGAGGGGCTGTATATGCTCCGACAGGTTCGGCAGGAAACTCCTGTAGAAGTTGAGGAGGCCGAGGTAGCTCGCAAGCTCCTTGTTGTGGGGCTTTGACGCCTTGAACACAGCATCAACTTTGCGGGGGGCTGGGGACAGGTAAGCCAGGGAAATTACGTGTCCCAGGTACTCAATGCGGGGGCCAGGAAAACGCACTTTTCCAGCTTGAGTTTGAGACCGGCGTCCTGCAATCGTACCAGGACGTTGTGCAGGTTCTGCAGGTGGTCCCCGTCGTCGCTGTCAGTAACCATGATGTCCAAGTACACCGCCACGTGCCTCATGACCCTGAAGAGGTTATCCATCTCTCTCTAAAAGATGGCCGGCGCTGAGGCCACGCCAAATGGTAAGCGCGAGTACTGGAAGAGCCCCAAGGTTGTCGATATTGTGACCTACTTGCGGGAGGCATCCTGGAGCACCGGCTGCTGTTAAGCGTTTCTGAGGTTTACCTTTGTGAACTTCTGTCCCCCGGACGGCGCTGACCAGAGATCTTCAATCCGGGGCAGCGGGTACTTGTCGACGGTAGCGACGGGGTTGATGGTAACCTTGAAATCCCCGCAGATCCTGACACTGCCATCTCGCTTGAGGACTGGAACTATCGGAGCGGTCCACTCAGACGTCTTGACAGGCACCAGGATGCCCTCTCGCTGTAACCGTTGCAGCTCCTGGGTGACCCCGTCCTTCAGGGCGAACGGCAGTGGGCGAGGCTTGAAAAAACGAGGCCGGGCTCCCTCAGGTACGTAAATGCTAGCGGTCGTGCCAGCAAATGTTGGAATAGGGACTTGAAATCGGTAGGAGCCTTGGCACGTCATGTAGGACGGCCTATTGGTACTCCGGCAACCAAACGCCCAGTGCGTGGATCCAGTTTCGGCTCAGCAGCGTAGGTGACGACCCCTTGGTTAAATAAAGGGGAAGGGTTGCCTCCCTGTCACCAAAGCGAACGCTGACCTGGGCCTGCCCCTTGACCTAGGAGAGCTGTCCGGAGTAGCTGCGCAGCATCGCGTCCGAAGCTTCGACGGACACGTTGGGGAAAGTAGGCTTGAACAGTTGCCCGGCCATGACCGACACGATGGCTCCTGTGCCTTGTTCCACGGAAATTGGGTGCCCGCAGACTTCGACGGTGAGCAGATACGGTGGCACAGACGACGGAACAAGGCCTGTTTGCCACATGTCGAAGATTGGCGGGTTCTCGGGCACGACGTGGAGCCTGGCCGCGGAAGAACCTGAGCCTCATGTCGCACGTCCCCGTCGCGAACCCTTGCGACGGCCACCCTGACCGTGGGCTTGTGTGGAACCTGGGCTTGATCCAGGCTGCTGCTGCTGTCCGCTGTTCATCCTCCCCCCTTGGCAAACCTGTGCGAGGTGCCCAGTTTTTCCGTACGTGAAGCATTGTGCTTGGGAGAACTGGCACTGTGAGGGGGAGTGGTCACCACCGCAGCGACTGCACGTACCACGCTTAGCCGTCATCTTGATGACCGTTGCTTCCGTCGACGGTGAGCCGTTCGCACGTGCAATCTCGCCGGCGTCCTTGGCCGCAGCGTCCATCACCTGCGCTGCCATCACGACGTGGTCCAGCGAGGGATCAGGAAACTCCAGGAGTCGTGTCTGCATGGTGGGGTTGTTTATCCCGCAGACGAAACGGTCCCGGAGCAGCGAGTCGAGCTGGTCCCCGAAGGCACAGACACTCGCTAACCCTCGTAACGCAGCGACGAACTGGCCGAGGGTCTCTCCTTCGAGGCGGCTCCGGTTCTTGAAGCGAAAACGCTCCATCAACGTTCACTGTGCCAGGCTGAATTGCGACCGCAGTGTGTTGAGCAGCTCACTCAGCGTCTTGACATGCGGTGTGGCTTGCTGAGAAGGTCGAGCAGGAGACTGAAGACGCGGGTCCCACAGCTGGCCAGGAAAATGTCCCGCTGTTTTGCCTCGGGTGTGCCATTCGCCCGGGAAAACACATGAACTTGTTCCTCGTAGACTGGCCCATCAGCCTAGACCGTAGACTAGGTGGACCCATCAACCTCGAACGGCTCGAGCCTCGTTTCAGCGGCATGGCGGCAGGAACGGGGGGGGGGGCAGTTTTTCGCCGCTCTCGGTGGCTGGGGCAGACACGTGGGCTTCCCTCGTCGCCAGTGTCACGATCCGCCCCGGACCGTGAACGAAACGGGGAGGCGAAGAACCCCCGTCCCAGATACGACGCGCAGCGTGGTGATAGTTAATGATGACTGACCACCGAGCAGCAGTGCTCGCGATGTTTATTGCATGCGGTGAATCACTGTTGCCCACCGAGCTTTGGCGGGCCGCTGAGCCTAGTGGGCCAACGAAGAATATGGCCGGGGTGACGTCCAATGATCGTCACATGCCTGTATGGTTATTTATGGTTATGGCGTCAATTCTGACACATACCTTCATCATTCCGGCTGTGCTTCCGGCTGGCAATATGGGCTGATGATATGTAAGGATCTTTTTTCCCTCGATTTTATTGCTTTCTTCACTAATGACTCCACATTCACCAATGGTCTATCTTGGTGATAACGTATACGCAGATCGCCGCTTGGGCCATTGACGAAGCGCGGAGATCAAAACGAACTGCAAAAAATTGTTGCATTATCAGGGCACCGGTTGTCGATTCAACCGAACCCACAGGGAAACTTGTACCCTACTTGAGCTGCGTAGGCCGATCACACCATGTTCAAAGCGCATCTGCAACGAGCCTGCCGGTGTGATGATGAGAGTAGTCCTCCCAGCTTTCTGACTGCATTGGGTTCAAAGCAAGACTGAGGTTAATGCCGCGGAGAAGGTCCTTGATGAGTTTGTGAATCTCAGGGTGTTGTTTAGGGGGTGCTTCTCCTGAATCAAGTTCTTATTGTAGAGTCATTTTATCCTCACCAACCTGCCTTTTGATTTCGAGGTCTAACGCGGTTCCTGATTCTATGAACACAAGTTTCTTGGCATAGTTGCCCTTCAGCCCGGTAAGGACCACTCACACCAGTATGCTTTGTGGATGCGATGGTGCAGTGAAAGTAGTCGTGAAATCTGCCATTTCAGAATAGAACTAAGCTCCATAACAAACCAATATTTTTCAAATGTGCTAAACCCAAACCAACCTTGAATACACAAACGTGTACAGTCACCTCTTCTGGGGGAAGCGCCTCGACAATATTGGTTGACACGAAGCCGAGAAATGGAAAAGCTAGAAGGTAATTCAACCTCCATGCAGTCTGATGCATCTTCCTTCTGAACATTTACAATAGCCCCAAGGACAAAGCAAAGTGTCGCTTCTTCACCCTCTTTAAGAAGGCTGGAACTTAGCTGGAACGCACCCCCTCCTCATCGGCGGCGATTTCTACCTTGCCCATACAGGCTGGGGTTACGTTCACACGTAAGCTGCAGCTCGCAACCTCTGGCAAGATTAGCACGACTTAGGCCTCACCCTTATCACGGATCCCTCCTTTCCCACACGCCTCGGTACATATAAACAATGCACACTGGACCAATATACAGCAAGACCTGGGCAGCGACCATTATATCCTTACTATATCTTTACCCCAACTCCCTGCCGCCCCTGCCCCCACTAAAGAATTCACCATTACCGAATGGGATGCCTTTCGTAAGATACGCATTGTTGCTACCTCAGCAGAAGGCATTGCCGACATCAACACCTGGATGCAAGCACTACGCACTGACGTTCAAACGGCCACTCGGGTGGTAACTACAGATGCCCTAGTTGAACGCATGGATAGCCGCCTCGCCCATATTTTGGAGGCTAAGGCCTCCATCCTAGCTCGATGGAAGGGGCAGCGCCTAAGCCGTCGCCTCAGAAGTAAGATCTCTAAATTCAATACAGCCATCGAGGAGCATTGTCAAACCATCAGCCGGCAACAATGGACTGAGCTTTGTAACACTGTGGATGGATAACTTCATCGCCCACCCTCGTGGAAACTCCTCAAACACCTGCTTGACAATACTACCCCCCGCACTGCCCAACAGGATCGGCTGCAGACACTCCATTATACTGAGACCCTTAACAAAGTTCCACAGCGAGTGCTTGACTACCGTATTGAAAAAATATGTACGAGAATTGTGCGAGAACTTCTGTACGCGATTATTGCTCCGTAAACTGAACGAGTTGTCATACATCATGGGTGTACGAGTGGACCTCGTTGTCACTGAACGAGATTCTCGTTGGCTGCGTTGAGCAAGATCGTTCTCGTAGTGGTACATTGAACGAGATAGTCCTCGCATGGCTACCTTCAACGATGTCGTTCGCGTATGTGTACGCTAAATAAAAAGGTTCTCGTTCCGCTAAGCAAAATTACACAATTTTTTGAGAGCTACATTTTAAAACTGTTCTCATTCGCGTTGAATGAGTTTTTTTGTTCATGCGAAATGTTTGATGAAGTTGTACACAGTAACATCATCTGCCAACATTATATTGAGGCTCATCGCACTGTGAATCAGGCGATACGCCAGCTCTGAGACAAAGAGGGTACTTTTTAGGGAATGTAACTCAAAGCACCATTATTTAGCATCGCGAAGCATGGTCGCCAGGTGCTTGTTGAGATCCTTCAGCCTCCTGGCGTCTGTGTCCGCAGCGCTTGCAGTTCTTTGAAACGAAGTGCTCGTATGCCTCTGCACAAAAATGTAACTGAAACAAAGCAGCCACATTATTTTTCAACAAGCCACTGGAACCGACACGCACAATAGATGGCTCCACAACTGATTGGGCTAGTTGTTGCATGCTATTGTGTGTAAAGCGCAAACATTCCACACACATACAGCAAAAATAAACACAGAGGTTTATGGGTTCTTTATCTATGTAAATTGATATTGTAAATTGAGATAAACCACAGCAGTTGAAAGCAAGTGCTCGTCCTCGAATTGTCTTGTTCAATTTTCTTGCTTTACAAACAATATAAATTGCTGCAGAATTGCAATACTACAGAAATACTCGTAATATTTCAGTACGTCTTTTGCATTAAATGAACAAGTATAACCAGCTCATGCTAGGGAATACACAGATTACACAGCTTTTTGCTACCGCATTACGGAATTTGCAGATGGAAAACACTGCATAGATGCAGTTACAGAATTCTGTATAGCAAAAATTAATGCACCTTTAATACCACTATAGAAAGTAAACGGTAGTTTTTGTTAGGCACAGCACATCACTAAGTATACGCATACAGCTATGCATGTCCCTAAAGTGTAGATGTCAACTGTGTTGGCCTATACAAGTGATCACATCACTACAACCCCATCTTACTAACAAGCCATTACATTCATGCAGAAAAAGCACTGTGCGATAGGCATTCCGTTTTAACTTTAAAACAATTTGAAATCCTTATGAAAACATGAGCTAGCACGACAAATTATACTTACTTTGCACTGCACCAAGTTTTTGCGGTGTCAACGCTGGCTTCGCTTCTCCACCCTCCTTCAGTTTGCGCATGCATACTTTGCCACTCACACTCCTGTTGATTAACTCATGTGGTTGCCACAGGCATCGGACAATTTCTCTAGCAAATCTGCTATCTGACATGGCTTGGCTCACCCAGGTCCACTTGCTGGCAAAAACAAACAGGCCATTTCCAATGTGGACCTACGAAATATAAAAATTGCAAAAGGTTAGCTACTCAAATACAAAAATAGCATGTGCTCTCAGAAAAAGGTTCTTTTGCTGAAATAATGGCTAAAAAAAGCAACAGTTACCAAGCAAAAGTAGGCTGCCAGACACAGTGATGGCACTCCAGGATAAAACCAAGACATATGCAAAAAGTTCAAAGTTTACAGCCTGCCTGTTGGAAACTCCGAGTAAATTAAGCTTCACTGATTATAATAGCCCAGGGACAATAATTCTAGCTCAGAGGCTGTACCACACTTAATCTCAGTCAGCGGCAACTACGTTTTGTAGGGGATATATTAGTTTTTCGTTAAAATTAATAAAAAAGTTTTGGAAAGCAGAAGGGGAAGAGTAGAAACCACACAGTAAACCTTCTTGCACGCTCAAGGTGCTGCTTTGTCCCAAGGCTAGCAATCTTACCCTAAGGCTGAAAAAAGTTTTTGCGGTACCCCAGTGAGCTCAAATTACTCATGCGACGAGAACAGGCATACAGTAAAACCTCATTCGAATTTCACAGGACTGGGAAAAATTCCGAATTAACCGAATGTTGAATTATTAAGGATACCAAAATAAAAAAAAATGTTGCCACAACACATTTTTATACTGAATTCATCCGCAAATCATGTTTCTATTTTGCACATAAACAGTGCAGGAGCTGCAAATGTCGTCCTTTCGTGATTGATTACAGTGCTCGCAGTGGCAAAGGCCTTGAGAAAGTACTTTCTTTGCAGTGCGGCAGCAGCGCAAGACTTGGCCACGTCTTCACCCGAGACATGCTATTCCCTACCAAGCGCCCATCCCAATTATTTTTTTGCCAGTGAGCTGGCTGTTAACAGATTACTCGTTCATCAAAATGTAACTGGCTGATTGGATGTCAGCGTGCAAGCTGCAGTACAATGACTATTTACCCTCGACAGCTTCCGCCATTTTGCGAGACTCCGTGCATTGCACCAAGTCAAAACGAAACTACTGCTGGCCACAACCGCTGCGAACAACCCCGTGGTCTTGATCATCACGATTACAGAGGGCGACGCCCTTTCGCCTTCTCTACGGTCGCCAAGTCCAGACGATGCTGGACGCTATGGGGTATGATGGAAACAATGGCGTTTATTGTCCTCAGTACTAGTCGTGATAGCGAAGTTGGAGCCATTTACAGGGGAAGGACACGAATAGGAGGAGTACGTAGAAGTGCTGGAGCAACACTTCATCGCCAACAGCTTTTCGGCTGACAAGCAGCGTGCGGTGTTTTTGAGTACCTGTGGAAGACCGACGTACTCGTTGCTGCGACAATTACTGGCATCTCGACGACCAAGTGATGTTCAGCTCACGGAAAGTCTGCAGCTGCTTAGAAATCATTACGCACCGAAGCCGTCAGTGATAGTACAGCGTTATCATTTTCATTGCCTGGCACAAAGGGATGGCGAAGCGGTGAAGGACTTCGTTGCGGAGCTGCGTAAGTTGGCGGACCCTTGTACGTTCGGCGGGAAATTAGAAAACAACCTGAGGGACCGAATCGTACATGGTATTCGGGACGATTCAATGTGACGGCGCCTGCTAGAAGAGTCTGAGCTAACACTGGACCGCGCTGTCAAGATGATTATCAGCATGTAAGCCGCCGTTTCGGGCGCCAAAATAATGACCGGCCAGGTGGACGGAGTGGCCATTAACCGAGTGTCGAGAACTGGCGAGGTTGTCGGTGATTGTTATCGATGCGGCGGGCGGCACCACGAGCGCTCGTGCAGGTTCCGGAATCTGCGGTGTTTTTGTTGTCATAAGAGAAGCCATGCAGCAAAGAAATGCACAAGTGGGCAAGAAACTGGAGCAAGTCTGCAGGGCACGGAACATAAAGGTGGACGGCAGGGAGTCGGACTGACGAGATCTCAACCTAGGCGTACAGTGAAGGTCGTGGAACCGGTAGACGCGGCATCCGACGAAGAAATTGGAGAGACAGACGTTGGCAATTTGTGGTCGCTAGAGGGAGGGTCGGCGAATACCGCTGTTCCATAGGCTGACGCTGTGAATGTTCTGGAGCCGAAGATGCCCCCTAATTGCGCCACGGTACTCGTGGAAGATCAGTCGCTACGCATGGAAGTTGATACGGGGGCCGTCTACTCGGTGATTGGTGAGGCGGAGTTCACCAGGCTGTTTCCAAGGATGGCTCTAGAAAATTCCGACCTCAAGCTGAGAGGCTACTTCGGCCATCAATCCGCGGTCGTGGGGAAAGCGGCAGTACTGGCTAAATTCGGAGGAAAGCAAGCTCGACTACCGTTGTTCGTCGTCGAGAGCGGCACGCCGGCCTAGCTGCTAGGAAGGAACTGGGCAAAAGCTTTTGGTATGCCGCTCGACAGTATGCTGAACGTGCACTCGGTCGATGACGTGAAGGACCTGATAAGCCGATTTCCTGATGTGTTTTCAGAAGGTCTCGGTAACGTTGCTGGGGTAAAGGTCAAGATAAGAGTGCCAGAGGACGTGAAACCACGTTTCTTCAAGCCGAGACCAGTACCATTTGCTCTCAAGGACATTGTGGCGCAGGAACTACAGCAGTTGCAGCGAGAAGGTATCCTCAGGCCAGTGCGGACGGCGGAATGGGCAGCGCCGTTGGTTCCAGTTTTGAAGGACGGAAAAATGCGATTGTGCGGAGGCTTCAAAGTCACGGTAAACCGGGCAGAGATATCGAGACGTACCCGGTGCCACGGGTCGAAGAAATCTGGGCACAGCTGGCGGGAGACGTGATGTTCTCAAAGCTGGACCTTCGGGATGCATACCAGCAAGTGGAGTTGGATGAGGAGTCTAAGAAATTGGTGACTATCAACACACAGCAGGGACTTTTTCAGCACAACCGACTGCCATTCGGAGTGGCATCAGCACCTGCAATTTTCCAGCGCGAAATGGAGAGTCTGCTTCGCGGTCGCCGCCGGACTGTCGTGTATTTCGACAATGTACTTTTGTCTGGGGTCTCCGAAGAGGACCACCGTAACAATTTGGAAGAAGTGCAGTGGCGACTGAGTGGCGCAGGGTTAAAGTTGGAGCTCCAAAAATGCGTGTTCGAGACAACAAGCGTGGAGTACCTGGGATATGTCATCGATAAGCATGGCCTGCACCCAGCACCTGAGAAGGTCGAGGCCATCGTACGAGCACCGGCCCCATCCGACACATGGGAGTTGCAGAGCTACCTCGGTCTCCTCCATTTTTACCGAAGATTTCTGCCGAACTTATCGACGGTGCTGCACCCATTTCACGTTTTGCTCAAGAAAGACGCGTCATGGCACTGGGGGGCCAAACAGGAAGCAGCATTTACGCAAAGCAACCAGTTACTGGCATCTGCAGAGGTGTTAGTTTATTATGACCTCAAGTTACCTTTATTACTGTGTTGTGATGCATCGCCTTATGGCATTGGAGTTGTACTGGCACATCGGCTGAAGTCCAGAGAGGAGGAAACCGTGGCGTTTGTATCAAAGCAATTAACACCAGCTGAAAAGAACTACAGCCAATTGGATAAGGAGGCGCTGGCCGTGGTGTTCGGTGTGCTAAAGCTCCACCAATTTGTGTGGGGAAGATCATTTGAAATTTTCACCGACCACAAACCGTTACTGGGACTCTTCGGCCATGAGAGCTGCATACCCCTTCAGAGTTCGCCAAGAGTGCTGAGGTGGGCTCTAACACTGAGCGGCTACAACTACAGATTATGGTACAGACCAGGAGCGAGCTTGGGAAATGCAGACGCTTCTAGTCGACTGCCGCTTGCTAGGGCACCGCTGGAGGATTCCAGGATTCAGGATGTGTTCATGTTGGAAGGTGTATACCCAGGTGTCCTCTCAGCAGCTATGGTGGAGTCTGCAACCGATCAGGACCCAGTGTTAGCTCTCTTGCGTGTGTCGTTGTGGTCTGGAGAACACTTGCCACCAGCGCTAGAGTGGCGGCCTTTTGCAAACCGAAAGGAGCAATTCTCGGTGATGGAGGGTTGTGTGCTACGTGGGAGCCGGGTGGTTGTTCCAGTATCACTAAGGGCGGCAGTGTTGGACCTTTTGCATGAGAGGCATCCTGGAGTGGAGAAAATGAAGTTGGTGGCCCGAAGTCATGTGTGGTGGCCGGGCACTGATGAGGACATTGCTACGAAGGTGGGCAGGTGCACGGTCTGCCAGGTGTATCGGAAAGCTTCTAAGGCAATACAGCAGGCGCCATGGCCGTTCCCTGAGCGACCGTGGTCTCGTCTACACGTTGAGTTTGGTGGGCCGTTTCAAGGTGTGTACTTCTTAGTACTCGTGGATGCATACTCTAAATGGGTGCAAGTGGTCCGAGTGGCGTCACCGTCGGCGGAGGCGACAATTACATGCCTCCGCAACATATTTGCTTGCCATGGATTACTAGACGTCATAGTGAGCGACAATGAACCTGCCTTCACAAGTGCAACTTACAAGTCGTTCTTGACTCGTAATGGGGTGCGTCCTATTTTGATCCCACCATACCATCCCATCCTCGTCGCCAGTTGTTATGATAAGAACAATAGCGGTTATTGTCCTCAGTACAGACAGCAACACTATGCTGCCGTGTCAAGACGCTGACCTATTGACGCCTGACGCCGAGGAAGTTGCAGAGCGTGCCAAAGAAGCTCGGCGGCTCGCGCGGCTGCACATCGGCCAGCAGCAGCAGGCAGACGCACGACGCTACAAGATCCGCCACAGGGACGTGTCCTGCAACCCCGGGGACGAAATTTGGATGTGCACCCCGGTTCGCCGTCGTGGCATCTGTGAAAAGCTGCTGAGCCGGACACAACATCGCAGACACGGAGTAGGACACACCGACAACCGAGCTCGGACATAGTTCATGCTGTGGACATGAAGCCTTACATTGCGCGTCCGTAACTTTCTTTCTTTTCGTATTTTTCTTTCATGCCCTTCTTTGTTTCTTCTTTTCATTTATGTTCGTGAGCTTGCTTCAGCGTTCATTGACTGTGCTGGCGTGACCTTAATTTTTTGCGTGTAATTTCGCCTTGCCTGCCTTCTTCTGCTTTTTCTTCTTACGCCTATTTTTTTAGCATCGAGGCGATGCTTTTGTTCGGAAGGGGGAATATTGCCACCTGTATGTAGTAGGTCGAGGGCAAGAGTGGGTCGAGCCCAAGAGAACAAAGAAGACCGCACGTTTCTTCCCTGCTCGAGAGCCAGCTCCGACGGATGCGTTTGCAGGGGCCAGCTGCTCTACGGTTTAATAATGAATGGGGTTTTACGTGCCAAAACCAGTTCTGATTATGAGGCACGCCGTAGTGGGGGACTCCGGAAATTTGGACCATCTGGGGTTCTTTAACGTGCACCTAAATCTAAGTACAAGGATGTTTTCGCATTTACTAAACCTACAATGCTCTACGGTTTATTACACCTACAATACTATTCTGAAGGCTCGTGACAATATACTTACTTGTGTGGATTTAGCTAAGTCGACTATCACTAACCCTTTTGGACTGTAGAGGTTTCTACAGTTAAAGATAGCTAGTGTCAAAGAAGCCATATTGGGTGGAGGAAAAATTTTTAGCAGAAAGCTGAAAGAAAACTAAGGAAAGACAAGAAAGCTAAAGAAAGGAAAGGCCAGTATTAGGTAATACTAGCCGAAAAATCCGAAGCTCCAACTGCCTAAGAGGAAGTCTCCACGGGTGGAGACCCCTCGCCTGTGGACGCGTACGAAATATTTAACATTATGGAGCCGTAACAATCGAAACCCGTCGATTGTGACTGCTCCCTTCGAAACCCTTCGACTGGACTGCGATTGTGGGCTGAACCCGCAATCGAAATCCAGAAGGAGAGTTCTCCTTGCCTTCCGAAGGATCATCGACATCCACCACAGCAGTGGGCTTGAGTTGAGGAAGACCACGCGCCGAGCCATTGGAGCCAACACCTTTCAAGTCCGAGGACGCCCGCAGCGCGGTCGCCTCCCTGGCAGCCGATCCAGAGTGCTTATTACGCTGTTTACGTTTCTTACTGACCACTTCGATGAAAGGGGCATCGGTGGTCTCGCTAGCAAGCGGTTCCGGCTCGCCAGAGAGCGCGGCCACTGCAGCGGGCACCGCCGCTGCCGCGGGGGCATGCAGCAACGAGAGCCGCAGCCTCCTCTCCACCCCTTCTCCGCACGTCGCCGCGGCAGACAGGGAAGTGAGCGCCTCGGAAGCCGCGGAATCTCCAACGCCTCCGGCAGTGTCACGCTCGTTCAAAGAGACCTGGCTGTCTCCGTCCTCCGTCGCAGCTGTGGGGCTATCTACCAGCGAAGTAACCGCCTGCTCTGGCGCGTATGTCTAGTGCTCAGGGCGCGAGGGTATTGACAAGTACGTGCGGGCAGGGCACGACGAGATCTCGTGTTCTCCGCCACATCGTACTCACGCCGCGTCGCAGGCCTCGTGGCCGAACTGCTCGCAGCGTGCGCACTTCAGCGTTTCACACGCGACCGCGTGGTGACCCCCTAAGTTGCACCTACGACACAACCGCACGACGCCCTCGTACTCACACTGCACTACCCTATCACCTACGCGAAGAAGGTTAGGGACGGGCCGCGCCATCTCCAATCGAATGCGCCGGTTCCCTGTATCGACGCTACAGAAACCGCATGGCGGCCGCACATAGCCGAAGTTTAGCTATAACAGACTGGCTGAAAAGCAAAAAACCTCAACTAAACAGAAGAAAAACAAATAAAAAAACACGATGGCACCTCACCAAACAGCTGAACACCTGGCTGGAACCCTCAAGGACCCGCGCCATATCCAGACATGCAGAGAGAAGCAGTCACGTGGAGCAGAACAAAGGTCAGACACGCGAGATCACCACGCTCAGGCCATGGCGAACAGGAGCGTCCAAACTCGTCGACTGCGGGAGTGAAACTGAGAGCTTGGGCCCAACGCTACTGTCAACTCTTTGTTACTGTAAAGCTTCTCACTGGATAATGAGTGCAGCCTAAGCAACACGGCAATTTGCCGAACCATTCTAGTCGACCTCCGCTAATAGTCCAGCACATGTGTAACATTTTATCTAATTATTTGGTCAACCCTTGTAAGTACGGAAAAGCGGAAACACAGTTATAAACGGACACCATTCGGAGAGCATGACCGTTAATTTGCCTTCTTCATTCCTAATAATACTTTGTCAAAAGAAGGCAAAACATGCAGTTAAAGCTGGAACTTTCTGTGGTTGCAGCTGCAGTTCAGTTGAGAGCCGAAAGTAGGACACGACGGGATGAGTAAAGTAAGTTGGGGTGGTGCTATACTTTATGATGAAGGAAAGCGCGAACGGATGCAGGAAACAGCCGTGCTGACATTAGCGCCGCAATATTTGAGCACGTGGTGACGTTTACATTCCCTCATCAATTGAATCTTCAAAATATATGTCACGCAATCTAATTTCTGCTTCTAAATTTCTTGAAGTAATACTTCCGGAGTCATTTGTCATACCACATACGTCCCCCGCCACTCTTTTCCTCTTTAAACATTCTCAATAATCAATAATTGATACCGGATGGCATCATTTATCCCCTTAAATTTAGCTTTGACTTCATAGTCTGCTTGCTCATTGTCGTCGCTCACCACTATGCATAATGACAGTAGATCAAAACTGGGGAGCGGGAGGAAGGTGCTAATTGTTTGTGAAGGCAAATAACAGGCGAGGGAGCTTAGGCATCAGCGTTTGTAACACCTCGCCCACCCTTTCGGCATCCCAGTCGTCAAGCACATTAAACTTTTCTCCTTAATGTCCACCTGATTAATTAGCATGCGTAAAAAAGCATCTCTTTCGTGTGTATTTTTTGTGGGTGTGGACTTGTTCAATTTCTTCGTCAGATCAACTCTGAAACATGCGAAATCATAACTTTGCAGATACAGCAGCTACAAATGGTGACGTTGCTGTGGAAGGTCGTGAAACCGTAGTGTCCAAACCGCGGAGTAACCGACTCCGCCACCGCGCAGCGCATTCGTTCGGGACAAATCGTGAAACAAAGACGCGGGTGGTCTAGTTCACAGCTTTGATCATTCCCTCCTCTCCACTTCCTAGCCTTCGCATAGGCTTTCTCCCTTCCTTCCAAGCTTGGCCAACTACTATGGTGTTCTGGAATAGGGCAGCGTGTCGTCCGGGGGCGAAACCGTGACTTTATTTTGCGTTGACTACCTGGGGTTAAACCCCCTCAATGTCTAAATGTAGCACCAACCCAAGGAGGTTGAAAAAAAAACTTTTTGCAACCTCTTTGGGCCAACCACTTCCCTCCTCCTCTGTTCCACGGTACCGCTCGGCGCGGCCAGCGCCATCACGACATTAACTCTATGGAGTTATAACTAACTCTAGAGGAAAAGCTCCCCATAGCGCCCATGTTACAGTGGCTAGAATGGGGAAGTGTGTTGAACGTGCGGTATGGTGGCTAGAATTGGGAGGTGTGAAAAGCGGCCGCCGAAACTGGTCCCCAAAGCGCGCCGGTGCCGCAAGGGGCGCTGTACGCGAAGGCATAGATGACGATTTCGGGGAGCTGTTGAGGGAGATATAAAGAGACAAATAAGTACAAGTGGTATGGGAAGGTCGAAAAGGTAATGAAATGGGAATTCACCAAGGATTGAAGCCAGGATGCCCTCTGTCACCACTGTTGTTCACGCTTTACGTTAAGGGTATAGAAAGACGACTGGAAAACAGCGAATTAGGTTTTGATTTAGCCTACATGCGTAATAGACAAATGGTGCAACAGAAGGTCCCTGGACTGATGTACGCAATCGACATTGTGCTATTAGCGGACAATAAAAAAGATTTACAGATATTTGCGAATATCTGTGGAAATGCAGCGACAAATATAGGCCTTAAGTTTAGCCCAGAAAAATCATGAATTGTGATCTTTAATGAAGAAACGAGTAACTTCGTGGTGTCAATTCAGCAACAAGTAATACCTATAGTGAAGCAATACAAGTACCTCAGCGTACACATAAACGAAGGAAAGAATTGCTCAAGCAACCACCAAGATAATCTGAAAATAAAGGGGAAGCGGAATGCAGCAATAATGAAACACAGAGCACTGTGGGGCCACAATAAGTATAAGGTGCTGCGTGGAATCTGGAAAGGAGTAATGGTGCCAGCGCTAACGTTCGCAAATGCCATTGTATGCTTAAAATCGGATATTTTACCAGGTTTCGAAGTTAACCAAAGATCAGTAGGCCGGTTGGCTTTGAGAGCCCACGGTCATACCACAAACGAGGCAGTGCAGGGTGACATGGGTTGGGCCTCTTTTGAAGTCAGAGAAGCACAGAGCAAAATCAGTTTTGAGGAAAGGCTCAGGAACATGGATGAAAATAAATGGGCGGCTAAAGTGCACAAGTATCTCTACATGAAAAGCGTGGACACAGAATGGAGGAAGAGGTCAAGGAAGTGGGCAACCATGTACAGGATAATTGAAACTGTAAATAGACAACCAGGAGTCATCAGAAAGAAAGTGAGAGAAATAGAGACCGTGAATTGGATGCAAAGAATGGAAACAAAAAGGACAATGGAGAAAGAAATTAGAAGGGAAAATCTGTACGATAACACAAAGCGCATTGCCTTGCTATTTGAGGCTCGAGCCGGTTGCCTAAGGACCAAAACATACCGGAACAAATATTCGGAACTAGATGAGGCATGTGTATGCTGCAGTAAAGATCCAGAGACCACTCAGTACATCCTAATGAAATGCGACGGGATTCACCCAGCGAGAACCGTAGGTAACGTGCAACTCCCAGAAACGCTTGGGTTTAAAGTGGAAGAAAACATCAACAGATCGGCCGTAGAGATAAGCAAGAGAGGATTAGAGTACTGGTGGAAAAAAAGCAGGGAAAAGATGGATACGACCTGATCTCCTAATATCATAGGTTGTGGTACAAAGTAAATTTTTTTAAAGAAAAAAGAATAATTAGAGGTTTACAAAAATGCTAGATAAAGCACATGTATAGTATATCTGATTAATTCAAGCAGGCTAGGTGACTATTTGTCGCCACCCCGTTTCAAAGGGGATGCCAATAAATCATCATCAACAACAACGTAAAAAGAGTGGAGCAGACGGCGTACTGCGTAGCGCTGCTCCCGCCCGAGGAATCTCGCTAGTGCTACTTTGCGCGCACCAGTTCTGAGTATTAGGTGTGTTTTTTTTTCTTTTTTTCTGTGCTTCTGCACTAACATATGGCACACTCTAATTGTGCAGCTTGTTCTTCTCGGATGCCCGTGAAAGCATGCGCGTCGAGAGGGGATGGAGTGAGACGTGGCGCGCACAAACGAGAAACTGGATTTGATGACGCGATTCGACACGGCACAACAGCACCTCATTTAGAAGCGAAAGTATATCACAGAGCTACACATTCATTGAGATCGTGTTAGGCTCCTCCTTTCAGGTACAGAAATGTCAGGACACGGATCTTTCTTTACATTCCGCAATGTAAACATTTATCCAAGGGTTGAAGGCACCACCTTTTCTTTTCTTCGCGGAAGGATGTTCCGCTGAAAAAAAAAGTAATTTATCAATATTGCAAATGAAAGGATATATTAGCTTATGCATTATAGGTACAGCTATAGAGAAATTAACCAAACTTTTACCTCAGGAAAACGCTTTATTCCAGACTCTCTATTCAGAACTTTTCCAGATAGCAAGTTAGCATTAATTTAAATTCCAATGTACTTTAGTGTCATGCCATTTTTCCCATTACAATTATGAATCGCTGCAGCTAATTCAAACCATCTTTTTAATGGTTATTCCCATTGTTAAATGCTTGCCTGCTCCTTTGCAGAAACATCTATTTAGACCCGTTACATGCCACTGGTCTCAAAATTGTGTGTACATCTTCTCTGTACAAAGGAAAATTGAATTAAAAGAAATCCAGAGCCCTTCCACTATTGTGAAGATGGAAGCCAGCGAAGCTGTGACTATGGTGGGTCTGCTGTAGTGAATATTGCTATAGTGAATTTATATATTATCATTATTTATGATTATAATGTTACGGGGGAAAAAGACCTAAGCAATATATTTACAGGATATATACAATACCTGTAGCGGCTGACAAGATGGTAGTTGTTGGCGTCGCCTAGCTCGCGAAATTAAGAGCATCGTCTTCTTTAGAGTAATCGTACACGTCTTCTTCATCAGCCAGTCACAATATTTAGCGTCTTCGGCATGTTCGTCAAAGAGCAAGGACACCGGCGTCTTGGTTTCGCCCGGCGCGATGGCCAAATAGTGCGTTTGCTGCGTCAAGTCCGCCCGCGACGCCGACGAGATCTCTCCCGCTCCCCCTCTCGGCGGCTCATGCCCACATATCCAACACGGGTATGAGGCACACGTGATTTCTTCCTTTCTTTCCTTCTTTCTTTCGTGCTCTCTTTCTTTCTTTCTTGTCCATGGCTCATACCCGCATATCCAATGCGGGTATGCGCATTTTATAAGCACCTTGTTACTTTTAAAGATATATTTTAAAAGATTACTTAGTCCGTCTTCCATATCTAGAGTGCCCAGTATGTACCACAAATCCTTTTGTATTACACTGTCATAGGCTCCCTTGATATCCAGAAATGTGAGCCATAGGGGCCTGTGTTCCTTTTCTGCTATTTCAATACACTGCGTCAATGAGAACAGATTATCTTCTAACCTTCTTTGTTTCCGGAACCCATTTTGTAGTTCCCCCAGCACCTCCTCGCTCTCCACCCATGCCTGCAGTCTGTCCTTTATAATCTGCATCATCACCCTGTATACCACTGACGTCACTGTTATGGGACGGTAGTTGTTTATGTCGGCTTTGTCCCCCTTTCCCTTATATATCATGCTCATCCTGCTCAGTCTCCACCCGTCAGGGGCTTTACCGTCCATTATCATTTTGTTCACTGCCTCCATTACTGCTTTCTTAGATTTTGGGCCCACTGTCCTTATTAAAATAATTGGGATGCCATAAGGACCTGTCGACGTGCTACTATAGGAGCCCTCTTCTCTGCCCTTTCTCACTCACATTGTTCAAGTGGAGCCACTGCACTAACTAGTCTATCCTCACCTGATAGAGCGCATGCTACGTTTCGTTCGTTAAATTTTTCTGTCATCATTGTTCTTATATGTCCATTGCCTCATCTCCTTCTAGCCGAACACCTTGAGCTGTAACTATAAACCTCTGCTCTAGGCTAGTCTCGTTACTGAAGGAGTTGAGATGTTTACAAAATTTCTTCGCTGCTTTTCTATCCTATTTGTTTACTACTGACAGCCATTGGGTCCCCTTTCTTCTATTCGTCTCATCGATCAAATTGGATGTTTCCCTTCTGCAGTTTAATAAGTTATCCCATTTTTGTCTACATCAGCTTCTGGTTCAACCCTCTGCTTTGAATATCTGTGTTCCCTGGATGCTTCCTGACATTTCTCTATGGCCTTCTTAACCTCTTCATCCCACCAGCTCTTGGGTTTACGTCTTCTGTTCCCTTTGGGCCTGACTCGTACCTTAGCAAGCTCTAGCTCAAATAGCCCTGTTAAATGTGCATATGTCCATTCTGTTTTAGTATCCTCTGAAATTACTTCCTCAATTTGTTGGGTTGCTATTTCCAGCCGCTTTTCCGAGTAAAAAATCCCACCTGGTTGTTCATCTTGCCTCCTACCTACTTTCATTTCTCTTCCAAAACTCACCCTAATATGTTTGTGATCACTACCTAGACTTCTGGAGCTATATTTGTCTATGTTCATTACCTTTAGCCTATCATGCATCATATGTGACATTAGTGCATAATCTATCGTCGACTGCACGCTCCCTACCTCCCATGTTCTGTGCCCTTCACACTTCTCAGTACTTTTCATACAACTAAGTCATGCCTTTCACACATATCCAGAATCATGTTGCCTGTTGAGTGTGTGTACCCATCCATGTCTTCTATGCGTGCATTCATGTCTCCTAGTATAATAATCTTGCACCCTCCTCCTAGCTCATTAATGTCACTTGATATGCATTCCAGCATTTTTTTTCTCTTTGGCATTTGCTCCTGTCCACAGGTATACAAAGCCAATGAGTGTCTGCTCTCCTGCAACTTTCCCTTTTAGCCATAAATGCTCCTTGCATTCCTGTTTGACCCTTTTCCAATTCATACTTTTATGAATGAATGCCCCAATTCCACCCCCTTTTCTGCTGTTCTTAGGACATATCGTCTGGAACAATCTTCTCCGGCCACAGATTGAGACGTTCGAAAAGATTCAGGCTGCAAAGCGACCGCAGACGAAGAAAGAAGTTCGCTCCTTTCTTGGCTTAAAGGGTTATTAGAGATTTCAACCCAAACTATTCTGCTGTGGCCGCGTCTCTAACAGAACTCACCAAGAAGCGAGGTCCGAATAAAGTCATCTGGGAAGAATGCCATCATCAAGCTTTTGAAACGTTGCAATGCCTGCTATCGTGTATTCCGGTTTTACGATCACCGGACTTACAAGAGCCCTTCATATTGCGCACGGACGCATCTTCGTCTAGTGTTGGCGCCGTCTTACTGCAGCGTCACGACGGGGTGGTACATCCAGTAGCCTATGCCAGCCGTAAACTCCTCGTACGGGAAACGCGCTACTCAACTTGTGTGGGCTATTCAAAAGTTTCATGTGTACCTCTTCGGCAAACGTTTCGTGCTGTAAACGGACCACCAGCCTCTCGCTTACATAAACTCTGCCAAACATATGAATAGCCGAGTGCTCCGCTGGAGTCTCTTGCTAACCGAATACGACTTCGTGGTTGAATACATTAAGGGTGCCGAAAACATAGGTGCCGACTACCTCAGCCGTATTTGACTTCTGGACTTCTCGTCCTTTTCGTTTCATAATTTACAACTGAATTCAAG
Source organism: Dermacentor silvarum (assembly GCF_013339745.2). Classification (NCBI taxonomy): domain Eukaryota; kingdom Metazoa; phylum Arthropoda; class Arachnida; order Ixodida; family Ixodidae; genus Dermacentor; species Dermacentor silvarum. The sequence continues at coordinate 426,464,148 of NC_051154.1, forward strand.
TGTGCATATGTTTAACTTGTTTTTTAACAACTTTCTTGAGCGGGGGGATAGTGGGGAAAGGACACAATATTTTTTATAATTTTTACGTGTATGCCGCGACTTGTGGACTCAGTAGAAGTGCATACCGAAATGAAGAAGGCGAGCTGAGGGCAGGTGACACGGGAGCTGGAAGCAAAAAGGAACAGAACGAAAAAAAAAAGAAGTGCTACGTGGAGAACGTGCGGAGGTGCGCGAGCGGCGAAGCCACGGTGGCAGCAGATCGGGTGCGACGCTCGGGAAGAGGAGCTCGGGCCGTTGTTCCTGCTGCGGCCGAGTGACCAAGGCGGGCCTACCCGGGCCAGATGCGGAGGCCTGTTCCGGCATCAAGGACGAGGCTGCTGAGCGGCTCCTGCAAGGGCGCAGTTGCTGAGGGCCGTTCTTGGTCGAGGCCTACCGAGGTGCTGTCCGCGTGGGTCGACCCTGGGTCGCGGTCCTCGTGACTAGCGGCCGGACATCGCAGCGGTGTCCTCAACATAGCCAGGTGCTGCACACGGTAGCGCAGCCGTGTGCCGGTGACGGTTCCAGCAGCAGCAAACGTGCCACCTCTGCCTCGGCTCGCCTCGGCGACCGTACCGCGGCAACGACAAGCGGGTCGTCACGACCCAAACCGCGAGATGGTTTTTTGGAACTCTTGACGCGCCGAACTGTGGTGTAGGACTGAGCGTCGCGTACATCAGAGTGCGCGTGAAACTTCTCTGTGACATTGTTTTGTTTTCTTTTCATTTCCTTCCCTTGCCCATCGTTTAATTGAAAGAAAAACTTTTTTTTGCCCACTAGCGTTTCTTGTGCATCTTTTCTCGTCTTAAGACTCACAGACAAGTGACGAACGTCCATAATCATCACACTTAGCCACACTCACTCCTTCTAATAATAAAGTTATCACTCACTCACTCTCTCTCCAATCTCTGGTAGCAAGCTTGAAGGACAAGCCAGTGCCTATCGGAATGTCATTTGTGATAGTTTTGGCAAGGTGCAGCATGTGGCTAGCAGGCAAAATAAAGACTGCTTGGTAGTTGCAACGGCTGAGTGCCGACCTTTCATAAATGGTGTTCCAAATGAGGTCACTGTCTGCAAATGCTGTAGGCCAGGAACAGATGAGGGCAGATCAAGATGGAGGGCAGATCATGAGTAATCCTGGCACAGAGGCTGGTGACCTTAACAAAGCTGGGTTCATTGCTTCCACACGACATAGGTATTGTGAGGCTGCTTTGACATCTAGCTGCAGGCCTGCCAGCTCTGATGCCCAGGCTGTTTGTGAAGGAGCTGGTGCCAACACAACCAGAGTTCCTAACCTTGTGAATGTATTGCATGGTGGAGGCAGCAAAGTTTATTCTAATGCAACATTTGATAATTTTATTTCTTTGAGGTAAAGCGTTGATGAGTGGTGCAGGGAGGGAAAGCACATCGTCAAAATAAATGTCACAGAAGTCCATTTGCAACAGAGTCTAAAGAGTTTGAGTATATTAGGATTTCATACTGCTGTGTTCATGGTCATGCCATAAAACCAAGAGGCACAGGAAAGCCATCCAAGCAAGCATACCATGTTACTGGTTGCGAAATGGCAGCATCTGTAAGCCTGTACAAATCGCTTACTCTTCACTATAAAATAACCAAGCTGCAAACTAAGTGTAATCATGCAATGAATTATGACTTGAATCCTCAAAGCAGGCTTCTAAATGATGCAGAGAAGGTAGAAGTCTTTGATTTTGCCAAATCTAATATTGGCCCAAAGCATTTAAAAAATTTAGTCGAACAGCAAACAGGCAGGAAGTTAACTACGAAAGATGTTAACTGTTACAAGCAAACGTTTTCTATTCCTATTCGCAACGAGCAGACTCACGGAGAAATGGTTTTTAAAATATAGACACCTTGTTAGCAAATAATCCAAACTGGGTAATTCACTATGAAACGAATCAAAGTAATAACCTGCAATTTGTGCTGCTTCAGATAATGCACATGCGTGAGATTTTAGAAAAGTATCCAGAGATTTTATTTATTGACGGAACATATAAAGAAAATATTGAAGGCTATATCTTGTACTCTATTTTGATTGAAGACAGTGGAGGTCGCAGGAGACTTCTGTATTATGCATTTTTACGAAATGAAACAACTGAAATTGTGCAGGCTATATTTGCCAAGTTCGCAGATTTTAACGCGTTTGTTGTGTCGGCTTGAAGAGTAGTCATGACAGGTAAAGATATGAATGAGCTATGCATTTTGACCAAGATTCTTCCTAATTCTGAAATTTTATTGTGTACATGGCATGTGCTGCACTTCTTTCAGCAAAAGGTAAATGAGTAAGCTAGACTTCAGCGTGATCAGTTAGTTCCTCTCTTAAAGAAAATCGTTTATTCCTTGACTATGCAGGACTACTTAGACAGGCTTGCTGAGCTCGAAGCTGTGGCTTGTAAAGATTTTATTTCTTATTACATGCAGAACTGGCACTCTTGTAAAGAAATGTGGATACATGCATATCGGCAAGAACTTCCTACATTTGGCAAGAACACGAATAATTGCATTGAGTGTCACAATCAAATAATGAAAAGTTATCTCACTTCAAGCATGCATTTGGTTCAAGCCTAGAATCATTAGTAAGTTATATTAACACGGATTTCTTATCTTTAAAATTTTCCATTTTTAAGGAAATGAAGCTGAGCCTAAATGTAAGTGATGCCAGTGAGCAATTTCAGCTAGCCTTGTCCCGTAATTGTACTTCTGAGGCCACAGGTAAAGTACTTGAGCAGTATGAACGGTTTAAAGGAGTAGATTATTTGGTCACTTCCACATTCTTAAGTAGTGGCTTCAGCAAGTTCCAAGCACAGTGTTTCATTATGCCTGATGCGTTGCATGTGTGCTTTTTATAATCAGTACAGTTTGCCTTGTGCGCACATTTTAGCAGCTGGACATTTTGCCCAGCAAGACCTTTTCGATAAAGCATACATACTGGACAGGTGGTGCAAAGACCATTTCCTGAGCGAAAGCTGCATGGCCTCTAGCGCCACACCAGTAGTGACAAGCAGCATTCAGCTGCCGCTATCTGCGAAGCTGGACACTGCACAAGAAAAGTATTCCTACACCTACAAGACACTCTGTGAAATGTCAAAGGCTGTTGCTAATGTATTAGCTAATTGTGGTGAGGAGCTAATGGAGCATCATGCGAGGCATTCTTCAGGAACTTAACCACCTTTCCTAGTAGTCAAATTACAGTTAGCTTACAAGGTACACCAGCTCCATTACCCCAAATTACCGCTGCAAGCAGTTGCAGGCATTCGAATAGTACAAAGCTTGTACCTTTGGTGAAAGCAAGAAGAGGACGGCCAAACAAAGTCAAAGCTCTTAAGCGCAAGTTTTTGTCATCGCAAAATAATATAGTAGGCCTTCCAACGTTGACAGCAGACATGTTAAATGTCTGCAAACGCTACTTTCTTTCAGCTGCCGATTTAAATGCTTTACTGCAGGGTACCTCGATATCAGCACAATACTTAATTCATTAAAAATTTCCTCATTGGGATGGCTTTCAAGATGTGCTCCTTGCCCAGTGTTTACTGTATACTCCGGAGAAAAGGGGATCCTGGGGGTTGAGCCGATGCTGGGTGTTCGGATCTTTATGGCCCCTCAGCGGAGGCAACGCACCCCTTTGGCCTCTGCTTCGCGTAGACGGCACCCCCGGACTGACCCACCCGGGGGAAGTCGGTAGTTGCCTTTTCCTATCCTCCTCTCCGATCTTCGTCTTTCTCTCTCACTTGCAATCTTTCCTGTATCCTCCTCTCTTCCGCTTATTTCCGACTTCGCAGGCAGCAAGGATTAACCTGGTGTATTCTATCCAACCTAGGATATTTATATTAGGTTATAGAAGCTACGTACAGCTGGCGTCTGCGTCTCCTTTGGGTGTCATAGCGTCGCCTTGTTGGGCTCGGTGGTGGGCGGCTGGCGTAGCTGCCGAAAACAAAAAAGTATTTATGGCTTTAAGTACCTTTCTCCGATTCCCTGATTGCCCTCTTTCGAAAAGAGTGCGCACCGAAGAAACTCAATTTTTTGTCCAACGCAAGGAATCCTTCCCACGCTACCGTGTTACACATAGCAAATGCGCCGAAAAGACAGTGAGAACCCTTTCACTTTTCACTGTTGCAGAAGTTCTCACAGACGTGCTGGGTCCCGGATACAAAATCATTAAAATGGCCGGCGGCGACCTACTGCTTGAAGTACGCGACAAACTACAACATGAAAAGATTTCAAATCTCCTTGCTTTTGGTGATGTTGAAATCACGGTAACCGCACATCGCTCAATGAATACATCCAGAGGTGTGGTATCCGATGATGATCTCATGAACCTGAGCGAAGCACTAGTTGAAGGATGGAAGGAACAGGATGTTATCAAAGTGCAAGGAATAATGATAAAACGTGATAACAAAGAAATTCGTACAAAACATCTCATTCTCACTTTTACGACGAGTGTACTGCCAGAGTCTCTCGAAACTGGTTACACAAAGACACGAGTAAGACCCTACATTCCAAATCCACGCAGATTTTTCAAATGTCAGAGATTTGGCCACGGCTCGCAAAGCTGACGTGGCCGGCTTACTTGCGCAAAATGTGGCAAACAAGAACATGCTTCCGACAACTGCACTGAGAGAGAGAGAGAGAAACAACTTTATTTAAATTAAGATCGTGCTTGGTCACTGTGGTTGGAGCCCCTCTTCCAGGGCCCCACTGGCTATTACGGCGCGCCGGGCCTGGTCGAGTGTCGCCAATTGGCTTCCCAGGTCCACTTCGGAGAGTCGCGCCTCCCACGACCAATTGCTAAGTGTATCGTTAAGTAGCGGCGAGACGGCGTCTGCCGGACGCCGCGTGCATTGGTAAGTGATGTGTTCTAGTGTCGGGGTGAATTCGCACCATGGACAGCTGTCACTGTGTTTATTAGGAAATATTTTGTGCAGTTTATGTAAATGTAGGTAGGTGTTTGTCTGTATTCGGCGCCAGTCCCTCGCCTGTCGCCTGTTGAGCTTGGGGTGAGGTGGAGCTTTGGTTCGTCTTCCTAGTCGTTGTGCCTCAAGTATGTCTCTCGGTGGGCTGCCGGGTGTTGGAGAGGCGTCCGTTCGAGCGGTATGTATCGCGGCTCGGTCTGTTATACTTCGAGCCAGACGATCCGCCCGAATGTTGCCTTCCACTCCGGTGTGCGCGGGACACCAAGTTATCCCGCGGTCCATTTGGAGGCTTGGTCTTAGTATGCGAAGGACCCCGGCCGGTAGAACTCCCCGAAGGAAGAGCCGGCAGGCGTCTTGTGAGTCTATGAGTATATAAGCCGACTGGCTCTTGGACTCAGCGTCTCGGATGGCTAGGGTTTTGGCCGCGGATTCCGCCGTCGCGCTTGAGGTTGTGCGTACGGACGCTGCTACAATCGGTCTCCCCCGGTTTGTCGCGACAGCTACATAAGTAGGAGTCACTGTCTCACCTCACTGTCTCAGCCCGCGTCAGTAAAGTATGTATCTGCGTCCTCCTGCCCTTTGCGCAGGATGGCTGCTCGGGCTTGTGGCCGTTTCACGTGGAAGTGAGGGTTCATGTGACGTGGGATGGGGTTCACATGGATTCTTGCTCGTAGATCAGGTGGCTTAAGTATGGTCTCGTCTCCGCAGAACTGTGGCGTTAGAGGGTATCATAGTCGTGTTAGCACGGAGCGCCCCTGGGGTGTTGCGTTTAGTATTTCGCTCTGGGCCATGAGTGTGGCAGCGGCGAGTTCTTCGTATGTGTTCATCCTGCCCAGCTCGCTGAGATGGTCAGTGCTCATGTTTTCGGGCAGGCCGAGTGCCGCCTTGCAGGCAATCCGGAGCAGTCGATTTGCTTGGTCGATGTCAGTTTGTCGGGCCGCTTGGAAAGGAATAGCGTAAGTGATTCTGCTTATGATGAAGGCCTGTACTAATTTCATTGTGTATGTCTCCGTCATTTCCTCTCTGCTACGTGCTATTCTGTTAATGAGGCTAGTAACACTGCGATCCGTGCGCTTGAGTTTGTACAGGGCGATGCCGGCACTGCCCGTTTCATGTATATGCATTCCGAGCACTCGTAGCTGCATGCTGGACTTTTCGGATGGGTTCTCCGTCTAGAAGTAGTTGTAACGGCGGAGCTCTGTTGGCTTGGGTTCTTGGTGGTCGAATATGCATGTATTCTGATTTGCTCGGTGCGCATTTCATGCCGGCATGTTTTGTGTATGATTCGACCGTGTCAAGGGCTTGCTGAAGTGTGTTTTGTCTGTCCCCGTATGAGCCTTTGGTCGCCCAGAGCGTAATATCGTCGGCGTAAATTGCCATGCCGAGGTCTTCGTCTTCCTGTAACTGTAGGGCGAGCTTGCGCATTCCAATATTGAATAGGAGCGGAGACAAAATGGCACCCTGAGGCGTGCCGTGGCCCGGCAGTTCATATGGGAGTTACCGTGACGCTCCGAGCGCAATTGTTGCAGTGCGGTAACGCAGAAAGTCCTGAATGTAATGAAATGTTATTTCTCCGCATCGGACGTCCTCAAGGCCTTCTAGTATTGCGGAGTGAGATATGGTGTCAAAGGCCGTTTGAACGTCAAGGGCGAGCAGGATTCTGTCTAGGCTGCCCGGGCGAGGGCTGAGGACCTCGGCTTTTAGCATGAGGAAGACGTCCTGTGCAGAGACTCCCTTGCGAAAGCTGAATATCGAGTCGGGAAGAAGGCTGTTACGGTCGAGATGATTCTCCAGCCGGGTGTGCACGACTCTTTCAAAGAGCTTGCCCATGCACGATGTTAATGAGATGGGCCGCAGCTGTCCGATCTCTCGCGGCTTACCAGGTTTTGGGATCATGATGATGTTAGCCGATTTCCATGGCGCTGGTACCCGACCTCCCTTCCTCCAGACCTGGTCGTTGAACAAATGCACAAGCTGTCCGATGGCCGTGTCGCTGAGATTGCGAAGCATCGCATTGATGACGCGGTCTGGTCCTGGTGCTGTGTTCCTTTTGAAAGTCTGCGCGGCTGCGTAAAGTTCCGCGATGGTGATGGGGGCGTCTAGATCTTCGTTGACTTCCCCATGGTATTCTTTGGGTGCTGTTGTAGGTGTTTGAGCCTCACCGGTGTAGGTGGTCTTGAGTTGTTGCAACAGCTCAGTCTCCGTCCCTTGGTACTTTCCTCTGAGTCGCCGCATGACATTAGCCGTTTCCGTGCGCGTACTGGTCGGATCCAGCATGCATCGCAATATGGCCCATGTATTCTTGGTGCTCAGTGTGTCTCTGAGGGAGTCACAAAAGCTGTGCCAGTTGTTGTAATTGAGTGTTCGAGCGTAGGTGTTTGCTTCTTCCGCCAGTCGGTCGATTCGTCGCCTTCCCAGGCGGCACGTCAGCTCGGACCAACGTTCGATACGTATTGGCACTTCCTGGGCGAGTGATGACCTAAAGTTAACAGCGTGCTTCCAATATGGGCTGGACCATTCTATTCCTGACCGAATGGTGGCCTAAGATTAACAGTGTGGCGCGAATATAGGCTGTACCATTCTGATAGAGATCCAACGCTGGCCCGCATTACACATTCAGTAAACGATATTAGCTCGGCCATTCAACAAGGCGGGATATATTGGACCAATTTTCACATGGACTTGCCAACATGGGTTACTAAGTTGGCTTTCTTTGGGTTACATTGGTCCGTTATAAGCCAATTTGCGCCTTATCAATTTTTAATACTTTCTGGTACGACTTGCTAAGGTTAAATAGCATGTTTGAAAGACTAATGCACTGATCACAGGCACACTGCGCAGGAACCAGAAATCTGTTTGCAAGCTGTGACCTCTTCAACAGAGCTGATACCACGTTGGTAAATAATTAATTCGCTTGATGATATTACTTTCGTTGAGATTTAATAACAGCTTCGATTATATGCTTATCTTTCACGGGGAACGGGCTGATCGACTTGCTGTGACAGACCACGGGTTGTTCACAGCAGGGCACGGGTATATACTGGCGCCTGCCGCTTAAGTGTGCTCTACACGTGATAATTAAGCAATGGTTTATGAATGACCTTATGGTAAAAATTAATTACGAGGGACGTATGCTTGCATTACGGTCAGAGGATTACGTAGTACAGTAATCGCAAGTGGCTTCATGTATGGGCGGTTGCCGAGTGCTTGAAGCGTGTACATGAGCACTCAAAATTTGTTTCGCCTCGCTTTGGGCAGAAGCAAACAAAATAGTGCGACCTTTTAATGTTCGCTAGAATGCTATGCTTCGAAGTTTTCGCACGACAGCCGATGACCTGACGTGCAGGAATAGCAAAGTCCTTTTCTTGGCGCCGTCGGCAGAAAAGGCACTCGACTCGATCATTGGTGTCGACGGCATGTCGATGTGATGTCTTTCTTATCTAATCAAACCTTACGGAGACGTTTAAGCGTGACTGATTCTGTAAATTCAAGTAAATCGGTGGAAAAAGAAATATATATATATATATATATATATATATATATATGACGTAAAATGCACAGCCGGCTACTTCGTGTTTGTGGTCGAGTGCGTGGGGTGCGGGTACCTTATCACCGTTCTCGGCAACACGCCCGTGTTCGAATCCTCTTTTTTTCCATTTTTTTAGGTTGCTTATTATTGCGCGTTTAACGTTTGTAATTCCATGCGTTTGCACCTCGAATAATCTGCGATTATTGGGAGAAATGCCGCTGAAGTGCTAGCATTTCTCGGGGACTTCCGAAAAAAAATTAAATTATGGGGTTTTACGTGCCAAAACCACGATCTGATTATGAGGCACGCCGTAGTGGGGGACGCCGGTAATTTGCACCACCTGGGGTTCTTTAACGTGCACGGGTGTTTTCGCATTTTGCCCCCATTGAAATGGGCCGCCGTCGCAGGGATTCGATCCCGCGATCGGGGACTTCCGAGACATGCTCACAAAAGTGTGGATGGATCGATGGATAAAGCTCCACCCTTTAATTCGGGCGGCGGCACACGCAACCTAGCCGTGACTAATAAGTTATTTTGCACTCAGCGGAGGGTGAGCTTGCAGTATAGGCCACCCCCTGTCCTTGATAACTTTCCTCTTCCTCCCCGTGAAGCTGCGTTGGATCCTCCCTTGAGTTAAAGCGATGCACTGACTCTACTATAACTTTATTAATTTGTTTTAGTTTATCTTGTCATATAGCAATTTAGCACTTACGTTATGCATAACTCAGGATGGTTAAGAAACTGAGGTTTTTGATCTTGTGCATGATCCACACAAGTGAGATAATTATTTCTCTAAAGGCGGCTATTTACCATATTTATAGCAAATTTGCTTTACGTCATGCTCATGGTTCTCTCCGTGCATTCACCAAAAGTTAACTAGTCAAAGTAACAGGCCACTATATAGCAGCATTGGTGAAGTGAGGTTGAGGCTAAAGTGCCTGGATTAAAACATGTTAGAAGCTTCTATAGCAACAAAACATATAACACCAAACATACACATACGTGTCATCACAGACTTTTGAATTCATCATTAAAAATGCACAGTCATCCATTACACTGTGCACAACAATAACAGCTCATACAAGTGACCAAATGCTGTGCATAAAAAGATTTCATTCATGGGGTTTGATGTCCCTAAGCAACAAGCGCGTACGTAGCTGTGATAAATGGTGTGGTGGAAGAAACTGGATTCATTTTGACCTCCTGGGAGTCCAACATGCAGCCAAAGGGCATTATACACAAGCATTATTTTGCATTTTGCCCACATTCATTGCATTGGGGCCAGAGTAGTATTTTCAGTGTTATCCATACCGAAAGGCAATGTAAACTTCCATGGCAATTATATATCAGAAGACCTTTTTCCTAAATGTTGCACCATCTGACACATATGTAGTCACAACTCTGAACCCTCAAAGCGCTTGTCCCTTGTCTACTCTTTCTTTCGTGCCATGTCTGCTTTTTTTGGAGGGGGAGGGTTCTTAAATCATGTTTCATATGCACCAACTAGGCTTTTAAATGCCCTTTTATGTGAACTACAGTTTATTAAAAAGCTTGTTTCTTCGTGTGGTGCTCATCTTTAGCACTGCAAACAGCTTAAAATCTGCAAAACTAATGACAATTGGAAAGTTCGTGTGGTAACATGATGAAATGGCACACACATTTCTAATAAACTTTAGTTTATAGTCACTGCATTATCTGTTTTTCTTTTGTGTTCGTCTTCAGTGCTCTTTCATCATGTTAATTACCACACCAAAGCATCAGCTGTTCCTACTTATGTATACATTCTAACCTGTTTACAGTGTAGAAGTTATGTGTGAGCATCCTGCTACCAGTTGCTTGAAGGAAGTGCAGTAGGTGTTTGCAATTAACATACACTTTGTGGTAGTGATAAAAAATTTTGAAATTTATTTTGCTGCGGATACGGGGATCTAGATGGCAGATTGCACAATGCTGCATGAGCGAGCGAGTGTTAGTGTGAGTGAGTGTTTTATTAGTATATAAAGACGATGTTAGCCTTGCAAAAGATGCCGGCACGGTTGTGCCTGCTTGTCTGATATGTTGCTTCTGTGCAACAAGCTCACAGCATTATCTGTTTCTTCTTTTGTGTTCATCTTCAGTGCTGTTTCATCATGTTAATTATCACAACAAACCATCAGCTGTTCTTACTTATGCATACATTCTAATCTGTTTACAGTGTAGAAGTTGTGTATGAGAATCCTGCTACTAGTTGCTTGAAGGACGTGCAGTAGGTGTTTGCAATTAACTTACACTTTGTGGTAGTGATTGTAACTAGACCTAAGAAGTGCAAGCCCAAGTGGCTATTGCATTCACCCTAACCAAATCGTCATTATCTCCCATGCCAATGCACACAGGAAAATTCTCATGGTTCTGGTGTCTGTTTTCATAACCATGTGAATGCAGCATTTTGGAACCAGTAAAGTAGAAATGCGCAAGCCAGGCTAGTTGACGACACTTCATGGCAATGCACGCTGGTAGCAGCACTCATGAACACAAGATATGTAATTGGAAGATATAGGGACAGGTGAAATGAGTTGCAGACTCACAACTGTTTATTTTTGAACACCATTTCCTTTTCTGGCTAAACCTTGAATATGTCATTTTTATTCATATACATGTCCAATCTCTCTGTGTTGGCATATGCATTACTTATTTCTTCAGCAGAGCGACCGGTGGCATGCTTATACAATAATCACTTCAATGCATTTTATTTGCACCACCAAGCTTTGATACGCAGGTACACATCACACAATGTGAGGTTTGCGAGAAAAAAAGGATGTTCCACATCTGCCGTCAAGGCCCTGAGGTGCGCTGGCTAACACTCCCAGCTTTAGTTCCAGTAGATAAAACTTAAATACCCCAGAAAGCGGACGGGAAAACGGTGCTGCGGTAGCTGAAATGCTAAGAGCATTGCACGCGTAATGCGAAGACGTGGCTTCGTGCCCCACCTGCGGCCAGTTTTTTCATCCACTTTCATTTCCATTATCACTTCCTCTTTCAATTAATAAGTACATGTAAATTCCCCTATGCTGTCCTTAGTGTACTTGTTTGTTGCTATATCAACATCCTATTTTCAATTATTTAATATAGGTAGCACGTGATGTTTATATTGTTTAACGAATGAGTATTTCCAGCTGGCCTTAGGCCCTTCTTTTTATGTTCGAGTTATTCATGATGTGATGAGGCTTTCAGCAGGTAAAACACTAATGATCAAAATCTTATTCTGACAAATGAACTTTCCAGAAAGTGATTTTCCATGAAAGCTCAAACTGGCAGGGAGCATATGCATGGCGTATAAAAAAATGGAGACAGCTACCATAGCACCACAGGCACATGCCATATCCCGTACTGAATGTGGTGGTGCAGTACAATGTTTCAAGTCGTAATTCTGTCATGCAATAAAAAATTAGTTTAAAATCTTGCCGTGCTGTAAACAAGTAATGCTCTATTCAGAAAAAAATGCAATGTTGCAACGCATATATGCAGACATTTGAAGAGCTAGAGGCAAAATTTATAATGTGGGCCCAGCTATACAGGAGAAACACGAAGTTGCATTGATGTAACATTGTAGGAGCACAAAATAAAGCCAACGAACAACCACATAGGGGTCAGTTATCAACAGTGCAGCCACATGTTCGTTTAGGGAATCATCCATCACAGCAATACGTAACTTCACCCCGCAGAAAATTACAGAAATGTACCACACCAGATTTGATGAAAGGCGAAGCAGTTTTCCTTCCATTTCACTGAATGAAAAAGACGTTCTTAAGTGCATAAATGGTTGCGCTTTTTATTTTGGAGCTAGTAGTGTGTTGTCGTTTTTATGTTTGTTGTATATCTCACTATACACAGCATCTATAAAAACCTCAATTGCGAGTCAGAGCTTCCCCTTGCTTCTTTATCAGTCTTCTTTGTTTGCATGCTCGTTTCTGTAATAAACAATACTATCATGTCTCCAATACAGCCCCTATATATAGGCAAAGAAAATAATGCCAAACTTCAAGCAGTGAATTACGCATACACGCACAATTTTTGTTCTTTTATTGCTTCCACGTGCCCCCACATGGAAGCTTGTCTTTTTGTAATTCTGTAACATAGTAACATGGAGGAAGAAAATTTCTTCCTCCATGAAGAAAAAGACCTCCAAGTCTCGGTTGTAGACGCGGAGGGCAACCTGCTTAATGCAGCTTCGGTCTATACTAAGTTTGCACATGTGGCGGAGGAAGCGGCGATCGCTCTGGCTTTTCGCAGCTCAAAAGTTCCCCTTATCATCTTCTCGGACTCACGCACAGCAGTTAGATCCTTCTCGGCCGCACTAGTGTCTGAACAGGCGAACAATATTGTGAACAAAGCACTTCAAAGAACTCGGGAGAGCAGCGAAGGAGGATACCACATCTCGTGGTTCCCTGCCCATATAGATGCCTCAGTTAACCCGCTCGGATGTAATCCTAACGAGCAGGCCCACCGGATAGCGCGCGATTTCACGTACCGCGCTGTCAGGGGTAGCCAGGCTCGGAACGAGGTCAACATCCACAAAGATCCATTATGTACCTTCCACGAAATTGTTTCCCATTATCGTCTCGGCAGGAGGAAATTTCCACCTCCCCACCCCAAATTGAACAAAGCCCAGGCTAGCACACTCAGACTTCTGCAAACCCGTTCGTATCCCACTCCTCGGTCCCTTAACAGGATAGACCCTCACCATTCACAGTCGTGCTCCAAATGTGGTCATGACTCATGCTCTTTTGATCACATGTTCTGGTTGTGCCCAGCCCTTAACGCCTCTCCACCCATCACGAAAGAGCAATGGGAGGAATCCCTCAAGAGCAGCAATCTTCAAATCCAACACCAGGCTGTCCAGAGGGCCCACGACATCGCGACGGGACTTGGTCTCCCGGTCCCATCGTGGGCGGAGCCACCGACTTAATCTGGGGGAGCCTTCGGCTCGCCTAGATCTTAGTTCCTCAGGACTCAAATAAAGTTCGTGTCATGTCATGTCCATGAAGGAAGTTTTTATTGCGATAGCAATTATATGGACACTTCAAGCACATTTCTGCCGTTGTCGTCGCCGCCGGCGTGAGGTTCCATATAAAGTCCAAGGGCGATAAAATCTTGCAACCGGGCTCAAGGGAAACTGGCGACGCAATCTCCCACGCGATAGGAGCAAAGCAGGAAGGAAGCGCGGGGTGGATGGGGGGGGGGGCGGCTTCTACTCTGCCAACAAATGCTTTCATGTACTTTGCGCTTTGCGCTGGGTTCTTTATTATGTTTGCGCTGGTACGGGCTGCCTGTGTTGTCGCGCGCGCCGTATCTTGCAAGCGACCTCCAAACGGCTCTGACCTTTGTATGCGCTGTGCATTCGGCCGCTCAGTTTTCTGTTGAAGCGATAAACCGCACGAACCTTCGCTCGCTGCGGCAGCTACGCTTGCTGCCAGCGTTTTGACAATGGTTGTCTGCGGTCATCGTGTGTGATCTATTCATGTGTGCTTGTGCGCGCTGACACCACGCTTGTTAATTCAGTTAGTAAGTGAATGTGTCCAACTTCATGCAGCCGCTAAAACTACTATCCCTACTCCGAATAGCTCTCTGCTAATTCGCTATCGCAATTGATGCTTCGCCTTTCGGGTGAAACTGCGACATTTTTTTCCTTCCTTCATGAATCGAACAGATTTTTTAAAGGCCCGTTCGATTCGCCTGCACCACTGTGAACCAGTTCGCACGCAGATTCACGAAAAGTTCAGAAATTTTGCAGCTCGATTTCGGCGGCGCAGGCACAGCGCGGCACACGAAACGAATGCCGAGGTGCAGACCTGGTGCAGGCGTGTGTCTTGTCCGACCAATGCACACGGCGTGCGTTAAATAGGTCTTGAGCTGCTGGTGTAATCGGCTTCAGAGACGCTAATATACCCGCGCTTGCCTAGACACGGCAAGTTGGGTTTTAACGGCGCTTGTGCATGTGTGCTGTGTCGTCTGCTGCGCTGCTGCTTAGCACCTGCACCACAGTGTATTAGAATATAAGGTATGTACATTCTAGGACACTGTACCTACACGACTGCACCAAGTCGGCACCGAGAGTAGAAAGGGTGCAGCAAAATCGCGAACCAGCCCTGCACCTTTCCTGTACATTTTGAAACGAACGGCGGGTTTCTCTCATAGGGTGTTCAAAGGCGCCATTGCTGCACCACTAAAACGAATGAGCTGTTATTACAGGTAAATCGAACGTGTCGAATGTACGTTCGATTCATCTACACCACCTGCAAACCGTAGCGAAGCAGCCACTAGTACACTCTACAGCCACGGAAAGCTGGATTGCGGATCGGATTATTACAATCATTAATATACATTTTTTTGTCATTCAATGATGTTGGTGCGACCCGCGCGACTTGAACGCGCTTCCCGCTATGCTTGTTTTTATTGCGTATCATGCGCCGTAATTGATGAAATAACAATGTACTTTTGCCCTGGCGATTCGAGAGGTGGCGCAAACAAAAAGAGCGTCGGTTCCTCGAATTCCTCTCTCTCCTTTCGCCCCGGAATTTGAGCCATCGCCATCGACGACAGTCTTGCCTTGTGCGCAACGTGGTAACCGAAGAGACCGAAGTCAACGTGTGCGTGAGTATGCATTTTTTTCCATACGAGAGTTTTCTTGTCGTGATTGTACCTTATGTGCATTCTCATCTACGGGTCAACGTCGTGTGTGAATATTTGCGTAGTTAATGGCGTGTGCCAAATATGCAGCGAGCGCGCGTGTGGCTAGGCGATCAGTCGCGTACTACGTGCGCTCGAGATGAGTTCAGTCATGAGCGCATGTTATATATTCCGCAATGGCATTGACTAGGCCGCTTTTTTGATGCACAGAAAGACGCGCTGGGCGTCGATTTCATGCACGACTTGCGCGATATAGCTACACTATAGATCTTGAATAAGATCTGTCAGGGATCTACGCACGTGTTACCCGGCCACAAGCACTTCATATCCTGCATCGCTTAGGGCAGCGGAGTCTACACGAAACCGTGCCGGCCAGCAAATAAATTGGCCGTTTTTGCGAGAAATTCCGACGTCACTGCTGCGGTGGTGCCAAACAAAGCCATGTGGATTCTATGCGAACATTAAAGCACCTGAAAAATAATCTAAGAGACTTATTCAGTGCTCGGCGTGGCCTAATGGATCCCTGTTCGTCCCGTACGAGTGGTGCGTGTTAGTGCCACAATATGAGATCAGCATGTAACTCTTCGCTTCAGCCACGTGTTCTTCACAACGTAGCATAAACTTTCACCACCTTCCGCTAGCTTTGCTCTCCATGGGAGACGAGCTTAATTGTACCTCGGGGTGCAAAAGGATACGTGCTCTAATGAAACCGCCGATTTCGCATGCTTGCACAAAAAGCTCCAGCCAGTGGCGCACCGACAGGGGGGGGGGGGGGGTTGTAACCCCCCCCCCTGTGGCCGACTTAACCGCCCCCCTTTTGTTTAACCTCATTTCTTTCCTTGGGCATTTGAGTACTGCAACTAAGATGTAAGACGCGCAATCGTCTGCGCACTCGCAAATTGCGAATTTTTTGGCAATTCCCGGTGAAGAAATTGAAATTAGTCCTGTTTAAATGGTATTGGCAAACTGTCCACCCCCCCCCCCCTGGCAGAGATCCTGGGTGCGCTACTGGCTCCAGCCTTATGCAGTGGATCGACCACATGAATCAGACGGCGCATGTAAATAGCGGAGCACTTGTGGCACACAATGGATCTTTACCAAAATCTCTAAAACAGATTTGGTGCATAGAAAAAAACTTCTCAATTGCAGCGTGCCCCGTACTCGACGCGGGGACTAGGCGCAGAATGGCTCCTTATACGCGCGGCGATTCTGATGTCATGCCAGCTTCCTTAGGCAGAAATTATGAGATAATGTGCAGCAGTGTCAACACGCTTCTTGGCAAGTCATGAGGCGGTTTACGTCAGTAGTAATAGTTCTGCACCTAACTTTTGCACCAATTGCTTATTCGTGACAGTCGCGTTTCCACACAGACGATTTTTGTTCTTCGTGAGACCGACATTTCATTACATATACAAAATTCACGGTTGTTAAGTTTCGTTAAGCAGCTGGTCAGGAAGGTTTGCCGCATGTTGCCTGCTCCTGGAACATGTGGAAAACCTCCCTGGCCAGCTGCTTTCTGCAGCTGCCAGCAGGCTGTGACACAAGTTTATGCTAGTGCTATCGTTGCAGCAGGTCACATCCCCACAAGTGAAGGCAAATTTTCACTTTTTTTCTAAAAAAGCAGGCATTTAACTGTGGTAAGTGTCATACTCAACGAAGGCGACTCCAAAATGTGATTGTTCTGCAAAATTTGAGCAAGAACAGTGCAGTGATGAGTGCAAAACCACGTAAATCAAAATAGTAGTATTATCATCTCTTCCAAACAGCTCAAGTTCAAGATTATGAGTTTATGAGTGCAGTAACTGCAATGTATTGTTGCTGCCCTTTCACTGTCTCATGGCTGTATTAAGTGCTCATATGCTAAATGTACCAATTACTGTACCACGAAATATTCAGAATCCTGTATAAGTTTGACGTACTATCGGCCAAGAAAGTAAACGGACCACGGCACCGGTGGCCGGAGCGGCTGCCTGGCCACAACGGGGCGCTGCTGCTTCGCTCCGCGCGCTTGGGTCGAGAGTGCCGTGGGTGGCGTTAAGCTTCTCCCTCACTTTCGCGCGGTGTCTTGTCACGCTTGATGAAATGCCTAGTGCGTCGTACGGTTGCTTTGCTGCTGGCGGTCGCGATTAAAGAGACCGTGCGTAGCCGGTATTCAACACATGGCGCTGTCGCGCAGCAGCCGACGGCCGCAGGGATTGAAACCCCGGCACTGTGAAAGAACGAAGACCTGCTCTGTTTTTTTTTTCTTGCCTATATTGACCGTATCTTTCAATACAGGTTAGTCCTTTTGGGGAGTAACTGACTTGCCACAACCATTCGTCCTTTTGGGGAGTAACTGCGAGGGGACGAACTGTTACTCCCCATGCGGTTACTCCATCAAGGGGACTAACAGTTGCTCTTTTCCGATGCCCCTCAAGGGAGTAACGGTCATTTTTTCCGATGTTCGCAAGGATGCAATTGACGAAATTAGCCATTTACACGCTGATAACAAAAAAAAAAAAAAAAAACTATTGAGGTGAAAAAAAATAAGCCCTTCCAAACCAGGATTCGAACTTAGGTCCTCTCGCTCACAAGTCGGGAACCCTAACCACTAAACCACGGCAACTCGCTCGACGAGACACGATACTGAGACGAGGTTATGGATCGAAACACAGGTGTGGCAATGCAAGAGACTTTGCATTTTGTGTATGCTATGCGGGGAGAGTCTAACGCTGTGTGTACTTGCAACCATGCGACTGCAAAAAGAAAGTTGCCCGATTGCGTTATGAGACATTACGCGGTGTACGTACTTACCTGTAGCTATCGTATATGGGGCCCGCAAGACGACAGAGAAGGGGAACTTATCTGTCACTTAGCGTGCCCAGTTTGAGCTACATATCGCTTCACTTCAGTTCGTAATCTCCTTGGAACGGTTGGAACTTAGGTACTATTGACCAAGAACATGTGGCAGTCCATCAATGACTTGCGAGTTTAATGTGTATCGTTCACTTATGGCTTGCACATGACTTGCATGTGTCTTCACACGCACATTTTAAATTTCACACAATTTTCTCTCGAAGAGACAAAGTGCTGCTTTGCATGTAGTTCAATAGACAGTGCACGAACTTCAAAATATTCACGATTTATAGACAATACGGTTTTCGGCGCACCACTCCATGACACGGACGAAAACAGCGAAATGCTTGGGGAGTAACTGTTGCCCTTCGTCCTGCCGTTGCTCTCTTTTCGACCAGGGACTAAACACTTACTCCCCAAAATTTGCACACGACACGCACACTCCTGCGATTAGTCCTTTGAGTGTCTGTCGCCTACGTCCCTTGCTGCTGGAGTTTAGGCGACATCGCTCAAGGTGCCGCAGCGGCGGCTGACGCGCGCTCCTTCACGCCTGCGGAAAAAATGCACGTTCACGTTAGCGGCACGTCGGCTTGCCATGCACCGTTTGACGTTCTCAGACTGACGTGCGCGGGCGGTTGTGCTCGCGCCCGTCAAGGTTTCCTTGCCGCGCAGAGAATAGATGCAAGATCCATTTTTACAGTGAAACGGTTTTTGGGGATTGTGCTCCAGTGCTGTAAGAAAGCCTCGCTCTCGCTCTACAGAGGCAGCGGAATTGTCACACTCAAGGCCGACAACGGCTTCAGGATCTTCAATACAGCTATACGGACGTCACGAGACCGGAAGCGGACTTGTGGCTGTTTTACTTGGACATCGACTGCGATGCCAGATTGGGCAGACTGTTTAACACGGACGGGTGCATCAGAAAAAGAAGTGATAAGGTAGTGTGAGCGTTTAGGGATATTTTTTAGAGAGTTATTGCATGGTTGTATATATTTGAGCCTTTCTATGTGTAAACTATGTTCGGTGTGATGAAGTCATATTTGCCATGCCACCACGCCTAACGTCTCCCTATGCATCTAGCGCAAACACTCCCGAGATCCGCGTGACACCACCAAATGTCACTTGTATCTGCTTGCATGGATTACCTTTCATGACTAACTACATTTCCCGACTCCTTTTCCTAATCATCTCTCCTGGCGGTACTTTTGTGAAGAAAACTTTATAATGGACTACGTATTGTAGCAGCCAATTAAAGCAGTCTTCAGATCATCGCTGATATAAATATTAAACCCACTGCGGGAAACAATGCCGGAAAAGCACCCTCGACAGAGGAGCCGAGCTTTGCTGCAGGCGCGGCTTCAAGTTATCGCTCTGGCGTGAAAGAGCGCGCGTCAGCCGCCGCTGCGGCGCCTTGAGCGATGTCGCCTAAACTCCAGCAGCAAGGGACGTAGGCGACAGACACTAGTATGAAAGATAAGGTCAACATAGGCAAGAAAAAAAACAGAGCAGGTCTTCGTTCTTTCACAGTGCCGGGGTTTCAATCCCTGCGGCCGTCGGCTGCTGCGCGACAGCGCCATGTGTTTAATACCGGCTATGCACGGTCTCTTTCATCGCGACCGCCAGCAGCAAAGCAACCGTACGACGCACTAGGCATTTCATCAAGCGTGACAAGACACAGCGCGTGAGTGAGGGAGAAGCTTAACGCCGCCCACGGCACTCTCGACCCAAGCGCGCGGAGCGAAACAGCAGCGCCCCGTTGTGGCCAGGCAGCCGCTCCGGCCACCGGTGCCGTGGTCCGTTTACTTTCTTGCCCGATAGTACATATCACGGCTAAATTTATGCTCGGCTATCTTAACCGACTGCTGAACTTGTACCTTGAACTCATATATACCATGTAAATCAAAAGAGTAATATTGTCATCTCTTCCAAACAGCTCAAGTTGAAGATTATGAGTTTATGAGTGCAGTAACTACAATGTATTGTTGCAGCCCTTTCACTGTCTCATGGCTGTATTAAGTGCTCATATGCTAAATGTACCAATTTCTGTACCACCCTTTCCTTTTGTTTTGACCTAATATTGTGTTGCATAATACGCTTCTTTTTTCTCATATTGTTGCAACAGCTAACATTGGATAAGTAGGAATGACATTGTGTTGTACCTAATCCTTGTACCTGTGCCACTACCCTCTGTAACAAAAAAAAACCCTGATGGTATAGTGTCCCAGCTGTTATGTAACAAGCTTTAAAAATACACAGATAATTTTACACAAATAAAGCCAAGTGCATGTTATTCAGAGTACAGTTGAGAAATGGCCAGTAATTTATTAGCCCTTGGCACCTAATTAGTTATAGCTAACTCTTATAATTTAGTCATCTATCCATTAGGATGTTGATCGGGAAGTTGTATGATATATTAGAGTGACATGCTTCTAGCAAGGTCCACATCATGTTTTTTCATCATTATGCACGTTTTTCACGAGCCCTCTTTTAAAAGAAGCGCAGCGATCAGGCGCACATGCTTGCTTTTTGTAATGTGTTTCGTGAAATCTGTCATGCTCATTGTGTATACGCAGTAAGCAAGTAAATTTTTCTTTTCACGTAAATGAAATTAGCGTGCGAAGAATCGTGTATTGCATGTGGCTATTTCACGCCGGTAGCTGGTGTGGTATACAATAGGAGCTTAGGGGATTGCTGTTAACATATATGCTGATCCCTTCTGTTACCAAGTTCGAGCTTTTGATTTTTGACGTGCAGGATTAGTAGACAATGTACACGCGCTCTCGGCTAGACACGCGTCGGGCCTTTAATTAGCAGATGGTCTTTTTTTTTCTTTTTCGCCACACAGACCAATTGACGCATGAAATTTGCGAACCCTATAGAGTACAGAAAGCAAAACCAGGCTGCATTAGTCAGCCTACAATAGTCTTCCAAGAAAAAGAAATTTCCTTTTTAGACCACGCAAATCGTTGACAGCTGAGCAGCGCAATGGTTTTTATTTTTGTTAATTCATTATTGTTTAGTATCACCTGATCTAACCACGAGTGCATATCATGAATTGTTCACTGCCTTACAGGTGCATGCGCAGTTCAAGTATTCATAAACTCGTTCATTCAATAAACTTTCCAGTTGAAAGTCCGCACTTGTGGTGTGTCTACGTCTCCCTTTGTCTACGCTTTCAGGGCGCTGTTACTTATTTACCATGAATAAGAGGCCTATCACGTGGCTTTCTATTAGTGTATGGGGTTCATGGTATTGTTATTAGTATTGAAATGCAGTCCACATTTTTCTGTTATTTTTTTAACTTACAATATGCTGATAAGCCTTCGTTTGTAGTGAGCAGGAAAGTGGCACTGCCTTTGTTTTTGATGAGTTGGCTTGGTAAGTCTATCGACAGAATAATAACGGGCGCCAGGCAGCCATGATGTAGGCGTGTACTTGGAGGAAAACGCTGTACAATTGTAAGAAGGTCTGTACGACAATGCAAACTTATTGTACCAGCTTTATATTTTCAAAAGTGGTTGAAAAGGCCAAAATGTGAGCAGTTAACTGCAGTTCTCCTCATCCTGTGAAAGCACAATGATTGGCTGCTTTCACAATTTGCGAAGCTGCAGGTGCAAACATTGCTGAGGGCCAGCTTTTGGTTACCACAAAACTAGGTCTTTAAAAACTAGTTGTCAGTCCCTTTAACACAAAATGTGAAGGTCTGAAATATCATGTTGGTATGCCTTTAAGCTGTTTTGTGCCACACGTGTGTAGATCCGACTTTCCTGCGGTCTAATGTCACATCCCTTAATTATGCATTGGCAATTTGCATGTAAGTCAAATTGGTGCGCTTACATTAATTTAATGATGGTGAAAGCTTGGAGAGGTAGTTACTATGAAACACAGTTACTGTGCTAAAGGTTATGAAACACAAACATGAAATGCAGAGAACAGACAAGATCAGAAGCACTTCGTGTTTGTGTTTCTTCCAGTAACACTAAGGTGTTGTGGAGCACATTTACAATTAAAGAGCATTGCGTCACAAACCTCTTGCAGCAAAAATGTCTTGCTTTGCACTCAGCTAAAAATTCACTTGGCAATAAATTATATTCTGGTAGTATTGGGTAGATTTTTCAACTTGAAAACATTGCCACGTACATGCTCATTACCACATTTTTGTCTTTTGCAGTGCAAGCACCTCCTGCAAATAGGAGGGAAGTCGCTGCGCGAGGCGGCATCGAATGCCACGAAGGCTGTAATGGCGTACCCCGTCCAAGTGCTTTACAGCCTTCATGGCAGGAAGGGGAAGAGGGCTTTCATAAATTTGAAGTTAGTTATGCCGGATAGTCACAGGTAAGGCTTCCTTAGTCATCCTTTTGCATTTGCAAGTATTCTGTATACAGCCGAACTCCTCTAGAGCGAAATGGCTTGCCAAAATCCTGTCTTTCATATAAATTGTGAACTTCTACAACGAATAAATTTGGCGTCCCTGTTGGCTGATTTCATTTTTTACTATGAAATCCTCCACTGAAACTACTATTTCTTTTTTTTCATTTTTACTATGAATTACTTTACTTACTACGATTTCATTTTTTACTATGAAAGCCTCCACTTACTATGAAAGCCTCCCTTTTTTACTCGGCCACCATTGCCCTTGCAGATGTTGGGAAGGTGTGCTCTGCACTAGCGCCAATGGCAGCGTAGGTGAATTGCTTGATGAGCAAGCCGATGAATTACATCACACCAGGCAGCTTACATGTTTAGCATCAGCGGCTGAGACAGTTGATGAATATGTCTCGGTTAGTAAAGACATGGTGTGATCATCACTGATGACGTTAACGCTATGTTAGGGTGGAAAACAGGAATGTCAACGAAGGCAACAGAGATGAAGATCCTGTAAATGGATCAAGAATTTTCATGGCGGAGAAGGAGATAGCAGCATTTGATTCTCCGCAGCATTACTCTGCGTATCCTGCATTTCGCCGCTGAGCATGCTGTGAACCTCGATTCAATAAGGTTGGCTGCGGTTGCAAATTTTGCCAGATGAACTGTGTGCTAAAGACTTGGCAACTTATTTCACTAAGTCTCGAGTTGATGTTAAGGTTTTCTTTTGTTGAATGTGTTTGCCTGCTCTGTTGTGCGTTATCTTTACGGTGCATGTTGTATGTACTAATTGTGGTCTTTGTATGTTTGTGTGCAGATGTCATCCGTGCGAAAGGGGGGGATCGACCTGACAGAAGCACAGGACTTCATTAAGAGGTGGTTGCCAGGGTCTGTGGACAGGGGTGATGGCAGGAAGAGGCGTTTCGCAGAAACGTTTCCAGCAGAGCAGCCTGATGATCCCTCCCTTCGGGGCACGAATCATTGCCTGCTCACTGCTGCCCTCTCCCTGCCCCACCCTTGGCCTCAGGACCCTGGCCAGTCCACCGTCGGTCCCTCCTCTTTGGCTGCCCATGCTCCTTCCCCTGCTGCAGGCCCTGCTCCTGCCGCTCCTCCTGCCCCTGGCGCTCCTCCTGCCCCTCCTGATGCCTGCATCGGTTCAGGCATTGCCTGAAATAATATACTAAATAAATTATATTTTCGTGTATGCTTTTTGTGTGTCTGCAGGAAGTTTCCTTCCCGCACTTATTTCCATCACGTTTTCTTAGCTACTAATTTTATAGGCATAAGCCAGCATACAAGCAACAAAATGGCTGAGTACAGGCTATGCTTGTACTGGATAACACACTGGATACAAAATGGCTGAGCACTCGATATTCTTGAAACACGTTCGATACGAAATGGCTGAGCACGCTGTGCCTATCACTGTTATCGGATAGGCAAACGCTGTTGCCTATCCTTGTAGGATACAAAATGGCAGCACACTGGATATTCTGGAAACGCATTGGATACAAAATGGCTGGGCACTGGATGTTCTGGAAACGCGTTGGATACAAAATGGCTGAGCACTGGATATTCTTGAAACACACTGGATACAAAATGGCTGAGCACTGGATATTCTTGAAACACGTAAGATACAAAATGTCTGAACACTGGATTCTTGAAATACACTGGATACAAAATGGCTGTGCACTGGCTCTATGCTCGAACTGCATTGCATACTACAATGGCAAACTGTACGGCCAATCTTGACTCGAACAATGGGTTGACCTTGGATCAGGTTGCACTTTGCCATGATGCCACTATTGGGCCAAAGTTCGTACCAATTTCTGCGAGCATTGGACCATGATTTGCCCAGTGCTGTCGTGCTGCCTGGGTTAGGTTACGGTTGTGGCGCTGTCTTTTCCACCTCTTGTTGAGACTTCTACGAGCTTCCCAGAGATGGGTTAGGTGGGTGTCTATAGCCGGCGTGTCTGGTGTGGTTTGGAGCTCCTTAGTGGTGGCATTATAGAGTTCCTTTAGGAAATTACTCCATCCTTCTGCCGTAGTGGGTGTCGAGGGGGCTGTCTGCTGACGTTCTCGGTATTTCTTCCAGTCCGTCAGCCTGGCCGTCCCTAAGGCTAGGCGGACTTTTGTCGTGTTCACCGTCGTGCATAGGATGTAGTGGTCGCTGCCTAAGTTTTCCTCGAGGTTACTCCAGGTAACACCATTGTCATTGTTGATAAAGGTAAGATCCGGCGTAGTGTCCCGAGTCACGCTGTTGCCTATCCTTGTAGAAACTCCCGGGTGTGTGAGCAGCAGTAACTCGTGGGCCTGGGTGGCGCTGAGTAGATTGATTCCCTTGCTCGTATCTCAGCCATACCCCCACTCGGTGTGCCATGCATTAAAGTCGCCAAGGAAAATCAATCGGTCCCGCTTTGAAAGCAGTGTGGATGTGTGGTTCAGGATTGTCAAGAAGTCGGCCTTGCGTTCACTAGGGGGACTGTACACGTGCACTAATACACATTTAGGGCGTCCTTTCTTGACCAGCCATATTGTGAAAATTGTACAACTGCACTGACACGCTCCACTGCGCAAACTGCGACAGTGAGCATGCCACATATTCCCGATCATGCCCTACGTGGAAGAAGGAAAAAGATATCATTACATTGAAATTGAAAGAGAACATCTCATTTCAAGAAGCGCGGAAACGCGTTTCCTTCCTGCATACCGCAGGGTATGCTGGTGCAGCGCGAAAGGGGGCAACGCTGCAGCAGTGTCCGGCATCGGCCTGGTCCACAAACAGTGTGACCGCGGCTGTGCCACCAGCCCCCCCCCCCCCCAGACGACAGCAGCCAGCGCTGCTGCGCCGTCTCTGAAGGAGGGCCCAGCGATCTCTGTGTTGGTGGCCTCCAAGGCCCTGCTTTTCGAGGCAATTCCCTCCCCGAAAACAACCCGCTCGCTTGAGCGGAAGTCCAGCGGCTCCCTGGAGTCGATGGACACAACGCCAAGCCAGGCGGTGCATCCAGCGCCTCCGGAGCGACGCGACTCTCGCGATCGCTCCAAGAAAGACAAACTCCGGATTACGGGGCCTGGAAAGGCTCCGTAAGCCAACTCGACTCGTCTCTTGACGCACAGCCCAAAAACACAAACAATAAGGATACACAAATATTACACTGGAACGTGAGAGGCCTAATGCCCAACCTCGATGGCATTAAAGAACTTTTACACAAATACAAATCAAAGGTGCTGTATGTTCACGAGACACATCTTAAACCTACAAAAACAAACTTTCTCCAGCAATACGCTATTTTCCGGAAAGACCGGGACGAGGCTGTTACAGCGTCGGGTGGTGTAGCTATAATAGCTGACAGAGGTGTCGCATGTCCGAAACTGCAACTCCAAACCCCTCTTGAATCAGTTGCTATCGAAGCAGTGTTATTCAATAAACTAGTCATCATCGCGTCTATATACATTCCCCAAGTTATCAACTCTCTAAAACAACATTTCAAAGCTGATGAACTCCATCACCCTTACATAGTCGTTGGTGATATAAATGCACACCCTTACGTAGTCGTTGGTGATCTAAATGCACATAGTACCCTGTGCGGCGACTCTCGCTGTGATGCGAGAGGACGACTAATAGAAAACATCCTATTCTCTTCAAGTGCCTGCTTGCTTAACAAAAAATAACCAACATTCTACAGCCCTACACACAAAACATTTCCTTCCATAGACATAAGCATAGCGTCCAGTAGAATTTTACCATATCTGATGTGGAATGCTATTAATAACCCTTATAGAAGTGATCACTTCCCCATCGTACTAAACCTTACAAAACAAGCTGAGTGCTCTACACATGTTCCTAGATGGAAAGTCGATTCAGCCGACTCGACGCGGTGTCGTGAAATAACATATTTTCCCTGGGACGATGTCCGTGCACTTGGTATTGACGATGCAGTAGCATACTTTACAGCGTTTATTATTGATGCTGCATCAGTATCTATACCCCAAACAAATGGGTCGCCATCAAAACGACGTATTCCGGAGTGGAATGAGGAGTGTAAGGAAGCCCGGAAAAAGCAAAACAAGGCCTGGAATCTCCTTCGTAACTCCCCAACCGCAGAAAACCTAATTAACTTCAACGTGATTAAGTCACAAGGTAGAACAACACGCCGCCGTGCTAAACGGGAAAGTTGGGGAAAATACATAAGCAACATCAATTCTTATACAGACGAACGCAAAGCCTGGAACAGGGTAAACAAAATAAAAGGCCGCGAAACTCATCCTCTACCTTTAGTAAACACACAAGGAGACACTCTTGAGGACCAGCCTGATTGTATAGGAGCACATTTGGAGCATATATCCAGTACATCCCATTACACAGACGCATTTGTAAAATACCAGCGACAAACAGAGCGACAGCCTCTGGGTAGGAAAGACACAGCCAATGCAGCATACAATCGTCCATTTAGCATGGCGGAGTTTCAGGCTTCACTGAATTGTTGTAACGATTCTGCTCCAGGAAGTGACGGAATACTATATGAAATGGTAAAACACTTACAACCTGGAACCCACAAAACACTACTGTCACTCTTTAACACCATGTTCTTTGCCGGCTACATTCCGACTGCATGTAAAGAAGCAATCGTAATTCCTATTCTCAAAGATGGCAAGGAAGCTTCTTCGGCCATTAGCTATAGACCTATAGCTCTGACAAGTTGTATGTGCAAGCTCTTCGAGAAAATGATTAACCGGCGCCTCATCCATTTTCTTGAAAGCAACAAAATACTCGATCCCTTACAGTGCGGTTTCAGAGAAGGTATGTCCACAACAGACCACCTTGTTCGCATTGAATCTTATAGTAGACATGCTTTTATACATAAGCAGTTTTGTGTCTCAGTATTTCTGGACCTAGAAAAGGCTTACGATACGACATGGTGCTACGGAATTCTCCGAATCTTTCGGCGATGAGTGTCCGTGGCAACATGCTAAACACAATCGAAAGTTGTCTGTCTAATCGCAAATTCCGCGTAAGAGTGTGTAACGCTCTGTCTAGGCCCTTCACCAGAAGGACCGGTGTGCCGCAAGGGGGTGTGCTTAGTTGCACGCTATTTATTGTAAAAATGAACGGCGTGCATACAGCCATCCCACGCACTATGTTTTATTCCGTTTATGTCGACGATGTGCAAATAGTCTTTAAGTCATGCAATATTGCCATCTGCGAACGACAAGTGCAGCTTGGAATAAACAAATTGTCCAAATGGGCAGATGAAAATGGTTTTAAAGTAAATGCGCAGAAGAGCACTTGCGTACTCTTCACAAACAAGAGAGGCGTAACGCCAGTCCCAACTATTAAAATCAAAGGAGATGCGCTCTCTGTGAGCAGCGAGCACAAATTTCTCGGAGTAACTTTAGATTCTAAACTCACGTTTATTCCTCATATTAAGCGTCTGAGGACAAAGTGCCTGAAGACAATGAACCTCCTAAAGCTTCTAGCGCACAACATGGGGCAGTGATTGAAAGTGTCACTTAAACCTGTATAACAGTCTTGTCCTCTCACGCCTTGATTACGGGTCTATAATTTATAATTCTGCAACGCCAAGTGCATTAAAAATCCTAGACCCCGTTCACCACTTGGGCATCCGTCTCGCGACTGGTGCTTTCAGGACAAGTACCATCCACAGCCTCTACGAGAGTCGAATTAGTGGTCACTTCATTTGCAGCGGCTATACAGCAGTTTTACATATTTTCTGAAAGTACAAGCGAACATTGAACATCCTTCTTATTCAACAATAAACGATGTGAGCGCTGCGACACTCTTCCATAATCGACCTGCAGCGAGAAAGCCGTTATCATTGCATGTAAGAAACCTTAGTGAGAAAATGGGTGTTCCAATTCTTGAACAGTCCCCTATGGCTCCAGCGGAACTGTTACCTCCGTGGCAGTGGCAGGTCATAGATTGTGACACATCATTTATAGAAGTCACGAAACATGCGCCAGGGGCACACATTAAAATTCATTTCCTAGAACTCCAATCTAAATACTCGTGTACAGAGTTTTACACAGACGCTTCCAAGTCACATGCCGGGGTATCTTATGCAGCCATCGGTCCATCTTTTTCGGAATCCGGTGTGCTACACCCGGAGACAAGTATCTTTACGGCTGAGGCCTATGCTCTATTATCGGCTGTGAAGTATATAATGAGATCAAAACTTCAAAAGACTATCATATTTACAGACTCCCAAAGTGTCGTGAAAGCATTGAAGTCTCTCTGTAAACACAAAAACCCTGCACTTAATGAGGTCTATTCCATTCTGTGTAAAGCGTATATCTCTAACCAGCATGGGATTATATGCGGGGTGCCGGGCCATAGAGGCATTGAGGGTAATGTTCGAGCAGACCAAATGGCCACATCAGTTACATCTCAGGCGTTACATCTCCCTACAGCTGCTGTTCCTGCAACAGATTTGAAGCCTTTCCTGTGAAAGAAACTGCGAAACCACTGGCAATGCTTGTGGGATGCGGAAAGACATAATAAGCTTCACTTGATAAAACCACAGTTAGGCTCCTGGCGACGCGTAACGAAAACAAGACGAACTGATGTCCTGTTATTTCGTCTAAGAATAGGACATACATATGGCACCCACAATTTTTGCTTACTGATGATGAACCACCAACCTGTGGTAGATGTGGTGAGAGGCTGACCGTCCTCTACATCCTCGTGGAGTGTCGGGAAGCCGAAACAGAGAGAAAGAAATATTTTCCTCAAGCGTATCGGTATCATGTCCCTCTTCATCCCATCATGTTTCTTGGTGAAGAACCGCTTTTTAACGGCAAATCAGTCGTCGATTTCTTGAACGATCTGGTCCTACATGTTATTAGGTCAATACGTTCGTAGCGCACCCTCTCTCCAGAGGATGCCACTGTGATGGTAGTTTTTATAGCACTATGCCTCCAGAGCCTTGTGGTTCAAGGGCTCTGTATAGGCAGTAGTGCTTCTTTCCAATTACTGCATCTTAAATATTTTAAATGTCGTGTCATTCTTTCTCCATGCATTCTTCATATTATAGTACACCTCATTAGTCATTGCCATGATTTTAGTACATGTATATTTTACGCACTTTACAGCGATTATTTTTAGGCCCCTTTACAGCCACGCTTCATCATCTACTTCTCAGAATTCATTGCTCCACTGCGCACTCACTGGCATGGCGCTCTTTCGCCATAACTGGCCCTTGCGCCATAAAACACCACACATCATCACCACTATTACATTAAGTGTAAAAGCCTGGAAATGCGTCTGTCAGTTATTTTTAGATTCACCAGACATAGATATATCTATAAATCATACATGGTGAACTATGGCAGCGAGAAATATAATTTTAACTTCATTTTATTTCCTGCAACTATATAAAATCTCAAGATGATGCAGGAACAAACGGCAGTGAGCATCCAGAGGTTCCTGATCCGACCCAGTAGCACTGCAGGGCACGTAAGAAAATGCACATTTGTTACAGACAAATTTACTAATTAAAAAAGGAATTGTACTTGCTGTTTAGGTTTACAGCCCAAATGTATCACTAGTTAAGGTAATCGTATTGTCGAGGTTATACACAATGAAGTACAATCAACATAAATGAACTGCAATCTTCACAAGAAAAAAAGACAGCAGATATGTGCGACCTTGGAGTATTACAACCACATTTCCAGCGAAGCTGTTTCTTTCGAACAGTTGGAATGAAAATTTCAGTTTGCTGTATTTATATCACATTGTTTAAGAAGTTGCCTGTATATGACTTTTCCGTTGGAAACCTGGCTTTCATGTAATGCATTGGAGCACTTCTTTTTGGAAATGTTTAAAAAGCCATTAATTCATTAATACACATGTTACTTGGCCATAATGTTTATCATGGTGTACTACCTCCTTACTCATTCCTCCCCTGACCTCTCAAATTTCTGTAGATTTGATATCGGTTGAGTTCACAGTCCTCCCAATCAGCGGAATAAAGTCTGCTTTGTTCGTAAGGCGCAGTCAGAAAGCTCCGGATCACTTGCTTGCATAATTTACTGCAAATGTCATAATTAGTCCCCTGTCTTTGAAGTTTACTTACATAGTGCCCGTACCGCACCCTTTATTTTCGCTAAATATAAACAATGTGTCTTGTTTAGTTCACCGAGGACATCGCTGAAACCAACTAGGAACGTCTTATGACGCATGAAAAATAGTGGGAAAAAATGACGGCTCAGTAATTATTTGCAACGCTTATAACTAGACCATGACCGTAAAAAATTTGTCGCACATAGCACTTACCTTAACCCCCTCCCCTTTCCACAAAATATAATTTTGTTGTAACCAACAGCTATGTCGGGACATTGGGAAACATAGCTCAAAGCGGCCATGTTTATCATCTAACGCTTGAATAAGAATTTTTTTACAAAGACGGTTTGACCCAACCCTATTTAACTCGCACAGAGAGTTTTCATAGTGTACCACCAATCTTTGCTAAATTTGGTCTTGGTGGCGTTTATAGTTCTGTCAGGGCAGTGGGCTCAATTCTGCCCCGCTCGTTAGATAGGCTCTAGAGGCTCTAGAGACAAGCACTCTAGAGTACTTGCATACGTAATTCATTGTGAAAGTCCCAATTACCCATCTATTGTGAACCTTACCGCCACATCAAACGTTACCTGGTCCTCAAAGTCACAAAACTGAAAGAAGCTACCTCCTTTAGTTCAATGAGGACACCAGGCGACCCCGGTTTATCACGTATGAAAAAGTTAAAGGCAAAAAATGAGGGTTCAATAAAGATTCGTAACGCTTTAAATAAGCTAGAAACGTTAAAACTCCAAGACACATTGTAGTTAAAATGCTGCCTATTCCATCAAAGTATAAAATATCTGAAATGCAGAGTTCTCTTGGGGAAATTGTGAAACCTAACTAATAAGAACAGCGTGATATTTCCTAATACTTGAGTAAAATCCAATTTCTTCTGTACCACTCCTCTACTTGGGCGTCCGAGACGCACCGCCAGAGCCGGTCTATGCAAGTAGAGGATGTACTGCCGCTAACGATAGCGGCGACGGGTTCGCTGGGTTGAAGTAGACACAGAGATGACGAGAAAAAAACACTTTCTATTTACAATTATTTACAAGAATTTACAAATGCAAGTACACATAGAAGGCGGAACTGGTACACATAGGGCGACCCTATATCGACATAGTCGATGGTGCATAGCACCTTAGTTTGTCCAGTATGCTTGGACGGGGCAACGGGCCACGTTTTCTACCCCTCGGTGCCCCGCCCCAAGCATTTACCACCCAATCGCCACCGAGTGGCTATGAGTGGTCCGCCGACGCACCATTCACGAATCCTGTGCTAGGATGGTCTTGTTCGCCGGCAGTTCCAGTATTGCGCTTTGCCCCAGCGCCATTTTCTCTATCACCTTTTACAGTGTCTTACTCCCTCTCCCTCAAAACAACATTCAAATAAAAACAGCTCTCCAAGAAAGGGGGGGGGGGGGTGACAGATACATAGCATGCGTGCTCCCTGGCAAAGCCACAGCGCCCAGCACAATGGGTTCAATCAAATCCTAGTAAGCAGGCAGTACCTGCAAGCCGAAGTGATTGACCCCTTCCCCGCTCGCACTTCTTAGAAAAACCGATAGCGTAGTAGCTGCGGGCATAGGTCAATAAAACATGTTAACCGATACTTTGGGCTAACGTACCCCTATTCAGTAAATGCTTGCTCAGAGAAGCTTTTCACGATGGTCAATTGGCAACGGTCTCCGAAACGGGTTGTCAAAGGTGGTTACCATGCAAAATGTGCACGTGGTGAATAATGCGCGCTGCGTTCACGCTCTCTGTGCCCATTACCCACCCGGCACGCGCACATCAGGAGCCAGCGACAGTCACGGACATCGAAGCTTTTGCTGTCAGGGCGACTGCACGCGATGTACGTGACGAAGCACCGATATTCTCTCTTCTTCAGGTCGCTTTGTGTACTCTTGGGTGCTAATGGCTTCGTCACGCACCCTCAACGTTTGCTCAGTGCCAGCGGGCTCTACTCGCCCCACCACGTGTCAGGTATAATTGGTATGTCATGAGCTGCGCCTCTGCCTAATCTCAGCACCGTTGCCGCGATGGGCGCCTACCACTGGCGCTTAATCCTCCCATTGTATTTCGCTGGTCAAGCGACGATCATTGACAAAATGCGCTAGCTGTCTCTTCCCTTTCTTCGCAGCCGTTTCACTTGGCGACACCAAGTTGAACAAAAACACCCATCTTAAGCCTTCCGAGCAGCAATTAAACTAGCTAGTGCTTCTAGCAGCAGGCTTACAACTTGTTTACAGTTTTTTCAAAGCTGTGCATGATTAACACGCATTTACGATCGCACATAAACTTGGCATATTGTTCCCCCTTTGTTCGCACAATTTTACCTCAGTTGTAGTTAAAATTATGACCGTGCAGTCGTCTATTCCATCGGAAAAGGCGAATTTAACCCACTCATTGTATACATTGCCAATATATTGCCTATATCATGCCCCTAATTTTCCCCAGATATAAACAACATGGCATGGTTAGCTCATAGAGGACACCGGAGAAACAAACTACGCCCCTCGTATGATGCACGAAAACACATGAAAAAATGAGGGTCTAGTAATTACCTCGAACACTTGCGTTTAAAGCAGGAAAGGGAAAGTTTCGCTACGCATTGTGCTCAGAATTCTCCTATTTTCATGGAATTTCAAGTCTGTACCTTGTGCAGTTGTTTTATAAGTCTGGGAAACTATTCGACTAGCGGCACTATGACACCCTGAAACACTTCAACGAGTAACTTTCTACAAAGACTGTAATGAAGCTACACAGAATGAACATAGTATATCGCTTGTCACTCAGAACACTGCGCTTCGTACTTCGAATAAATACAAACACCGTGCCGTGCATAGTATGTCGAGCATACCGGAGGGAAACAACTAAATGCCGTGTATAACGTGTAAAAAATTGGGGAAAGCGAGTATTCCGTAACTGTTTTACGAGCACATAATCAACCTCCACAGTTCAAGTTTTCGGTACACGTCACCTTAAGGTGGCCTTAATTTCTTCAAAACATGAAATATCTGCTGCTCTTTCTCCTGCCAGGAAACAAGTAATAGTGTAGCTCTTATTTAGAAATGACCTGAAAACGAAATCGACAAAATCAGAATTGACACATGCCTTTAGAAAAAATTCAATTCAACATTCTATTGCAATTAAAATGGAATGATGACTGGAACTGTTTTCCTGATGAATGGATAATAGCCAATGTTGCACCGGTACACAAATGGGGACCGCGTAGCATTGTACCCAATTATCGACCTATTTCTTTAACATGTTGCATTTCGAAAATTTCCTGCCATAAGGCACACCAAGTATTTCAGGTCGCAAGGCACACAAATTGTTGGGCGTGAGTGAGTGAAAAAAACATTTATTGTGGCTATGTACAAAGAAAGAATTTGAGACGAGCCAGAAGGGCCCGCCGCGTACAAATTCTAGGAGGGCTTCCTATTCCGGGACCCCTGTGGCTTTTGCGGCAGCCCAGGCTCGGTCCACCAGGGCACATTGGTCCTGTATGGTCGAGCGGCTGATTATAAATCTTTGTCAGGACTTCTAACCTCGCCCGTGGATTATATACGGCAAGCGTATTGTGTTTTCAAATACGGTTAAGTGGTCCACAAACGGAAATTTTTTACGGCTAGAACAGTCCAGCTCCAGGCCTTCTCTGCAATGCGAGCGTGTATGGCGAATCCTGCGTGTCGCCCACTACAGCGCGCCACAAGGAAGCACAAAAGACAATCCTCGCTGCCTAAGCAGGGTATACATATAGTAAAGAAAAGCATTATCTACGTGGCCACTCTATTGCGAAATAAAATTTAGCTTCAGCTGTAGTTGTGTTGGACTTTCCAACATGCAGCCGAAAGTGCCCACTTTCAGAAGTGAGTGCGTGGGGGGGGGGGGGGCAAATGGCATACTTCGCCCCCCCCCGGTAGATACGCCTATGCTGTTGGAAACATCTGGCACGTGCAAAACATGCCAGTTTCTTTCATTCTTCCCTCTTGGCAGCTAGTACTTTGAGATGCTGTGTTAAACGGCACTGTATTTGGGATCATGCCACATTTTCTGCTAGATCTTTCAAAGTGGTTGAAGTTCACCTATAACGCTGTCGCATTCAAAGTAATAAACTAACATCGGCCCAATAAGATCCCATTAGTGGGTCCTTGCAGCATTTATGTGTTAACATGTCATGCTCATAATACGTCATGCTAATGTTAAATTAATTAAATTGTGGGGTTTTACATGCCAAAACCACGATCTGACTATGAGGCACGCCGTAGTGGGGGACTCCGGAAATATGGACCACCTGGGGTTCATTAAAGTGCACCTAAATCTAAGTACACGGGTGTTTTCGCATTTCGCCCCCATCGAAATGCAGCCGCCGTGGCCGGGACTTGATCCCGCAACCTCGTGCTCAGCAGCCCAACACCATAGCCACTGAGCAACCACGGCGGGTATGCTAATGCTCTACCTGTAAGTATGTGTCAAGCACCTAGAAGTGACATCACCATGTTCTTTAGTTCCAGCCTGTCTTCATACCTGTTTGCCAATTATGTATGTTGGCATTATGAGATGAGCTCACTCTACTTGCACACTAATCTTAGCCTGCTCAAACTTGGTGGAGCAAGGTATTCTTAATTCATCAATGTATTAAAAACTCCTTCATTAAAATGTGTTAGGACTAAATCAGGTGTCACACTTTCACAATAGATTGAAGGGCGCGAGTGGAAGAATGGTATTAGTGCTGTCACGATGCCACTTTCATTAGAGCTTCATTAGAGCTAACACCGAGATCAAGCATGCCTAGTGTATCAATTAATGCAGCTTTCACTGGGAAATACATAACAGGGCGCTTTGTGCAAGCAGAACAGAGAAAAAAGCTACCGCATCAGGTTGTAGGAAATGGCGCCACTGCGGGCTGGAGGCAGTGGCTTGATATAGATGAAAATAGTTTAACGAAGGGTTACTCGGTTACATGATGATGGAGCAAAAACAGAGGGTGAGTGCGCGCGCGTCTATAGGCGAGCTGCCTCGGTGTTGTCCGGTTACGGATACTAAGAGCTGAACACGTTGCACCATCTGGGGCAGTACACCGCATACTATGGAAGAGCAAAACCGTCAGCAAGGGCATAGAGTTTCCCTACTAAACTGAGTACAGGGAAATCACTTACACCACGCATCGGCATAAATTTCAGTGCGAACACCCAACGCACGTACATTCAACGTTACTTTGCGGTGGCGGCACCGTGCACTCGTTGTTTGCGAGCAGCAATAACTATTTGTCATTACATAATTCGTGCAGATTTTCTCGGACCCAGTGCCAAATCCCGCACTAAAGCTGCTGTTTGCAAAACGCGCTACTTGTCCATCCAGGCGCTGAACAGTTATAGCAAGCCGAAATCAGTCGCGATTGTTTAGATACAAACATTGTAAAACTCGTCGTAACCTCAACGTAAAACTCACCGTCGAACTCATCATCGTTGAAAAGCAAAAAGAAGCAATGCTCACGCTTGAAATTCAAATGACGCGCACAAGAGACGCGAACTCACGAACGTTACGATACGCTAGCACATAAGTGGATTGGATTGACTTCCAATGCTTTCCCGCATCTCTATCTTACTTGAACAATGTGGTGCTTTACCGCTGTATTTAGTATATTTGATTTGTTTATTACTGCGCGCCTGTTCTTCAAGAAGCGGTGTCGAAGCGAAAGTTTTTCGAACGCGCTGCCGACGTTGCATTTCCAATGCTCGGTCAGCTACGTACGCGGCGCCGCTCCATCGCCCATCCTACATTACGTTCCCTCTGGGTCAGTCATCGTTCACAGCTCTTCAACGGAAATTCCCGCTACGCGCTTTTCCTCTGATATAATCACACCAGACTCTTCTGTGAAGCGTAAACGCGAACGTACAGGCTCAGTTTACAGAAGCATAATAAAACATCCGAAAAAGCACCGGCTATGGCTGATGACTGCCACTGCACGCTTCACAGCACGACTACCATTCATGCTGTAAAGGCTGCCATCAAAAGAAACATGCACAGTATTATTATTGACCTCAAAAAATCACATATGCCTGTGAAGCTGAGAGCTCAGTATGAAGTTTCATTGCCTCTCTGCACAAAATTAAACACTTTAGTGCATGAAATTCCATCAGACTATGTGATCTTATTACAACTTCATGAAGCTTCACAGCCCTACACAAGCGTTGCGGTAAAGCCCTCGACAGGAATAAGGCATCATGAAATCATATGAATGCATGCACAGTGCGCCTATTCTTAAAGTGAAGGTAATCATTTGCTACCGCTCCGCCCAAGTTTAATTCTCAAAGCGTGAAACTCATCATATCGCGCAACATCATTAAAAATTTGTCACACTTCACCGCACTGCCCAAGCATTGCGGTAAAGCCCTTGACAGAAGTAACACATCGCGAAATCAAACGAATACATGCACATTGCGCTTGTGCTTAAGCTAAATGTAAGCATTTGCTACCGCTCCGTCAAGGTTAAGTCTCAAAGCGTGAAATTCGGTGATATCGTGCGTCATCATTAAAATTTTGCCAAATTTCACCGCACTGCCCAAGCATTACGGTAAAGCCCGCGGCAAAAGTAGTGCTGCATGAAAACGCATGAACGCAGAGGCGGTGTTCTTGCGCGTTATGTGAAGTGAAAACATTCTCTGCCGCTCTGCATTAGTAAGCAGCTCAATGTGTCTTTTTCGGGCAGACCATGTGATGTCGTTACAACTCCGTCAAGCTTCACAACCCTACGCATGCGTTACCACAAATCTTGCAACAGAAGTAGCTAAGGTTTTAGTAAATTTAATAAATACATCGGCAGCACTAAAGCGCAGTCGGTGAATGCAAACATTCATTCTCTCTTTGCACAAAAGTCTGTGCATAGCTGTTTGGAACGAAACAATTGCTGAGCCGTGCGATATATTACGTATGGATCAACATTTACACACTTCGCTGCAGCACTTAAGGATTTTAAAGCCAGTGTGCTATAGTAAAAACACAACAAAAAATAGTGAATCAATAAAAACTATTTTAATCATGAGATGAATGAAAATATTCTATGCCTTACTGCACACAATTCACAGCACTGCATAAAAAACGGGAAATTTCAAGGAGCCCCTAGCAGATATATGCAACTTTCAGATAATAGCATGTATGCTAAAGACAGCTTCAGATGTCAAAATTGACATATCCCTCAACTCCTTATGGTCTGTCGCTCCCTTTGTTCCCGAGTATGCAAAGCACTGCGAGCTCTCTCTGCTGCAGCCTTCTTGGTGCAATGCCCCTCTGTCACTTCGTCAGAGCCATTGCGGTGAAAAAATTAAGACACAAACAGTTTTATACCCAACCTTGACGTCAAAATCACCACTATCTTGGTGCCCCCAATGCTGACGTCAAGCAACCTCCACCTCTCCAACTGCTCCCTGCCTCCGAGCGGTCCAACTGCACATTTTTGATTATAATATAAGCAGAGAAGTTATGCACATAGTTCATAAGCCCCATTCAATGATGATAAGTGACAGTGTACTCATGCACTGAAACCTAAGCTTTTCATTGTTGCAGTTTCAATATTAAATAGGCAGGCTTGAATAGTGAAATTGTCTAATCGAATTGATATGAATATTTAAGAAATATTCGCTTTGAATATCGAATCAGATAGTGAATTTTTCCGATTTCTAAAATTGTGAGATTAAAAATGCCGTGGAGTCTGTTCGGCAACAAAAGGCTTGGTGCATTATAGGATGCATGTAATGCCATTAACAACTAGATTTCAGGTCAACAAGAAGGTTGTAAATGAAAAACAAAGGAAAACATGATCATATCTGGTGCACGATGACACTAACAAAAAATTAACAGCATGTCCCAGACACATGTAGTAGAGTATAGCAGAATATAGAGCTCATTTAAGGAGCTAAGGACAATACTGCAGTCCCGCATATCATTTCGAAGGAATCCAAACATATGGTGAGATTGACCAAACAATAAATTGTTTGTCTCATTAGACACAGTAAATGCAAAGTCTGCCTAAGGCAAGACATGCTTACACAACTATATAGCACAAATGACCTCCTTCATATCTTTGTTCAGAAACTGGATCATCTGCACAACAACCACCATTCTCCTGCACCAGAATCATTCAACGAGTCTCCATTTATATCAGTCCTCCTTCAAGGACTGTTGTTATCCCTTATAGTATTTGAAGAAAACAAATACACTATCTATTCGACAACTTCAAATAGTGAATTCTCGAATCGAATACGAATTGAATAACAAAGACTCTTTGATTCTTAATTGAAATTTTGAATAGTCGCACACTCCTATTATGAAATCTAAGATTGGCTGTATATGTGAGGTTACGTGACTAAATTTACAGTTTCCATTGATTTCTCTCGACCAGGCTGTCAGCTTATCTTTTGGTAGCTGCTTTGGCCCTCAGGAGTGTGTTCTAGACAAGTGCGTTGACCTTTGTACTTAGGCACAGAGGATGGCCTGTCTGTCAT
Source organism: Dermacentor silvarum (assembly GCF_013339745.2). NCBI lineage: Eukaryota > Metazoa > Arthropoda > Arachnida > Ixodida > Ixodidae > Dermacentor > Dermacentor silvarum. Next base: position 426,503,090 of record NC_051154.1, read on the forward strand.
GCCAGATGGTGTCCTGCTGGTCTTCCCTCACAGCCACTAGTTGTGGGCGGTGGTGGCAATTGATACAACTAATGCATACAATAATGCGGAACATAATCTAGGTAATTGTTGAACCATGGAAGACTTTTGTCTACCACAGCATGTAACAATAGTGGTACACATATTTTTGTGTCTGAGAGTTAACAATTTCTGCACATGTGGATTGTTTTCGTATTGTATCCTAACTGTACTTTAAACCACAGTGTGCCACATGGCTCTGCTTTTGCCCCCTTGCTGTTCATCATTCGTCCTGCATTGAGGCTACATCACAAGCACCGAGTTTTTGATCTAAGCTAAGGACATGACAATCTTATCAAGGTATGAGAATCTTGATATGCAATGTAAACAGTTACAAAATGCTCTTGTTGTACTCACTGAAAAGGTACACACTGCTAGTCCCTAACTATCAATAGGAAAATCCTGCTAAATTCATGTTACTAACAATTAAGACAGGTAAAACTAAGGTCAGTCTGTGAAATTGGCTTTGAGCTAGGAATCAACCCATCAGTCATAATAAAAACAAAAAAGTTACCTCTCTTTAGCCTTGAAATACATTATTCAGGTTCAGGCTCGAACTGGCCTAAGCCAGTCTTGACGTCATCGGCCTTGATTCTGCCCTTAGTATGCAGAATTGAGCCAAATACTGGTGGAGCTCAAATTGAGGTGACACGCCAAATTACAACTTTTGTCATTTCGCCATGTATCACCTATCAAGCACAGTTTCAGTGACTGTGTGCTCAGCAATGGGCTAGACTGGATGTCACCATCCGATAAGTGAGGGCAATAGTGGACTGAATCGTGCCTTATCTCAATCCAGATACTCAAACTGCATGCCCAGCTTAACACAATTATGGAACGTAAAAATTATTTTTTCCTTTTTCTGCACACCCGTCCATTTGACACAAAGAAAAAGCATAATGGATAACCGAGAGACACTAATTATGCACGCTCCGAGATCCTGCCACACTAAATCACCTAGGAAAGTTGGTGAGTATTCTAAACTGCATAGAAGAGAAGAAAAATGAAGACAAGAAAACTATGGGCAGGCTGGTGTGTACCTTTGGGCTCTCATTTATTACTGTAAAAATATTTTAGGTTTATATGTGATGTCATTGTGATGAGAAAAGAAAGAAGTTGGGCAAGATTATCAGCTGCTATGGGGTGTGCTTTATTAGAAAGTATAGGCTGCATTAGTACCTGCGTGGGTAAACCATTGTGTTCCCTGAAGAGTGAAGCTATTTTAGCCTACAAAAGCTGCCTTGAGACTACTTATTTTGCTTCAACTGTTGGCGGAAGGTATCTTGCTTTCTTAAAACAATTTTCACAGGGAAGTGCTGCATACTTATAAGGAGCATAGGATATCTGAGGCAACATGTAAAGCTTTATTTTGATAGTAAAGCCTTAGCCATCACTAACATCTATGCTTGTACTGATCTGGCAGCACCATGCTTACACGTTTAGACGTTGTTTGCAGCTAAGCATGCCGGAATGCAGACAATTTTTTTCTTTCGTAGAAAATCTTGGTCACAAACTTGTCTCATGCACTGATCAAGTTAAAATTGTGTCATTGTCCATCGTCTCCATGCTACTTAATATGAAAACTAAGACATCAGCTCGATGTGCCAGGTGGCACGGGTGGCGCCTGAGCACCAAAGAAGGGAAACTCAGGGCTGCCTTAATCATCACCCAAAATCTCTTGCATATTCTTCTAGTAAACTACTCAAACCTTAGGTTATCTTCACATACTTCTCCATAGCTTTTGACTGACAACATTCCTTCTACTTTACAGCATGGTTTCAGGAAAGGCCTTTCGGCTATCACACAACTAGCCACGGAACTTCACAGCTTTGAAAAGTTGTTAATAAATCAGGGTTATTATATCTGATTTTCAGTAGTACAAGGGCCTGGAGTGACAAAAGAGTGCCAGGAATGTTTCATGATACATACAATAATTAAAGATGGATTGCTATAATTATTAAATCTTGGCTGTATGCAGGTCTAAAATTACTAGCTGTATAGGAGCCTAAAAGATATATACTGACAAAATTACAAGTCTATAAGTGATGTTTGTGTTTACTAAAATACATCAGGAGATGAGAAAAAACATTTGAACTGGTGTGGTATTTTACCAAGCACTCTTGGCCTTGCCATAGCCCTTACACACAAGGCTCTGGAAGTGAATGCTCTATTTGCACTGCAGAATTGCAGCTTAAGCCTCCAACTCGAGGTAATGATATGATTTAAGACTTTAAAGACACTACGTATATCCGGCATATCTACATCATTGAAAAAAGTACATGACACTTTTGTTATGGGAAAGCAGATTGTTGCCGAGGAAAAGGGCTGTGTACACAGGTAGACTTTATAACCCACTTCCTGTCACAGCGTATGCAAGGCTGACTGTATTTGTCAAATAAATAAAAAATACAAATATAATGTCCGCAATAGAAAAAATACATTGTTGTTATGTTGTTTTATGAATAGACCTTCTATGAACACATGGATAACACGTAGTCCCTCCATACTTGTTGCATGTTAATGACTCACTGCTCTTCAGAAGGTAAAAATGTGTACATGCCACCTATTTTTAATCTACACATTCCCAATTTCCAGTCACCTTGCTTGTCTTTCCAATGGGATGAGGCTGCACTAAGCACAAAAGGTAAAAAAGCAAAGTATTGTTGCCAAACAAAACACGCGTCCAAGTGTGCATGCTGCTAACTAGACGTGCTATACCTGATCGTGTTATCTTGTGGCGAGGTCTAACATGAGAGTGCAGGAGCACCACCGTCCCTTCTCTTCGGCTCGACCACCTAAACATTTGGCCAGTCACTGTCGCTCAAGTCGCTGTAACCCCATGCTCAATCACACACTTATGCTTTCCCGTTGTGGGAGATTTATACGAAGAAGACAAAGAATATTTCTTAACACTCCTGGCGCATGCCTTTCTTCTTCTTCAGTCTTTTACTGCTCCAATAACGTAGACGGGTCTGTGACTTCTTTCATTCCTAAAACCCGTCATTGTCATAAATTAATAAGCGAAATAAACAAATGTATTAGTCAGGCTTATTCTGCAACCTTCATGACCAAGGAATGCGATTATCTAGATGACGTGTGTGCCAGAGTGAAATTATTGGCTGTTACTTTTTTACTTTTGTCCCTTCTTTGGTTTTTACACGTCTATTCTAGCATGCTTTGTCATCGTTTTGTTATCACGTGGCTTTGTGAATATACTTTTTAAATTTGTTTTTCTTGTTTACTGTTTGCTCGGCACAAAGAAAAGGGGAATTCCTATAGGAATTGTCTTATACATAAGACAATGTATATATATATATATATATATATATATATATAGACCGGATGTTCCAAATTAAGTTTGCAGAAATTTTTAAAAATCGCCTGTGGCAGGTAGCATAAATCTTATCGTTGAGCTCGGTTATTCGAAGAGGCAGACATAATTGGTAGCACGAGAAATCGAAACATATATTCAACTAATTACCAAAAATTGACTAATGAACTTCTTAGTTAATTACTTTACGACACATATTGCAATTTACGAATTGTAGCCGGTGAGTTTGCAAGACGCATCCACTTGAAATGAATTTCCAGGATGACACCAGTTATTACACCAGATATTATTTCCCAAAGTGTGGTACGAAATACATGGGCGTTCCAGTTATTTTAGTGCTCCAACGTATGAAACAGCATGTTGGTGAAAAAGTAAGTGGAACAACAGTGCATTTTACGGCGAGTTTGATGGCGCATATCTCCAAACAGGTGCCATTCCGGAAATTCATTCCAAGTGGATACGCTTGACAAGCTCACCAGCTACAATTCGTAAATTACAATATGTATCGTAAACGAATTGTAACTAAGACATTAATTCGTGAATTTTTGTTAGTTCAATATGTGTTTCGATTTCTCGTGCTAGTAATGTCTCCCTCATCAAATAACCCAGTCTATGATAAGAATAATGCTACCTGCCACAGGCAATTTATAAAGATGCCGTAAAACTTAAAAATGAACATCCTGTATATATATATATATATATATATATAAATATATGAGCGTTTTCCTTCAATAAAGGAATTTCTCGTGAATAAGTCTATCTGTTTATTTTCTTCACCTTTCTTTCATCTGTGTTGCATCGTGCTTCCAAGGCATTGCTATAAGTCTGCACCAACTTGCCCACCTTTCAGTCATTCTGCCCTAAGTGTAATTCACTACTAACTTTTCTATATTCCCTGTATCTTGCCAATAGCTTCTGATCATACTACACAAGAATAGCTTTAGGTCCATGAATGAAACAGGAGCTCCACTTTCATGGCCTCTATAAGTGATGGGCAGTGGCGCACCGACGGGGGGGGGGAGGGCTAGGGTGTTGTAACCTCCCCCCTGAGGCCGAGTTAACCCTCCTCCCCCGTGTCCAGCCCCACCAGTCCAACGTGCACATTCAGTGCTCTGTTCACACTGTCATTACAATTCAGGAGGCGATTTTTCGATGTCAACGGATGTCGATGAAATTCGCTGGGTCTGTTCCTCTGAATACCTCCGTCATGTCCTAAAAAAGCAGGCTTGAGAGTTGCACAGATTTTTTACAAATGAATTTAATTTATTGCCTCGAGCACCCTACCTTACATCCTCCTCAGTTACAAGCCACATTGTGCATGACGTCGGGAATAGTTCACGCAGCGCAGAGCATGCCGGGATCATGCAGACGACAGCGACGAGAGCATGGAGGAGTCGACGATCGGGAGCTAGTGCTTCGTGTGAGAAGTTGCTGTCGCGAGAATTTGTGTCCCCTGTGGACGGGCAAGTGATGAGGGGTGGCAAGTGGTGTTGCGTTGTTGGCTGCACGAACCACTCGAACAACGCGCAACATCTAAAAAGAGTTTGCTATCACTACTTTCCTCGCGACAATGTGCTTCGCGAGTGGTGGATTAGTGCTATCCGGCGTGACAACTGGTCCCCGAGCAAACAAGAGGCCGTGTGTTCCGATCATTTCGCACCTGATGCCTACAAGGATAGTGTTCATCTGATGGAAGCCTTCGGATTAGCAAAACCATACTTTCGTAGGCACTTGAAGGCGGATGCCGTGCCGACAGTGTTCGACCAGACAAGGCTGAGCCAGCCGCCAGCACCACGATGCAAAGCCGTCGAAAGAAGAGCGTAGGTACGTGAAGGAACTTTTTAAGTGGTCATGTAAATATTAGATGGTAGCACAGTGCAGCAGAAAGTGCCCATCTTATGAGCGCACGAGTATGTGATGTTGTAATTACTCACATTGATGTCACTCACGCTCGTTCGTTTACCATCAAACTTGATCCGAGTGGAATTTTTTGAGTGAAATCGAAAATTATGGCTGCTACACAGTGCAACTATCTGGATCCAGTCGGTTTAGCTTACGGAGCTCAAAGGTACAGACAGCGCACGGTCGCGGCGGATTGTGATTGAGTGGATCCGGATCGAGCGAAATCGAGATCGAAAGTGCGCACATGTAGAAGCACTCGATCCAAATCATTAGCTACTTTGTGATCGGAGCAGTATTTCCGTTTGATAGAGGTATATATACACTATCGCGAGTGGTCGGCAATACCATACAATACCACGAGATTCACTGCCGTTGTGGTTTCGTTGCATTATTTTGTAACCCTGTCGAGACGACTTGTACTCGCAGCTTCACTTGAACAAACAACTAATTTGAGCTGCGTACAAGTATGTGAAAATGATTAACCAAGTGCTGCAGCATCAGTAGGATCATCTCTGTAAAAAATAAGAAGAAAAAATATAAACAAACACATTGTCTAGCTCACAGTATATTTCAGCATCACTTCCATGTTCCTTTTTTGTGATACTTGGTTGCTCCATGTTCTCAACTCATAAACTGGTAATGGAACTGGTAATGTGCCCATTTGCTTTTTGCGCAAATTATTGAAAATGTGCCATATGCACATGATTACTTGAATACAGTGCTTGAGTATAGTGTGCTATGGAGCAAGGATATCTATAGCTGAGTGATGTTATCAAACTTCAGATACAATGCCAGTCGGTAGAGGAAGCCCCATAGGTAGTCAGCTTGTGCACCTGCAGCAAATAGCTCTAGGCACTTTATAAGATATGTGGATGGTCGAAATTAGTAAAAGTACTTCCATAAATATGTTCTGTTACATTTCAACTGAAAGAGATAGAGGCGTTATGTTTAGCTTCCGATCGAATTTCTTCTACACTGCCTACATTCTTTTTTTGTATGCCAGCATGATCTCCAAGAAGCACTTGGCGTGGCAGCGCCGGAGGACCACCATGTGAAGAGTAGCAGTCAGCATGACTTGAGTTGCCAAGCTGCCACCACCACACATCACAGTGATGTGCGGGAAGCTGAGCCACAGATGCGTGATGTTTATGTTCAAACAGTTCCTCACGTACAGAAGTCAAAGGCTGTACAGACATGCATCAAGAATCCATCTGTTGGTGCGAGCATGACTGCTATTTGTTCTTCCTCATAAAAAATTTGACAGTCAATGAATGTGTCTTAAAAACTTGTTTTTATTGTGCAGGGGTCCAGGCCAGCCCATTATCTGTTTGTGACAGCTTTGTTCAAACTGAAGACAGGCTGGTATACAGTGAAGAGGTACCATCAGAGTTGAGGCCGTTCTGCTCTACGCCGAGACATGATGTTGATGCACCAGGTCTCAATCTATACAGGTATGCAATCTGATTCATATTTTGTATGACACGTGCAAGTGATTGTGCATAACAATTGGCACTGCATGCACTTTTATCAAATTTTTAGGACTGACTACCTCAGTGATGAGCTGTCCAGCTGTGATGACTCTGACTCGGATATCATGTAAGCCTAAGGATACCTTGTTTATTTATTCTTGTTTTTAATTCACACTACATGAACACCTAGGCCTTGCAAAATGTACCTCCTTGATACATAACTTCGGCTCGATAAGCAGATGTAATCCTGCCAAGAACATGAACGTAAACTTGATATCTTTCCAGCATAATGAGACATGGCCATGTCAGGAAACAGTGTTGTAAGTGAACATTGTCCAATATTTTGTTCTGCAGCTTGAAAAATTGTGATATATGGTACTAACTGCACATGTGCCTGCTGTTGCTAAGAGCTGTACTATCCCTACAATTACATCAGCCTAATGTTACTTCCTGTGCATTATTGACCTCAATCTTACGCTACAAAAATTATTGCACTGTTTCAACTAATCTGCTGAAAAATCCTAAAAGCGTTAAGAATTTGAATAATATGAATGACACTATGAAACAATGAGAGTGGTTGAATTCCTTTCTAAACAAGGATGTGTGCAACGTTACGATAATTAAAATCAGTTAATTGACCAGCCTATAGCCTCGCAATGTAAAGTGAAACGTGCTGGTTTCTCATTTATCTCTTTTCCTGGCACACCACACGAGGTGCTCGCTGTTATCCACAACCTCAAGAACACTGGCACTGGATTAGATAAGAGAGACCCCAGCTAGTCCAAATTCTTTCGGAGTACCCCCCCCCCACACCACTATGGCGAACCTCATAATTAGATCATGGTTTAGGCACGTGAAACCCCAGAATTTAATTGAGTAATTTCTTGAACAGATTTCATTCAAAATGCTATTGATTCTGTATATTGTGTTGATTTTATATTTTTGGATTCTAGTAAGGCTACCATTAGTAAGTAAGGATACTGGGTTAACCATAATATCCTCCTTGACAAACTGGAAACTTATGGTGTCACTAGTACTCCATTAAAATTTTTGAAATCGTATTTACTGAATAGGCATCAAATTCTTAGCTGTGGGGGCTGCTTTTCTGGCTTAAAAACATTTGCCCAAGGCGTGCCTTAGGGCTCCATTTTAGGTCCGCTACTGTTTATAACGTACGTCCCTGAATTCTTATTACTGTCTGGATTGATAAGTATCGTGATCGTTTGCATATGCAAAAACTACAAGAGCTTCTCTTGCTGATGTTCCTTTGAACTCTTTACAGTGACTACACAAATGACTCGTCATACGTCTGTGATGAGCTGAACGATGATGACAGTGACCCTGAGTAAGTTTATAATTGCTTTTGAGGCTCTATTTCAGTATTATAAAGGTGCAAAGGCTGGCACGGTACCTGTGCACTAACTTTGTGTGCACAACGGCATCAGTTGTAACAGTAATTAGTGCTTAGAAAGACTCTGCTGTGAACAGTTTGCTAACCACATTTGCTGAGTCATCAAGGTTAACCAGCTTGGGTCACGGGGCTCTTTCTTCTTACATTGGGGGTAGTGGGTGGTTTCCACAAGTATCTACCGTGGAGTCCATATCGAGACTCTCCTGTGCAGTTTTTGTTGAGGTGTCCACTGACAATCCCTAAATGCACCACAGGTCTGTAGCGATTGCCAAGGGCAGTGGTAGGGCCGCTTTCACTTTGTTGTAAAGAACAAAGCACCCAGACACCCAGACACCTTCATTATTTAGTCAGATTTATTGCAGGGATCTTCAGTATAGAGGCATCGACAAAACTTATAAAAGATAGGAATTGGGGCGGAACATACTGAATACTTCATTATAGAAGTCATTTCATTACAGAGGCATTCAGCTGTATTTGTTTCCTGGTAAGAAACATCCACATAGAGAATTCTAGCTCTCATTCATTGAGATCCGTGAGCCACTATTTGACAAAATGTTCAAGGTTAAAATAACATTGTGAGAGACTGAGACAAACGCACGAAGACACACAGTGCTGACACATGCAGACTGTAACTGCATTTATATCGGGGAGAGCGAAAATTTTTAAAGACAGTTGAAACACCACATGAATGATGTCAGAAAAAATGTTGTCTCCAAAGCACTTGCGGAACACGTGGTGTCTTCTAATCATGGGATTGACTGGGCCATGGCAGGCATCATCGCAAAAGAAAGAAACTGGTGTTCCCGTCAGTATCCGTAATTGTTTCTTATCCAGACTACGAAAACGCTAAACAGAAATGATGGTAATCTTCCACCTGCGTATGCTAGGGGCCTTGGTCACATACTGAAACGGACATAAGCTCGCCTTCTCAAGCCACTTTATGTGAACAAGGTTTCTGTGCGGACGCAGAAACGTCTTGCAGTTTTTTAAACCTTTCCATTTTTGGTCTGCGTTTCTCTGGTTTCCTTCAGAGTTCATAGCTTACGAGTCATGAAAATGCACCTGGTCACACGACACTGCCCATATAGGAGTTATTAGTAACGAAACACATAACTTTGATGAAAGATGATGGGCCATTTGCACCCGGATAAACTTCGAGTTAACTGTGGCACATCACTTTTCAGGTGCATAAATGGGTTTCCTTTGTAACAATTTGCTGCAGTGAGTTGCAATTTCCATTCTTTTTGTTCTTTATGAGGTGAAGGGTATGACTATAGAGCCTATAAAAAACAAAAAGATATGCATTCTATGGTTAATCAAGCAAACATGTTAAATTCTGATTCGATATCTCAATGTTCTTGCATAAGATGAAAAACGGCTAGTAAATGTGCATTTTCTGTGATCACTGCAGGCCACCTGTACAGGAAATGTGTGCTGAAGATGGGGTGACTACGAAGAAATACATTGTTTTTTAATCCTGCCTGATGAAACTGTTGAAGCGTTGCCGAGTTTGTGGAGCATCCGAAAGCAGAGTAGACATTGCGGCAACAGGAACAATGATTTCTGCTACCATAAAGTGTGCCAAAAACCATGTAACGAAGTGGTCGAGTCAGCCGATGGCCAAAGGAAAGGCTCTTGGCAATTTGTTGTTGTGCTGCACCATTCTATTCACTGGGAGCAGTCCAACCAAAGTGATTCGCCTATTGTCGGTTATGGGAGTGCAGTCACTGCAAAAGACGCAGTACTTCCAGTACTAAAGGTGCTACCTACTTCCAGCGGTTGAGCAGGTTTGTATTGGCAATGCTGCCTACTTGTATCAAATTGCTAGTCTCTACAACTGTCATGAGCTATGTGCATGTCTTCAGGCTCACGTCTAAGTACAGCTGGGCCCACTCTAAGGGGGAAACCACTAATGCATGGCCTGCAGGCTGGAGAGCTCTGGGGATATAAAGCAGTGCAAAAAGCAAAGGCGCGTAGTGAGGAAACATAGGAGCCTAACACATGCCATCTGCTGCAGCCTCTGGTACGCCAAATGCTTGCCACTGCAGGAACATTGTTGGGGCCACAAAATTGCTTATTCTTTTTAACAGTGAACCAAGATCTACATAAGTACGTGCAGTTCTTGTGTAATCATTTGTCGATGAAAGGCATCAAAGATAAGAAAATTACACAGAAAATGTTTGCACAAGGGTTTAATGCACTGCATTCAGAGCTTGCAGCAAAAATTCATTACATTCAAGCATCCTGTTTTATTACATTTTTAAGGCATGGCAGTCCCAGCAGAAGTCTGTCATTGAAGAGGCCAGACACTAGCCACGCTCACTAGCAGGTGATGGCAGATGTGACACGCCTGGCCACTCCGCAGACTTTGGCACTTACATGTTGTTGGACACTGAGCAGAACAAAATAATGCACACTGAGCTTGTCAAGGTGGGTCCTGTTTCATTTTTCCCTGATTATTTTGTAGCGTGGCATTTTAAGTAGATGACATGCAACCATCATAATAGGTGTCTTGGAGACAACGTGGTTGTTTGAAATTCCGTTGTCATGTTACCATCTCTGATGAGTGCCAGAAATCTATGGACCTAGTGAGGTTCAAATTGATGGGTTTCCATTTCTCAGCCGGACATAAACACCCAACCATGGTAGTTCTACTGCAGTGACTGAATAGTGCAAGCATTTTATGCAGCTTGATGCATGTGTAGTGAAATGCACGATTATTTATGTACCTCTAAGACGCATGCCCAAACTGGTGTCGGCTTTCGAAGAGTTTAAACAGTACTCAAATCAAAAACAGCAATGTCACTGAGCTGGCACAAAGGCTAAGACAAGTAAAAACAAAATAATGATGCAAGGTAAACTGCACATGCGTGTCGTACCTTCTTCGACTAAGAATGCATACGTGGACAATGCCTGTTCTACCTGTTCTTATAGCACATCAAGTTCTTAATTCTCTCCTAACCGCTAGAAATATGCTTCTTTTTCATTTATGTTTGAACATTTCAAGAGATCAGTTGAAACATATATTGTGACACCTAAAATTGTATACTGATCATTGCCGTTTTGAATGAAAGTAAAGCAGAAATAATTGTTCCGATAGCTTTTGCTAATGTTAAAATTCAAAGCAACACCACAAGAAGCATGAATGAAAGTAATACTTTGCTGTTTTTATTATAAGTACTGAGAGTAAAAAAATGAAAATATATAAAATATTTGCCTTGGTATTAGTTGCCAACTACTGCCAGTTAGACCGTAAAGATTATGCAGATTTGGTAGTATGAATATTATCCATAGTGTTGCCCATGACAGGCTGCTACTTATTTGTGATTACGTTTGATGTCCAAGCGTGAAAAGCCTATTTTATGGCTCGCGTTTTGTCCGCAACATTATTAGGGTCCTTCAGTCCTTTGCAGAAGGTCAAAAGCATGCATATTGCACTGCAGCAAAGCATTGAAAAAAAATAAACTCCTGAATACTGCTTTGTCTAAGACACTGAAAATATCCTTTAACTCTATGACAAATGGGTCAAAAGCATGTATCCATCAATCTTCTTATGTTTATGTAACAGCTATTGAATGTTAGAAGGAATCAAATCATCCGTAATGAGGTTGCCCTTTTTAGCATATATGGAGAATGACAGGAAAGTAATTTTTAGTGCAAGTTCTACGTTGGCTAAAAGTAAGGACTGTAAGAAGTGGCTCACGTTTATCTTGTGCATTTGTGAAATTTGGCTGTAGCAGCAAAACTGAAAAGCTCCTTTGCAATATTGCAGTCAACAGAAGTTTCTTCAAGCAACAAAATGGAGAAAGAAGGTCTGGAGAGAGCCCTCGATCATCTGATTGAGCTGGGACTTCACATCGATTCCCTGGTGACGGATCGGCATTGTGAAATTAAGGCTTTCATGAGAACCCAGCACCCAATGATATGCTCCTTGTTTGACCTGTGGCATATTGCAAAAGGTAGATCCATGTGTCTTTTTGAAGTGGCCCAAATACGAATGGGTGCACAACTTCCTAATGTCTGCAATTATTGTACAGGGAAGAGCACATGTCATATAAAATCGGTAAAAAAATATTTCATGCCTACTGCTGCGCTGTTCTTGCTCAAGTTTCGCAGAAATATCTTATTTTGTGGTCTACTTCGCCCAGTGCAACACTTTGCACAGTTACTTGTCTGATTATTAAGGGAAAAAATGCAAGGTTGCCTTTATTTATACGAATGCAAACTGCTGCTGAGACAGCACTTTCATGAACTTATGTTGCTGCCTGTTGGCAGCTGCAAAAGCAGTCATTTAGGTGGGGTTGCCACGTGTCGCCTGCTTCTCTGAAACATGAGGCAACATTTCTTGAACTGAAATTTTCTGCAGCTGCCAGCAGGCAGCGACATATGTTTATGCTAGTGCCGCCTCAGCAGTCACTTGCAATCCCATAAATGAAGGCATCTTTGCATTATTGTTTTTGTAATAACCAGACGAGTAACTGTGTCAAGTGTTGCATTTTAAACGACGTAGACCGCACAATCGGATGTTTCTGCAAATTTTGAGCAACAACTGCACAGCAGTAAGCACAAAATATTGTGCTTACTGCTGTGTTGATTTAAGGGGTACATGTGTGTCCCTTTAGTTTGTTTTGTTAATAGAAGTTGGATATACTTATATCTTACAGGCTTGAAGAAGAAGATGATCGCCCTCTGGCGGTTGAAACAACATGGGACTGTAATCGGGTGGCGAAAGACCGTAATTCGGCACCTTTATTGGTGTGCAGTAAACAGTCATGGCAATGAAAAGTTGTTTCTGGCAAGATGGCTGTCTATTCTCCGCCACATCGTGAATGTGCATGACCACCCTGACCCGCTCCACCCATCCTGTTTTCACGGCGAGATGCCAGAACGTGACTGGCTGGTTGAAGGTAAGAACTGAAGTACTACCACAAAAGGTTTTGGGATACATTTTTCTTCTTGCTGTTTTTTTAAGCATCCGTAGTGTACTGGCTACTGCTTGAGAATTGAAACACAAGTATCATGGCTACTTTTGACTTCTTAGACCTGGCAACAGTGCCTTTATATTCCATTACTTGTACTTTATGTTCCATTATTGTTACTGCATTGGCACAATTAATTTATCTAATTAATGCTTTCTGTATCGTCCTGCATTGATCTGGTATTCAGCAGCATTTTCATCTAAATATTCTTTGCAACTGGCCACACATCTAGCGGTTACTATGTTCTTTGTTAAGAACTAATGCAACCAAACTACTTTATTTTTGAAGGATCAGAGTCATTCCAACGCCTGAAAGCAATTTTGGCAGCACCACACCTTCTGCGGGACCTTCCCCGGGCATCACACAAGGCCCAGACGTTTGGCCTAGAGGCCTTTCATAGCCTGCTAATCCACTTCGCCCCTAAGAGCAGCAAGTTCACCTACGAAGGCATGGTGGCAACACACCATACCCATTTTCAGTGCATTTTTGTAATGACAAAATTGCCCAATGTCTTGATGTTGCTTCTTTCAAATGATTTGCTTTTTCCAAGTGTACGGCTTGGAACATGCTGTGATGCAGTCTTTTAAACACATTATGCTACTCAACCAAGTCAATTCTGACTGCACCACTGTTGGGAAAGGCCGTAGCCATGCACTGAACGTGACGTATAGGCTGATGATGACTTTCCAATGCTAAACTGTGCCTACCATATCACATATAGCACCGCTTTTAAGGTTAACGGAACCCGGCAAAGTTTTCTCGACCACCCTCTGTAGCACTGGAGTGCATTGATTAGAGTATTGAGATCAATGCAAAGGAATGGCACATGGTCACTGAAATTATTCTTCTTCAAAGTTTTAAATCTGAGCAGACGACCAAGTAAAACTTTTCCTTTCGCAGTTAACTCTCCTAGGGACCTGACTGGTCACTGCGATGGAACAAAATAAATATTTCATCGGAGCATGTTATCGAATCAAAAGGGACCCATTCACTGCTGTTGTGCCTACGAATATTAAACCTTGTTTAATGAGGAAGAGAGTGCTAGCTTCAGTCAATACAAAACATGTTCTCACCATCAGTGGGCCTATCTCAATTCATGTTCTTAACCGTTGTCTGTTCCTTTGAATGAATTTAGATTTCATATGCGTATTTTTAATAAAAGAAGAGCTGCACAATACTCTTTTGTGATTCCATTTATTGCAGAACAAAAATTGCCGCTCTCCATTACAACGAGAACAGCGGCAGGGACATACTCACCGACCCCAGTGGTGCAGAGAGAATTTCACAGAGATTCTCTCGAGGGGAAAAAGAATGGACTGTAGTGCCAGTGAAACAGAATGCAGGCTACGGTGAGCAATTTGTTTTAAAAAATTGTTGTACAGCAACAGGTGCAAAAAAGCAAAGTAATACTTATTTTAGTACTTCAGTGTTTACCGTTCAAATACTGCACAAATATTACAGTGCACACAGTTTTCACAGCAAATTTCAATGCCTAAAGAAGTGATGCTTAGTGCGTCTAACTGGTAGGAGCTGCAGGGACTGCCTTTGGGATGCCTTGGAGCTGAAAAGAGAAGGACCAACTTAAAGTAAATGTCGTAAATTGGAAACTGCCTGTGTAATTGTTTACATTTGACTGCGCTTCTGCCAATACCCGGTAATGGCATCCCCACAGCCAGGCATAGGCAGCCATTTTCGAAGAGACTGTCGCTTGTTCCTAGGGGGTTTGATGTCTCTAACATGCTCTAAGGGTTAGAGGGCAGTGTGTGGAACAACCAGTTCTACGTTGTTGGTGCTGTACCATCAGGAGACCGCAAGGGTTCTTCAGGCCAAGTGCGTGGGTCCGTGTGCATTTTGTAATCCAATTCCAAAGAGTTATTCGATGCTCTAGAGAGCGATGACACAGATTAAAGATAGAATGCACGTGAAAGGCAGTTCTTCAGTGACAGAAAAGCTGTGCTGCTTGCTTGCTTCATGACTGTGTTATCTTTGACCTTAAACGGTAGAGGGTGGGGGCACCTGCTGGGCATTTAACGGTAGTAATAACACTAAGCAACATTTGTGTACATGTAGTCAACATGTGTATTTGTTTCAGGGTACATATCCGTCCTGTTAACCAACGTGATGGACTGCCTGGAGAAGTGGCCATCGTTTTCAACTGCTGAGCAAGCATCTGTGCGAAGGCATCACGAGACGCTTTCATCTAAGTATGGTCCCAAACCACGAAAGGAAGAGGCAAGGAAGAAGCAGTACTCGCGCTTTGCGGCTAAGTGAAGCATCAGTCCTGCTGAGATCATAAATAGCGCTAAAAAAGAAAAGGACAGACATAAGAACAACAACACATGGCGCTGTGCCATGTGTTGTCATTCTTATGTCTGTCCTTGTCTTTTTAGCGCTATATAGGATCCCAGTATGACACATCAACCAGCCTGAATTACCACTGTGATCAATCCAACAGCCAGACACCCCCACCACTATTAAATGGCCCTTTTCAGGGCCACGAAATGGCTGCCTTGGCGGGTGTGAGCAGAGCATCGATCCCATTCTGCCCTCTTGTGCTGTGTGCGTCTTATTAGCCTCACTGGATTCAAACATACATTTAGTATTGAGTACAACCAACAGTTTTGTGTTCATCTAGCTGATACAACAATACATCCAGCCCCACCTTTGTGAACAGTATGCTGCAGAGCAAGGAAAACAATCTGCCTGCGTGCTCAAGCAGATAGGTACGCTATGTGCACAGACTGGCTTTAGAAGTATAATTGCCACATGCCCAAAGAATAAAAAAAATTGAAGTAGTAATTTTTGTTAATGGACTATATCATTGGTAATTTTCAGACAGACCCTGCTGTCTGCCACCGTGAATAGTATAATACTGGAAAGGTCAACTCTATCTCCAATGCTCAGCTTTGGTAATCACATAAAATCTTCCCTCAAATATTTTGTATACCTGTGCCTACCTCCAGTGCCTTCTCCCAGTTCCTCATCTTGGAAAAGTGCTAAGCAGGAAAGTGATCTTTATGTGCGAGGCAATTTATGCATTCTCTTGTGTTTGAACTGCATCTGTAGGTGTGGGTGGCTGGGCTAGTTGGTTGGGATGAGCATTATGAAACATCGCTCCAGCGCACAATTAAACACGGACAAAAAGATAAAGACAACACGAACACCGGACGTCAACTGAATTTTATTCACGGAAAATAGGGCTTTATGTACACAGGGGGGGGGGGGGGGCACTGCAACTGCACCGGACCACCAAAAAGTATTTCCTTGGTCCAGGCCACAATCATCAGAGGCGTCGATAACTAAATAAAAAAATCCTTTTTTTTCACTCACTAACACGTTACCACAGGATCTACCCAGACACATACCCTAGTAACACTTGCAAGATCTGTAAGACTCGGGCAGTATCGCTTCCCCACATGCTATGGGAATGTAAAGACCAATATCCGGCAATTAATACTGTGACCCTCTCGTCGAGATGGGCCACCGCTCTGCGCAGCTCCCACCTCGACGTCCCCACGTGGGAGGCCTAGGCGCAGCCAACTAAACTGCTGGTTTCAATAAAAGGTTGTTCCTTCTCCTCACATCACTCTTGCACATCTCTCGCCTTACCTAGCTGATGCAACACATACGTTTGCCCTGAGATAATCAATTTCTTTTTTCTCGAGCACAACAGAAGAAGCACTGACGCAGTAATGTTTTTCATTAGAGATACAAAGAGCTTCAAAAATTTCCCGGTTTTTCTGACTGCTAAATTTGCGCAACACACCTATTCGTTCGAAAAACGCCTTGCATGCTGGCTTCTGCGAGCAACGGCGAATGTGGTCGGTAAATGACCAGCGCCACTTAGTGAAGTAGCATTCCGGCGATGCTCTAGCAAGCATTCATTCAGACAGCGCCCGGTTTGGCAAATATAGCATCTCCCACAGGCGAGGGGAATACTATACACCACACCTACCTCACATTCAACGAGGGATTTGGTGTGCTTTATTTTTCTGTGTGTGCTAATTATGTATTACTGAGAATGTTCTTGTGATGATGAAATCAGCCAATAGCTGTTCGTGGGTCCAGCTGCTTGTGATGATGCTGCATCACAACATGGCAGAGGTGAGAGTAAGCGAACTGTTGCTGTATTTGACACGGGAATGCAATTTCCCTGCTGCATGCAGTGCAATAATACTTGGCTCATGTTCACAGGAGCCTCTTGTACAAATCGGCAGTTTTCTTCCAAAGTTAAAAAAGTGTTTCATCGCTCCTTTAAAATACGTAGAATTAAGTAAAGGATGTGAAGCTTTGTGATGTGAATGCTTTGTGCAGACAAATTGGTAAGCCTTTGAGATTAATAATACAGCAACATATTTGAAGAATGAAGCGCATGTAGTGGTGGAAACCAATATGGGACTGAAAGCAATGGGCGGACGCACTAGTTCTCACACAAAAACAGTGCTGCATTCCCATTTCTGTGTCATCTTGTATGCTGTTTATCTGTATGCAACACTTTTCGTCAGCAATTATGCACCAACATAGTCATTAAGATGTTAGCTTCGTGACCTTTCCTACTTTTGAAAGTTTCTCATTCTCAGTAACATTTGTTTGCATTACTGTGTCTTGCGAGTAAACATGCTCTTGTCTTACAATGCTTTAACAGTAGCCAGAAAATTGAAGTGTTCCAAAGGCCAAAATAAAAGCATTATTCTGTTTTGCTGTGCATGGTCAACTGGGCTATATAAACCAGTTTGAATAGAAATACACTACTTGGTCTGTTAATTTCTTGAACAAATAGACATGCATGTACTTCATAGCAAAAACAGTGCTCACCTATATCCAGGAAAACATCTCGTAGTTGCCTGATGGAAATGTGCTCCTTATTTTTCTTAGCACACAACCAGGCAGTGGTTGACGATTTCCTTTTCCCAGCCGACTCCACACCCACCAAACAAACAGTCTGTAGGCTGTATACCTGAGAGATCTGAAGCAGTGTGAAGAAAAGCGCCACATATTAAGAACAAATGCAGTGCTCATGCAGCCCCTCTTCATATTTAGGGTGGCAATAACTGGCCTCGGTGGTGATCGCCTGCAAACTGTGGCTCCACCTTTATGATTTTTAAATTCATTTGTTAAATGAGTTCCTTGCTTGCTACGATGTCATTGGAATTCGGAATTCAGGATGAGGCAGGAACGGCACACGTGCATTGGGAACACAGTGCAGTTAAAATTCTGTATATGCAAAAAAAAATACAAGAGGCCGGAGGTAACTCTGACATGCACACATACACACATGTAGGTGAAAACACGATACTTTAATTCGCGATAATTCCGTGTTTGAACGATAATGCTACAACATAAACAAGACGCGCGAGGAGCTCATTACATGCTTATATTGCAGCAGAAACGGCAACTTGGTTGTCCAATTAGCGGGATTGTGCTAATATCTGGGGACATCTAATTACTGTCATGACTCCTAGCTCTTCCACCTCTGCTATCCGTAGAAGTGCGTTCTTGCGTGTGGTTGAGCGCGCGAGTCGCGAGGGTAACCGCGAGCAGCCTGCTGCACGCCGAATCTCAACGAGCGTAAGCTTGGGCGAGTGATAAAGCCACATTTCACGTGGTGCGATGTTACCAGTGCACGCGTGAAGTCACTGCCGTTCTAAATGTGGAAAAAAAACACTTACCGCACAATTTTACTAACCGAATAAATATAATTAATTACTCACCTGTTTCTGTCGGCGTGCTCTAGGTACGTCGGATTATAAAAGTGCAGTTGTCGCCTGTTTACCTCAATGAGGTCCCCATCCAAACACAACAAAGGAAACAGGCGATGTTCCGTGATGCAGGCCAGCTCGTCGGTGCTAAGCAGGTGCCGAATAGCTGGGATTTCACGGCAGCATATTTGCTCATCCCTAAGGACGGTCCGGCATTCGCCGCAAGTGCACCTGTAACAGCGTCACGATGCCATGTGTGATTTTCGAACAGTCGCACAACATTCACAGCTAACGCTTACCCTTCGTCTCCACGTCGGAGTGGGAAGTGCTGCGCTGGGCCAGCAACTGGCTCCCGTGGTGGCGGATTGAACGCAAACGGTGAATCTGTGCTGTAGAATTCTCCAGATTCACAGCTGTCGCTGTTTGACAGATCCGAGGAGCTGGTGCAGCTCATACTGTCATTTGAGGACATAGTACCAATGATGCGGCGTGGTCGCGAATCAACTGAGCGTCTGCTCTTCAGCGGTTTCGATCTCCGCGGCATGCATTGCGCGCCTTCCCCGCTGTGATCCATTCATGACGTCACACGAAGTTGTAGGCTCGGCTGCCTGGTCGAGTTTTGGTTTCGGTCTCACGCTTTTTTTGCTTATTTAAAATTATTTTCGAATTTGCGGAGCAATTCTACTATCACACGCGTGACAGGGGTGCCTCAGGAACCTAGAAATGCCATTATCTTGACATGGTCAAAAAATCGCCGGAGTTGACCTTTAAGGTCGAATTTTCCTGATTAACAAAACCACTCTATGACTCTGTTGTATTTATTCATTCACTCTTAAATTAATTTGAGTAAAACGCCAAAGAAATAAATATCGCCATCATCCTTGGTATCATTATATTATTATCATTATTAGGCATTTTATTTGCTGTTGGATTCCTCTCGCTAAACCAAGGAAACTGCATATTATGCAAAGTGCTTGCTCCCCCCTTCTCCCCACCACAAGAATTCAACCCCCCCTAGCAGAGATCCTGGGTGCGCTACTGGTGATCGATGCCGCTTTCTGATCCGCAGGCCAGAGGTGGAACCTGGGCAGCCTTCACAGGGGGCCCTTATCACAATATGCAGAAGGGGGGAGCTCACTGCATACTATGAGCGCTAAAATGCCCGCATTCTCAGGGGAGGCCCGGGCGCCCAGGGCTTAGAGTCTGCCAGTGTCGCAAGCTCATTTCATTGTAAGCCTCGGTGAGCAGGCCCCAAACACAATGACTGACTTTTCTATATTGCATGTATCTTGCCAATAACTTATGATCATACTACACAAGGATAGCTTTAGGTTCATTAATGAAGCAGGAGCTCCACTTTCATGGCCTCTATAAGTGATGGTTCATCAATACTTCTTTTTGGGCGAGTTGGTACATCTTGAGACTTTGGGTAACAGCGCAAACAGACGACCACAAAAAGGGAGACACGGACACACAGGCGCTGATGCCAGGGTGAAGCAAGGGAAAGGGGAAAACATAACAAGGGTAACATCGTGCCAACAACGCAAGCGCAAAAAACGCCAACCAAGCGCAACAAGACGCAAACAATTATTTTTCTTTCTAATCTGAACCCCCGATAGCCGCATCCAAAAGATAAAATTCAGCGTCAAAGAGAGCAAGGGAAGGGGTGCTGAAGCACTTGCTACCGAACTTCCTGATGTGGTAAGCTTCCAAACTGATGCGCGCTGTCTTGTCACTACTCTTTCCTAGAATCGTCGTCTCCTTTAACCGGGCCACACAATCAGTGCACTTGCTAACGTGCGCAACTATATGTGCGTAATTGTCATCTCGTTTTTTCAGTTTTAGAGCGTGTTCCCCTAAACGGTCATTGACACAGCGACCAGTTTCGCCGACGTAAAACATCCCACAAGACATGGGAATGCAATACACCACTCCAGTGGAACATTTGACGAACGGCGGTTGGTGGTTCTTCTGGCATCCACGTTTACTGGTGTTGCAGATACGTGGGCACAACTTTCCCAGCTTGTTAGGGGCAGAAAAACATATTGGCACGCCGTGCCTACTTGCCACCTTCTTCAGATTGTGGGAGAGTTTATGGATGTAGGGGACCACCTCAGGTCTATGTGCCTTCTGGTGATCCTCCGCCGTTGTACTTCCCGTTCCACGCTTGAATTTTTGAAGGAGGGTTTCAGAAACAGCAGTCAAGACCGAGACGGGAAACCCTGCAGCCAAAAGACGGCTTACCTGATTGTTAAAACTGAGCGTCATCTGATGTGGGCACGATTTCTGGAGAGCCGATTCCATACACATCACCGCTATTCCTCTCTTAATTGTCTTGGAATGTGCCGAGTCATAGGGCAGTAGCTCCTTCTTAGCCCGTGGGTAGTATCCCCAGCAAACGTGTCCATCACAGAACGTGATTTTAAGGTCTAAAAACTGTAAAATTGAAGAGTCCGGAAGTTCATGGGTGAAACGCAACCCACGTCCATGTTTGCTAAAAAAAGATAAAACTTCACCTACAGTAGAGGAGTAGGTGGAGGCAGGCTGCTTTTTTAAAAGCACTAAAAAATCGTCAACATACCTAAAAGTTTTTAAAACCAGCCCCCCATTAAACACCTGTTCTAGTGTGTCGTCCACCTTGGCCAGAAAAATGTCACAAAGAATAGGGGCTACGCAAGACCCTATGCAGATGCCATCACGCTGCAAAAAAGGCTGATCGTCAAATACAATAAAAGTAGAATTCAAGTAAAACTGCAATAAAGACAGAAAATTATCAACGGACACGCCGGCGGTGTTCTGGAAGGATACGTCGCCGTTAGCTTCAATGCACTCTTTGACACACGCTAACAGTTGATTCTGCGGGACAGAATAAAACAAGTCCTGCACGTCAACAGAAAAACCAAAACCAACATGATCATTTCCCTCTAGAAACTGTGCTACTGCGGCTGAATTTTTGACCAGAAATGGGTCGTTCACAACAAGCGTCTTGAGTTTCTTTAACAAAAACTGGCTGACACACTTCTGCCACGATCCCTCTTCACTAACAATAGTCCTAAACGGAACTTCGGGCTTATGTGTCTTGGTTGTGAAAAAAACCCTCAAGCTGTTTCCCCTACTGTTGGAAATGTCCCTGGCAAGCCTGCCGAGATCTAACTGCTTACAAAACTGGACAAACTTCGTTTTAACGCGCACTTCACATTTCTTCACGGGGACAAAGTTCTTATTAACCGCCGCCAACGCTTTTTCATTGTAAAGTCCCTTGGGTAAAACGGCGAACCCCCCCTCTTTATCAGCTTGCGTAAGCATCAGGTTGTTGCGCTTGAAGAAAGATACCACGTCGTTCAACAAAATACTATGTTGCGAGTCCGTGGTTTTAGGAGCAAACTTTCGCAGGCAGTCAACACCTTCAAGAAGGCAGCGGTCCCGATTATCATCTGTAGCCTTATCGGCCACTTTTCGATTCATAGCAATGAGATCATGCGCGGGAACACCAGGTTGAACGCCGAATTTAGGTCCTTTCTGCAGAAGACGCATAATCTTCTCTGGTATGTGGACGTCCCCCATGACACTGACATTGCTTCCATGTTGCGCTAATTTCTTGTCTTCGGTACACCGGAGCAAGTCATTCAAGATGCACTTCCACCTGCACTCCGTGAGCTGTGCCGCTAGGTGCTTCAAAGATGCGAGCTTCTTAAGCGCGAGCCACTCAGGATGGTCCTTCAAACACAGAAGACGCAACCAGTCCTGAAAAAGTCGGACTTGACGCCAAAGTTCTGAGCGGCTTAATTTGCAAAGTCTTTTCACATGCCCCCACGATGGTTTTACGGGCCCGAAGAGGGCACTTACTTCATTAGGGACGAGTCCTTTCCGGATGCAAAAGGCGAAGCGTCTTGCCTGGCATGTTGCGTGGACGATGTGGCTCAGTAGAAGGTCGACGGTGGAAGAGGTAGGTGAAACACAGAAAGAAGGGCCCACTGTATAAGAAATGAACTTCATCAATACTTCTTTTTGGGCGAGTTGGTACATCTTGAGACTTTGGGTAACAGCGCAAACAGACGACCACAAAAAGGGAGACACGGACACACAGGCGCTGACAGCGCCTGTGTGTCCGTGTCTCCCTTTTTGTGGTCGTCTGTTTGCGCTGTTACCCAAAGTCTCTATAAGTGATGGGCAGTGGCGCACCGATGGGGGGGGAGGGTGTTGTAACCCCCCCCCCTGAGGCCGAGTTATAACCCCCCTCCCCCGCGTCCAGCCCCACCAGTCCAACGTGCACCTTCAGTGCTCTCTTCACATTGTCATTACAATTCAGGAGGTGCACAGATACTTGTGCAACTAGCTTAGAACCACGTTTTTTATGTTTCCACTGCTTTCACTGTGCTAAGGCAGTCAGTGTGCAGTAATAGAGCTTTATGAATGCGTGTGCCTATAATATATTTTATGGCGAAAATAACTGATAGTGCTTTAGTTGTAAGAATGCTTGTTTGCAGATTAACAGCCTCACATGAAATAAAATAAAGTACCAGTGCTGCAAACGAATGTACTGTACTCTTGCTTGTGAGTTTGAGGTGTCAGTGAAAAATTCTGAGCATGCATACTTATATTTCAGTTCTAGATAGTGCAGTCGTATAAATGCAAACCTAGCACATGCTTGGAAGTTTAAGAAATGAGGTGTAGCACTCTTTGCACTGCCACTGTCAGGGTCGCAAATGTTTACCAGAGGTCATTAAACTATTTTTAAGGATCGATATGTATAAGATCTGGCAGCAATGGTCCTAACATGCATTGTGAATGGCAGTCTGCATCTCGTCCATCTAAACAGATCAGAGTATTCGAAATATCCTCTACTACAGTGTGGCAGCAGTGTTCAGGATCTCAGTGAACCATAGCATAAGTCTACTAAGTGACGCACTTGACTGGGGACAGAGATGGTTTGGGAGGTGGGGGAGGGGTGGAATTGGGCTTTGCCAACCACACACATACACAGACATTTTGGGGAGGGGACGAGTCCGTTGTGCCCCCCCCCCCTTGCTATACGCAACTGACTTTGCTACAGGAGCCGAGCACTTGGGGCACATTTCTTAGTCAACTTTAGGCGATCCCTAAGGCCAGTGGATGGATGGTGTAAGGTTCACTCCAGGCCAAAGTCTCCAAAGAGATACTTCCTGTGCCTAGGTAAGATCACAGGGAAGGAAGCAGACATACCGGGGAAGCAAGGCACATAGAGGGTGCTTCAGCAAACACTTTAAGTTTGCCTGTGGCAGATAGCCCAATTCTAGTTAATGAGCTGGTATACTCGAAGAGGCGGGCATTACTTGCACAAAAAATTGAAATGCATAATCAACTAATCAACAAAATTTTAGTAATTAAGTTTTTAACTAATTACCTGATGGCCTATATCGCAATTCACACATTGTAGCCGTGGAGTTCGCAAGGCGGATCCACTTGGAAATAATTCTTAGGATGACACCAGTTTCTAAATATTAATTCCCGAACTTTGCGGAGAAATGCATTGGCGTTCTAGTTAATTTTGTGCTTCAGTGCACAAAGCGACGTCTTGTTAAGAAACTAACTGCAACGCCAATGCATTTCTCCGCAAAGTACGGAAATTAATATCTCGAAACTGGTGTCATCCCGAGAATTCGTTCCAAGTGGATCCGCCTTGTGAACTCCATGGCTACAATTTATAAATTGCAATACGGGCCATCAGGTAACTACTTAAAAACTTAATTACAAAATTTTTATTAATTATTCGATTATGCATTTCAATTTTTTGTGCAAGTAATGTCCGCCTCTTCGAGTAGACCAGATCATTAACTAGAATTGGGCTATCTGCCACAGGCAACCTTTAAGAATTTTTGAAAGTGTTCGCTGAAACACCCTGTATATGTGTCCCACCAGAGGTTAGATTTCAGTGCGTAGTGGAAAGCATGGCGATCAAATGGAAGGAATACAGCTAGGTGTCACTTATGAGGCAGGTGATTGAGCCAATTGGCCTGCCCAAGTGGTTGAACCAATTCCATCTATGCCCTTGTACTCAGTGCAGCTAAATAATGAGATGTGCGGACTTGTAGAGTCTGTAGATTTATTGACAGATTTGTAGCATTCTTAATTGTAACTTATTTGAGGTGCTTCACTGCAGTAAGTAATTGAGTCTTTTGTCGTAAGTGATCAAGAGTGATTTGCACTATTGTGATGTTGGGTGCTGTACTGATGGACTTGATGGCATCGTGTGAGGTTTGCAATTCAAATACTAGTGAGTTGGGCGTTTCAGCCTTGTACGTGATGGAAAATCTAATATCGGGGTGAGATATGGGCTCACATAGTTTTGTTATACTCAGCATGTCACAGATGCCCATTTCTGGTAAGTCTCACAAGGTGCCATAGCACAAAGTTGTGTCACGTACAAGCTTTTTCCATATCTCGGAATATAGCTAGATAGAAAATATCTGATGGGCTCAGTGTATCCCAATTGTGGTTGATCGTCAACTTGCCCTCCCTAAAGCCGCATTGATTAAGGATTAAGTAGCTTATTTTCTAGAAAGTGCAGGTGACGACGATTTATCATTTTCTCGAAGACCTTGCATAGACAGCTATAGTAAGTACCACAGCCATGTAGCTAGCTGCCACAGATGGATCCCTTGGTTCCTTGTGAAGAGGAATTACAATGGCTTTTTTAAGCAGTACGAAGATGCCCGCAATGACAGATTTTGTTATAATTTAAAGGATCATTATAGTGTTTCAGGGTGCAAGTGTTTTAATATCTTGTGTATATATTGTCACGAGTCAACGCGAACAAGAGGCAACACGTTGAACAAGACGGCGGAACAGCTTGAGAATCACCAGCACAAAGACATCTTCGTCTTCGAATTAGCCTGTCCTACTACTCGGAGTCAGTTAAAGCACATACTGTTATCGTCGTTTAAACGTCTAGATAGAGCACGCGTCAACATATATAAGTTCCAGGGGCAGACTTATTAAAGAAATTTAAGAAGGCTTTGGGCTCCGAATGATAATGGCTATAATGTGGAACATACTTGCAGTTGAGTTTTTTTCGTTCAGCCATTTCATATAAAAGAATCTTATAATGTGCATTACTAGGAAACATGTTCGAAATTTGAATTCTTTGCCTGACCTCATAATGTGTTCCCTTAATTTATAATTAGCCAATGACAAAGCGCGGCTTGGCTTTCGTTTTAGCCTTCCAAGCCCACCAAAGCTCTCAGGCGCCAAGTGACTTGCGCATGAGAGGAAACGGGGGAGAAGCGTGCGTGTTCCCTAGGTCTCTCGGGTGCCGCGCGGGGAATACGGCACGCAAGACGGTCAATAAAATTGCTTTCTTTCTCTGCAGGCACCTCATAGATAATATAATATTTTGCTGTCTTGTAATACTGAACGCTAACTATTATTATACAGGAACCCATGACAGTATGGCTGAAAACATTTTGCGATGATGTCCTTAATCAAAACGTGTATAATAATTAACGCGTAAGACAACTTTCTTTCATATCGATTAAGTTCAACGCTTCAACGCAAGATTTGATATATTTCGATTGTTTTTATTTTAATTGATTAAAGTGACGTCACTTCTGTGCGTTGCTGGAGCCGTTTCTGTGTGGACTCGTCTAGAGTTAGAGGTGTTGCGCCGTGTCGGTTTCGACCGGCGGCGGCGTGGTGGTCGTTTCTGGTCGGCGGCGGCGGCGTCGTCGGCGCGGCGCCGGTTATTTGACCGGCGGCGGCGCACTGCCATTTTTCGTTGGCGGCGGCGGCGGCGTGGGAACCGAAACCACAATTTTAAAGAGCTGTTTCGCTACATCCTTCATTGCTAAATTGATTGAAATTCTGGGCTTTTCATAGTAAGGGCGGAGAGGACCGAATACTGAGGTCTTGAAAGTGAGAGAAACGCAAAACGTTTTCATAATCTTTTGCTTTTTAGCCGACACACTTGGAAAAACATTGCCCACATATCTGAAGGCGCGTAAAATGTGTTTGTACATTTCATCCTCCACGAATATGCCGAACCTTGCTTATTTGTTGCGTCGTAGACGCAATTGTTTTCTGTTTTGCTATGCCTCGGTTTATATGAGATATTGTTCCATTGAGCAAATAGTCAGTGAATTCGTCCAGAATTGCTAACAGCCCCGACGCACGTGACACTCTCTAGATATGTTAATCTTGCTTCCACTTGTCCTGAATGCTTTATGTAAAAATAAATAAATAGAACAAAACTCTTCTATGACAATATATTGCTGGGTTCAACTCTTAAGCAGTCAACCAATCACCAGATGCTATAACACACATTCCCGACTGGACAGTAAGTGAAATCACTTGTTCTGAATATTATAGTGACCCTTTGCTTAAGTAACTTTTCTTATAACGGCCTTTTTCTGGGAAGAAAAATGAATGAAAATACTATTTTTGTTTTTGCTTCAGGTGAATATTTTTTCAGCTGAGATATGTTATGATGTGGTTCAAAACCAATTTGCTCAATTTGATAACTGGTCATCACCAGGTTGATAGAACCAAGTGCGGATTAGTAGAAATGCAGGCATTGCTCAGATGCACAATTACTTCAGGGGGAAAAAAGTTTTTTTTAACCTGCACGTCGAAACTGTTTCATAGTTCAGTGCAGCTATCGGTGTCGTTGCATTCGATTTTTCATTTGAATGTTCCAAAGAAACAGCACCATGCCGTAGGCATGTAGAAATATTTTTATTTACGAAACGAACAAACTGGGAACAAAACAATGATTGGATCAAGCATTTCGTTCAGAGGCAAGATTTGCAAAGGCTGTAGTTATCATGAATACACAAGAGTACCCACGACTGTCAAGCCGTCATTACGACGTTCTGAGGCCGTTGTTCCCTCTCGTAGCTCTATTGACCCTTTTCCCGGAGCAGTTTGTTTTAGAGAAACGAGATGGCGCTCACGGCGGCGCGCCATACCTCTCCTCAGCGACCGCGCACGAATACGAACCATTACCGCTTCTACCTTGCTTCTGTGCGATCAGCTGTCGGAAATACAACTGAGTTTTTGCTAACCCACTGTGCTCTAATCATGCTAGATTGAATCATGCGGATTGAAGACGTGTGCAATAGTTGGCTGCAAAAATAGTGACTGGCATGTTAAGGAATAGAATGAATCTGTGTGGTGAAGTTCGCGGACCGCTGCTGAAACTATCCAAACGTGTTACCGGCACTTCGTGATGTACGGCTTTCCTCGAGGATACAGAAATTTTCTCATCCGCCAGCCTTGTATCGCTAACCTTCAAAGAAAGGACTTCATTCCCAGAACGTCGGCAAGAGCGAGTACCACTCGTTAAACAATGACAGAGGGAGTAGCGCCGCTTCCTGTCATAGTATGTTTCGCGCACGTTATCTATTGACCCTTTTCCCGGAGCAGTTTGCTTTAGAGAAACGAGATGGCGCTCATGGCGGCGGGCCATACCTCTCCTCAGCGACCGCGCACGAATACGAAACCATTACCGCGTCTACCTTGCTTCTGTGCGATCAGCTGTCGGAAATGCAACTGAGTTTTCGCTAAGACACTGTGCTCCAATCATGCTAGATTGAATCATGTGGATTGAAGACGTGTGCAGTAGTTGGCTGCAAAAATAGTGACTGGCATGTTAAGGAACAGAATGAATCTGTGTGGCCAAGTTCGCGGAGCGCTGCTGCAACTGTCCGAACGTGTTACCGGCACTTCGTGATGTACATAAGGCTTTCCTCGAGGATACAGAAATTTGCTCATCCGCCAGCCTTCTATCGCTCACCTTCAAAGAAAGGGCTTCATCCCCAGCACGTCGGCAAGAGTGAGTACCACTCGTCAAACAATGACAAAGGGAGTAGGGCCGCTTCCTGTCATAGTAAGTTTCGCGCAAGTTATCTTTACACATCTGTCCCAAATGGCAGGAAAACTTACGCCCACTCTATCGCCAACGTCTCAAGAATAAGTGAATGGGCGCACACTTGAATATATGCGCACTGTATACGCAGAATAAATGGCGCACGAATGGTCGAAGCTGAATGTTTCGTGACGGTCCACAAGAGTAAGCGAGTTACTTGCTGTAATATATATTTGCTACAAGGTACCCAATGTACAAAACAGCGACGTTTCAGGCCTTGTGGGCAGCAAGAACAAATATATCGGAACTGAGCACACCCACGAGCGATTAGGCAGAAAATAATGAGACAGTGGCCGCACTGAGGAACTTCACAGAGTCAGACACTGACAAGCCACTGCTTCAAATATTTGCCGAACACACTAATCCTGACTGAATTCATAATCGGAAAGCTTGGATAGCTTGGAATACACATTTAGTCTTGCTTTTAGAACAAGCACCATATACGCTGCTTGCGCCTTTTGGACATAGCTTAATCAGCTCCGAAAGCGCTTTTGCATGTTCTATGAAGCTGTGTTTAAAGCTGCGTGTCATCCAACGAGTCACCGTCTACAATATCTCCGAAAACAGAGGTTTTCTAAGCCGCGCCGGCGTCATACACTTCCATTGTAAACAAGGAGGCAACGGAGGCAGTTGAGGCAAGCAATGGACGCGTCACCACGTGATCAAACATGGCAGCGCCCACGAGATCGCCGCGAAAATGGTCAATACGAATCTCTCCCAAATGGCAAGAAAACTTACGCCCACTCTATCGCAGACGTAACAAGAATAAGTGAATGGGCGCACACTTGAATATAAGCGCACCGTATACGCAAAATAAATGACGGACTACACCTATGGCGCAGGCGTGGTCGAAGCTGAATGTTTCGTGACGGTCCACAACAGTTAGCGAGTTACAAGCTGTAATGTATATTTGCTATAGGGTATTACAATGTACAAAACAGCTACGTTTCAAGCCTTGTGCGCAGCAACAACAAATCTATGGGAACTGAGCACAGCCGCGAGCGATTAATAATCAGATAGTGGCCGCACCGATGAACTTCACTGACTCAGAAACTGACAAGCCACTGCTTCAGAATATTTGCCGAATAAGCAACAAAGAGCAAAACACACTAATCCTGACTGAATTCATAATCGGAAACCTTGGATAGCTTGGAATACATATTTAGCCACGCTTTTAGAACAAGCACAATATACGCTGCTTGCGCCGTTTGGACATAGCTTGATCAGCTCCGAAAGCGCTTTTGCATGTTCTCTAAAGCTGTGATCAAAGTTTCGTGCCGTCCAGCTAGTTACCGTCTACGATATTTCCGAAAACGTCATACACTTCCAACGGAGGCAGTTGAGGCAAGCAATGGACGCGTCAACACGTGATCAAACATGGCAGCGCCCACGGGATCACCGCGAAAAGGGTCAATATTGCGGTTTTGAAAAAGGAGTTTCGGAATCCCACTTTGGGCTGACTGGTGACTACAGGCATGCGCAGACGCGCGGAAGGCAGCGTTGCTTTTGTTTTATGTTGCTTCATTGCTCCCCCTATGATTCTATGCCTGAGACAGGGAAAAGAATTAAACAGACAACACAATCTCAAACGAAGCTGGATTTACTTTTAAAAAATTTTCTATTCCTATTTAAATGGCGCGCCCATCGCGCCGAGAAAAAACCGGCGGCGCGCCGACGTCTCGGCGCACACCTCTATTACCGTACCTCTATCTACAGTGCCGCGCGGCGCAGGAGACGCTGCCTAATTTCAGTGCTACAAAAAATGAGTCGTAGCGTCATGGCTACAGTAGCTAGAATAGGGATGTGTGCTGAGCGGCACGCAGCGCCTACGGGGCGCATTGAAGCCGCCGGTAGGGAACCGCGAGGGGGCGCGCGCTGTCGTTGACACGCAGATTATAAAGGACAGACTGCAGGCATGGGTGGAAAGCGAGGAGGTGCTGGGGGAACTACAAAATGGGTTCCGAAAACAAAGAAGGTTAGAAGATAATCTGTTCTCATTGACGCAGTGTATTGAAATAGCAGAAAAGGAACACAGGCCCCTATGGCTTGCATTTCTGGATATCAAGAGAGCCTATGACAGTGTAATCCAAAAGGATTTGTGGGACATACTGGGCAATCAAGATGTGGAAGATGTAGTAAGAAATCTTTTAAAAGATATCTATAAAAGTAATAAGGTGCTTATAAAATGGGAAAACAAGGTATCTGGGCCTATAGAGATACAGCAGGGGCTTAGGCAGGGGTGCCCTCTGTCACCTCTGTTGTTCATGCTGTATTTACAAGGATTAGAGAAAACATTAGAGAGGAGCGGACTTGGCTTCAACCGTTCCTATTTCAAGCAAGGAGAATGGATTAAACAGTCATTACCAGGACTGAGGTATGCGGATGACATTGTACTTATGGCTGACAGCAAGGAAGACTTGCAGAGATTAATGGACATCTGTGGTAAAGAGGGAGATAGCTTAGGTTTGAAGTTTAGTAAAGAAAAATCGGCAGTCATCACTTTTAATGATAATCAGGGCAGCGAGCATAGGATACAGGAGGTTACGCTGGATGTGGCGGATAAGTACAAATATCTTGGAGTGTGGATAAACAATGGGGCTGAGTACCTAACGGAACATGAAAAATATGTGACGGCTAAAGGTAGCAGAAATGCACCTGTGATGAAATATAGGGCACTGTGGAATTACAATAGGTACGAAGTGGTGAGAGGGATTTGGAAAGGGGTGATGGTCCCTAGTTTGACTTTCGGCAATGCGGTCCTGTGCATGAGATCAGAGGTTCGAGCAAGGTTGGAAGTTAAGCAGCGAGGGGTAGGTAGACTGGCTCTGGGAGCACACGGAAATACACCAAATCAGGGGGTACAGGGTGGCATGGGATGGACGTCATTCGAGGGCAGGGAAGCCAGCAGCAAGATAGAATTTGAGGAGCGATTGAGAGAAATGGCAGAAAAGCGGTGGGCAAGGAGAGTTTTCAGTTATTTGTACATGAGGAATGTTGATACAAAATGGAGGAAGCTGACCAGAAAACTGTCAATCAAATATTTGGACTGCAGGAGGGGTGCAAACCAGGAAACAGCGGTTAAGAAAAAGGTTAAGGAAACAGAGAGGGGTCTGTGGAAAACGGGGATGCAAACGAAATCAGCACTGGGAACATACCGAACTTTCAAGCAAGAAATTGCCAAAGAAAATATCTACGATAATTCTAGGGGAAGCTCTTTGTTGTTTGAAGCCAGGACGGGAGTATTGCGGACTAAGATGTACCGAGTCAAGTACCAAGGTATAGACACGTTGTGCTGTGCGTGTGGAGAAGAAGAGGAAACGGCTGAACACCTCATACTTTTCTGTAAAGGGCTTAACCCTACAGTGCAAGGCAACGGGGCTGATTTTTTCAAAGCATTGGGGTTTAGGGACAGTGAAGGCAAAATAGACTTTAAGCGGGTAGAAATAACCAAAAAGAGGTTATCTGATTGGTGGATAAAATCAAGGCAGGGGTAAAATTTCTCCCACCACAATGTACAAATTAGGTTAATAGTCATGGCTAGGTGGCGTATGCCACCGCCCGGTTTAAAGGGTTCAGCCTCATCCATCCATCCATCCATCCATCCATCCATCCATCCATCCATCCAACGTCAGCGCGTGTCACCGCCCGATTTAAGGGGTTCAGCCGCATCCTTCCATCCATCCATCCACGTCGCCCGATGCGAGTCGCGCCGGCTCTGCTGCTTCAGTGACGCCGCCCGCCCTGACCTGTGGAAAGTTACGTTCGTTTCTTTTAGGGGCGAAGCTCCGTAGAGTGTGGGTCGTTCCCTCCTCTGTAGTAGTAGTAGTAGTAGTATGTAGCCACCTCTAGTTTATGAATTGCTCAATAGATGGCGTTGTGTGTCCGTAGCAACTAGAGTTACTGTATATGCTACCAAAGGTAGCAGAGTTGCGCGTCTGATTTATGAACGCCGATCGTGCCTCCATTGGCCGAACGCCATCACGTGGGTTCCAAGCAACCGTGCACTGAGGAGAAGCTGATGCTCCGACCAGTTTCTTGTATTTCCCGACGCCACCGCTGCCGCGAACTGGATTGACGGAAGTTAACGCTAGCCAAGTTCAAAGCGAATCTGGTCGATCTTGGCGTTCGCTGTTACGTGCGTGTCAGCTGCGGAACAACACAACGTGCGCAGCAGATCTCACAGGTGTTCAATCGTAGTTCCATCGAAATTCCACCGTAATCAGACAAAAACAGCTAATATTGCAGTAACCAAGTGATTTCTACTTGGCTGCTGGTGTAAATTTTCGGCAGTGGCGTAATCGTGTTGCTGCCGAAAACTTACGCCAGCAGCAAAGTAAAATACACTTGGTTACTGTCGTATTAGCTGTTTTTGTCTGTTTGCGTTCTGCGCCACCAGATGGCAGCACCATACAGGCCGCTCACGTTTACGGTTCCGCCAACAGGCCCCAACGCTCGGTCCGCCTGCGTTTACCCGATAACCGGACAAGCTAAACTTCTTCAATTGACCAGGTGCTCTGCTGCCAACTGCACCAATCGCTCGGAAAGCGGAAAGTTCCGAGAAGGTGCACAGGTAAACGCACAAGTCCAAAAAACAACTAATATTATTCGCGCTCCATCTCACGCCGCGCGTTAAAAATCAGCAGTGCCTTTTTTCTTCTTGAATATTTTATCTAGTGAGCTGTTTCCATGCGCTTTGTTTGCGATTAGACGGAAAAGCGGTCCACACGCGATGGAAAAGCGCCCATGGTCGTCCGACGACACGGTAGGCATGTCGCCTGCAAAAACGGAGTTCGGCTTCACCACATAGGTTTGGTTGCTTGCCAGGCAAGATGGCGGACCTACGCGCAACTCTGCTCCCGTAGGGAGCATATACAGTAACTCTAGTAGCAACCTGTAGTTTTATGAAGTGTTCAATAGATGGCGTTCCGGTTGGAACGATGGCGTTCCGGTTGGAAGAAGAGGAAACGGCTGAACACCTCATACTTTTCTGTAAAGGGCTTAACCCTACAGTGCAAGGCAATGGGGCTGATTTTTTCAAAGTATTGGGGTTTAGGGACAGTGAAGGCAAAATAGACTTTAAGCGGGTAGAAATAACCAAACAGAGGTTATCTGATTGGTGGATAAAATCAAGGCAGGGGTGAAATTTCACCCACCACAAAGTACAAAATATGTTAGTAGTCATGGCTAGGTGGCGTATGCCACCGCCCGGTTTAAAGGTTTCAGCCTCATCCATCCATTCATCCATCCATCCATCCATCCACTTCCGGTTCCGGTTCCACTTTGCGCCTGTTCGGTGCGAACGCGGGCAAAACGTCGACGGCGTCGACAACAGTTCTGCGCGTTGCTGGTGCTGCTGCATGTCCAAGTTTATACAGCTGATAAAACTACCTTGAGTCGACCCCATGACTGCTTCGCATACTACTCAGGGTTCCCCTACGGGAAGATGGTGTAATTTTCTCTCTCGTTCCCGACGCGCGCTCTCTTTATCGTCCGTAGCTGTGGTTTGCCCGAATGATCCCCCGGTGCTTCGCCCACTCATCATCATTCACTTCGTGGATATGCTGTGATTTTTTGTGCTGTAGCAAGTCTATATGTCTACTAATGGTGCGAAAACATTGTTTCGTGTCTGGATGCTACTATCGTACTGCTGGCCAATTTTTGTTCACCGGGAACTGTCTTAGTTTCTACGATTTGGTCAAAGCTCCCAGCAGTGGCAACTGTGAAGGGGGTGATCTGACACTTCTCCTCAGCATTGAGGATGCAGACCATGAACTGGACGCACTGCTGGATAGTGGGAAGGTTGCAGAAGCTTCTCACATGCCAAAGAAGTCCACAATGCTTTATTTACGCAGCATATAGCGCAGAAGTACACGGACGGTGAAAGCAACAGGCGGAACACAGCACTAACAACTGAGTGTTTATTTGACGAGAGCATATATATATATATATATATATATATATATATATATATATATATGTGTGTGTGTGTGTGTGTGTGTGTGTGTGTGTGTGTGTGTGTGTGTGTGTGTGTGTGTGTGTGTGTGTTAAGACGTCTCTGTTGGCACGACGTTTATTTGGCCTGAGTACTTGGGAGCGAACCAGTAAAGACACACACCCGATGATGATGATCAGACATAACTGAAGATGAGGATCGAGCAACGTAAAATGATGATGATAATATACAGATGAAGAAGACGTGCGTAATAAACGCCCACACTAATCCCCCCCCCCCCTACGTCAAGGCGACGAAGAACGCCGCGTGAAGGGTTTCATGCGGGAGACATGAACGACCTTGGTGATGCGACAACGGCGGTCTGTTGCGGCGACAACAGGAGTCACGCGATAATCGACGGGCGATGTCTGCTCCAGGACTATGTAGGGCCCGATGAATCGCGGCTGGAACTTGTCGCACAAACCAGGCGTGCGAAGGGGCGTCAATAGAAGTATTTCCTCACCAGGTCGGAAAGACACAACGCGATGGAAGGTGTCGTAAATGATCTTCCGGTCTTGTTGTCTGGCTGCTGTGTTTACGCGAGCACGCTGGCCGCACTGGGCGAGTCCTGAAACGAATTCTTCGCTAGACGATACAGATGGGTTGACAGGAGAATTGAAGAAAGAAACGTCTAGAAGGGAAGTAGGCGACCGTCCGTAAACTAGGTAAAATGGCGAGTAGCCGGTGGTACGCTGAACGGCCGTGTTGTAGGCGAAAGTGACGAATGGTAGAAGCTTGTCCCAATTCTTGTGATCAGGCTGAATATATACGGCGATCATGTCGGCAAGCGTGAGATGAAATCGCTCTGTCAAACCGTTAGTTTCTGGATGGTAACTCGACGCTGTTTTGTGGGTGGTACCAGAGGCACGCAGGACTTCGTTTAAAAGTTGCGAAAGACCTTTCCACGGTCGCTTAGCAGTACCCGAGGAGCACCATGGCGCAGAATTATAGCTTGAAGGACGAAGTCGGCAACCTCCGAAGCTGAGCCAGTGATCACTGATGTCTCAGCGTAGCGCGTCAGGTGGTCGACGGCGGTCACTATCCACCGATTGCCAGATGCAGTAACAGGAAGGGGCCGGTAAAGGTCGATGCCAACAACCTCAAATGGTGCGGTGGGACACGGAATAGGCAGTAATTCGCCGGCAGGAGCCGAGGTTGGGAGTTTGCGACGCTGACACGGAGAACAGGAACCGACGTATCTCCCCACACTAGCAGAAAGGCCAGGCCAATAGTAACGGCTTCGTATGCGATCGTAGGTCTTGTGGAAACCGAGATGGCCAGCAGTCATGTCATCGTGGAATGCTTCGAGGACATGGGCTCGAAGAGAGCGCGGTAGAACGGGCACCCAGCGTTGACCCTCAAGGTGGTAAAAGCGCCGATACACAAACTACAATATATATATATATATATATATATATATATATATATATATATCGACACACAAAAGGAATGTACAAGGAAGACACACAAACCAATCAACCTAGCAAGTTCAACTGACACAGGCACCTAACGCGACAAACATTCAGTTCTTAGCGCTGTGTCCCGTCTGTTTCTTTCGCCGTAGTGTGCTTCTGCGCTACTGTGTAAATAAAGTCATACCAACTAGCCCACCAGTCTGTCGTTTTGAATCCGCAATGCTACCCGACCATTACTACCATGAAAAGTTGAGCGACTCGCGGCTAGTCTTCCGCTTGACAGGGTAAATATACAGGGTGTCCCAGCTATCATGCAACACGATTTAAAAAATGAGGAACGGCGTTACGCGAAGCAAACCTAGTGCGTATTATTTCCAGTGCAGTGGAGTAGCCGCGAGTAATTTTTTCGTTACTGAGATTTAATTAAACAATTGTAAATAATTATCCAACTCGATAAGTACTGTCCTCATGTCAAAGTGTCAGTGAGAAAATTGTAGAGCCGCATGAAAAACTCCCGATACAGCCTTCTGTTGTTCGGTACGTGCTACATAAATGTGTTTTTCCGAGCGTGAAAAAAAAAACCCCGAATACATGCAAAGTGCCTCGAGCGACCATTCGCGCGGCAATTCTGCGTGTATTTGCGGGCTCCTTTCACACTCGGAAAAGCACATTTATGTAGCACGTACTGAACAACAGAAAGCTGTATCGGGAGTTTTTAATGCGGCTCTACAAATTTCTCATTGACACTTTGACAATTAGGACAGTACTTCTCGAGTGAGATAATTAATTACAATTAGTTAATTAAATCTCAGTAACGAAAAAATTACTGGCGGCTACTCCACTGCACTGGAAACAATACGCAGTAGGTTTGCTTCGCGTAACGCCGTTCCTCTTTTCTTTTAAATCGTGCTGCGTGATAGCTGGGACACCCTGTATACCCTGTTGTACTGTGTGCAAGAAATGTTTAGACGAGCTCCTTGTTGCCACTGGCAAAGCCATCGAACAGGTGGCGATGTTCACCAAGTTCTGCGTCAATGGGGACCTCATTCACCCTTCGGAGAAGCTCTTCTCATTTGTATAGACGCCCTTGAAACCATGCACTGTTTTCGATGTGGTTCAGTTACAACGAGCTGCACAGTGACAGCTTGGAAATGCTTGTCTACTGTCTGCACAAAAACGACGTCATATTGGGCTGTGCACCGCATGGCCCCAGCCTTACCAACCAAGTTATAAAATTATTTTTGGTCATCCCTTTTCCCTTCTACACGAAGGCACTCAACAAAGAGAGAGTCTTCCCGTAAAAAGAAGCACCTGAAGGTCAGTCGCGTCACTTAGCAGAGAATAATATAAGGCTGACAACGTTCTGTTGGAACTGTTTGTGAACAATTTAAAACATTTGTTTTTCTCGTGAGAAAAAAAGCACCAGCTCAGGTGCGTCGCGTAGCAAAATATAATCGATGACGGAGAATGGTTTGTTTTTAACGCATTGTGAGCCACTCTTCAAAAATTGGATGTCTGCGTAAACAGTGCGTCAAAAATAAAATGTTTGCTTCCGAGTTACCACTGGGAATCTTCTTGCTTTGCGTTCGTTAAGGTGACAGCCGGAGTAAATCGTCTAAAGCAAGCTTCATTCTACCACCGACGCACGCTCAATCGGATTGTTACCATGGCGCCTTTCAATTACGAAAGGGCTAGCATAGCCACTCTATCGCCAGTTCCGCCATGCACGAGCGAGAATATATATTACGAAGCTTTCTTATTTTGTTATTCCATATTCGGCTGCGCGCGCGGACGATCGCATTCCACGCAGCGCCCTTGCACTGCGACTGCTAGCCGCCGTCGCGGTCGACGTGCCCATTTCACATGATGCGATTTTGTCTGCGGATTCGCACGTGCGAATTCGCAGCTGCGGAAAATAGGCCGCCGGACCCTTCGTGCTTGCGTTTTTTCGATGTTCGGCGTGCTGAACTTCTCTGCGAAAAACGCAGATGCGGTGGTAGCCACTGTAGCGCTGGAAACAGACGACCAATAGGAGGCGGCTCGCTCATACGTCATCGCCTGTCAGAATGCTTAACGAGTATGCGAAAAACGCAGCTGCCGTAGATCCATAAACGGGATTGCGAATTTCGCATCTGCGGAAATCGCAGCTGCGAAAAACGCAACGGCCGTTTCACATGGTGCGATGTCAACAATGCGATTATGCGACGCCCAGGGTTGCTTGCTGCCAGATTTTGTCGCACACGCCGCATGAATTCGTTTAATGCAATGAAAAAGACGTGCGCGTTATAATATGATTGACCTCTCTTTATTAGGACCAAATAATACGTGCGTTTTGTAATTTAAAAACGCTTCAAAGTTTAGTTTGTTTTGGAGTGCGCAACAGCGGTTTGTGAAGTTCAATATGTTCAATACGAGGAGAAATGGCGGACGTAAACAGCTGTTCGCAGGTGGTCGTTCAGCATTGTGTGCTGTCTCGTGTGTGTTTTATGCCTGTCTCGTTCTACCTGCGGTTAAACAAATTACAAGAGGACCTATCAACAAGCCCCTATAGTTGTTGTCATCGCATATGCAATATTCGGAATTCGGCTGCAGCGGAGTCGTCATGTCAACGCAGAGACCCTCGCGCTACCCGTGATTAACGTCAGCTTCTGAAAAACGGATGTGTGTGTATTGCTCGTGATTGCGCATTAGCGGTTCCTGCTCCTAGCAATATTCTTGCACCAAACTTAGCAGCAAGCACCAACCCAAAAGCTCACGTCTACCCCTGAACAAAGCCGCAAATGATCTGTGTGTAATTACTGAACGTGCAATGGAATTTGTGTTGTGAACTTTTATCTTAGCGCCAGCTTGGCTCGTCCGTCTCGGCGCTTGTGTTGTAATTATTCATACAAGTGCTCTCTGAATATTTCGAAAGGCGTAAAAGCCGACACCACATTTTTTAGGAGCTGCAGTCACTTGTGTACGTAGTATCGTATCATTCTGGCAGACATGGGCGTCGTCTATTTTCTCGTCCTGTTTCTTGCGCTGTTAGTGTGCTGTGAGTCTGTATCAAGAAGCTTAAGTTAATATGCTGCAGTACGTAGCGCAGCTGCGTAGCCACACGGCTAACATTAAAATACCTTGTTAAGAGTACGTTTGTTTGTTTAATAACAAAATCGAACGCTAGAATTTTGTATTCATGGTGGCAAGTGTAAGGTAAGAAGCTATCGAAACTATCCGCTAATGGCATGCGTGTGCTTCTACCTGCTTCAGCACGTTATCCTTAAAGTGAGGCTGAATACCCCTGATAACCAAAAACATATGCAACTGGAGCAGGTGCTATGATTCCTTTCCTGGAAATGAAAGCCAGCATCCCAGTCTGTTAAGCTAGTCACGTACTTAACCTATATTAGACCAATGTTAGAGCATACTGACTGGAGCCATTTCAAACTGGGTTATTTGACCAAAATAAGAAAGTGCAAGGAAAGTGTCAAGGTACAGTCTAATCTGGCATTCCCGAACCGATTGTATTAGGAAAACTTTATGCCTCCCTGAGTTGCCTGCATTTTACCCAATGCTGAAAACGGGGGAAGCTGATTCCCTTTCTTGCTGTTGAAAAGCTGCTAGAATTTCAATAACAGACTACTTATGTTCTGAGAGAAAGTGAGAGGCACTGACAATATCTCTAATCTTTTGTATGAGCCTTCACCTTGAACGAAAATGGAATAAAAATATTTACCTTTGCAAGCCTCAGAATCCAAACATTCTCAAAATTTTGAGGAGCCACATTAAATTTTTGAGATAGAGACAATAAAAAGTGTGCCAAAGTACTTGAGTGGCACACCGAACACACTTGAGTGGTTGAGTGACCAGCTGCGAATGCAAAAGCGTCCATAGCTGCTACCTCGAGGTAACTGCTAGGTTGCACCTGTGTTTCTCCTATAGCCCATGTACCTGGCAAGGGGAATGGCTATACGTAGTCCATACGCTTAGTTATACGTTGTCAAGAAAAGCCACCAGCTTTTCTTGACAGCACTGTGGAAGCTACAGAGCCGAACCGCCTGCATGCGTGCGCGCCAGGAAATAGTACCTATTTTATTTTCTGATTCTAAGAGTTACTTGGCCCGAATAAATAAAACTTTCTTAATTTTAAATATAGAACAAGTATGGGAAGCTGTTCATGGAAAAATAGTTATCGTGCGCCTTAATTTTCTTTCTTTTTTATTTCTTGGATGGCACCACGTTTTCCGCACCGCCTGCTGGTTGCTCTCGCAGTAAACATGGCGTCCCCGGTGCCGGCGGTACCGTGAGTGGCCGCAAATTCTCCTTTTCGTTCTCCGAGGAGGCTATACTCTAAATGTGACAAGAAGTGTGTCTCCAAACAAACCAAGCAGGTTATCTGCAATGTCTACGCTGGAGTAAGGTGCCGTCAGCCCGAGCTGGGTCGACGAATTCTGTGTGCCGGACTGTCGCCGAGCTCACCGGAGTGAGTATGTGAGCGGTAACTCGAATCAAGGCTGAAGCTCTGCGGGCCCCACTCTCCTCTCCAAAGCGTAAGAAACTGGATTTCTCAGGTGAAGCTGGGAAGCGCATGACCGCCAAGACGAGGCTGCTGCGTTACGACATGTTTGCGTTGGCAGCATTGCGGCGCAAAGTGCACAGCTATTTCATGCGCAATGAACTGCCTACGTCCGAGAAGCTACGCAACGAGGTGATCAGCGACCCGGACATGGACATGCCGACGATCAGCAGTCGCACGATGCAGCGAATGCTGAACGACATGGGGATCGTCTTCCGAAAGAGAAAATAAAATGTCACAGTTTCGCCCTAAGGGCGAAGCAATTAATGCGATCGCAACACAGCAATGTCATACGAAGTAAGTTGAGCGGCTTTGGTAGCAATATGAATTGTAGTAAACATGAGCTGATTAAGTAAGCAGGTGTGCTGCGGCGTAAGTAGACCGACTTGAAGAGAGACTCGATGACCACGAGAAGGCGCGTGTGAAACGGTGGTGTTGATGAGAAGCGCTTCCCGTGGGCAGCGCGTGCGAAGGGACACACCTGTAGTGCTGCACTGCCGATCCGGGCAGCATTGCATGTGTAGCGTGCGTTGGAAAATGTGGCCCGACTATTACTAACTGAACGAACAAGCGTGGTGTGAGCGCGCACAAACAAACATGAATAGATCACACTGAATGACTGCAGACGACTGTCAAAACGCTGGCAGCGAGCCCATACGCCGCAGCCGGCGAAGGTACGTGTGGTCTATCGCTTCAACGGAAACTGAGCGGCGAATGCACGGCGCATAAAGGTCAGAGCCGTGTGGAGATAAGAGACGATGCGGACGAGCGACGAGCGCGGTTGTTGGCATCGTAGAAGTGCGCCCCCACCCCTCCCCCCGCGCTCCCTCCAGCGCTGGCTTCCCGCTTCCTTGCTTGCGCGTGGGTGATTGAGTGCGTTCGCTCTCCGTGATAGCGCGCGTCCCCGCACGCATCCGCTCGGGCATGCGGCGCGCGGCGAAGATTTTATCTATAGGGAACCTCCCGGCGACGGCAGAAATCCGGTAGAAGTGTCCATATAATTGCTATCGCAATAAAAGGAATTCCGCATTGCTCGAAAGAGACGGCATCGTTGCTTGGCGTCGAAAGTACCACCGAACAATCCGAGAAATGCGGAGGAAGCAGCGGTAAGTTCTTGCGTTCTTTGGGAGTGTATATTGTGCCGGTAGCCGGCATTTTACCATCCCCGGATAATATGCCGGCACCGTCGTCCAATTGGCTGTCGTGACTGCGGGACCACAGCCAAAAATTTATTCCTTGTAGTAAGTTCCCATAATTAAACGTAATTGTTTTTCATACCAGCAATTATTTAAAATGTTATGAGCTAAAATGGCACCATTGGCTGGCTCGCATTAATGCATAATCTGGAATCGTGGTTGTATGGCCTAGTGCTTGCAAACCGGCAAGAAAGTAGAAAAAGCTGTATGGCCTAGTGGTTACTACGCTCGCCTTGAGACCTGGCGTACGCTAATTCGAGTCCCGCCTTGGCTAGAAGTTTCATTTTTTCACACTTTGCTTTTTTCTTTTTTTTTTCCTCTCTGTTTGGTGGCGCGGTCGATTGAGCCCCGGGGCCGCGGCGGAAGCGTAGCAACACCCCAAATAAAAAAAAATACTGCTCCGTTCAGGTAGGCTGCTCCCTCCCTGATAGTGAGATTATATTTGGATCATCAAAACAGTGATGCGTTTATGCTCCAGTCAGGTAGACTGCTCCCTCCCTGATAGTGAGATTATATTTGGATCATCAAAACAGTGATACGTTTATTTAGGAATGCCGGCAAAATATTCGTGAATGGCCGGGGCTCAACCGACCGCGCCACCAGAGAGGGAAAAAAAAAGCAAAGCGTGATACCAAGGAAGAAAAAGATGAAACTTCTAGCCAAGACAGGATTTGAACTAGCGTACGCCTGGTCTCAAGGCGTAACCACTAGGCCATACAGCCACGCTTCCAGAACATGCATTAAAGCAAGCCAGCCAATGGTGCCATTTTAGCTCATAACATTTTATATAATTGCTGGAATGAAAAAACAATTACGTTTAATTATGGGAACTTACTACAAGGAATAAATAAATTTTTGGCTGTGGTCCCGCAGTCACGACAGCCAACTGGACGACAGTGTCGGCATATTATCCTGGGATGGTAAAATGCCGGCTGCCGGCACAATATCCACTCCCTTCTTTTAATTTCTGCAAACTTTCGTTGCGCGGGCTTGTTGGTAAATGTGTAGACGCGAACGGTGAGCAGGCGTGTGTACCTATAACGGTGAGCGAAAACGAGAGGTATGCTTTGCATCAGTGATCGCCAAACGTGTGCTGTTTACGCGAGTGATCGAAAGCCTTACATAGTCCTAACTTAAGTCGCAGCGAAATTCCCCAGTAAAATAAGTTACCTGTTCATGTTTGCGCTTGTACGGTGGAAAATAGTATCAGCCGAGGATGCGATGATCTGTGCCGAAGATGTAACTGAGCGTTTCGCTATTGCAGAATTTCCCGTCGCATTGTTCGGGAATATTTACTGCCTCTTTTTCCGCGTAGGAGCAAGGAATCTAAATGACTTGAAGAAAAGAATAGCTAATTTTATTCAGCGAATATGCTGTGCACATAATTGGGGATGTGGT
Organism: Dermacentor silvarum; assembly: GCF_013339745.2. NCBI lineage: Eukaryota > Metazoa > Arthropoda > Arachnida > Ixodida > Ixodidae > Dermacentor > Dermacentor silvarum. The sequence continues at coordinate 426,546,398 of NC_051154.1, forward strand.
TTCATTAGCTTTTATGAGCAGCCTGAAACATGTTTTGTAAACATTCGCTTCAGTCTTTCTCAGGGGAAGTTTTGGCTGCTCATCTTTGTTATACGTATTCACATGGGTTTTGCCAGTGGATTCTTCGCGCTGTAACAGAGGCATAACCTTGAATCAAGGCCGCTGGTTTATTAATGGGCTGTTGCCAGTAAAGGTAAGCTCTTAACTATACGACCGATTTCTTTTCTTTTACAGGACCATATACTACCTTGATGAGACCTGGGCAAACGCTGGCCACACTAAGGAGACCGTATGGACAGACACCAAAGTGATGTCCCGGCAAGACGCATTTCGTCAAGGTCTCTCAACAGGTCTCCGTGCACCGAGCGGTAATGGAGGACGCCTAATTGTTTTGCATGCTGGCAGTGCGGAAGGCTTTGTTGATGGAGCCGCCCTAGTGTTTCGTGCCAAGAAGGGCGCTGGTGATTACCACACAGAAATGGATGCTCTGCGTTTTCAAAAATGGTTTGTTGAACAGTTGCTACCGAACATCAAGCCACGCATTGTGATTGTGATGCGTCGTATCACAGTGCTCAAGTTGAAAAGGTGCCAAGTTCATCATCAAGAAAAGCCGACATCCAGTGCTGGTTGAAATCGAAAAGTATCCTTTTTTCGGATGACCAACTGAAGAGCGAACTGCTGCAGCTCGTTAAGCAGCATAAGCACATGTTCCTTGCTTACCAGATTGACACACTTGCCAGCGCTGCCGGTCATGAGGTTGTGCGCTTGCCTTTTTACCACTGCGTGCTCAATCCAATAGAGCTCGTGTGGAGCCAGGTCAAAGGCTAGGTTGCTTCAAAGGACAATAACTTCAAGATCGATTCAGTCGAGAAGCTGCTGCTGGAAGGAATCACAGGTGTGACCCCGCAGAACTGGTTCCGAGACTGCACTCATGTGATAAGGCTTGAGGATGAGGCATGGGAACGGGATGGCATTATAGACAGCTAAAGAGAAAGTCTCATAATTTCTTTGAGCACAGGTTCGAGTACTTCTGATGAGTCGAGCAGCTCTGACATGAGCGGAATTGATGAACTGCCATGAGCATCTCCATGTGTGCTTTTTCAAAGCTTCAACCAAAGGATTACACGCGTGCTTAACCAGAAACTGTGATATTGCTTTTGAGGTCCATCAGTCACTGCTATTTATTTACACTTTTATTGCTTATTGACTTCATTTTAATTTAATCTGCTGATCTCTCTATGTTTCGTTGCACTTCATTTATATTCTGTTTACGTTACCGTGATGTGATAATAATTGTTGGGATATTGTGTGCCAAAACGACGATGTGATTAAGCGACATGCCGTGCTAGAGGGTTGCACAAGATTTGACCACCCGGTGTTGTTTAACATGCACCGAAACATATGTACACGAGCGTCTGGCATTTCTGATCCATCGAAATGCAACAGGCTCAAATCTGTGCTTTTTGTGTCAGCGGCCATGTACTGTGCACTGTACTGTCATGGCGGCTCTGAGGTGATGATGTATCACGGCCGTGAACATTTATATTATACGCTGCATCAGCGAGAACCACATTTCTTAGTTGAGGATTGAAGTGTTCAAAATTGTGTTCATTTTTCTGTGTAATCTCATGCCAATAGTGTTTGATGCCTTGTTTCATTGCTGTCTCAATGGGACCTGAAAGTGTGATACCGCTTCTTGTCATTGTTTTATTTTTCATTTACTCATTTCTTAATGTATTCTACCGTCTCATTCTTCGTTATCAATGTGTTCCTGCTCTGACCTATTTTGATTTGTTTACTATAAATGGTTCTTATGGCAAGCAATGCTAACAACGAGTTATGGCTATCACGTTCTGTACAAGTGCAAAATTGTTATGTTGACATTGAGTTCCAGCAACGAGTTATATGGTTATCATGTTCTGGTCACAAGTGCAAACTGTTATGTTAATAATAATTGGGGTTTAACGTCCCAAAACCACAATATGATTATGAGAGAGCTCGTAGTGGAGGGCTCCGGAAATTTTGACCACCTGGGGTTCTTTAACGTGCACCTAAATCTAAATACACGGGCCTGGAGAATTTTCGCGTATGACTGTGATGCAATAAAAGATATGAACTGTTTTATGCATTCTTTATTTTTTTCTACCAATAACAATTGGTATTATGGACAATACCTGTTACATACTGCATGCACAGGGATGGAAAAAACATCGACGGCCATCACACTACATGAAGGTGCTTGACCAGCGAAGCTCGATAAAAGAATCTGTATCAGTCTCTATTCAATTAATCGTAAGCTCTCTTAAAATCTTCCAATTCAGCGGCATCATGGTACTTGCGTATTTTAGCTGCGGTGTGTGCTTGGCGACATTCGTCACCTTGCATAGTTTGCATAGCTGTTATATTGTCACCGGGTCGTGACGTTGACGAAGGCAGCAGTCGGCCGGTAAACGGAAAGTCAGATTACAGCAATACACACTGGCACTGATAGCGGCGAGTACAGCATCGGCCGTGGAAAAGCTGATCATCGTTGGGACGCGCCGTCTTTTATACATCACGCATCGAACTTTCCAGCCTTATCACTGGTGGTCGCGCAAACTCTGAAATAAGCTTGACTGTTCGCGTCTTCCGCGCAATCTTAACAAAACGATGTACTACAATTGTGAAGCTTCTCGAACACTGAGACGCAGTCTGTGCCAATCATTGCTGAGTCTTTGTGGGCGTAAACAGAATACAGCTAAATACAGCAAAACTGAAACAAGTCACGTGCGTGGCAGGATCGTGCCGCAACCGGCCTTCCTTTTCGCCTGTACCAGGGCTTAATACTGTAAACGTAACATTCGATCACGTGTGGCGCGTACCCGTATATCCTGGGCTGCCACACTTGCTGTTGACTGAACACGGAACCTACCTAAGCTTCACTGTTATAAAGACTGAATAATGCTAGGAAAACCTTCTGAACAGCGGAAAATTTTCTGTGTACCAGTATATATACAGCACAGTAATAAGCTGCATGTATGCACACTTATCAAAGTTTAACTCTGACGTTCCCATTTTGCATGCATAGAGCTAGCGAAAACCGAAACTGAAATCGGCTGCAAGCTGCCGGACTACTTGCGTAGTAACACAAATGTGCGGAGGCCCCGCCTCCGTTGCCTTCGCTCCAATGTAAAGAAAAGCTGTCGCCGAGTGTAGCCACTGTATCATGGCGGCGCCTATGCGCTCCCCGCTTTTTTCGCCCAGCTTCTCCTCTAGCTACCTCTAGAATATGTTAACTCATAACCTTCTCTATAACTCATAACTCATATACTCATAACCTTCTCTATAACTCATAACTCATAACTCTATGCCCTCCTCCCTCCCGATCGTGGTTTCGGACTTAAATGCTGTGGAGGCTTCGTCCCGGGTTTCATTGTTTCTCGTGTTTTTCGCTGCAGCAAGGCCCTATCGTGCATCATTGTGGATTCACCGGCTCCTGTCAAAGGATTGCACGGTAAGTTCGAATGAACTTGAATTCTTTGTTGTATCAGAAAGCTCTTCATCTACGAATCACTGATCCACCGCCCGCCCGTATGTGCGCCTGCCTTTCTATATGACCTTCCAGACCTAACGCGAGTGCTTTTGTGGCGTTCAGCCGTCGCTATTTCTCGGCACGCAACTGAACGGCGTAGCTTGCCTTATCGCCCCTGGGATTTAAAAATTTTGTCGCCGAATCGCCGGCGGCTGCTTGCATGTCACTTCGTCTAGCCGCTCACAGAGACGATATATGCAGTTGATATGCTTGTGCGCTGGTGATTTGCATAGTGTGTCGTTGCATGAGTTTGTACCGACATTGACCTCGTGCTCATGTCAGGTACGTATACCTCACAACTACTAACAACAACAACGCGCGAAAGCGCGATCGGGGATGCCACCCGCGCCTTACACTGACACACCGGCGTGAAATTACGCGCCGCTGCTCACGGATCGTTCGAAAGAAATTCGAGTCAGTTGCGGTTATCACAGCACGATTATCTTTTGTTGGGGCATCGCACGTCATTTCCTGCGCCGGTAAGACTGCTGGCAAGGTTCTGACTGGTGTTGTCGAAGTCAGGCTGCGCTGCTTCGACAAAAACACCACTCGCAGCTGCGCTCCAGCCGGCATAGATCAGATGTCTTGCTGAAATCGCTACTGGGACGACGACCCGGTGAATGGACCTTTTTCCAATGCACCTTTTTCCAATTCAGCTATGCGCATGCGCGTACCCTCGCCCCAGCTGCATTCCACGCCGCGCCGCCATTATCGCAGGGCAGGTGTGCGAAGTGAGTGCGTGAACCCTTGCATGATCCGCGGCAATTTCCTGAGCTCGAGGGGCTGAACATAAATTTTTCTCGTGTTCTGGGCGAGGATATTGGTTAAAGGAAACACTTAGCAGTTAGTAGGAAAGACTGCAAGCACTTTTGTCGATGAAAATGACTCTGTGAACTAACGCTCGAGCGATAGGTGCAGCGTTTGCGACGAATCTCATGCCGGGCACTTGCTGTACTGTCGATTGCACAAACCGGAGTGGAATGGTGAACGTATTGTACGGGAGTGGACCGCACTGTCAAATAAAAAAAAATACCCCATGTTATCATTGAGTTATCACGCGATTCTTGCTGAGTGAGGGAAGCCTGCGTTCTGGTAACGGCATGACACTAGCGCTGTGATTATTGCCCTTCTCGCCGTGTACGACTGACTCGGAAGTCACGGCTATGTTTTAATCTACGGGTATGTATACCGCACGGATTTTACCATTGGCTGAAGAAAGCGTTACCGCATGCAGACGGCAATAGCTGTACGGTTACGTGGGGCCAAATGAAAAGAAGAATTTCGCCACACAGCCGATCAGAATGCATCGTGCGAGGCCAAAGCGACACACTCGCGGTGCCGCATTATACAAAACTCGCGAGTCTTACTTTTCGCAGGCAAATGAAGCTTTACGCGCCTGACAAAACAACGTGTTGCATCCACTTACCTTCTACTTAGCCCCCCCGTACTGTGTTGTGTCCGCTTAGTCCCCAGTAACATGCCATATACGATACATATCTATAGATAAAACAACACTTGCCCTGCAGCACACTTGCAGTACGTGTGCAGTAGTTTTGCACGTTGTTTTTTCATCGTAGTGAGCTCCTTGCATGCCCGCTATTGAGGGCAAGCAAGTACGTGCATGCGTTTGTTGACTGCCTCCTTCAAGTCGAGTCACTCTGAATGACCGGTCGAGTTTATCCTGAAGAAAGTCCTACCGCGGCGCATTTGACGATCACACATGCCTTCGCCAGTTGAATCAAAGTACTGACCAAGCTGTTGAAGAATAAAGGCTGGTGCATCTCTCAAATATTGGTTACAAACGGCCTGCACGTTGCATCAGCATGTTGCCGTCGCGTCGGTAAATGTAAAATGTGTTATTGCTACACATGAGAAAATAGGCGCACGCTTGAGCAGGACGATGAGAAGCTACTTCAACAACGAAAGCGACAAAAGGAAAAAAAAAAAGCAGGGGCGGCTGTCGCGAGAGACTGCTTGGTCAAACGCTACCATGCTCTGCGTAGAGGCGAGAAGCGGCGGGAGCGTGTCTTGCCCGTCAAGTTTAGTTGAAGTGGCGGCCGCTAGAGGGGTCGCTTACTGGAAAAAGGTCCATTCAGCTATGCGCATGCGCGTACCCTCGCCCCAGCTGCATTCCACGCCGCGCCGACATTATCGCAGGGAAGGTGTGCGAAGTGAGTGCGTGAAGCCTTGCATGATCCGCGGCAATTTCATGAGCTTGAGGGGCTGAACAATAATTTTTCTCGTGTTCTGGGCGAGGATATTGGTTAAAGGAAACACTTAGCAGTTAGTGGGAAAGCCTGCAAGCACTTTGGAAAGCCTGCAAACGACTCCGTGAACTAACGCTCGAGCGATAGGTGCAGCGTTTCCGACGAATCTCATGCCGGGCACTTGCTGTACTGTCGATTGCACAAACCAGCGTGGAATGGTGACTGGAGTGGAGCGCACGGTCAAATTAAAAAAAAAAATCCTATGTTATCAGTGAGTTATCACGCGATTTTTGCTGAGTGAGGCAAAAATTAAGCCTGCAAACAGCATGACACCAGCGCTGTGATTATTGCACTTCTCGCCCTACGACTAACTCAGAAGTCACAGCGATGTTTTAATGTACGGGTATGTATACCGCACGGATATTACCATTGGCTTAAGAATGTGTTACCGCATGCAGGTGGAAATAGCTGTACGGTTACGTGGGGCCAAACGTAAAGAAGAATCTTGCCACACAGCTGATCAGAATGCATCGTGCGAGGCCAAAGCGACACTCGCGGTGCCGCATTACACAAAACTCGCAAGTCTTACTTTTTGCAGGCAAATGAAGCTTTACGCGCCTGACAAAACGTGTTGCGTCCACTTCCCTTCTGCTTAACCCCCCGTACTGTGTTGAGTCTACTTAGTCCCCACTACCGTGCCATATACGACACATATCTCGAGATAAAACAACACTTGCCCTGCAGTACACTCGCAGTACGTGTGCAGAAGTTTTGCACGTTGTTTGTTCATCATGGTGAGCTGCTTGCATGCCCGCTCTTGAGGGCGAGCACGTAGGTGCATGCGTATGTTGACCGCCTCCTCCAAGTCGAGCCACTCCAAACAACGGTCGAGTTTATCCTGAAGAAAGTCCTGCCATGGCGTGTTTGATGCTACACATGCCTTCACCACTTGAATCAAAGTACTGACCAAGCTGCTGAAGAGTAAAGGCCGGCGCATCTCTCAAATCTTGGTTACAAGTGGCCTGCACGTCGCATTAGCATGTTGCCGTCGCGTCGGTAAATGTAAAATGTGTTATTATTACACATGAGCAAATACGCGCGCGCTAGAGCAGGACGGTGAGAAGCTACTTCAACAACACAAGCGACAAAAAAAAAAGAAAAAGCAGGGATGGCCGTCACAAGAGACTACTTGGTCAAATGCTACCATGCTCTGCGTAGAGGCGAGAAGCGGCGGGAGCGTGTGTTTTGCCCGTCAAATTTAGTTGAAGTGGTGGCCGCTAGAGGGGTCCCTTACTGGAAAAAGGTCCATTCCTTCCGTGCGTGGGTCGAACGCGCTCTGAGCAGCGGCGAGCACTACGCGTGTTCTCGATTACAGTGCCGGCACTCCAGTAGAAAACGCGTATATGGCATCTCTGGCCACTCGCTCGCAAGTTGTTGCTGTTAACGGATATGATGTCTGTACTTATAGAGAGGCTCGAGGAACTGCCTAAGTCGGGTCATGAATTATTTTTTTTACAGATGTCCTGCAGAGAAATCGTTGATAATTGGCCACAATTGACAATAACGCCCACTATACATATTCGATGCTGAAAAGTGGGCTCATGTCGCACTTTTGGTTTGCCCGCAGTGCATGATCCTTGTGATAGCAAGACAGCCGTAATAATTAAAAGACTTGAGCACGCTTAGGAATGTTTAGAAAGACGTTGTGCTCGATTGAAAAATTGTCCAGCATTCAGAACTACTAAAATAAGTGCAACCAGCTCTGATCAGCGAATCTCGTCCATGCAACAGGACAGGAATCAATTGAGGTTGTTTACGTAATAACAGAAACACAGTTGTCGAATGTATTTCTGTTCTTGAATGAAATTTTCATTTGATTTGAAGACAGTTGGGAAACATGCACAGGTGCTGACTTGAAACTAAACTTTCAACCATGTATTTAACACAATGCAGCAAAACCATGTGTCAGATAACACAGATGTGCTAAAAGATTAAGAAATATAGCAGGCTTATGTTTCTACAAGTATTCCTATGATGTACCAATGTGCCCAGCTCTTGATTTATCCATTTGTAAGAAATGTGTAGTTCCATAATTCCATTTTATGCTCTGCATCACTTTTTTTAGACTTACAGGGGTGTGATTGGATGGAAGGCTGAGCAGCATACCCAGAGATGTAGCGCTGCTGCTTAAATCGATCGGTCTTATGCTCGAACACTGGGAATGACTCAGTGCTGGATTGCAGTTTGAAAATAACACAACCAGAGACCAGCCTTGGTGACAAGGATGCTGCATCGGTCGGTCTTATACCCCAAGTGGTAGCCTACTTCCAAGATGATCTCAGCCAACTCATACAAATGCATCAGGTAAGAGCTGGTGTTAACATGCGGGCATTGTATGCAAGTCACATGTTTGCTAGGTTTAGTCAGTTCTTGGGGTGTAATGTTGGCAGTGAGCATAGAGTTTCCTACAATAATTACTAGAAGGAAACACTGGCGGTGCAATTATTCAGCCACCATGGCAATGATGGGAAGTACATGAATTTGATATTCATGCTTGTGGATTCAGACGTTCTCATGGCTATGTTTGTTACGCTTTATATGCCTTCATTGTAAATTTCAGAGCAATCTATATTTTTTGAAGTGCAGGAGATGTCGCAAACACGCACGATCGCTACTAATTGCAATGGTTCAGCTTGTCGAGCTGGCCATATCGATACACGGCAAGTGTCTCAAAGCACTGGCTTGCCCACCATAAGTTCATAAAGGTGTCCATGGCGTAATGGTTTCAATATCAGACTTTAGTGCTAGAGGACCTGCTTTCATATCCTGCCATCAGACAATTTTAATAATGTTTATTTAATTATTTATTACGCAGCACTTCGTAGAAAATCATGAGTTTACAATGTCACGAAGCCCTTTCAAGCCAGAAGGACGAAGGTTAGGCAAATCTATGTACTTCCGATAATTTTCATGCTGGCCTAGCCACCTCCATTGCAGCTCCCGTAGACAGTAGTGCCGGAGCTCCCTCTATTAATTATATTGGCAGTGAGTAATTGATTATTGGTCATTCTTTGATTAGTACGGCATGAGCATACCTGCCAAGTCTCCCAGATTACCCGGGAGACTCCCGGATTTGGACCATTTCTTCCAGTTGTACAGTTGACAGGAAAATTCCCGGAAATTGCAGTTGTGTCCCGTTTCTATCCACGTCCAGCATTTTTTTTGTCAGGCCACATGGCAAAAAGAATCCAATCAGTTGGAAGTTCACGCAAAACATTAAGAAAGTAATAGGGAAACCTTATACATGCGCTATTTCGTTAACCGCAGAGCCGCTCCTTACACTGACAGGGTTGTTGGTTGCCCTAGTGGCGCTAGCCTCATTAAGCTAGTGAGTGAATGCCACATTCCGTAACTAGCAACACTAGTAGGATTGCTAGAATGAGGAGGTGTGAATACCGCCGGTGCAAATGTAACCCCTCACCGCGCCTATGCCGCGAGGCAGCGCTGTTGACCGAGGCGCGGTAAGGCACGCAGCCGAAATGAGCGTATCGCCAACCTCGGGTATCGTGCACTTTCTGCGAGCCTCAAGGAATATGTCTTTATCATGAAATCAATGTTTTATCAGTTCACATCACTACTGTAAAATTTTAGACGCCCAGTTCACATTGCATCGGTAGATTCAAACGCATTTTTTCCGTGCACATTTCGAAGAGGCTCAGGATCATAGGGGGAAGAGGGGGGCGCTTCGGAATAATTTCGTCCACTTCGGGTTCTTTAATGCACACTGAAATTGTACAGCGCATGGGCACCTTGCATTGTGACTCCCTCAAAATGCGACCGTCGTCCTCGAGGTCAGCAGTAATCACCCTATGCGTGCCGTACGACCTGTAAACTGCAGTCATTACCTGATTTCTTTTCGACATACAAACCACTTTTCACCAGTGCTTGCAGACATGAAGCATGTCCTTTCGACACTCTAATTAGCAATTTCTTATGATTGCAGACAGCAACAGATCCGGTCATAAAATCGTTTATTTAAGTGAGGAAAACAACTATGGGGAAATTTGATCTACAGCACGCAAGATTTCAGTCTTTTCAGTTTATTATCACTGCTCTGCTGATGGACACCTTTAGGCAAAAAATAAAACGTACAAATGATGCTGTCAGGGCAGCTGAATGCTCTAGGTAGCCAATTTTTTGGCACATCACCAATTGACTGCATAAAGTCTGCCACAGCTTTGGCATGCAAGCGTGTTAGACTGAATGCACGAGTGAGTTTGTTTTCAAGGGCATTGACCAGCTTGTAGAATGATTCTGATGGATAAAAAAGGCCCTGAAGGTTCCTTCTGTTTCTTCTTTAGATTCCACAACGGTTTCCTTGTGAAGCTGCCCAGCCAAGGAGGTGCTGCAGCTGGGAAGTCCTCCTCCAATGAAGAATACTATCATTTTGGTTAACACAACAGGCGGCGTTTTTTTCGTTCATTGCAAACTTTGCAGTCTGGTATTGAGCAATGTTGTTTTGTTTAAACTTCTGCAGTGGCCACAGTTCCAAAAGTCGCTTAAGCTCGAAAATGAACTATTCTTCTGCGACTGGATTAGGCATTCCATCCCACTGTAGATTTGCAGCTTCCACGTCTGCCGGTGGGCATTCCCCTGTCGTGTCAAGACAAGCGCCGCTTCTCTTGTAAGGTGATAATAATACTTTTTTCGTACTCGGAGAGTCAAAATGTAGTCCAGGCATACAGGGTGACAGAAGGTAGAATGCCTATACCGGAGTGGTTTGTGTGCCGAATCTGGGACCCGTGGAGCGTGTGAGATATCTCTCTTTTTTTTCGTCAGTCCTGCTAATGTATTTTGGCAAGTTCGGAAATACTGCGGGCACGGTGTTTGCTGAGAGGGCAGGAATGTGGCGTGGTATCAAGACTGCAGTTCTATTAATAAAGTCGTCAACGATAAACCTAGAGGCAACAGACGGTGGTGATTGGATTGAGCTAGTGTGAAAGGCCTCGTGAATAATACTAGGATGGGCATGCCGCGACGATGCTGTGCAACACTGTATGTATCGTGAGAAACGCCCCAAAACATGCGACGAGACCAACTGACGATGGAGGCGAGGCCGGCACAGCTAAGCTTACCGTGCCGCGAGTGGCAACACCACCTTTCTCCTGGTCGCATCGGTGCGCAAGGGGGACACGCACGCCCAAAGGAAAGTGCCGCCGGTGTTCACACATCCTCATTCTAGCCACCCTAACACTAGACTCTCCATCGTTCTCCTCGGCGTCAGCTCCTCTGGCTTTGCGTAGGCCGACGGTCAGTCATGGCTTTAAAAGCAAGGAGCGCTAGCTCAAAAAGTGTGTTTTAATGTAGTGCTCAGCTAAAGTGACGTTGGGTATTTTATTGATACCACAGAGCAATGCAGAGTGCAAGCGGCAGTTTATCATCGGGAAAAATACGAGGACGCAGTGCCGCTCGTCCATGTGTCGCTAGTCTAAAACGCTGGGAAACGTCATCGTCGCAAAATGTGAAAGAAATGAAATTTCAGTCAATCAAACATTTCAAAAATTTTTGAACACACGCCGTGGTTGCTTAGTGGCTTTGGCATTGCGCTGCTAAGCACGAGTTCGCGGGATCAAATCTCGACCGGGGCAGCCACATTTCGTTGGCGGCGAGATGCAAAAACGCCCATGTCCCGTCCATTGTTCAAACATTAAAGAACCCCAGCTGGTCGAAATTAATTTCCCATTATGGCGTGCCTCATAATCAGATGGTGGTTGTAGGACCTAAGACCCAAGCATTTACTTAAATTTTAAAGAATTTTTGAAGACAGAATGAGCAACAACGAAATGCTTGCGAAAGTTATATATCTGCAAGTAACATTGTATGAAGTTCTCCTGGCAGTACTTGAAAACGTAGTCGGGGGAGGGTGTAGCCGACTGCCGACTACCCCCCCCCCCCCCCCAGTGGGAAGATCTCCCCGATTAGTTTCTTCACACTTGGCAGGTATGCATGTGTAAGATTGCCTAGCTTTGCTTTTTTTACAGTTGTATGTGGCTGTTTCTTGAATTTACAGGAAAATGTACTGCCTGTAAAGTTTTACAGTAGTTTTTAAATGTAAATTAGCTTCATTAATCTAAGCATCTCTGTGCGACACTATCACATTAGATTTTTCGTTCTTTTAAAGTTATGCTTCAACTATTGCTCACACTAGAAGCACGGTGATTCAGGCTAAGATTTCTGCTGTCAAAGCGGTGGAACTGTCAGGCTAATATTATACATTATTGGATCCACAAGGTTGAATTTTCAACACCGAAACTGGAAGTTTTGGTGTTGTAGATGAGTAGATGCTTAGGCGATCAGGAAAAGTTGTGTTATTGTGTGTTGTGTCATTCGCTTAGTTGGGTGTAGGCCTCTAAGGCTGTGCCATGTTCAACCATTATCTTTCTGACCTGAGATGATTCGATACATTTTACTATTGATTCCTTAGTCGTATCCACAAAGGGCCTTTTCATGAATGTTAGGCAAGCTAAACAGGCCAAGGTTACAATTGTAAGGACTTGAGTGCACAAGCTGATTTAGTTTCCTAAAGCAGTGCAGGCATAATGAGCATGCTGTTCTGTTTTGAATTAATCAGGATAAATGCTATATTATTTCTTAGTTCCTAAATTGTTTTGTATTCCCATCACACACAGGCAGGCCCAGAGACAAAATAGAGACCTAATAAACTTCTCTCGTATGCACTTCCTGTTTATAAAAATAAGACGTATTTATAGATTATAAAGATCAGTACTTCTGCCTCGCTGACCAGGTTTCCTGTTCCAGACACTAACAGACTTACAGCAAATGTGTTCCAGTAGGAACTAACCTAGATTTCACATATACAAAAGTTTTCATTCACTAACATTTTATGTGTGATTACTTTAACCCTTTAACTGCCACTACCGAGATAACTCGTGACACCACCCACGCGCACCCCCTGCTACTCCCGAGTATACTCGTGTTGCTTTTAACTCACTCCCGAGACAACTCGTGCAAAAAAATTGCGTTCACGTCCCGCCATCTATGGAGATGTAACCTACACACATAGAACTTGTAAATTAAATTTTAGACAACAGATGGAGCGCACATGTTTACCCACCGCGTCGCTTCATCTTGGCAGAGCGCAGCGGCCATGGCGAGTCAGCGCGCCACATGCGTCCGGGCTTTGACAGACGAAGACATTCAAGAACTGCTGATGAATTCTGATGAAATATCTTTTTATGTCCTGTGGAGTATCATGGTGCATTACTAGCATGAAATTTCCACTGAACCAACATGAAAACATACCCGGCAGGGGGTGATGAGCAGTCAGAAAAAAAAACAGCAGTGACAGGGTTAAGCTCTGGTTGCACTCTTTCTTGTTTCAGGCATCAACGTAGATGACAAGTGATTTCTTGACACCCTGCTCGTTTGCCCAGTCATAGTTGCATTCGGTGAACTTTCCCAGCCTTTCTTTTATTTATCAATGTTTTAAAATATGTCCCTTTAACCAAAAGCCCAAAATGCACTGTTCATCATAAGAAAAGCAAGTAACTGCAAAAGCCGTGAGCAATTTTCTGAATGGCTACATGGTGTATGTCACCAAATGCTACTAAACAAGATCACCGTAATATAACTAACGCCGATTGCCACAGCTGTGGCTGCTTGATGGCCCAATTACAGGAGTTAACTTGTTTGGAAGCTGCATATCAGCTCGAATGTCGATAAAAAACTAAAATAGATGTAATTGCAACAAGCATATAAAAAAAAAGCACCTGGAAAAAAAGTTAACCCGAGACGGCGATGAATTTCATCTGCAGAAAGCTAGACTAGTTTATTGCAACTTAAGGTCAATCGGCACAAATGACTAGGCATGTTTGTGGCTTGCCTGTCACGCTCTTTGGTCTATGCCATGTTCCTAAATGAATAGTTTCCATAGAAGAGGCTTCACACACTTGGTTATGTTGAAGCACCTGTAGCTACAGTTGTATATGTTGAGCTGAATATGTTGAATCAAATCGCGAGCTGTTGCTGTTCTCAGGTGCCATTTCATCAGAGTTCAGAGCGTACATGTTTGTGACTAATTATGACAATGTGCAGCCAGTAGTAGATTGATGTGATGCTGCAAGTAGTTGCTGGCACTGAGTATACAGACCCTTCTTACGATGAGGATCTTCATCATCCTGAGTTGCCAGCACTATTTGCCACCAGTGATTTACCAAGAACCTTTTGGCTCATTTGTCAATGCTGTAGCAAGATGGAGGGCACAGGGGCCTCACACCTAGGTATCCTCGACAAAGCTGAGACTTGAGTGATCAGCTTCGTGGTTACAAAAAAAAAACAAGCTGAATGATGGACTTCGTTCTTATCATACGGTCTGTAACGTAGCACTGCATCTCTGAATTTCGTGGTGTTTTAATGCAGGAGTAAACTTTACTTTAACGTCATTGCAGTTAAGCACGTTACTACAAAAGTGACCTGAATAATGAAAAGAGCAACAGGACTTGGCCAATCTTTTATTGTATATATATATGCATTGTGAATTTCAGTACACGAGAACATCTTGTATGACTTCAGCAAAATAACCAGTACTTCTTTATCACGTAACAGGGTTCAGGACAAACACGAGAGGACCCAATGCCCTCCTGGTTTTAACTTCGCATTGTTGAGTGAGCAAGACAAGTGAGCATGCCGGACACGATGAAGATACAACTATTTCACCTAGTGAAACACATCCTGAAAAGTGTAAGCGAATGCTTTTACTAGCGCAAAAATAAAAAATAAATTTTGGGTATATCTGCTTTAAAGTGCTCTAAAATTCAAAGTTTTGTGTTCCAAAGGTTTCTCCAAACTAGTTTTTCAGTGAAAGCCCTGGTAATCATCATGCAACCACTAATGTTAAATCAAGGAGCCAGAGACAAAAATCTGTAGTTCGAGGATTTGCCTCACATGGTAGAAGCTTATAGATAATATAATGTGGTTGCTCATTTAGTTTCTTGGCCCTAATGTTTGTGGTACGTTGCTCAAACACTTAATTGCCATAAAAGTTTACAAAAGGAAATGTAAGATATCTTCAAACTAATGGAATATTGTTACATGAATAGGAGTCGAAGAGATGCAGGTTGCAGCTTGGGATGGTGAGCGAACAAAATCAATGCAGCACAAGTGTTTCAAGGGATCACGAACAATTTGAGGTTCAGATGGGAGCTCCATTTAAGAACACAGTTGGCGCAGTCGATAAGTGCGAAGTGTGCAGGCAAGAAATCCTGGCCAAGGATCACATCACAGGGACACCGATTAAGAGCGACAAATACAACAGTAGTCTCGTGACCACTGTTACTGACTGGAGCAGTGCACATTCCTACAATAGGCATACTTTCATCTGTGACTCGTGTGGTGCGCTCTGCAACAGGCATGAGTGTCTTTCTTCAACTGGCTGTGAAGGTTAGCGTTCTTGGCTGGTAGCTGAGCGCCAGTGTTGATGAGGGCAGATAAGTGGGAACCTGGAGAGAATTTTAATTGTTCCGGGAGACCTCTTAGCTAAACATTTGTATGTGATTTTTTTTATATTTGCACACCTCCACTTCCAGATTTATTTCTGGTCTGCCTGTAACATGATACTTTCGCATTTACTGAGATAGCCTGGTTCAGGTCAACTCCTTTCTTATTAACCTATAAAGAATAAATGAATAATACTGCTCAGGGTGTGTCATCATAAATTGTATGTACCTCACTGTAAATCTGCTTTTTTTCCAGGTCAGCCCATCTTTTAATGGACCTGCCATCTGTTTGTGGATAGGGAACTTATAATACCAAACATCGGCTTGAAGCTGGCTATTGATTACCTGTTTGCTGTCCACTAGACTGCTTGAACATCAGATATGCTGCACGTGTAGGAGCGACCCTTGAATTTCTTCGGAGGTAAGTACCTCTTGCTTCTTTACGCATTTGGAGAAAATAATATTCCAGTAACAAAGCAACTCTTCAAGACACCACACAGCCTTAGTCTAGAAAAGCTCAAGACATTATAATTGCGAAACACTTCTATGAGTGGTACAAACTGATACATAATAATGAAGGCTGAGCTGTTAAAAAAAAAGTGGGCATCTACTTTGGAGCTTATAGTAGTCAAAATTAGCAGAGTTCAGTGCAACTGGTAAAAATTAAATTTCAAGCACTCTACATATTTGTAGTCGGGTATGCTGTATTTACTCGTATAATGAACGCACCCCCACTTTTCCAATGAAGGAGTGTGCCTTTTCTTTTCCTCGCCTAATGATCACTCCCTCAACTTGCTGCCATAAGTAGGAGAGACATGGTACAAATCCGGCGTCCGATATGGCGTCGGGTGGGTACAATTCTATCGGGCGCCGAATCATACCATGTGTCTCCTACCTTTATTGCGAGAGCAAGCATATGGACACTCCAGGCGCATTTTTGCCGTTCGAGCCAACGATATCAGCTCAGTCTCAATCAGTCAATTATACTGCATAAGCTGTACGTAGTGTACAAAGTTCAGTGTGTGCTGTCAGCTCCAAAAGTTTATTAGGTGAAGGCTCCATGGAAAAGATGTTTTTCTACACACTTTTCGTAAGCAGTGTGTAAAGGAGCATGGCATTGTGTTGGTCAGCCGTACTAGCACAGTGTGCGAGTGCCAGATTGTGCTCAGACGCCTTTTCAGTAATCCTCTGCCTAGTAAACTACTGTGAGTGAATAGAATGCATTAGTATATACATCGTGTATGGCAGTTGGAATTGGAGGTTTTGGTATATGCCGAATTATTGTTCTTTGCAGAATCTCGACCGTTTCCAGAATCTCAATTGTTTTTTATTGTTGATGCGGGAGGCCATTGCAGAATTTTGATTGTTTTTTATTGTTGATGCGGGCTGCCATTGCAGAATCTCGGCTGTTACGATGTTTTCTCATCTTCTGTTGCAGAGATACCATGTCCATACTTGACTTATGAAACTTATTGAAAAATTTGCGAAACTTGCAGTCTATGACTTATATAACCACACTATTTGCATAGTTTTCGCAACATGCGCTGCCAAGAATGAAAATAAGTGTGCCCACAGCAAACTTTCGTAGTTTTCCAAACTTCCAGGTCATTGGGCTGCTGGACGGAAACAAGAAGTAACTAGGCCTGAATTGCACCGCAGTCGGCCAAGGCTGCCATCCTTGGTGCATTGCTTGGGTGCGTGCTGACTTATTCTCGCATCTGGTCCTTGCACACTATTTATAGCAAAGCTTCGTCTGTCCTTTCCCACTACTTGGCGTGTTCTGGCTGTCTTGTCAAGCAGATTGTCAAGCAGCCGCCAAGAATTTCACACAAACTGTCACTCAACAAAAATTGCATAGGCGATGATGAGATTTGAACCGGGTGCCCCCAGTACAGTAGTGCAGTGCTCCATCTGCTAGGTCACATGCACATTCATGGCATGAGAGAATAACTACGCACTTCACCAAGTGCTTTGAGACAGTAGATGCGTCGCATCATGTAGCAACAATTTGATTATAAAAACAAAAGCCTGTCAGTTTCGCCCTGTCCTTCCCTAGTGTCAGCTAGTGCTTTGACATACTACAGTGTAGACCGCTTATAACGTTGGTTGCCGGAGTCGCGAACATCTGCACTATAAGCGCTACCGCACTATAAACAAAACAACTATTTTATTGCGATTATAGACACTCCAGGCGCATTTCTGCCGTCGCTGTCACCATGCTCTAGGTTCTGTATTCGCTTACTAAATAAATTAACAAGCATGGTGTCACGCGCGCACAAGCAAAAATGAACACATCTCGCTCGTTGACCGCAGAAACGAACTGTCAAAATGCTCAAGTGACAAAGCGTGGCGAGCGAATTGACCTTCATGCTATCATGCCTCTTGCTCAACGCGACCTGTAAGCGGCGGAAACACGGCGCGCGGCGGACTTTCCCCGTCGCAGATTGCTTTCAAGATAGGGCCAAGGCGATCGTATCGCCGAAGTGGATTGTCACAGATTACGTCCTGCTTCGGGCCACTGAAACCATTCCGCATTGCTTTGCCGGCGAAAATCCTCTCCTGTTTGCGCCAGTCCCGAACGCAAGTTTCGGATTCTTCGAATGCCGTGATGCGGCCCAATTTCTGTCCATCTCCGCACACATGATCGCTTTCCTTTTAAATGCGGCATCATGATGAACTCGGTACTTCATGCTGATAGAGCAGAGGCAGAGAACGTGAAGACAGACCGTAGACTACTGCCTAAGAAACGTATACTGCAGCACATGGAGGAAGCTACGGTACCTAGGCTCGAGAGTAGCTAGGCTCGGTGCACGTGTGAGGCAGCCATTTTGAAATGCCGACGGATATATGGTAACACATATTTAGGGTCGTACTCAATTCTAATGCACACGCAATTTTTGGACCTGTTTTATTAGAAAAAAATGGCGCGTTAGATTCAAGTAAATACAGTATTGTGGTTTGAGGAGGAGAGCGTTTGCCGTCTAGGTTGACTGCCGAACTTCCAGGCAGCCGCACTGTAACGGTATTTCGTGTCGCGCAACTGCACTATAGCAATACGGGTATATATATAGAGTGCTATGGGAAAATAGCGGGAGTCTGAAAAGACCGTATTTATCCGGTCCTGCACTATAAGCGGTTACATTAAGTGGTCTATACTGGTGTGGACACTGCACCCTCATTGTGATTTGCCCAGTTTACACAATTCATTAGTTTTGGGATCAGCGTAATTGTAATGGAAAAAGTTGAAAGATTTCTCTGGCGAGGTTTCGGTGTGCCTTAAAAATCACAAGTGTTAAAATTATTACGGAACACTCTACTGTGCTGTCCCTCAGCCCCAGTGTTACTTTAGGGCGGCTTTCGCATCGTGAAAGATGCCAAAAATAGATTTTTTGACAGTCACATTTTCCGTTTCTTGAACTCTTTTTCTATCTGATCCGAAATAATATCCCTGAAAAACATGTAGAAGTGCTCTAAAAAATTTGTCGTATCAGCCAAGGTGCCACAACATTTTGCAGAAGTCGCGAAAAAACAGAGTTTTGCAAGCCGCGTTATCTCTGTAAATTTGAGCACTGCCATCTTGATCGTGTCGGAAAGCACATTTCTCCATCTTCAAATTTACCACTTCAGTTATATCCTCCATACAGAAACAAGCACACAAAAAGCAATGATTGAAGGTCGTGCTGGGGTCTGCGCTTGGCCGCCATGCCACGTGACTTCAGCACGGTTTGCCATTGGTCTGGTGCTCGCGTCGCCTGCTCTTTGCACTGTCAAATACGTTCTTTATTTCAGGAAAAATCTTCCTTGCATGCACACACACGCGTCTGCGTTCCGTCCAACTGCAACGTATGTGGCTTGCTCCGCCGATTACTTCACTCAGTCTGTTCGTTGTCACACGCTCCCCGCATGCTGACCACGTGCACACGCTTCCACATTCTCCCAGCACGCCACACACCGTTGCCTACCGTCCCGTGCTGGACTCTACGCCACCTGGCATCGGCCTGGTACCGTCTCCCCCCTTTTATCCTGTGAAGACGGCTTCCAAGGCAGATGATAAAGGCTCATCTGGTCTGCATTAACGAGGCCTTTCTGTTTCCCTGTAGCCGGGGTCTCTGAGTCTGTAGGTATTGCGTCCAATGTGTTGAGTCACTCTTAATGGCCCTGTGCATCGAGGGGCAAGCTTGGCTGTGAATCCAATGGCTGCCTTACTTAACGGGTGCGTGTCCAGAGAACCAAGTCTCCAACCTGGAAGGTAGCTGGAGTGCGCTTTTGTGGAATACTTTGCCTGGCTGGCTTTTGCCAAAGTTTGGTGGTCCTGCAGAAAGGCCCAGGCATCTCAAAGGTACACATCTAGTTCAGCAGCTAGGGCATGAGGTGCAGAAGGGGCACCTTGGTGCCAGCTGCCTGATTGTGATGGCTCCACGGGGTCCGTAGTTCCTGCCCATAGCACAAGAAGGCAAGCGTAAAGCCAGTAAGTACACTTTCAGACGTGCGCATTGCAAACGCCACTTCGGGCAGCCTTTGTCCCAGTCCTCGTGGGAAGTGCAGTAGCCCACCAGGCATTGTTTAACCGTTGCATTATGGCGTTCCACAGTCTGTCTGCTGGTCTGTATGGGACTGTGTGGCTCTCCTTGATTCCCATTGCTGAAGAATGCTTTATACAATTTGCTGATGAATGGTTTGCATTGTCGCTAGAGATGGAGCTAGGCACACCATGCTGGCAAAAAAAACCGATGATTTTCTCAATGATAAATTTTGGAGGTAGGCGCACGTAATGAGAAAGTTCACAAATTTCATGAACTTGTCCAGCACCACCAGGATGTACTTGTGGCTCCGAGGGGTTGTGGGCAGTGGAGCAATGAGGCCACACTTAGCTGCTGCATTGGGTGGGTGGCCCATGAACTGTCCATCAGTGCTTTTGGTTTTTGCTGGTGAGGTTTGACAGCCTGGCACAGCTGGCAGCTGCCGATGTTATGGGAGATATCGGAGCGGATACCAAGCCATGGTGAACCGGCTCTTCACACGTTTCCAAGTTCTAAAGAAGCCTAAATGCCCACTTAGCATGTGGTCACACTCCATTTTCAATGCCATGTCTCTTAAGTGTTGGGTAAGCCAGGTGACTACGTCACCATGTACAAAGGATACCATCGTTCGAGATTTCGCTGTCACCAGCTGGGTCCTGTATCCTCTTGGACTCTTTAGCGTCACGAGGTAGTGAGCCAGACTTTAAGTATTGCAGCGGCTGCAGCAGCAGTGGATCCTTGCGTTGTTCCCACTGGAACTTTGCAGTGTCCGTGAATGGGGACACGTCAGTCACGTCAACAGGGGCTGCTAGTTCAAAACGAATGGTTTGTTGTGGCTCTTTCACTTCAATTGGGAACCAGTCCTCCACCAAACAAGGCTGAGCCGATTTGGCAGCAGGCATGGAGCACCTGCTTAGTGCATCCGCTGGGATGTTGGTCCTTCCTTTATGATGCCTTATGGTACACTTGAACCCTTCTAATTTCAATACCCCACGTCGCACTGCACAATGTCTGCTCAGTGTAAACATCCAAGCCAATGATGCATGGTCACAATGCTCCTCAAATGATGAATGCTACATACAGTCGGAATCTATCGACAGCCCACACGACAGAGAGGCATTCACATTCTTGGTAGGAGTGTCCTATACAAGACCCTTGCAGAAAGCCTAGCAACAGTGTGTCTCTGTGTGGCAACACTGAGGCGGGCAGCAGCGGCGCGTCATGGTAAAGGAAAACACGCCGCTTCTGACCTTCGTTACCTATGTTCTGGCTGCGCGCCATTCAAGCTTTAGGTGGTCTGTGTGGTAATTGTTTATAATTTAAGCGCTTTCAAGGCGTGAGCGAAGAAGATGCCAACACACTGCTGTGTCCCCGTGTGCAAGCAATACGGATACGTTGACAAATCCGGACGAAAGGTACGTACAGTACATATACGCATCGGCCATCCGTTTCCGCGATTTCACGTTCGCTTCTGCATGGGTTTAATTTATTGGCTCGGCATTGTAATGCTTTGCGTTGTTTTAATTGCACGTATACTCGTGTTTCTTGTCAGCTCCTAGCCGGTCAATGCTAAACGAGCGTCGTATGCGCGCGACTCATCCAAGGCCGATCGGCTACAGTTGCACGATGTCCTGTGAAGTGGCATGCACTTTGCTTCGCTTTGGTTATTGAGTGCCTATGTATTATGCTCGTTTATTTTGTGTCACCGCGAGTTCACGCTTCTTTTTTACACTTTAAGTGTTGCTCAATATGCGAGCGTCGGATTTGCGCGTTAATCCGCGGCGAACGCTTTTGATAAGCTTCGCGTGCGAGTTGCGAGAGTCGCTGCCGCGCGCTGTGCAAGTATTTTGTTCGCCCGAGCTAAAACATTCATTACCACTTGCGTTATGTTAAGCTAACATTACGGGGACGGGCAGTGTGTCAGTCTTCTTACGCAAGAGTTTTGTTCGCCGGGTGCGTTGCAGCGCATGAAATGAGACAGACAGATCATAGCAAGAATTCTTTATTTTCAGTTGTACCACAAATTTCCCAGCGACGAGGGATTGAAGAAAAAATGGATTGCTGCCATAAAAAGGGACGAAGGGCCACTGTTCCGAATATCTAAGGCTACCAAAGTGTGGCCTCTACATTTCCTAGAGACCAACTTCTGGGAAAATGTTGCAAGTGGCCATCGCCTACTCAAGGAGTCAGCTGTGCCATCCATATTTCCATTTCGGAAGACCAAGCCCCCAAGAAAACCGCCCCGCCAGCGAATCCCAGCTATTCCTGCTTCCAAGAAGAAATGCAATGAGCTCCGCCTGCCAGCTGACAGTCAGTCTTCAATGGAATTGGCAAACGCTCCTGACGAGAACCAACCCGCACTACAGGAGGTTGTTGCAGACCAGAATGTGTCTCCGTAGCATGGTTCTGCTAGCCAGGAGTTCAGAAAAATAATTGCTGCGCTGGTAACCCAGCTTGCCACAACTAAAGACAGAGAGTCTAAGCAGCAGGCAGAACTAGCCGAGCAGGCCGTGCAACTAAGCAAGGCTCGTGCTGAACTCGCTACTTCTTAGGCAGAGCTAGGAACTGCAAGGAATAGGCTAAGAGCACAGAGCCAGGAGCTGGATATTTTGCGAACTGAGTTAGTTACTTCCCAGCGCTGTGTCGAGAAATTAAAAACTCAGTATGCACCTTTTCGTATTGAAAAATTCCAAGAATGTGATGAAGACATTCAGTTTTATACAGGACTGCCAGACTACGACAACTTTGTAGATCTGTTGGAGTATTTGACCCTGGTGAAAATGGAAGCAATATAGTACGACATCACAGGACCAGTAGCTACCGGTATCAAGCTTACAGGGGCCGGCCACAGAAAGTGAGTGTGCCAAACCAACTCTTCATGGTCCTCATAAAGCTTCGACTTGGCATATTCCACCAGCATGTTGGACATTTGTTTTCAGTATCCGCTAGCATGGTATCGAGAATATTTTCCACTTGGTGGATTTTATGTACCTTCAGGTGACAGCACTGACAATATGGCTATCACGACAAGCTATAGATGAAGCAATGCCTCTGGCATTTGTGGGCAAGTATCAATCGACCCGTGTGTTGCTTGATGCGACAGAAATACGGTGCGAAGTGCCATCGTCATTTGTGACACAGTCCGGCCTCTACTCCCATTACAAGTCTACACACAAGCTTAAAGGACTGATTGGTGTGTCCCCAGATGGACTTATTACCTTTGTCTCCGAGTTGTTCACTGGAAGTACCTCGGACAGAGAATGTGTCAGAAGAAGTGGGTTTCTGGACCTAGATTTTGACATAGGAGACTCTGTCATGGCAGACAAGGGGTTCCGAATTGATGACCTTGTGGAAGAAATTGGTGTAGAGCTGAAGATTCCACCCTTCCTCCGTCGTGACCAATTCACAATTGAGCAGACCCAAGAGACTGCTGCCCTCCGGATCCACGTAGAAAGGAGGATACAAAGAATTAAATGCTTTCACTTATTTGATCGCCCCATTCCAATTTCACTGGCACCAATGGCTAATCAAATGTGGACAATCTGTGCCATCTTGAGCAACTTCCAGTCACCTATAATTCACGATACCGAAGTCGGCTAGGTCCAGTGCACTTGCACAGTGCACGTCATGAATGACACCAAGCATGGCCAGTCCACTCCTCCACTTCACTCGTCCAGTCCACTTCACTTGCTCAGTGCCTTGACGACGGCGACCTCCACTAACAGTTTGTAGTTTGTACAGGACTATAATAGCATAAATGGTATTTTTCTGCATTTTATTCATTTTGAAATAAATAACACTAGGAAGCCAATGAGCACAGCTCATTGAAGTGTCAGTCTTACTCAGTGCATACGTGCTAAGCAGCAGAATCGTGCTCGCCACTTTCCATAAATGGCAGCAGTTTATTAAATAAAAGTAAATTAGCTGGTCTTTCATTTCATCCCATTTAGCATTGTCCAGCCGAATTCGTTCAATTAAAATGAAATTTTTTCCGTACACAACGAAGTCCCCCCAGCTCAGTCCAGAAACCCCCATTTGGCCTACTAATGGTGCATAATAGTAGTCCTCCCTTTTCAGCCTTGGGCCACTCTCGTTCAGCTCGCTACCGAATGTGGCAGTGGCAAGTTCCTCTCCCTTCTTTTCACGGAGGCTATACGGGCACTTAATTTCGAGTACCCCATATGAGGCTTCTGCTGGATCAAACACGTCAAACACGAGCCTGTCAGGTGATGCTCCGAGCCAAGGGAAGGCGGGGTTGACCAGCAGGCCGCAGTGTACAACGGTCACGTCGTGACCCATGGTCTGAAGCACCTCCTCGTAGCGCTTTGCAGCCGTGGGCTCGTTGGAGATACCGTACGTGCATACAAATTGGTAACAGCAAATGGAATTGTGCCGTGTCTAATTTGAAGCAAATGGCATGCCCTCGGCAGCCACAAATATACACATGCAATTATGCATATCCCATGTGCAACTAGCCTAGCACCATACACGAGCCCAATAGTTATGCAGGGAGCAGGAACGGAAGTGTGGCACCCTTTGTGCCAATACGCTGTCCATGTGCCTAGCTGTTGTTTTTAAGAGTTTAACATGTATTTGCCTTGCCTACGGTATCTAGGCAGGTTAAAGCATGCTTCTTCTACCTTTGTCGAGTTGTCACTCAGCTCCGCTGCTATGTTTTGATGACGTGGAGCATGTTTTTTCATCTAAGCTGCTGTCACACTAAGCCATGCAAGGTATTGAATACTAAATAAAATATTTACACAGTGGCTTTTCGTGCACAACAAAAGTAAAAATCACAATGACAAAGATGTTCAACCCTCAAATCAGCTCGAAATACAATTGCAATGCTCTAAATTTCAATGCTGCTAATCCAAAACAGTCGTATTGCTTCTCCCCGAGCGGCTCCAAAATGCTTGTGCCTACTTCCACTTATGCGGGAGGTTAAAAGTACACAATGTTGAATATATTGAAGAAAAAGAATGGGGGAAAAATGCTGCAAATATGCATCCTTACCGTATTGGTTTTTGTAAAACGAGTCAATTACTAAGTGAGGCAGTTGGGGAAACATCTTCAACTATGCTACAGGCACCAGGCAATCTTTGAAGGGACACTGAAGAAAAACATGTCGAGCTAGATTGACAGATTAAGCTTCTGTAGTAACCAATTCATCGTTCGTTGCAAGAACAAAGCTTTTGTAAGCAAGAAAACTGCGAATTTGGTTGGTTTCAGTGGCACCACCTGATGTGGACTATGGTACCTCATTTGTCATCAGCACTGTCCGATTCATAAAGGCATAGGGGTAGAACATAAGATTACTGCAACACGTCAATTTTAGCACGAGAAGTTAAAATTGATTAGCAGCTCTGGGAGCTTCAGCGTCAATTTTCTAAGCAAAAAAAGTTATATATTGGCACGCAGAACACAGTGATGTACTTTTAGATGAAAAATCAATTGATCCAGGTGGACATATTTTCTCTTAGTGTTCCTTTAAAAGATTAATATATGTGCTTCCGGAATGATCAAAAGCTGCCTGCAACAGCTTTTAACATGCTGTAATTGTAAAACCATAGTCCCTTAATAGCTTTTTCTGGTCACGAAACTCCCGCCTCGGTTTGATATAGAGCCAGTGCCTGCCGCTAGGGGCGCCATAGTAAAAGAAAGGCCACCTATTCTATTTTGTCGTAGCAGTTACAGTATCCAAACTTGAACATCTGAGTGTGTTTTCTAATCTTTATCAAGGCGCGTACAAAAAATAAACAATCTCAAAGTCCGCTGGCGGCTCCGTGTGTCAGCAGACGGCGCGCATAGAATTCTTCTTACTGAGCAATCTGTCGTTAGTTGACCCAACCGGCTTCGGCTAACAACTTTTAAGCTACTTTTATGCGCTGTACAAAGAATAAGACATTAGTGGCGTGGCGTTGCTAGTAAACGACAACCTGAGCTCAAGGTCATGTGCTGTTACTGAAGTACCACATCAGACCACTTGGAAACCAGTAGTACCACTTGAAAACCAATAGTACCACTTGGAAACCAGTAGCAATATTTTCACCTGGGTTCCGATTGCACTCGAGCCGTTCAGGCGATGGTGACAGATTCTAATCGCACCTAACAAAATCTTCTATGACGTCAGAATTAGCTTGGAACAGGTACATCGGCAGATCGTAGCCGTGAATGAAACGCTTGCTTGAAGGGAAGTATTGTCATTTTCATGTATCGCAAGCTTTGCTAGTTCCAAATGTGCGACAAAGTTTTCAAACGCGATTTTCGTTGTCAATATACCCTATGAAACCCAAACGGATTATTATGCCCGACTGACTCAGCACTCTGCTTATTCATCTCTGACTGGCACAAGCAGAGTGACGACGTTGCACTCATTACCATACCTCCTCGGCGAACTGCGACGCATAATAGTATTTGAATCGCGAGCGTTCTTTGAAGCAAACGTAGCCGTCGTAACTCGCGAAAATTATGACAAATAACACTTAATTTTCGCTTTCACTCAGCACTGCTATAGTGTATAGCTCAAAAATGATCTGAAAACTGGCATCTTGTTTTTCCTGTTGCACTAAGTTCCTAACGTCCCATTCATCACGGCTGGAAGCCTACTTTGTGTCAGGAAACAAAATTACTTCTGTGGCATGGCCCTTTTGTGAGCCGCGCAGCGCTGAAGTAGCAACCTTAAGCAAACCTGAACAACGTTTCTATATGTGCCTATGTTCTCATGGAGGTACTAATACGCATCGATTTTATTTGCAATCCATAAATGAAACAAATCTTGTAAACAGAACAGGCTACTGAGAATCACGTACATACGCACACACACACACACACACACACACACACACACACACACACACACACACACACACACACACACACACCACACACACACACACACACACACACCGTCGTAAAACACAAGGAATGGCAGTAGGCCTGAGGCGCGGCTTGTCCCTCGGCAACGAGTACGGAGATGGATGATGGATCAAAGTGCTTCGCGCACACATGCACATGCTTGGATTCGAAGCTGAAATCGTCCGTTTCTTGCCGTGGTATGGCTCGATTCCAATTCTCGAAGTGCTCACGAACACTCGGCATGGAAAATAGCGATACCTTTCAGTATAATGCCTTTGTAGCCGGAACGGCCCCCCGGCACACAACACCTGAACGGCATCGTGAGGCGAACGTGCCATTTCAATTGTAGAATGGCAGAATTCGGATCTTGCCTAAAATGCCGGCTGCATCTGCAGTCTCTCCGGGTTTAACACGGAGAAAGGTGGCCTCTCAGCTGCGGTGGCGCCGCAGCGCGGCGGCTTCATGCGACATATCAAGCTCTCCCATAGAGTGACGGCGGAGTTTCGTGACCAGAAAAGTATTGAGGGACCATGGTAAAACTATGTAATTCAGCAAGTATGTTCTTTTTGTAAACAAACGATTTCAAGCAGCTTGTGCACCTTATAGGAGCCACCCTTGAAAGGTCTCTGCCAGCTGTCATTGCTTGTAGGCCTTTCGACGACCAGTGCTGCCTCGCAAGCACAACACCAAAGTTGGAAGCTGTGAGTCTGAGGGCCCGCTCCTTGGGCCATGTTGCACTATGCGACTGCTGCCGTGTGTCACGCTCAAGTGCCAAGGACGACTGCCGGGTTGTTCGCACCTTCTGCAAAAAAGGAGAAAACAGAATAGTGGTAACAAGCATGCTTGTAAGAAAATTGATGTGGGCAATCGCTCCGTGCAAGGTAGCATCCCTTATTGCATGTCCTTTCACATTTTCTCTGGTGGTAAGCAGGGCATAAAACACTGAATTTACGTGCTGGGCTTCTACAAGATGCTGTCAAATATTGGGTGTAGGAGACACATGGCCTCGGGCGCAGCGTAACACAGAAGCGCCTCTGTGAAAGCATTGTGGCTTGATGGGTAGATTATGTTGACATACCTCAAGAATTTCAGTGCTGCTTTGGTGAGCAACGGGCAGCCAAGGCTCAACATTCTTGAACAGGTCCGCAGCCGGCACCAGCTGGGCACAGGCAAGCGACACTGGCGTAATGCCCGACAGCCGGGCACTAAATCCATGAGGCAGCAGTGCCTGCTGATATGCAAGCGGCGATGAAGCTGGGGCCAGGCCATATTTTGTCTCTTTAGACGGTTGCCCTGATGTAAGCAGCAGCCCTCGAGCAAATGTGTTATTTGCGTCTCTTGGAAGCATCCTTCGGCAAAGTTTATATTTCGTAGCTGATTGCTGTTCTTCAGTGCGTGGTTTCAGGCACCGCTCTGTTGGCCTTGCAAGCTTTTGGATGCTCACACCACCTTCCCTCACGCTCCTCCAATCAATTCCTTGTATAGAGCTCCCCTTGATGGCATTGCCACGTGGCACCCTCCATTGCTGTGGCAAATCTGTGCACGTCAAATGCTGCGGTGCTTCCGAAAAGCCTTTGGATTGCAACAGGGCAACCGTGCGGAGCATACTCAAGTGGTTGCATGCAACTTGCCCAGCAGGGCATTCGCAGTTACCGCCAACAACTTGCCCATGTTGATCAATAGCTGCCTGGATTGTATAAGGCGATGCAGTCTTCTTTTTGCTGCAGTAGCACTGTGCCCTAATGAAGACAAGCCCATCGCTGAAAAGAGGTGTACACGAATCACAATCTCATCTACCAGAGGTAGCACACACGAGCATGACTTTAGCGGTGATTTCTGGCAACTTAGAAATGCTACGAGAGACAACTGGGCATTTTCACTGAATGTATGGAAGACTAGGGATGTTCTAATGCGTCCCGGCACACTCCCTTACAAAGTTTTAAATGAAGGTGTTTTTCTAACGTTTCATCTTTGTATTTCACCCTATCGCCTTATTCGCACTCGTCCCTTATCTCTCATTAGTCTGCGTAACTGCCACCACCCCCACCACCAGAGCTACGTAAGACGCCCCTCTTTAGTGCTTGCCGCTCCACGCGTAGGTACCGTGGCCAATTTTCTTGTCTAGAACTAGCTCCTTACGGCGACAGCAGCTACGAAAGTAGACGGCGATCCGCAGAACGGGACAAGCCATCTCGTAAGCATAACCGCGCATACGTACACATAACATATTTTGAACAAACTGTTATCGCATTTCGCCCGAGCTGCTCGGAACACGTTTTGCGTAAGGAGCGCGCGGCTCGCGCGTTCTGAACAAGCGTATTGCCCTCTGTAACACGCCGGGAATTTACTTGCAGCGCTTGCTGAGGCGAGCAAATACCGTTCCGCGGCTTTTGTTTATCTGCTGCTCATATCTACTGGTCTCGTCCAACGCGCGCAAAAGATTACTGCAGCTTTACAACACCCCATTAAATAACAGAAAACTAAAATGTAGCCACAGTGGCGTGTCGTTCTGTTTCATTCTGCAATGCATGTCGCTTGTAATGCTGTTAGACAATGAACCAGTACCAGTTTACGTATGTGTAAGCATTACTGCAGCTACAGCGTTTGCTGAAAAGCAGCCGTAAAGACAAAGAAAAAGCAGTACCTTTGCATGGAGCTGTTAGTCTTCACCGTCGACGGGATCACGTACGATTCCACGGTGAAGTTATAGCTTCGGTCATAGCAGCGCTCTGTAGTAGACCTGCTGCGGTAAAACTCTACGAGCCTCTCTTCGTTTAGTGGTGGTACGCAAGAAAGATTACTTTCCCAGCCGGTGGTAGGGAAAACAATCGCGTGAGACGCCCAACCGCCATCCTTCCTTCAAACGCGGAGCGGAGCCGGGCGAAGGACGTTTTTGTAGTTTTTTCCTTTACCAGGAGAGGCGCTGCACAGTGTTGCCGGCGGCGCACAGCGTTGACGCGTTTTTGCAAGGGGTCTGCAAGGGTGTTATTGCTATCGAATAATAACATCACATGCGCGTCAGTTACGTCACGATTAACGATAATAAAATCACGTGGTGCATCGGATATGCGAGTATGAGTTAGAGACAAGAAAGAAAGAAAGAAAGAAGTAAGGAAGCAAAGAAATAAAGAAAGAGAGAGAAAAAGAAAGAAAGAAGGTAAAGAAATCACGTGTGGCTCATACCCGCGTTGCATATGAGGGTATGATCCACCGAGACCAGGGATGCGATCGGAGATCTTTGTTCGAAACGCGTTCCGTTCAGTTGTTGCGACATCACGAAGTGCCAGTATCCAATTTTTTGAAAACGGGAGGAAGAGAGCAGCCAATCCGCAATTCTAGAAATTCATTCCAAGTGGATACGCCTAAGAAGCTCACCGGCTACAATTCGTAAATTCCAATATGTGTAGTAAAGTAATTAACTAAGAAGATAATTAGTGAATGTTTGTTAATTAGTTGAATACGTGTTTCGATTTCTCGTGCTACTAATATCCGCCTCATGGAATAGCACAGCTCAACGATAAAAATTACGCAACCTGTCATAGGCAACCGACCAGTGCCCCGACGCCCTGCGGATTCCCAGCGACATCAGATCTCAACTGCACACCGCGCCCATTCCCCGCAATATGCACCCCGCACACAACGTCGGCAGATGTCGGACCAGGGGTAGAGCTCTACTCGAACATGTCCGTAACAACCACATTGAGGCAAGCTTCGTGGATGCCGCGGCATATGTCCAACAAGAGGCGTTCGCCGTCTCCATCGTCGACTCTAATTCCAGGATCACTTGCTGCGCTACAGTACGCACTTCGAAGCCCTTGGTAGCCGAACAGGTTGCAATCGCGCTGGCTGTGCTCGGTGGTCGCAGAGAGGCAATATATAGCGATTACAAAGCGGCCATTAAGGCCTACCAAACCGGGATGGATTCCCCTCAGGCCCTTCGCCTTCTCCAAAGCTTTTACTCTTTCTATTCCCCCTTTCCCTTACCCCTAGTGCAGGTAAAGCAAACCGGACGCTCTTCTGGTTGACCTCCCTGCCTTTCCTCTCATTGCTCTCTCTCTCTTGAAAAGTATCTCTCCTCATTCTCTCATTTGGTTTCCCGCTCACTTGGGGTCCACTGAGGGCTCTCCCTCTAACCCTAACGAGAGCGCGCACGAGGCCGCGCGAGGACTCACTGACCGCGCCGCCTCCGCAGTCCCTCTACCCCGCGGGGAACCATTGCTCACGTATAATGAGATCACCAAGCATTACTATCTGTCAAGACGGGTATTCCCCCTCCCGCACCGTGCCTTATGCAGGGCGCGGGCGGTGACCCTTCATCTTTGACAAGCTCGTGCGGATCTTAACCTTGCGGTTCTTCACGCTATATACCCTGAAAGGTATCCCAGTGCGGACTGCGCTGCCTGTGGACTAACAGCAACATTGAACCATGTGTTGTGGAAGTGTGAAGCCATCGGCTCCATCTTCAGCGAGGATAGGTGGGCTGCGCTTTTGGGCAGCCCCGTGATCAACGACCAAACCCTGGCCGTCCAGAGTGCCCGCGATCGGGCCGTCAAGCTCGGCTTGGCGGTCCCTACGTGAGGACTATAGCCGGGTGACACGGGGTCTCCCCTGTGCCTTCTCTGGACCTAAATAAAGTTATTTCACTCACTCACTCACCTGCCATAGGCGAATTTTAAAAATTCCGTAAAGCTTAATTTTGAACACCCGGTATAAAACTTGCCCTTCACAAACTTTAAGATACCGCGCCGCACTAGGGCTTCTTCAAGGTCGGCCACTGAGTAGAGATTAGAGAGCTTTAGAATTGGGGACCCAAGCGGCTTGGTTACCCAAGAGAATTGCGGGCCGCAAGTGCGCATGCGCAGAACCCAAGCCCGTCTTGGGTTCTTGCGTTCGCATTAACCCAAGCCTCAAAAATCGAAAACTAGCCTGGGCCCCCTAGCCGTCTTGGGTCACCCTCGCGGTGACGAGAAATCGCGAGATAGCCAGGAGAGCCGTACGAGCCGCAGCCATCCTAAGCCGTTATCTCTCAGGCGGTAAGCATGACTGCTCCGAGAGCTACGTACGCGCGCTCGCACTACACATCTGAACAGATCTGTATATTGCGAGAAGTGCTCGCAACAAACCCCTTTCAAGGCGTTGAACTGTGGCCACATGTTGCGAAAAATTTTGCAGAGGGTGCAAAGAAAACATTTTCGCTGCGGTCAATACCTTTGCGAGACGTATACTGCCGCCGACCATGTCGTCGGTAAATCGTTTCTGGCAATGGTAGAAATAGATCTTCGATGTCAGCCCAACTCAAATCAGCGTACAGCAGATGATCGCAGAGCACACTCGCTGTTCTTCGACTGATTTTTGCCATATTAAACAGGTGAACTCGCCGTTTTGAAGTGAATCACAAAAAAACACCATTTAAGAGCACTTGGCTGCGATTGGCTTTGCTTGATTTAAAATAGTTTACTTAATTCGTAGTACTAGCAAAGCAATCTCGTTTATGACATTTTATTGTTCGCTCTTTTTGCTCAAATATGCGTTCTGTTCGTTTTCACGTGCAAGAAAAGCTTTTCTTCGTTGATTTCAAGCACCTTTTTATTTTCCCCACTGCGGCGTCACCAGCGCTCGACCCAACGCTGTCTGCGTTTGACCCAATTCTCAAACTCTGCTGCTCCTCTAAACCCAAAAGCAACTAACGCAAATCGGCTTGGGGGCCCAGAGTCATCGGTCTCCAATTCTAAAACTGCCTGAACCCGGCGCGCCGCTTTTGCCTCCGCGCGCTCTCAAGGAGGACAGCGCGCATGCCCAGTCAGGCACTCTTCACCGGCACATCTCTTCTCCCTCCTGAACTCTAGGGTGCCTCGATGCGGGCGCCCTACGATGATAATGATGATGATTTAATGGTCACCCCTTTGAAATGGGGCGGTAACAAATAGTAACCTATAGCCTGCTTCATATAATCAGGTACGCTATACAAGTTTTCATCTAGCATTTTCGTATACACTTCATTAATCTTTTTTTCTTCAATATCGACCTTGTACTCTACCTATGACTTAGAGATCAAATCAGGTCGCATCAATCTCTTCCCTGCTTCCCCCCCCCCCCCCAGCACTCTGAACGTCTCTTGCTTAACTCGACTGCTGACCGGTTGATGCTTCCGTCCACTCGAAATCCAAGTGCTTCTGGGAGGTGTACATTACCTACTGTTCTCACTGGGTGAATCCCTTCGCATTCCATTAGGATGTGTTGAGTGGCCTCTGGATCTTTGCTGCAGCATACACATGCCTCATCTAGTTCCGAATATTTGCTTCGGTACGTTTTGGCCCTTAGGCAACCGGCTCGAGCCTCAAATAGCAAGGCACTGCCCTTTGTGTTATCGTGCAGATTCGACCTCGGGCACTGCACGCCATCTGGCTGAGGGCGTGGTAATTAGGTGAGGTGGCACTTGGCGGCGGCACGGCAGAGGGCGACAGCGCACATAAACTCCATACCACCCTGTTTACGGCTACTTACGCTCGCTTTTTATTTTGTCTTCAGTTACTGACTATTGCTACGTATTTTCGGCAGGACGAGGTATCATTTAATACCATTGTCATGTCCATACATCATCTACAAGTCACCTAACTGGTCGTTTTATTTTTCTAGAAGTGGTTGCAAGATACCAAGATCTCAGATACGCCAAATCCGTCTGAAGTCGGCCTGGAAGATCTTGGACCCGCCGGGGTTGCTTAGTGGCTATGGTGTTAGTGGCTATGGACGGCATTAAATCCCGGCCACGGCGGCCGCATTACGATGGGGGCGAAATGAAAAAAAAAACATCCGTGTACTTAGATTTAGGTGCACGTTAAAGAACCCGACGTGGTAAAAATTAATCTGGAGTCCCCCACTACGGCGTGCCTCATAATCAGATCGTGGTTTGGGGACGTAAAACCCCATAATTTAATCTAGAAGATCTTGTCTTCAAAAATGCAAGGTGGAATATCGCGACTGAGCCAAACTCGCCACTGTCGTTCTTTTTTTTTTCACGCACCCCATTCGCGGCAGGTGGTCGTACCTCCAGATCGAATCCAACCCACACGTGGACGATGAGAAGCAGGCGTACGCGGCTGGGGCCCTGGAGGCCTACCTGACAAGGCAGCTGATGGAGAACCAGTGGGCGAACCTGCTCTCACCCTACTGCGACAACCAAACCGAGTATTGCAGCAGGCTCGAAGACTTCCTAACCAAGAACCTCGTGTACACTCGCAAGCAACAGCACAAGTTCAAGTACAGCGACCCTTTCTGGAACATGGTATGAAAAGTCCAGACAGACATACAGACAGACAGATGCTGGCCCTTTGATTGTGGAAGATGAGACATGTCACTGTGCCATAAAGGGGAAATTTTTGTCTAGGTTATTTATGCCCTTACGCATATATTCAGTCACCCTCCT
The DNA here is from genome assembly GCF_013339745.2 of Dermacentor silvarum. Taxonomy (NCBI): domain Eukaryota; kingdom Metazoa; phylum Arthropoda; class Arachnida; order Ixodida; family Ixodidae; genus Dermacentor; species Dermacentor silvarum. Next base: position 426,580,489 of record NC_051154.1, read on the forward strand.
TCACCCACTATCCTGCTTTTTTCCCCTTATCAATAGGCTGTGTATGTTATGCCATCATTGCGGCTTTAGAATCGTAGGGTCCGTACTCGCAAAAAGCTCTTACGCTAGAATGGTTCGTAAGGAAAATATTCCAGGCAATCTTGATTTTATTAGCGAAGATGGCCGGTCAATGGCATAGTTCGCTTACGAACGAGAAGTTTTGTGAATTGGGTCCCCAATACATTTTCGACGTTATCCTAGTACAATTGGAACAGAAGGCAACTACACTTTATATACAAATATATATGATCCATCATCTGGCTGGATTGCATGAAGCAGCAGCAATTATCGTACGACTATCGGACATCTGCCTGTAGCATTTAGTCCTCAAGCGCCCAGCTGTAGCCTCAAAAAGTAAAGCATTCCCATTGGAGTTGTAAAAAGAGTATGCAAACGCAATGCACCATATTATAATATATTTGAAGTGAAGCTTTAGCGAAGTGGTTAATTAAAGGCTACACAACTAATGGCGATGCGTATTATTGTGTTTAGTTTCATACTATGCAACGTGCAATTTCATGCAATGTTTGTGTTTACCCACCACAAGCGTAACGACATTAATGTCATGTAATTTTTACATTTTTACATTTTATTGCGATAGCAATTATATGGGCACTCCAAGCGCATTTCTGCCGTCGCCGTCACCGTGATGTTCCGTATAAACTCCAAACACGATAACATCGTCGCGGCGTGCTGTACGCTGTATGTGCCACTGAAAACTTACGAGGGTCATTCGACGATGGTCAAGCTCGCGCGCGCGAGGTAGAAAGGTGGGGCGGAAGCACGCCGTCTTTGGTAGGCACGGGGGGATGCCAGGGAGAAGGGGGGGGGGGCGTTCTACTCCTGCGGCGGCGGCTGCTGCTTACGGCGCGGCCGCGCGGGCGCCGTATCTTCACAGCGATCTGCGACGTGCACAAAGTGCGCGCCCGCGATGGCCGCATCTTCAAAGCGATCGGCGATGTGGGCAAAGTATGCCCAGTGCCGGTAGCTTCGTATGCGCTTTGATTTCGACGATTAGTTCGTGTTGAAGCGAAAGACAGCACAAGGGCAATGCGCTTGCTGCTGCTGCCGCCCTTCCTGACTGCAGCGTTTTGACAGCGAGTTTCCACGGTCAGCGAGCGAGATGTGCTTATGTTTACCTGTGCGCGCGTGACACCGTGCTTGTTAATTTAATTAGTAAGCGAATGTTTGCAAGTTTAAACGGCCGATAAAACCGCTATCCTTACTTCCTATAACTGTCTACTAATTTGCTGTCGCAATCGATGCTTCGACATTCGGGGGAGACTGCAACGTTTTTTTTTTTCACTACATCCCTGACAAGTTCCACGGAAAATATTAATATCAAGTCACGGAATGTAGTGTGAGACGTCTACGTAGCGAAATCATGAGTACGAATGCAATTTATGATGCTGGAATGTATGATGATACGAGCCCCAATTTTCGCTTGTGACCCAATATTACTTGCTACCTCAACTAACAGCAGTGGTGGCAGTTTTCATCCTTGCCGAAGCCTGCGTTTTATATTTACGCCCTCCACACTCATCATCTGGGCCCAAATAACCTCTATGGTGTTCTCATTTAACCTGTTTGCATATAGACATTTCAAGTAGTCACACATTCGTGTTCTAAAATATGTGAGAAAAGCGAGTGGTTCGCGTTCTTGTATGCATATTCAATATCAATGAAGACAATACACAGGGTTACGTCCATCTTTTTAGCACAACAAAACACGAAACCCGGAGAGAAGAAACAGTACGAGTGTTTTATCGTTTCTCTGTCAGTTTTCGTCTTTTGTGGAGCTAAAAAGCATCAACGTTTATGTGGCACACCAATCAGCCCAACAACAAGATATACACAGAGGTTGCATCCCATTTTCAGCTATATTAAAAACTGGTTTATACAGATCATCTAGTCGGCGGCCTTTATCTAAAGCCATTCTGTTATTCTCGGAATAGTCGACCTTTTCGGTCGCTTCCTGTAGCTGAAAGTTCACTTATGGCATTATTATCATGTACGACTCAGGGTTCTCTTTTTTTCTCCCTTGCCCCTTCTTTATCGTGCTCATCCTGCTCTTTTTCTCCAGATTTTTTAAATTTCCGTTGGTTCTGTCGCCTATATCCGCATATAATGCCTTTTCTAATCTTTAGGTCAATGATGACTGTGAGTCTTATTACCGTTTTGTCTAAGTATGTCGCTTTGCCTATTCAAAATTACACATTGAGTCATACCACATATCAGCCAAGACATACCGGCTTATATGTAATGAACGAGAAGAAACGCAACCAAGCAGCTCGATCTTTATTAATCATATCATAACAAGCCAACAAACAATAACACCAAGGAAAACATAGGGGAAATTACTTGTACCTACTAAGTGAATTAAAAAAGGATAAATTATCGCGTCGCTCATACAATAAGATTACATAAGCGTCGGTGACAACAGACAACGGATAGAAGCATCGATAACATTCGAGAAACTTCCGATACATGCATGCAGGCGCGTCCTGCGCCAAGCGATACATTTGTTCGCCGCTGAAAAGCGGTCAAGTTACTTGGAGACCTTGTGCTTCGGTTTTGAGCTCAGCGTAGTATGTCGTTGTGACTGCTCGTCATGCTTCTTTTATTTCATCTTTTGTTGTAGGCTTTCAATGTAATCACCATATAAGTATTACCAACTAGCCCAAGTCGGCCAGCCTGCAATCGTCATTCTCCCTGGCTACAAATATCACGGCAAACCTCTCGAGGTCGCTACGTATCCCCCGCTCATGTATTTTCCTAATATTCATTTTTTCGTTCAAAGCGTTCAACAGATAAAGGGCCGTCTGTGCTGGAGTGGCAAGTTCCAGGTCACCGCAGGATGAGATGGCACCCATTTTATTGCCATCTTCATTCGTATATGGTTATTACGCTGCTCGCAGATATTCTACTACAGCTTTCCTATAACTCCTTCTGATGTATTTCTTTTTTTTTTGTTAAACCACGCGCAGCTAGAGTTGATCGTACATATATGCAACATGCGCACGGTAACATTTCAGCCGGCCAATGCCACAGCTGTCGGCACATGCGCGTTGCGACAGCAGCCTCCTCGTTCCTGCGCTTTGCTGTATATCGCCTCTCCCGAAACATCCTGCCCAAACCATTCCGGTCGACTCTCAATTGCCTCAACTACCAGAGCGGAAATAGAAACAGGATATCGCGTTGCACTGCGGTTCTTTGTTTTCAGTCGACGCATTAAAGTAGCGTCGCACGTTTGCAAGACTGCGTTTGCAGCTGTTATTATCGAGGGCGTTAGCAGGCGACCGTCAAATGCTGGTACAAGTGGACGAAAGCGAAGTTTGGTCAGAACTTTCTTAAGGTGACCTTAATTTAGACTTTCTGCTAATTCCCAAATTCGAGTCTCTCACGTCAGTGCTGAAACAGTGGTGGCCAAACTGCAACTGTTCGGTGAAGGTGGAGACCGAGAGGGAGTACATGAACACTTTCTTACGTCCGTAAATCCAAAAGAAATCACACATAATTAAAAAACAAGTCTGCAGTCACTAAGAAACTTGAATATACAGAAATAGTTTCCATCATTGAACAAAAAAGACATGATTCAACTCCTGCGAGAACTCTTGGTGATACAGAAAGAAAAAAAAACACTTAAGCAACAATGTTTTCTTGTTAGCTAAAACGCCCCTGAAAAATCCAACATAAATAGATAAGGTATGACTTTATAATATTTTGTTCCCTGCCGCCACCAATATTTGCCGTAGAAAATTTAGAATAGAGCCAAATGGATGGGGCTGAAATTGTGGTAACAATGACGTATGCAGTCTCGTTGTATGTTTAAACCCGGGTTTGTGATACTAGCCCTAAATGGCAACAGTAGGTTTGAAACTTCGCAGTTTGGCTTTAACACGTCCAAGCTTAGTAGGCAAAAAATATATGAAAGGTAACTTCGACGGCATCGCAAATGCCTCTTGCGACATCCCCTGTAGCGAATGTGACGAAAGATGACACTCAGGAGCAAAAGCCAGTCACTTGATAATATGTCAGCCATCGAAACCGAGTGACTGTAGGTCGACAAAGTCAACTGTAAAGATCAGCGATCGCTGCATGTACCATCAGCATAAATTTAAACGCTAACATGAAAAATCAAAGCCTGATCACGTCTGTCAAATTACATGAAAGTGTGTAATTACATGAAACTGTGACGTGAAGTCGCTCACTGGCCGTTTTCAAAACATAGAGTAGTCCATGTGAAAATTTGTAGTCTGAATTAGACCACTGTTACAAATTCAGGTGAATTTCCAGGCTGACACCAGTTTCTAGGTATTATTTCCCAAAGTGTGGAACGAAATACATGGGCGTTCCAGATACTTTTGTGCTTCCATGTATAAAACAGCATTTTGGTAAAAAAGTAAGTGGAACAACAATGCATTTTTACGGCGAGTTTGACGGCGCATATTTCCAAACTGGTGTCATTCTGGAAATTCATTCCAAGTGGCTACGCCTGACAAGCTCACCGACTACAATTTGTAAATTGCAGTATGTGTCGTAAAGTAATTAACTAAGAAGTTAATTAGTGAACTTTTCTCAATAAGTTAAATACGTGTTTCGATTTCTCGTGCTACTAATGTCCGCCTCATCGAATAGCCCAGCTCAATAAGAATTATGCTACTTGGCACAAGCTATTTCTAAAAATTCCGTAAAACTTAAAAATTAACACCCTGTATATTTTGCAATGGCCATTACTGATTCTAATGTTATCTTCGGCTGGTCGTTATCGAGTGCTCTAGAGCGCTCTGTCACGCGACTCCGTATTCGGCTGGTTTAAACGGAGCGTTCAAAATGCGTTCGACTGGTTCCATCCGTGCGATCGAATACGGTCTGGAGCTCTCCGAGCCACTCCGACTCTCTCTTGGAGGTCTTGGCGTCCACCGCCATAGAGGTAATGCGCTATGGCGATTGTGGCTGATATGGGTGGACACTTGGGGAGGACGAGGCACGCCCGTGGAACTTGGGCTTGTATACGCTGGAGTGTGCGAAGGTTTGTTTTACTGGTGCTACCAAGCACGGGCAAGCTGCATCTTAGGAGGTCCATAAATAATGCATGGTATAGCTGTCGCATCGATTGCACAGATGCGCCCAAGACTTTCCGCCCAAAATGTAGAATACATGGGCTATTACTGTCAACCTCTTCTCAAATATAAAATGCGTGGCGTCCAAGACAAATCACGGTCGATGATGACTCCCAGGAAACGGTGCTTTGTTTCATGAGCCATTACTTATTCATTTATGCGCATAGTATATGAAGTCATTGTTTTGAGTGTAAATGAGACTAATCGGCACTTTTCTGAGGATAGTTCTAGGCCTTTCATATGCAGCTGAGAAGGCCTTTGTGTGACCGCCTTCTGCAGTCTCGCTTATATCTGCGGACGTGTCGAGCCGGACGCCCAGATGTAGATATCATCTGCATAGATGGATGTCTGGACCGTCCTTGAGAATCAGCCAACAAGGCCTAACAGTGCTACGTTGAAGAACGTGGGGGCTTAACACTCCGCTTTGCGGCACACCTTTGCTGGTTATAGAAGGTGGGATGTCATTCCATTCTCGGTAAGCACGCAGAAGAAGCTATCCTCCAAATAGCTATGAATGTCGTGCAGCGAGAGCGATGGGACGGTAGGATGCCATGTTTAATGGAGATGGGATGTGTAGCAAATAAGTATGGAGCATGTCTCGTATATAAGCTGCACAACCTTTCCTATATTTTAGAAAAAAATGAGGAAAAAAGTATCTGGGCTTTTCACTTACCCACAATGTATGGTCATTTTCAGCGCACCTGCTTTCTGTGAATCCTAACTTGTTTTGTATCTCTTAACTTGTTTTACATACAAGCTCGCATTCAAATCAGCAATGGTGGACTCCGCCATAAAAAAAAAGTATGTCCATCTCCGTATACAGCCTACCAACGTGCTTTTTGCTGCGATTATATCTCGGAATAGATTAAGTAGCTGTTATATGAACTAATCGACCCCGCCTGCATTTCTAACAATAAAGGATTTTCACTAACTCAGTCACTGAGTTTAGGGCTGACAGATGCATGTACTATGAGATAATATAATTATCGCTATTTGTTAGTACTCATAGTTCTACATAGTTTTAATTCATCTACGACTAGGCCATCGCAACAGGAGTTAAAAGTAACGCTGTCTTTCAACTCCGTCCTAGTGAAAGAAGTTAGTTTATCCTAGGAAGGATATAATATTATGGCTCTGTGTGTAATTAAGCCTGTTTCATTTGTCACCCATAATGAGGGGTAGCGCGGGCCTGTAGTCCTTGTTCCAGTTTTGTCTTTTGCAATTTCTGCTCATCCCATTACAGGGGCTCCTTATTCAGCGAATCATTCGTTCCCCACCTGAAATGTTTGAATTGAATTCTGTGTCTTTTACGTGCCAAAATGACGATTTGATTATGAGGCACACAATCGGCACTACCCGTCGAAATGCGGCCGCCGCGGCCGGGATTTGACCTCGCGACCTCGTGCTTAGTAGCGCAACACCATAGCCACTAGGCCACCGCGGCGGGCCTAAAAAGTTTGAATTGGTCTGAAATACCAACAGTGTTAGCGGCAACAATGTTATACTTAAAGCGAGTAAGCACCTCTTACCAAACGGAAAGCTTCGTAAATTTGGCCCTTGGTCATCAAGGCGCCTTTTGACAGTTAAGTAATGAAGGCCTGAACAAACGACGCCAAAAATACAGAAGCACTGAAACAAAGATAACAAATGTAAAAACAAGGGCCGTACTCCCAAACATTGATTTTTTTTTTCATTTTTATTCTACTTGCCCTTCGTTACTGGTTGTACCGCTGTCCCTTTTTGAGTGCAATCTATTTTTGGTTCTATAAACAAAAAGTGGCGTGCATAACTTAGTTTAATATTGTGCGCGCTGAATTGGTTCATTTTCTCAACGCTGAATAAGGGCACGTATGAGCTAAACATAAAATAATCCCAGCTTCCGGATGAAAAATTGGTTGAATTTCGCTATGACCGCATCGCGCTATGAAAGCGATCGAAAATTAATTTAGGCAAGGATAATTACTTTAGTATTGCCAGAAATGCTGAAATAATAACGATAAGAATGAAATTCTATTATGGTCACAAAGCGCCCGGCTCACTCACGTATCCATCGCAGGCGCACCTGATTATGAGACAGCTGTCGGGGCTGAACGATGCCTTCGAGAACGAAACGCTGGACTTCACGCACGAGCTGGATACTGTAACACGATCACTGTAAGTTCTTTTTCATGATTATTTTTCTTGGGCTAAACTGCTGACCATATGGGTCGCAATACAGGATAGAATATAGTCACTACGCAGGTCAAACAATTTAACAAAAAAAAAACGTCTTTGGGCGCAGCTATACTGGGTGACCTGAGTTCTTGCCAGGTGAAAACTCATAGGGAAACAATCGTAGCGCAAAGCGCACGCACACACAACAAATAAATATGTTACATTTTTGGCTTTTAAGTGCCAAAACCACGATATGATTATGAAGTACGCCCTAGGGGGGGGGGGGGTTAAACGGATTAATTTTGACAACCTGGGTTACATTAACGCGCACCCAATGCACGCACGGTATACGCACAAGTGTTTCTGCATTTCGCCCCCATCGAAATGTGGCCGCCGCGTCCAGGATTTGATCCCACGCCATTGGACTTAACAGTACATCGAACGCCAAAGCCACTACGCCACCATCATATATATATATATATATATATATATATATATATATATATACCGCAAGACGACAAATACATTTCTGTTACTTTGAGGATGCCATCCGCTGTTGAGATGTTTGTCGACGAAGTTCGCCTTTTTATGCTCCACTTTACCGAAACAGTGCGCGTAAACAACCTTCTGAAACTGAACCGTAAACTTCATCACTGAAACAGAACAAAATAACCATTTTACGTTCAACATGAACAGCGTCCATTAACTTCGTTGTTTTATTACACTATTTAAGCTTTATCGCAACTTTCACTTGTTTTATGGATGGTCGTGGAGATAGGACCATTTAGTTGCATGTATTCGCGGGAGAAAATGAAGTCCCTTGACCTGTTGCGCTCCTAGCGAGAGAGGCGGGAACTGCGAACAAGGAATAGTCGCGTTCTCGGCCGTCGTTGAGACCACTGTGTATTCTTCGACCATAGCTGCAAGCAAACGGCAATAAAAAATCCTAGGGAAACCGACATAGAACAATATGAAGTATTTTTTCACTTAAATTCTGTGTGCGTAATCGTTGTTTTTTTTTCGCTTATTTTTGCTTTAGTGAATAAAGCGCAAGAAGCTAGTGTTACGTTCAATGACGTAATACTCTCAGATATTTTCCTTCCATCAACGAATACCGTTCTTTAGACATATTTTTGTCGACAATGACGCTCGTGCGAAATATGTCAATGACTTATACCATGTCCTATATAAAGGAAGGAACGGAGTATTTGATATTAATTTATAGCTTATTCATAAGATATTTCGGCTGGTTTCTTCATTTTGTCTAGATATGCCCTCGCTTATCTGGAAGCCAAACCTCCACACTATTAATCACAATGTTTTACGATATGCGAAGTTCAGCCGTATTATGTAGGCGAAAAACAATACCGTTTCCTTTCCGGCAGACTCGCTTTCAAAGTATAAGTTATTTAAACTCGCCTTGAATCAGACACCTAGAGGCAGGCGCCCGTCTATGGACATGCTTATCAATAATAATAATAATAATAATAATAATAATAATAATAATAATAATAATAATAATAATAACAATGAACGACAGTTATATTTTCAGTTCCCAAGAATACATTATGAGGCTAGCTAGTTCTCTCTTGATCCTGCTTTCCTGCGCTGCATGTCGGGGATGTTTTCAGTTGTTCGCTTCCCTACTGAAGGTGCATGATAACGACGTCAGCGAGAAGATATGCATTTCAAGGTTGCCCACCAGTCCGGTTGACGAGCCGGAAATGTTTCTTTATCTAATTGAGTTATCGCTATAGGAACACCGAGCAGGTATATTCAAATACCATTTTGCCGAATGTTATCCATCATTACGCAATTTACAGAGGTCAGTAAATTCTGTTTCCGTCGGCATGCCCGCAGTTTTGTGGTCTTTGTGGCTGCGAAACTCAATGCAAAGTAATTGATGAAAGGAACGGGTGTGCTGGGAAGTACTGTAGGGAGAAGTATCTCGTGATACTTCGAAGTTCATTTTCCCCAGTGGAATAAGCCGAACAGTTCAACCCACTGGCAGTAGGGGGACTCTTTGGGTAGTCTGTACAATACTAGTATTCACAGGACTACAATCATTTCCGTGACACATCCCCCTTGTATGCCGTCGCCACCTCTCATTCAGTTTTTGTTTTTATCTCTCCTCCTGTGCAGAACGGCAGGTTAAAACCCTCCAGCACGGGCCCGCCCTATCTGCTTTCCTTGAAATAAATCCCCGCTTTCTTTCCTTCTATCTCCCCAACGTCCTTAGTTTTTTCAGTGTCGTGGGCGACCTATTCGACCTGGAAGGAGCACTGCATCGACCCTGGGATTCCAACTCGATGTCTCAGATTCTGGCCTGCTCTGCGCTCGTCAAGGTGGTGGGCGACTTCGAAGAGATGTACATCGCACACGACGCCTGGTTCCTGTACCGGGGAATGCTGCGCATACAGAAGCAGTACATTTTCCCCTGGCACCGTACGGCACAGCTCACTGGTGTAGGTAAGAAGGCGAGGACAAACATAATGGGAAAGGTTTAAAGCGGATTATGCCAATATTTTTTTTTATTTTCTATTCTTTTTGCCATTTCTGACTGGCTGCCTTGACGGCAAACTTTCGTTATCGCCAATACTGGCCATTCACTCCGATGGGTGATTAGAAATGAGTACAATGAAAGGAAATAATCCTCACATAATATGGTCTAGCAACAGTAAAATCGGAAGGCTCTGAGCGCGTCAGATATCACGGCACTTGATTTTAACTTGGTCTTCCGATGCATGGCTCTATTCAATAAAGGAAAAGAAATGGAGAGAGGGGGGAGGAAATGGGACAATTGTTTGACATTCTCAAAACTCTTACACTTATTGTGTTGATGTTTAGTTTAGCCGTCCTCAACGGTTCCCGCGCCACTTGACATTCACGCACCAGCTTACCCTCTCGTCATGGATTTTCTCAGTGCCTACTTGCGGCTAATGAAATGTTTATGTGTAAAGATTTACATTCCGCTCCTAAGTGAGCTTCGACTTCACCTGACAACTTCTTTTGTTAAACTTCGAGCGTTTTGTACCCGAGAGCTGCCTAAACAAACGAAAGTGTCACGAAATTGGTGACGAACTTTAAGAAAAAATCCGCGCAGAAACTCCACGGGAGTTGTCTAAGTATGCGTAACCATTGTGCCACTTGCCCATCTCCGCGCAGCGCGGTGCCATTATAAATCTTATCAAAATTGATCCCACCAGCACAAACATTTATCAACGTTTACACGACGCAAAACATTCAGAAAAAAGGTTTTTAGGGTTATGGGGATTCAGTGTCACTGTGAAGTAACTCAGCGCTTCTATAATTACATTTAGAGCTTACAACGACTGCAACTGTAAGCCAACCATCATATCCTGATTTCGCCGCTGGCAAAAATTATCCGAAAAAGCATTTTTAGAATTCATAAGTAATCGTGAGAACTTTTTTTCTACATACACTAATACCACAACTAATTATTCCTTAAGAGCTAGGAACTTTATTAAGGTAAAAACCAGAACAAATTACGGCAATCAGCTTTTAGTGTGGCAAATTCCTAATTTACTTAATGATGAGCATGCTTTATTTAATATTATGCAAGATTCCTCAACCATTTCAGTATTCAGAATGAAATCGAAACTGTATTTTCTCGACAATTGACTCACGTTTTTTTTTTTTTTAAATTGATTTTCCTGCTTTCCAACTGATATGTTGTCATGTGCTGCAATACTTTTTTTTCCATTTGGCTTTGGCCTTTCTGTACCTAGTTTTTTCATTTGCATTATTTATACTTATTGTACTGTATTGACCTATTCAATGTTTAATTGCATCATTTGTATATGTACAAGTATGTATATATGTCTGTATTAGGTGTACATTTGTATCCATATTTTTGCACTGTTATCTGCCGTGCTCGTGGCGCCAGGAGCCTAGTCAGGCGTGCATAGTCTCGCCTTTTGCTCCGGCGCCATGACAATCTTGTATTGTCAAAATCATAATAAACTTCAAACTTCAAACTTCAAAGATAGCGCAGAAATCGGAAAGAATGCATTGTCTTTTGCATGCGCAGCTACTCGCGCACCAATAGCGAACCACGTGGTTTCTATCAACTCCTTTTACGCACATGTTGAACTACCATCGCTATGCGCTCAGCATCCTCGACGCGTGTGAGTCATCTTATCGGGAGCCAAAGCAACGATGAAGACTGCCGCAGTGTTATGAACAGCTCGGCACAAGTCAGACCCTCGTGATCATCGTGATATACCAACCGGGTGTGCGACGTAACTTATGCCAAACTTTAAAAATATACTAGTAAACCTCAGACAAATGAGGCCGACCCGTACTGCTCGTAATCCTATTTTTCAGGCTTTTTCTAAAGTGCCATCACTTTTCTAATTAATTATGGTAATTTATGCAACATCTTAGATGTTCGATTTAGGGCATATGTCGTATTTGAAAAGTTGTAGAGCGTGCATCGAGGAAGTGCTTTTTATGACGTTATATTTTGTGAGATTTTTTTTGGGACTCTGAAGGAAGTTCTCGAAATATAAAAATGACGTCTTTCCGTTGCGGCTCGTCTGTACGACAGCCCTCTCAATCATCTTTAGGAAGAACAAAGCCTGCGTGCCAATCGCAAAAAAAAAACGATTCATCGCGGTTTCCAGCGTAAGTCAGCACCTTCCTTATGAGACCATAGACCTTTTTTTTTCTTGTCGACGATTTATTAGCTTAAGAAAATGAATCTCAAAAACACGACTCCACCTTTTTGAATTAGATTTAACTGTTCAAAACGGACAATTTCTTGGCGCTTCCACATTTGAGCATAGCGACGGGAAAGTTAGCTCTGCCATCCAAGATTTTTTTTTTTAGGATCAATGAGATTGAAACTCTGAATGCAAAATTTTACGCCTCCTTTTCTTTTCCCAAAATTGAATTTCAACTGTTTTATTTTTGTGGTTTTGGTAGAATTTTAATTTTCCTAAAATCATGCAGGCTCTCCAATCTCTATTTTTCGATTTTAATTACCTATTATAAAATTCTGACTTCTTATTTTACACTTTAATTTAACCTACCCGATTCTTGGCCAATCCCCCAGAATGGGTACGTGCCAGTACATCACGAGGTTCTACATCTACATGTGCCTTCCTTATGAATATCGAAATCCGCCACGGTCCTGAATAAGAACTAGGCCGGCACTAAACACGAATGCAAACTCTCTCCTCGGGTTTTTGTGCTTGTTTTTTACAACGGGCATGAAATCTTCGTTCTTTAGAAATATGTTCGCGGGCACTGCAACCCAGACTAACTTGTGCACAATGACGTCATGTTTTTCATATGTTGCGGGCTTTCGTCGGAGCTGGCAAGAACCAAGAAAGACGTCTGCGTGCGTGCGTGCGTGCGTGTGTGTGTGTGTGTGCGTGCGTGTGTGTGTGTGTGTGTGTGTGTGTGTGTGTGTGTGTGTGTGTGTGTGTGTGTGTGTGTGTGTGTGTGTGTGTGGGTGTGTGTGTGTGTGTGTGTGTGTGTGTGTGTGTGTGTGTGGTGTGTGTGTGTGTGTGTGTGTGTGTGTGTGTGTGTGTGTGTGTGTGTGTGTGTGTGTGTGTGTGTGTGTGTGTGTGTGTGTGTGTGTGTGTGTGTGTGTGTGTGTGTGTGTGTGTGTGTGTGTGTGTGTGTGTGTGTGTGTGTGTGTGTGTGTGTGTGTGTGTGTGTGTGTGTGTGTGTGTGTGTGTGTGTGTGTGTGTGTGTGTGTGTGTGTGTGTGTGTGTGGCCTGCGATAAAGTTATTGAGAACCTCAACCAGTAAAAGACTTTACGGGTACGTTTGAATATTCGTATGCAAGCTAGGTGACGTCAATAACCTGGCAAGAAAACAAGAGTTCGTGGTTAGCAGTCTTAAAGCTGTGCGAGCGTAGATTTATCAAAGCCAAGTCAGCATATGAGGACCATGGGAAGAAAATTTGTAGACGAATAAAGACGGGTTGGGTCGCAGAGGGCAGGCACAACCAAGTCATGACCGGCCGTTCACCAATATCCTCGAAAAAAGAAAGTGCACAATCACGGCATTGTACCATTATTAACCTATGGCGCTAATTACTTGTAAGATAATAAACAAACTTGACAACAAAATAAGGGCTTCGCAACGAGCGAGGGAACCAAAATGATAGGCACAACGTTAAGAGACACGAAGACATCTGTATGGATTAGAAAGCAAACGGGTGTGGCCAATATTCTATAGTTGAGGTTAAGAGGAAGATATGGAGTTGCGTGAATCAAGTAATCTGCGCATCAGATAATTTGTGGACTATTAGAGTAACAAAATGGTTATCGAAGGAAAGTAAATGCACTCGATGACAGCAGAGAATCAGGTGGCTTGATGTGAGTAGAACATTTCCAGGTATACAATGTAGCCAGCTGACACAAAAAGTGGTTATTCGAGACAGCCTTCGTTTTGCCGTGCAATCATCATAGAAACTTACTAAATAATCAACAAATCAATAATTTATTCACTGTGCCGAGGAAGAACACTGAGGTCAGAGTGCTGGTGCACAGAGAAACAAACACAGAAAAGGTATAAATATAAAACAACTAGAAAAAAACAAAACAAATACGAACTGAATAAACAGCTGCTGCATAATGAGCAAGAATACCGCAATAACATACAATTGCGATACGGAGTACGTATACGGAAGAGAAGAGAAACTATGAGAGGACAGGAGAGGAGTGCTTTTAGAAAGAAGGCTCACGAGAAAGTGCGAAGCTCCGAATAGAAAGAAGACAACATGTTTTGAAAGATATCGACATGGAGAAAATGACAGTTATACTGACTTTGCACTCCGTGGGGAGGCGAGTGTCTGCTGAAACAGGCAGGAACATCGAAGTGTCTATGTTCCCTGGTAATCTTCCGCAGAAACCGCTGTGAACCAGTAGATCCGACCACGTAATAATTGCATGGATGATTTTGCATAAAACGAGGACGTCGGTTCGTTACGTCCACAGCTAAGTGACGGAAGCGTAGGATAATCATTCAAACATGAAAAGTTATTGGTCAGAAAGGTCAGAAAACGATGTTTACATATATATATATATATATATATATATATATATATATATATATATACTCATGAACTTTTTGTGTACACGTTCGATTATTATGATATATGAACCGTTTGTGCGATTTCACGCCGCTGAGGCGTATTCAAGTAATAGGAGGCATATGGATGTGAACAACTTGAGGATGAAAACTGGGGTACGCAATTCTCTTGTAAGTCTTCAGACGGAACCGAGCGTGCGCAGGCCTCCTGAGGGTACGTTCTTAGAGTAGGCAGAATAATAATAATAATAATAATAATAATTGTAATAATAATAATTGTAATAATAATAATAATAATAATTTTATGTTTCGGTGTGCGTTAAAGAACCCGAGGCGGCCAAAATTAATGCAGAGCCGCACTGTGGCGTCTCTCATAACCCATTTAGGGCTATGGGACGGTGAGCGTCATCAGTCATTATTTTGTACATGTGGCAATAATTAACACAGAAAATCACTTCGTGATCATTGAATAGGACGGTCACTCAATCGAAACACGAGCGTTATGATCTGTCGAGTTGCACAACTGTGAAGGGGCAAGAGCGTGACATCCTTGTTCCCAAATGAAGCCGCCATTTTTGTTGAGGTTCTATATAGGGCGGCGGCGAGAAAGCGGCGTTGCAACTGGTGCGAGTAAGAGAACTGCACCTTTTATGCACTGTTCGCTTTTATATAACGGCGTTTCTTCAAGGGCATAGTTTTGTATATCTACTACAACGCCGCACATCTGTTATTGGGCACTGTTATGAAGTAACGTGAAGAAAAAAATGTCTAAATTCTCTGAAAGTGCGCACTACATGAGCAAGCATACATTACATGAGCGACAAGCAAAACCACGCTTAGTATGATGAGCAGAGACATCAGCTTCCCAAATTGACGGAGTATTGTGCTTTTCTGAGCACACATCACTTCTCCAACACTCACTGCAGAGGACATCATCCCGGGCCACACAATCACCATGTCGTCTTACGCCGGCAAGCTGGTTTCCTGGGACAACTTCTACTTGTCGTCAACAGGCCTGGTGAGCGCCAGTTTGATTACCCTAAATACGCACCACAGCGAACGTACAGGATGATATTCTTCGTAGTGTTAAGCTATATTCGTCCCTTTCATCGTCATATAAGCAAGCACTTCCCAACAACCCAATGCAACATAAAGGTCGCATGCGACCTGTTCGCCATCTGCAGCCGAAAAAAAATCCAGAGCCCTTCCACCCTGTGAAGAGGGAAGTCCAGCGAAGCAAGCGCTAGCGGCTTCATTTCGTTTTCGCGCCCATTCGCGCTTCTGTGCACGTTGGCGCTCCGTCAATATCTGTTCTTCCTCCGAGCGAAACGCGTCCGTCCCATAGCGAGTCCAAAAGGCAACTGCTGATAACAGCGCTCGCGCGATCTCTACGTCACGAGACAAAGGGGCACAACGATTGGTGGGATGTGCCGCCGCCAAGTATAGCGACATTTGTAAAACAGGCATCGGTGGTCGCAAGGGGTATAACAATGGGCCATCCGTCATCCGTTTTGACACCTGTGCTAAGGCGCTTTATACATAAAGCAATATATATCCGCCGCCCGTATATATATATATATATATATATATATATATCCGTCACCCGTAGTCCATAGGTACAATAGACCAAAAAATTGCGGACCAAGGGATCTGACAAAAAGTTTAATATCTCCGCAGCCTCAAAACGCGGCCTGGTATTCCCATTTCCAGCCTCTACTGGTATATGCGAAGAACATTGTGATGTACGGTTTTACTGGCTACTTTCGAAGGTTGCTCGGATATTTAGCGTGGTCCGTAAACTTATTTGGTCGATAGTACGGGTCATTGCACTTGGACCCTTTCTGCACTATCACCATGATCGGCCCACATTGTTGGTGTAGGTCGCCGGAGGCGACCTGCGAGATCCTATCCATGTACTACAGCTTCGCTGTAAAAAACACAATTGTGAAAAAATGAATACTCCATCTCAAGTACACTGGCGCAACCCAGACAAGAGTAAAAGAAGAAAACGTGCTCAGCGCAACATGTATTTGCTAGGATAGGATAGTCTTACGATCCTCGCAATGCACCGAGGCCGTTGCCATGCCAACAATATCATCATCCTCAGAACTTCGCGAAAAGACGAGATGTAAAGAAGGGCAAGACATGAACAGCGCTGTCTCGCCTTTCCCAACGCTGCGGGGCTGTAGGGCTGTTGGAAGACTCGCACTGGAGGCGCACGAAAAAACGAAGGACAAGGAGCCATAGTCTGGGCATCCTTCGAATTGTAGGAGGCTCGGAAAATCTGCTTCGATAGACTACTGCGAAAACTAAACGAAAATTGGTGAGTGCCTAGCTTATTTAGGTACTTGTATAGCAAAAAAATGTTTAATCACAGCGAAGCAAAAGACGAGGGAATGGAACTAACCAATAAATATTACACTAGTGAGGTGGACAGTGGCAGGGAAAATGGTGCGAAAATTAAAGAAAGAGATGCAGGAACAGTGTACTGGATATGTGCAACGGAGAGGGAGCCAACTACGAAACAATATTTAAACAATAACAGTGAAATCAGAAAGCAAAAGTTTTATGATAATTCATAGGGCAGTGCCCTACTGTTCGAAGCCAGATCAGGGTGTCTGAGAACACGTAGTTATAGAAGAAACTGTTCAGATGAAGACGATTCGTGCAGAGCGTGTGGAAACGATGCAGAAATCATTGAGCATATTCTGCTCGAATGTCGAAGTATCTAGCCAGCTATAAAGGTTGCAGCAGTTGACAGAGACGTTAGGTTTTAGAAACAGCAGGGGTAGAGTGATGTGTGGACTGATAAAAGAGGATCGGCACATTGGTCGCGCAACGGAAGGAACAACACGCAATGACGTAAATTTTTTACTCTTAATAATGTAGTTAGGTCATAGAAGCATTTAAGGTTCTAAATGCACTAGAAAGATTCGAAGAACCAGCTTGGTGGCAGGATTCATGACTCCGTTTCCAAAGGGTTTCTCATTTCTTCATCATCCTAATCAACGTCGTCAACAGGCATCAGAAGAAAAAAACAATTATGAGCACTGAAATAGCAGTGCACCGCTCTAACGTTCATCGCCGGATCAGGGTCTCTGAGCGAGATAAAATGAGGTGTCTATCCGCTGCTGCCACCGCCGCTGTTGTTGCTGTCGTCCTCGTCGTCGTCGTCGTCGTCTTGTCGAATAGCTCATATACCGAAAATAAAATAGCTACGTGTCCGATGGTGGGATCGAACTTTGGTCTCCCAGCCCCACAGCCGCGATGCTCTAATCATTCGCCCGCATACTTCGCGGGTACCTACGCCAGATATATAGCTCTTTGAGACTACTGATACGAGCGTCACTTCGCGTTGCACGTGTGCGTGAACGCATGTGCCTGCACTTGAGCTTGATGATGATGACCTTAGCATCATTGGCACATACCCGCTCTGGGGGATCGGTCAGCAGTCTGGAAGATTTTAGATATGTGTTAAGGCAATGAATTTAGAAACCAATAAGCAATCAACCAACTATAGTTTGAGTCTATGAGCACGGTGGACAATCTGCCCGTACTCACGAAACTTCTTTGTATGACTACCATCTGTGATAGCGATTATTGTGAAAGTGAGATGATCGTCGCGGTGATCGGCAATCTCGGAGAGAACTTGCGTAAAAAAATTTCGTGAATACCGACGCCCTGAAGCTTGTGTTTTCCCTATGCTTCATTTCCTTAATTATGAGGTACGTGGATACAGTGAGAAATAAAATGAAACTAAAGCTCAAGTGTTTCCCTTTCAGCTTTACAACTTCATGTATATAGACCGTTTTCCGCGATAGTATCACTGCCAAATTTAACATATTTAAAGCGCAAAACAATCTGCTTATATTGCAATTCAGAGTCCATCTTATAGTGCTAGGCCGTACTTCAAAAAATGCGCAATCCTACTTTTTGGTTCAAGTCCTTGATTCGCTCTGATCTGGCGCTAATACCAGGTAAGTTAAACTAACGACACAAATTTCCACTCAGCAGGTGCTTGAAAACGTTAGCGTGCTTCATCAGTTTCTTTTTTTTCTCATTTGTTTTTAGTTTCTACTTTTTCCTTAGCCATCAATTTTGCATTGAAGCTCGCCATTTTCCCACATCAAACAACGAATGAAATACAACAAAATGCAGCGGTAACTTTGTCGCCATGTAAGCCAAATTTTGGAGAGACAGAGAGAGGTCATAACGGAAAGGCAGGGAGGTTAACCAGGTGGAGCCCGGTAGGGTACCCTGCACTGGGGAAGGGGAAAGGGGATTGAAAGAGGATGGAAAGAGTAAAAGGGAGAGAGAAGTTCACACCCATGCACAATTACACAGTCAAGTGTTCATCGCAGAGTTCCGTCACAGGTGGCCATGCAGGCCACTGAGTACACCTCAAAAAACGCAGCAGCGCCTTTGTAGCCCTGCATATAGCAGACGCACGAGGCCACGGGCCCAAGATCTTCCGAAGGGCACTCCTCTCATATTCGTATCTGGGGCAGTCACATTAGAGATGTCTGGTGGTTTCCTCAACACCACATGCGCTGCAGTTGACACTGTCCGCCATTCCAATTACGAATAAATGGGCATTTCTAAAACAAACTCCTATTCGCAGGCGGCACAGTAATGTTTCTTCTCGTCATTAAAACCCGGCAAAAGTGTAATTGCATCTGTGGGTCCATGGCATATAGGCGCCATTTGGTAGAAACCGGTGTATTCCATTTTCTTAGAGCTAATATGGGCTAGACTGCTGAGGGGCGATGCTGCATCCATTTTCGACAATGGTATCGAGATTCTTTCACATTCTTCATGTGCCTCACGGGCAACTTTGATGCACATTCATTGCCAATGATGTTGCAGTGCCCAGGTAGCCCCTGAAATACAATGTCGTGGCCCCTGTCCACCGTTTTATTGTAGCGTAATCGTATCTCTGATACCAATTGTTCATGCGAGCTGCGGCGCTGAGCTGATAAGAGTGACTGTAGGGCTGCCTTCGAGTCACAGAATACAGCCCATTGATTTGGTGACTGTTCGTGCACATAAAGAACTGCGCTATGGGGGGGGCGGCAATTTCAGACCCTGTCGATGTTGTTACGTGGCTGATCTTGAACTTCTTGCAGAATGATGTCGACGGAATAACTACCGCACCAGTAGAGCTTGTCAGAGTCCAAAAGCCATCTGTATAAATGTGAAATCGACCAAAGTAGGAATCATGCAATAGATGTAGAGCGGCTTGATTCAGGACACAAGTAGGTAATTAAGCCGGACTTCTTTGCAACTCCTGGAATGGAAAGCCGCACTTGTGGCTGCCGGAGACACTACAAAGGGCAAGGTGATCTTGCTGCAGGCGTGAAGTCTGATGGAAGAGAGGATCGGTAGGAGGTTACAATGCCCAAAAGAAGCTGCATCTGGTCTAGTTTCCGAGAGAAAAACAAGGTGTCGAGTCTGTAGTCGCGAAAGGTGTCGAAGATTATTTCTAAAGGTGTCTTTGACGACATACGTACTGACGGGATGTTCCCTGGTGATGGCAATTGTTGTGGCTGTTGAAGCGCATCGCGGTAGGCCAAGACAAGTTCTAAGTGCTTCAGCTTGCATGCTCTCAAGCACTCTGAGGTTTGTGCTCCGGGCACTTGACAACACCGGAGTTCTGTAACGCAAGAAACCCATGAAGAGCGCTTTGCACAGTTGCAGCATCGAACGCACCGACGGTCCGCATGCTTTTCCGGCGATGGCGTTGAAAAGGTGACTGATCGAGAGGAGTCGCTTCCTTAGGTAGGATACAAGTAAAATACATGGGGGATCCAGGAGAGCTCGCTGTCGACAGCGACCGCTAAAAATTGGTGGGTTCGTTTCTACGAGAATGAGTGGCCAATAATAGACACAGGGTATTCAGCTATCGATTTTGACGTGAAGGCGACTAATGCGCATTTTTCGGTTGAAACGCCTAGGCCTTGTCCCTGAAGATAAGTAGACGTCATCATTGCAGGCTTTTGTAACCTTGCGCGAACCTGCGGGCGAGTTACTCCGGAAGCCCAGATGCAGATGTCATCTGCGTAAATTAGCCGACTGACAGACTGTGGCAGTAATTCCGCTAGCCCAATCAGAGTCAGGTTGAACAAAACTGGGCTTAAAATGCCACCTTGTGGAACCCCACGGCTGGTATAGGGGTCGGTAGTTTGACTATTCTCGGTGAATACAAAGAAGCTCCTTTGAGTCAGGGAAGTGCACTATACCGTAGCAGCTGCCACTCGTAACGCAGTGCGCCGAAATCGAATAAGAAAGATGCTGACTTTAGTGAAAGCTGGAGGTGTTTGCCTGCATGACGGTCTGGCATGCAACTCCACATGTTGAATTAACAATGAGAAATATGATAGGTGCAATGATAAAAAAAACACAAATGGCACCTACAGCCCTTAACACGCATACACACACATAAAAACTATACACAAGCTCTCATTGAGACCTTAAATTTACAAAAGCACTTTTGCTGCGCGCAAAGGCGAGGTGGTGATTCTTGAAAGGCCAAGAATGTTCCGCAATTTCGTGCTGGAGTCATGGTAAAAATGCAGTGCAGCCTTTAGAGATTGAATGAATCAATTCTGGAGTTTTACGTGCCAAAACCACGATTTCATTATGAGGCACGCCGTAGTGGGGGACTCGCGCAAATTTCGACCACCTGGGGATCTTGAACGTGCCCCCAATCCACACGACACGGGTGGTTTTGCATTTCGTCCCCATCAAAATGCGGGCTCCGTGGCCAGGATTTGATCCCGCGACCTCGTGCTCAGCAGCACAACACCACAGCCGCTAAGCCATGCACCGTGGCGGGTTCCTTCGGAGATTGGCTGTGTAACGAGAAACGGAGGCAGTGATATTAAGTATGCTGCGAATAATCAGGAACATCACATATGGAACGCACGGACGAGTGTGACCACTAATGTGTGCATTTGAAGTAGTTCATGAAGGCCACGTTGAGCTTTATTGGGTGAAGGCATTCATGATCTCGCCTGATGCGGCCTCGCAGCATGTGAAACTCGCAAAGTGTGTCCTTTTTATGAAGGGGTTCGTGCTGAAGGTTCGCATTACGCCAAAAGACAGACATCACAAAGCTTCGAACGCTACGCTACAGTAGATACCAGCGTGACCGCGACTTTTCCCGAAAACTGGTCTTCAATTGACTCCGTCGCACTTCTGTGTGCGGCTGCGACAGCGCGGTCAGTATGAACGTTGCCTTGTATGCCAGAATGGGCGGGCAACCATTGCGGCGCAACGTTGGGATCTAGTTAGCTAGATATATTGTTGTTGACGAGCTGTTTCTGAGGAAAACTTGTGCAAATGCTCCAACTGTGGCTCGCGCAGGCTATTACGGAGACCTCACTTGTGAACAGCAACCAGACGCTGTGGGACACCGTAGTGCCTGAAAGCGGTCCCCTCACCTGGATAAGGTCCGCTATAGCCACCCGCCTGGCTCTCACGAGTGAGGAGTGGGTCGACATCATCGGCAGGGACAACAGCGGCACGTGAGTAGAACGCCACGTCGCTTTCTCGTAGCTTGAAAGTCACACAACTCGGCGTCGGCTGCACAGCTTGCAGGCTGTAGGCGCTCAAAATATTAATAATAACTAGATACGTGTTTAAACAGCATTTCACGTCTTGATGCAATTAGTTCAACAATTTAAAAGCTAGGAAATCCCTGACGCCCGCCAGACTCGGGCCATATCTCGCAATGCATGGCAAAGGTGTCCTATATCTACCATATCAGAACCTTGTAAATAAATTAAATTATGGAGTTTTACGCTCCAAAACCACCGTGTGATCATGAGGCACGCGGTAGTGTGGGACTCCGTATTAATTTCGACTACCTGGGTTTTTTTAACGTGCACCTAAATCAAAGTACACGGATGTTTTCGCATTTCGCCCCCATCGAAATGCGGCCGCCGTGGCCGGGATTCGATTGGCAGTGAAACCACCAGCTGAAAAGGTGAACGCAATTTGAATGGTTTGATTTTGTATTGTATTTTTCGCATTAATTAGGCTCAGTTCAATTATTGGGTGCTTGAGGTGTTCTACGTCAATTTTACGTCATCACGGAAAACTTGAATACCAAGATTCACGGTGCTCTGCGTGAAGGTGGAAAGTACAAGCTCCGCGCTAGTGACTCTTTCCTGAGCATGCGAGTGCGCTACATGCGTGTGTTCCTTTTTTTTTCGCTTGGTTTGCCACGCGGCATAACATCATAATGGGGTTAAATATAAGCATCCAGGCCCGTTTCATGGAGGTACTGCAACAGCGACTTATAAAATGCGTTGTCCATAATCCATCTATCATAGTCTTGTACTTGATCACTCTTCAATTTCACGACTTTGAGAACACTTTCTCGAATTGTCTTTGTCCCAAGACACGTCCAAAGTAGATGGTGGGCATCCGCTGCAGACGCAGGAGCCGAGCACTTCGGACACTGGACAATGTTTTCGTACGATTGACCCCACGCACAAGTGACAGCTGGTGTAAGGGCCGCCCCGGCCCGATGTCTCCAGAGAGAGACTTCGTCCACCCGAGAAAGATTGTGGGGAAGGGAGCAGACACGCGGGGGGATGAGGGCACGCGTGTCACACCGGAGGATGGATTTTCGGGCAATGAAAACAGAGCGGGGGGCAGAGGGAAGGGAAAGAGGAGGAGTTACGGGTGTCGAGGAAGAGTGAGCAATGCGATCCACAAGGTTATTGTTGTGGTCATGACCACGTACCTGCACCCAGTGGACAGAAACGTTCACACGCGTAGAATTTTTAATTTTGTGTATCTGCTCACAAATACGCAATATTTTAGTTACTTGTTTGAGATGCTTAACTGCGCCGAGGATGTCAGTAAAAATGTGGGCTTCATTGATGTTAGGCAAGTTGACAAGGGTTAAAAGCAGCTTAAATAATAAGGGGTCTGTAAATCATGTTGCATAGTTGCGAGTGGATTATATCTCAGGGTGTGTCAGACTTGAGAATGCTACTTGTCCTCCTCTTGAGTTAACAGCCGCGTCCGTGTATATCACACAGCGTCCCGTAGGTACGGTCGTTTCAGTCGTTGCAATCGGTTGAACACCGCCGTAGCTTTGTAGTCTTGTTATTGGTTAGGGATGTATACTTCCATGGTGGCAGATTGTACAAGTTCGTAGTCATGGCACAATATCCACAGAAATAGGAAGGGAGCGCGGCGACTGTCGGTATGTGGCATCTTTTGAGCTTTCTTGCTTGGAGTCGCTGCTGAACGAGCTCAGAAATGGTGTTAAGCTGTGCGTGCTCTTCTAGCATTGGTATAGGTGTTAAACGAGGGAAGGCCTGTAATTGCTCTCATTGCACTTCTGTTGATTACCTCAATTTTGTCCCACTGTTGAGCAATCAACCTTAGGAACTGCGCTTGATATATGATGTCAGGCTGCAGGAGGCAGCGCGCCACGTCAGTGCGAGCCCCACCACTCTGTGGCGCAACTCTGCGAATCAGGTGAACTGTTTCCGCTGATGTCTTGCTTATCTTCTTGATCCACTTCACGCTAGACCCCGACTGCTGAACTTCCAGGCCAAGAATCCGCAGCTCTTTAATCTAAGGAATCAGCGATGAACCAATCTTGAGATGGGAGTCGCTATCGGATACTTTCTGCCCGGTTTGTTGGCAACGTGCACATAGCGATATTTCTGTGTCGATAAACATGGTGTTTCAGCGAACACTTTCAAAAATTCTTAAAGGTTGTCTGTGGTAGAAAGCACAATTCTAGTTCATGAGCTGGTATACTCGAAGAGGCGGACATTACTTGCACAATAAATTGAAATGCATAATCGAATAATTAACAGAAATTCACTAATTCAGATTTTAACTAATTACCTGATGGCCCATATTGCAATTTACAAATTGTAGCCGTGGAGTTCACAAGGCGGATCCACTTGGAACGAATTCTCGGGATGACACCAGTTTCGAGATATCAATTCCCGAACTTTGCGGAGAAATGCATTGGCGTTCCAGTTAGGTTCATAACAAAACGTCGCTTTTTGCATTCAAGCACAAAATTAACTGGAACGCCAATGCACGTTGGCGGAAACCGTAAACGTGAGCGGCCTGTATGGTGCTGCCACCTGGTGGCGCAGAGCGCAAACAGACAAAAACAGCTAATATTGCAGTAACAAAGTGTATTTCACTTCGCTGCTGACGTAAGTTTTGGCAGCAACATGATTACGCCACTGCCGAAAATTTACACCAGCAGTGAAGTAGAAATCACTTGGTTACTGCAATATTAGCAGTTTTTGTCGGTTTGAGCTCCGCGCAACCAGGTGGCAGCACCATACAGGCCGCTCACGTTTACTGTTCCGCCATCACGCCCTAACGCCCAGTCCGCCCGCGTTTACCCGATTACCGGACAAGCTAAACCTCTCTATTGTATCATTCCGATGGAATTGCGATGGAACACCTCTGAGATCTGCTGCGCACGTTGTCTTGTTCCGCAGCTGAGACGCACGTAACAGCGAACGCCAAGATCGACCGGATTCGCTTTGAACTTGGCTAGCGTTAACTTGCGTCAATCCAGTTCGCTGCAGCGGCGGCGTGGGTAAATACAAAAACTGGCCGGAGCATCAGCTTCTCCTCAGTGCACGGTTGCTTGGAACCCACGTGATGGCGTTCGGCCAATGGAGGCACGATCGGCGTTTATAAATCAGACGCGCAACTCTGCTACCTTTTGTAGCATATACAGTAACTCTAGTATCGGCTATATATGGGCTTTAGTATCGGCATGGGACCGAGCGTCCCATGGGAAGTATAGGGAGTTTCCAGCCCATGGTTTACGTACAGTCTGTTTCACACTTAGGGGAAATCTCGGAGCGCATTGCATGGCGATGCCGTGAGCGCTGGAGTCGGGTGCCGGCAGCAGTTCGCGCAGGCGCAGATACTCGAAGCGCGTTATCTTGAACTGCGTCGACTTCTACGGCGGCGCGCGCTGGCCGCATAGTCGGGAAGCGTGCTACTGTCAAGGGCAGTGCACGGATTTCATCGTTACTGCGGGAACTGAGCCGATATTCTTAACTAAACGGTGTGCGACGCCAACCTCTGAGCCTTCACTGGTGATAATGTGGTTCTACAAATTTCTTTTGGCAGCATCCTTCGATTCTTCTTTCGAAAGGCCTGGGTACAGAGTGTGTGCACGTGTATTTGTTCACTGTGTGTGCTACCGTAATATGCAGCTACAAGAGGCACCAAAATCTGCGCGCAACGTTCTCGGTCTTTATTTGACGCGAAAGGAAAACAAAGCACTCAACAATAATAACTATGCGGGTCAAACAATGATGAAACAAACGGATACGAATAAAGGAATGTATTAGGTTAAGACAATGAGCTGGAAGTCATTCTTCTCGACAATAGTTCATTAAAACAGACAGGTGTTCGTCGTGTTTGGCCCGCATAGTTATTATTGTTGAGTGCTTTGTTTTCATTTCGCGTCAAATAAAGACCGAGAACGTTGCGCGCACATTTGGGTGTCTCTTTCTTGTCGCTTCGTATTACGGTAGCACACACAGTGAATAAATATACGTGCACGCACTCAGTACACCGGCCTTTCGAAAAAACAAACAAATTATGCTGTCAAAAGAAGTTTGTATAACCCCATTATCGCCAATGAAGGCTCAGAGGTTGGCGTCGCACACCGTTTAGTTAAGAATATCAGCTCAGTTCCCGCAGTAACGATGAAATCCGTGCACTGCCCCTGACAGTAGCGCGCGCCGCCGTAGCAGTGAACGCGGTACAAGATAACGCGCCTCGAGCGTCAGCGCCTGCGCATGCTGCTGCCGGCACCCGACTCCAGCGCTCGCCGCATCGCGATGCAATGCGCTCCGAGATTTCCCCTAAGTGTGAAACAGACTGTACATACCTTTCCAGCTGGAGAGCGGGTGCTGCATCACTAAACAGTGCTTTTACACACTTCTTCGCTTATACCTCGATTAATGAAACGTGTTCCCATTTGAACATGTGAATGTCATAAAGCAGATATTCTGAGTACACCGCTCCATACCGCCAACAACAAAGCTCCATTTATCTAACCGGCTTTCATCTGCGAGATTATGACTGTGGACATGGAACCCAACTCTGACTTTACTCTGCTTCTCTCGTCCCGATAAACTGTGCAGGTGCAACAATCAAATACTGGTGCTGGATTACAAGCTTTTCGTCCCTGGAACGCCCATCGTGGACGGAACGCTTTGGCTTTATGAACAACTTCCGTAAGTTCCTGTTATAACGTTTGAAGTTCTTGTTTTTAAAGAAGGCGCCAGTGTTTTGCTATTTTCCCGTGATCCCTGATATGGCAGGGACATCTGTGTTGAGAACGATTCTTTCTTTTGGGTTTATCACGGAGTAAAAATTTTTCTAAGCTTCCTCGTGGAATGTTTCTGGTCGTGTTTTTCCGCGCGTGAAAGACGCCTGCGAATACACGCTAAGTGCCTCAAGCGGCCAGTCGCGCGGCAATTTTGCGTGTATTCGCCGGCTTCTTTCACGCTCGGAAAAATCCTTACTTGCAGCACATATTGAGCAACAGAAAGCTGTATCGGGAGTTTTCCATGTTACTCTGCAAGTTTTTCATTGACACTTTTCATATAGTTATAATATTTGAGAAGTTGAATAATTAATTACGACTAATTATGTAATTAGGCGGAATACAAAAAATAATTTCAGTATCTCTAAGCGACGGCAAACAACATTACCTTAGTTTTGTCCAGCTACGTGGCATTTTCATATCTTTAAATCTTGGTGCATGATAGTTGGGACACCCTGTATTCGCAGTGCACACAGACTATAGGTGGCGCCCTAGATGATCCATGATGGCGGACAGAGAGAGTATCAGAATTCTCGACTGCGCGTCCACGTCGTAGCCCCCCGGGCTTTTTTCTAATCCTGCTCGTAACACACCGAACGTATTATTTTTAGAGTTTATTCTCATCGGCTGGGGAAATACCGCCGCCTTTTACAAAAGCAGCTATCTCAGTAAGAGATTATGGCGCACCTTGAACCAGTACGAAAAAAGTATCTGGTGTCTAATCGAAGGCGAAGAGATTTTCAACGCTGGCCATCTAATTTGTTGCGACGTCAAGACACTGCAGTGATCACGCTGTTACAATTCAAGGACTGTGTGTGCAGACGTGAAATTTGGCCAGCTTGTGCTACAATATTTATATTTTCATTGGTCACATAATTGCTGTTGCAGACAGGTAAACTCTTGGACTAGCGAACACGTCATGAAAGGATAATCTAAGCAGACTGGACAAATGTTCACTTATGGTTATATTTTTAAATAAATGAAGCAGATCAATATATGCATTACACAACCATGGAGACATGCGCATATACATAGTGCTCTTTCATACGGACGTAGGTTCAACGGAACCTCCTGATGAAGCCGAAGTTACATCCCCTTAAGTTCACAGATGTGTCGATAATACGCTGTTCGTCAAGTTATCGTGGAATATGATGCGCCTCAAGTGATGGCCCGCGAAGTGTTATGCATCAACGCAAATATATTGAACGTTCACACGATCGACATCACTCTACGGACAAGTGAGGACGGTGTCATCCCCAGGGTGGACTCCCTCCGGGTCCTAGGTATGACGATCCAATCGAACGGCTCCAATAACCTGACGGTGTCTAAACTAGCCAAGAAAACGGACAATGCCATCACATTCATACGGAGAGTTGCCAACCGGCAGCAGGGTCTTGGAGAGGACAATCTTGCGAGACTGGTGCACGCCTTTGTGATGTGTCATTTTGCCTACGTGGCGGCCATGCACAAATTGGCAAATGTTCGAGGGGAACAAGCTCAACACGTTGATCAGAAAGACTATCAAGAGGGCCCTCGGCCTCCCCCTGTGCACAAGCTCAGAGAAACTGATGTGTCTCGGCATGCACAACACGCTGGAAGAGATCGTGGAAGCGCAGGAGAGGGCGCAGTACACCAGGCTGTTCAACACCCAAGCGGGTAGGAGCATCCTGCGGGAGCTGGGGGTTCCTCCGGCGGAAATCGAGTCCCGCTTCTGCGGTCTCCCTCGGGAACAGTGGGAACGCATTGTCGTCGCTCCAATTCCACGCAACGTTCATCCCGAACACAACGTGGGTCGGAGACGAGCTAGGGCCAAGGCTCTCCTGAACAAGGCTCCGGAACAGGCTCGGGAACAGGCTCGGGATTGCTGTTTTGTTTATGCTGCCCGGTACCCCGACGGGACGGCGTTCGTAGGGCTGGGCATCGATTACGATGGGAAAATCACGAACTCTGCGACTGTTCGAACGAAGTCGGCCGAGGTGGCGGAGCAGGTGGCTATAGCCATGACCCTGCTGAACGACAGAAGGACTACGATCTACAGCGACTCGCGGACGGCTGTCCGAGCTTTCGCCAAGGGCACCGTTTCGGAGCAGGTCCTGCGCATTCTGCGGGACAAGGGCATCAAGTCGCACACGATCATCTGGTTCCCCGCACACATGGGGCAGATCGAGGGCGCCCCGCCCAACCTCAACGAGTTGGCCCACAGAGCTACGTGAGGAGTCGTTGACCGCGTAGCTACCGGGTGGCGCGGCGCTGAGGTTATGGACAATCGGGACCCTCCCTCCTCATATAACGAACTTGCCAAACATTTTTACATGGGAGGGAGACGATATCCTCCGCCACATAGGAAACTAGGCAGACCACAGGCGTTGACACTCAGATTACTCCAGGTCGGGGCATACCCTAACCCCGCACTATTACACAGAATCTATCCAGAGATACAATCGACCAATGTTTGCGAGCTATGCTCAGACCTAGCTGACTTGGAACATATGCTCTGGCGGTGCCCCGCGTTACGCGACGGCGACGGTGTAACGTCGTCCCAATGGGAGGCTGCCCTAAGCAGCCCCGATCTTGAAGCATAGCTATGGGCTGTCCATCGGGCCCGCGACGCAGCAGAGAGGCTCGGCCTTTCTGTACCGACGTGGGAGCGGCCCGCTACGTGCTGACGCGCGTTCCGAGGGACCGTAATAAAGTTTTATAATACCATACCATACCACTAATCTGTTATATTAGTTTCTGCTGCAAACAGCTTTCTTCCAATTATTATGCCGCTGTTGTTGAGATTTCAACTGTGATTTCGCCTATATGTTTACAGAATGCACACAAGCCAGAAAGATATTAGCCAGGAACTCCGTGACAACAGGTACTGGGCAAGCTACAATATCGCGTAAGTAAATTTCTACTCATGCATCACTTTGTCAAGCAAGTAGAAAAAAAAAGCTTCAAAAATAATCTCCAATATCGCACAAATACCTTAAACAAAGATACTTTTCAGGGCTCTCTATGCGCAATGCTTTAATACGAGTGCTATAACCATTTTCACTCCACGTCTAACTTTGCAGCTAGCTACGGCGAATAGATTAAATGTAATTCGGCCTATTGAGCTCGAGGCCACCGTTTCTCATAAGAGTTGGAAACTTGCATTGAGTGATAAACGAAAGAAAACGAACACACTATTCAAAATAGGCAAAGCCTTCAATCCTGGCAACGACCAGATTGTTTTCTGCTGGCGCAGCCGGCGTAAATAGTAAGCCAAGAATGTGCGAAACTGCGTCTGGGCGCAATCCCGAAGTGTTGGCAATAAAATATTATCCATCTTTCAGTTATTTTCCCGACATCTTCGTCATCAGTGATCAACCTCGCATAGTGGAGCAGTACGGCGACCTCTATACATTTGAGAACTGCCCACGTGCCAAGATCTTCAAGCGTGACCACGTCAAGGTCAAGGACATGAACTCTATGTTAAAACTCATGAGGTGAGCGTCAGCATCCGCAAAATGTTTCGGCCCAATGCATATAGTCAGCTGATTGATGACTGTCTGCTTCGTGAATTCATTCATCAATGAGGCATTACGTCAAACTGCTATAGGCTAAGAGGCATGTCAATATTGAAGGGCTCTGGAAAATGTTTACCACCTGGTTTGTTTAAATGCTCCCCAAATAATCAGCGCGCGGATAATATTACATCATTTCTCCCCACCGAAATGTGACCGTATGGACGTTCATTTCACACAGTAACGCACGAGTAAAATGAACAGATGTAATTTTGACTATTTTTTTCTTTTTTTCTCTCTTTTACCTGTTCATTTGTCAGCAACAGCACCAATGCCAAATTTACGCAGTCAAATCTGAATCTGGAAAAAAATCTTTGGGCGGTTTGTATCTTCGCAGTAACCGGGCACTGGACCATTCTTCGTATAGGTTAACGGGCCCAAGCAGACCGGGCCGGGTACGGGCCAGTTTTCAAATTACCGGGCCAGGCTCGGGCGGGCCAGTGCATGGCACTTTCGGTCTCTGGCCGCGTCTGGGCCAGAAAGAACGCTCCGTGCGGTGCTCTAATTCGGCGCCCGTTTCCTAAAAGCACAGCTTGCGATCTGTGACTCCTCTGTGACTGTCCCCGCTACAATGTGGCAAGAAAAGTGCTCGCGACTGCGCTTGAAAAACTGGACAATCGCCCCCTCACAGAGGAAAAAGTTTTAGGACACTGGTCTAGACGGGCTTCGGCACTCAAGGCCTTAAGGGCTCTGCTGAAGTTCTTAAGGGCTTATGAATTGTGCGACCAGCTTTGAACGTTGTAGCGCGTAAGGCCGCGCTATTGCGCGAATTTTCTTACTTCAATTTTTTTTTCTTCTATCACCTTTTATTCCCTTTACCCCTTTCCCCAGTACAGGGTAGCAAGCCGGTATTTACACTGGCTAACCTCCTTGTCTTTCTTTTCCTTTCTCTCTCTCTTTCTTGCGATCTTGGCACCATGTCCATAAAAAGTACTTGCGCTAAAATTATCGGTCAGAACAACTTCCAGCCAATCGTGACGCTATTAGCTAAGGCATCCGGCCAATGGCAAACCGCTCTTACGAACAAGAATCTGTGAATTCGCCCCATGCTGCGCGAAGGTTTGCAGCGTCACGGTAATGGCGTAGCATGTAACTAGAGAAAATAACTTCTCCAAACGTGAGTTATTAGGGAACGTGATAGGGAAACGTCGCCCACAATGCGTACGCGCGCTCCTGCTCCCGCGTCCCTCCCTCTCTCCCCTTCTATTCCTCCCTCTGTATCCACTGCTGCGGGGCTCACTGCCACGGCACAATACTCCGAGCCTGATGTCCCGTCCTCCGAATTCGCCTATAAAGCTGCCGCACGCTGCAATGGTAAGAAAAAACCAGACGCCATCGTCGACTCTAATTCCAAGATCACTTGCTGCGCTACAGTACGCACTTCGAAGCCATTTGTAGCCGAACAGGTTGCAATCGCGCTGGCTGTGCTCGATGGTCGCAGAGAGGTAATATATAGCGATTCTAAGGCGGCCATTAAGGCCTACCAAACCGGATGGTCTCCCCTCAGGCCCTTCGCATTCTCCAAAGCTTGAAAAGTATCTCTCCGCATTCTCTCATTTGGTTTCCCGCTCACTTGGGTCGATTGAGGGCTCTCCCTCTAACCCTAACGAGAGCGCGCACGAGGCCGCGCGAGGACTCACAGACCGCGCCGCCTCCGCAGTCCCCCTACCCCGCGGGGAACCATTGATGACGTATAATGAAATCACTAAGCATTATTATCTGTCAAGACGGGTATTCCCCCTCCCGCACCCTGCTTATGCAGGGCGCGGGCGGTGACCCTTCGACTTTTACAAGCTCGTGCGTATCCTAACCTTGCGGTTCTTCACGCTCGCGATAAAAATTATTCGCTATACAGCTTACATGTTACGCTATTTCTATAGCGCTTTCAATCCTCACCGAGACTCCTGGTCATTCATTACGCACAAATATGAGCTTCAAAGAAAGCGAGGTACAACTTGTTTCATGGCTTCGCCCGATGCATGTAACAACTCACAACAGAACTATACTACCGCTTTAGTGACAAAGACGCACGTCCTGTGCTTGATAAACACAAAAGACAAACTATTCATCTCACCCGCATCAAAGGTGCGTCACCGGTACATTTTTTTTTTTAACTGCCAGGTCCCCTCGACCACTAGATGACGTGTCGAGTCTCGTGTTTGCGAAATTAATTTCACTGTGTTCACGCAAGTTAGCTGGTCACGCGATTGGGTGGAACGGAAGTGCATTAGATCTGACACGGAGGCTTCCTTGAGCGGTCTCAGGAACTCAATAATGCCACCTTAAAAGTTGGACCGAATAGTGCGTTTTTTTTCTAATCAGACTTATTTAAAAGCTCTGCGCCATGTGCCTCGACAGGTACAACGACTTCAGGAATGACCCGTTCTCTGTCTGCAACTGCACGCCACCGTACAACCCAACCTATGCCGTCGCTGCGCGATATGACCTCATGGACCCGCAAGGAATCTACAATACACCCGGGATGTACAGGCACGCCGTCGGAGGCATCGATGCCAAGGTAAGGATTGGATAAAACAATACGATGCATTTATGAGCACCTGAGGGTGGGTTCAGTGCACTGTTAGCAAGTTAGTAGTGCAAGTCATTGAGCAGCAGCGCTGGCATCGTCCGGTGCTAATTATGCAACGTATAAAGTTTACGTCAACAGCTTTTCTCATCAGAACTTTTTCTGCGAAATAGTGCCAACGTGCATAAAATTATTTGCATGAAATGTACACTTGTTCCGCGAACATTTGCTTTTCTTTCTTATTCGTGTAGAACAAACAAAGCAGAGAGGATGCTAGCTTCTATGCTATGCACAGCTTCAGATGGCATCACCGGTCGCTACAGCTGTTCGTTTCGACATCAATTACACTGTCGCGGTGGCATGTGAACGCACACAAATGAATACGGTTTAAAGGGAACATAGGCTGTTCATGATTATCCTTAGTTCTTACGAGGTCATTGTATACCAACTTCAGCGGAACACATCTGCTCAGCGTGTAGATGATCATTCTCACTTATTCGTTAAAAGGCGGGGGCGGAGGGGCACAAACACAAAGAAATATGTTATACAATAGTGGTTATTTTGGTGCTATGGGTGGTGAACAGAAACACACTTGAGCATATACCCTCAGCTTACAAGACATAGTATTCATTAACATTTGTCATTGCCTGAAGTATGTACAGAGAAGCGATCTCAAATTTGATGGGGTCGCGTTCAGTAACTATGCCACCAGGCAATTCATTCAATTCTTGGACTGCGTCCGGCAGGAACGATCGGTTAAAGGCGTTTATTCAACTCTGATGTCATTATAGGCTAATAGTCTTCAAAACGCGAGGGCAAATGCAAGTTGGAGGAAGCAGTAGTGTTGGGTAATTTCGGAAAGTTATGATGTAGGGGTGAATATAGCTCGGTAGTGGTAATATGGCACTCTTGCCACATGCGGGCCAAACGTAGATGTTTATCAGTTTAGCGCTTCATTATTTATTTTGTTTTACTTTCCTTTTTTATAAACCTCATAAAATATATATATAAATATAAACCTCATAAAAATGACCAATAAAGCAACCAAAATTGACTCGATCACAATACTACACAGAATACGGCTCACGCAGACAGAAACAATGACAGCTTTCACAGAGCTGTTCGTGCGAAAGTTTCGCGTTGAAAAAACGCAGGGCTTCAAGGGGCCTTGTTATTGGTCGTTCTGATTTGTTGATAGCATGGTGCGAGCCAAAGTGGCAGTGAGTTTGTGCAGGAACACCTTCGTGAAGGTGGTCCGACATTTCCATTGCTCATACAGAAGCCTTCAGCGCCGTATGTCTGCGCGCTATTAAGGTGCACTCAAACTTTCTTGTGTCCAAAAAAGTTGTATTGGAAGGAACGATCATTAAACAAGCCAGCTGCGATCGTTTACGAAAAGTACGCAATTCGGCATTAATATCAAATCACTGTGCGCTTTACACCCCCCCTTACAAGGTAGAAAACGGTTCACCAGCAGACGGATGACTGAGCGAAAATAGGCCACGAGCACGATTGTATCCCAACAAATTAGGTAGAGGTAAAAACTTAGCTTACGTCATGAATTTTCACTCAATCCCTGTCGTAGATGTGGGTCAGTTTCGTAAATTTACACACACATTTTCTTCCTGGAGTAATGAACATCCGGCTAAATTACTGTGTGTAACCTTTTACTCTTCCTTTACTTTGATGTTTATCTAGGTTTGATGAACTAAAGTTGTCGCCACCTGTAAAAAGAAAGAAATTCGGCAGAGTGAATGAAGGATACCTGAGGTACGTCTGCCTTTGGTAACAGTGTGTTAGCGCCGTCGATGAGAAAAAAGCGTGGATCTCCCACTGCAGAGGTGGGAGATCCCCCAGCTCCCGATTTTCCTTCCCCCCAGCTCCCGATTTTTTTTTTTTTGCCCACTCACCCACACTTGTCCGCCTTCTCCCACGACCGCGCTCTTGAGCGTAGCCCTTTTTAGGGCTCCGAGCAGGCATGGGCAAGTGTAGAAATTCTCCCGCCTGAGCTCGCCCAGAGATGGGTGACTACCTTGAGGGTGTTGCCGAGCTCCGGCCCGGCCCCCCACAAGCCCGTTCCCGCGCCCTGGACCTCCTGCTGAAGGAGGCATGTCGCATGTTCCACCCGCACCAGGCCAACCATGAGGGGTCCCCGAGGCGGCTTTCGCCTACTTCCTTCAAAGGTGCCGCCAGAAAAACCCGTGGTGCCCGCAGGATAGCGAGACGCTCACCAAAAAAGGCCGAGCTCCAAAGCCCCGCCTAAGATGACGACGCCATTTCCTCGGCGCCATCATCACCCACCACCTCTGCGAGCTCTTCCTCGCCAACCGACAGCACCGACTCGGACACACAGCTTTACGCGGCGGGTCTCATACCGGCTCGCCTGTACGAGTGGACGACTCCGTGACCAGCTCACTGGCGGCTTCCCCCCTGTCCCCCGAGAGTGACGCCACATCGTCTGATCACGGCCGCTCGATAGGAGTGGTCTGATGTTGCAGTTGACAGTGATCAGCCACCTACCGCCGAAGGGGAACCACGTTCCACCGGTCTCCCCCAACGCCATGACACCCGCCCGCCGTCGTCTCCCACTGCCCTCCACGTGATACCAAGCGTCGGGCATGCGCAGAGTGCCTCCACCGTTTTGGTAACGCCCGCAGCTACGGACGACGCGAAGGCAAGCGCAGACGCCGCAAAGACGGGCAGGGAAAAAAGAAAACAAAAAAAGCAGCCCATCAGCCCCCTCGCAGCCGCCTGAGGACGAGAGTGAGAGAGAGCATCTCCTCCCCACATCCATGACACCCTCGCGCCGAGCTCGGCGGGACCCGCTGTCGAGAGAAAAAAAAAAAAGAAAAAGCAGCACCACTGATCTCCACTCCTATAGTACAGATCAGTGAGCAGCACTCGGCAACCGGCTCTGCGCGTGCAAGCTGCATTCTCGGCCCCCTCTTTCCGCCCGTTCTATGCCACGATCAAGAACCCGGCTCTACAAACGAAACCGGAAAGCCCACATCGCTGCCTGAGGCTACGCCCGACTCCCGCTCGGCGATGTCTA
This sequence comes from Dermacentor silvarum, assembly GCF_013339745.2. Lineage (NCBI taxonomy): Eukaryota > Metazoa > Arthropoda > Arachnida > Ixodida > Ixodidae > Dermacentor > Dermacentor silvarum. Next base: position 426,616,355 of record NC_051154.1, read on the forward strand.
CTACCTCACAACTCGCGCTAGCCCCGTGGCTGATACGGCTGCCCCTCACGCCATAGCCCCAACGCAACAGCACACCGGTTCGGAAGAAACCGATGTCAGAGAGAAGCCCCCAGCACAAAAGAAGGCCGGAAAGAGGAAGACTCGCTTCCGTCCCTTCTCGGAGACGACGCCTCTCCCATCTGTCGTGGTCCCCCCGTCGGACCAACACGCTTACACGGTCCCCTTCCGCCCCGTGGGAAAGCGAGCTTGCTTCCTCGCACTTTCTCAGAAAATAGCTCCGCCCACAACCGGCGGTCCTGCATGGACGCTCGGAATACTGCGGAACTTCGCAAAGTGAAAACAAATATCTTTGCACAGTTCTCTAGTTTCGCACAAACGATCACGATAAAAACGCGTCTGTGCGAGCAGCGTAGGCGTGTTTCCGCAAGCCCGCGTCCGCAGTGTGGGCTCCGTCACAGCCGCCAATGGCTAGGAGCTGCCAGGCCTAGCTCGCTGGGCCGTCGAATCCGAGACCGGTGTCGCTTGCGACACGACCGCTTGTAGCTCGTAATAAACCTCCTACGTCGGTCAGCACAACGTGCACACAGTTATGTCGCGCTTAAATTGCGATACATTTGATTTTATCGGCGCGGACGAAAGCGAACGATCAAGCCAGGCGAGCTTGCGATCGCTGGGAGACGGTACATAGGCCTAACTCGCTGGCCGTCGGATCCGGGGTCGACAGCCCTTGCGATCCGTCCGCAGCTCGTTATAAAGCGCCCATATTCGTTAACACAATCAACGTCTGAACATTTATGTCGCTCATAAATGGCAATACAATTAGTTTTCCCGACGCCGTTGGTAGCGATGAGTAAACACGTCAGTCAGGCGAGCCGCTTCGCATAGACGACTGCTGCAGCGTCTGCGCTGACCGCTTCCGAAACGATACCACGTCAAAGATTTACTACTTAGCGCAACGTTTTATAACATGCACAACTTTGAGTCCACTTCATTCTATAGGTTATTTCGTGTCAGAAACAAAGTGTACCCGATTTTTGAGACGCCGTCAGCGGCAAAGAGGCCAGCGCCTCGACCAGGGAGAAAAAAAAAAAACAACAAAAAAAAAAACAGCACCGGGACGACCGGAGCCAACGGGCGTGCTCGCCGGCGCCGCCCCGCCGGTTTTACCACGTCACCATGACGTACACGCTGGCGGCGCTGTCATTGGCCGCGGCCGTCCGACCGCTCGCACAGTCGTACGACTATATCCAGCCACGGCCGGGCTCGACTGGCGCGAGCGCTCGCTTCTTACGGCCTTCGCATCGGGGCTAGTTCATGCCTATCGCCGCTGCTTGGAGGGGGGCGCTGCGACCCCACCCTCTTTAACCCTCTTGCTCAGCTGCTCCCAGCCGATCTGTGCAGCGCGCGCAACGCTGGAAGATTGGGTCGGGCGGGCTTCTTACCTGACCGTGCATTCAAGAACAAGTCGCCTAATTGTAGAGGACGCGTAAATGGTTCATCTAGGCTTCTTATAAATGGATACAGTGTAACCGTATTAGTACATCGAGCTTCTTTAAATTCACTGGGGATGCATGCGCCGGGAGAACAGCTCTCCGCCATCAAATGCATTTTGAGGAATGAAAATAAATATTTATTGCTCGTATGCACTTACAATGGTTGCCATACTTTCAGGCGAAAACTCTTGCGGACACAGTTATTCACAATTACAATCTAAAGTGTTTCCTTGGCGGCTTGTGTACAGAGGCCGATAGCTTGTCGTTTTCGTCAGTCAGTTGGTTTGATTGATTTACAAGGAGTATTCTCAGAAACTTCTCGGAAATTAGATTTGCGGATCGTATCGCATGACTGTCGTCAACACCTTCAGGGCAGCTCAAGATGGGAGCGCGTTGTATACTAGGGCTGGACTGCTCTTTCGAGTACTTCTAGTACACTCCTGCGTGGCAGGTGTTCGGAGGCTTTCTCGAAAAAGAAAACGCTATTATTTATTTATTTTTATTTTATAAATACTTCAATCACCATGCGGTGATTTTAGCAGGCTGGTACAAGCATAACGAATACATTGGTATGTACAGAAAATGCACAGGCTAATAAAAAAACTGTTATTTGAATAAATACAAAACGTACAGATTGGGCGCACGCAACGTTGCACTAAAGAAGTAAAACACTGTCACTAGAAACTTGGCACAAACAAAATAATGTCACTGTAAACATGATAAGGAAAAAGTTAATGTTGGCGCAGAGACGACGTCATTTTTAGCTGGTTCCAGTCCACTATTGTGCGCGGAAAAAAAGAATGCTTAAAAGAGTTGCTACGTGAGGAAAAAGGAGTTACAGTGAAATTATGTATTTGCCGAGTAGCGTATCCGGAGGAGAAGGCTACGATCTTTGCTATGTCCATCTTATAATTCCCCTTTATTAGTTGACGCTATCTTGTCCAAAAGCGCTAGAAACTCGGGCTAGAAACTTGATCATTGCTTGGGAACTGGTGAAAAGAAACACCGGGTGTTTTCCCGGAACGGGACTTGCAATACGGAAGACAGCAATACACCATCACACAGCAGTTATATACCGATGTGCAATGAACGGCGCCAAGTCTTGGCGGTGGCAGCACGTACTAAAGGCTGTACGACCGTCTTCAGGAGCCCACAAATTACTGCATACTGAACAACACTGACAGATCACCGAATAAAATGCGCGGGAAAACGATCGTGCGAGCGCGAAGGCAAGCGCATGTACGCGGAGCAGGGGAAGAAGGGTCTTTAGAAGGGTCAGGGTCGCAGCGCCCCTACCGCCGACGGGCGGCGAAACGTGCTGAGAAACTCTCCCATTGTTTCCCCGACGGGTGAGAAGGCCGTAAGAAGCGAGCGCGCGCGCCAGTCGAGCCCGGCCGTGATCCAGCAAGTTAGTCGCATGCGGCGGCGGCGGTCCGCCGCCGCCTGCAGGAGAATATGTTGAAAACTTGTTGAGTGCAGCGGCCGATGCGGCGCGTCGTACGACGAATCGCACGCAAAATCGCATCGTGTGTCTCGCCCTTTAGTTGGTGTAGGTGGACGCCACGTGGACGCGTGTTTGTATTTCTTTTATTTATTTTTTTTTATTTTTACGTGAACCTTGCCAGCCAGATTAGCATTAATTTGTGTATGAGAACATCGGCGTGTGGTAAACTGCATGATGAAAATGTGGCGACGCTGGCCTTTTTTACTTGCAAACATGAACCACTTGGTGGTGGTCTGCGATGGATTGTGCAATGAAGAATATCGGCTTTTCCAAGGAAGTGTGCCACATTTGTTGTGCTAAAGTGTGCGGCGACAACAGCGACGATATCAGCTCATCTTAGCGTAGGGAAACGGACCACATTATGTGTGCGTGCGCGCGCGCGTGGTGTACTACGCGATAAGCAATACATCTCGCTTAATTGCGAGACTGTGGACGGGTGTTGCCTGTAATAAAACCAGTCATAGTGATCAGGCTCCAATAGAACTTCAGCAACCGTAATTATTGAACAGGTGAGATTGAATGAGACGCGTTGATTAGTGAGTGCATGTATTTCGGGGCCATTCGCGCTGTGTGCAGAAAAAAAAAATATCGAGGGAGAGGTATGGCTACGAATGAACTTCTACGATGTTTTGACCGCTGCCGAAGCTGCGTGTATACACTTAACCACGGGAATGCCCTAAGGGCAAGCCACTGAAATTATCGTGATTTAACGGAGATCTCATGGGTCTTAAGTAAAATTAAACTTTTTTTTTTCGTTATTGGCGCAGTCACCTTCACGGTACGGACTTTATGCCATGATAATGCACATAAACATGCAAAACTTGGGTCTTGTAATGTTGAGAGCAGCAAAGTGTGCAGCAGACACAGCGAAGTTAGCGCGCAACGGGTTATGTACTTGTGTAAAACTTTGCTTTGTACATTCACATGACTGAGACTAACAATTAACATTAATTAAATTATGGTGTTTAACATCCCTAAGCTGCACGGGGGCTTGTGGGGGACAGTGTAACGAAAGGCTCCGGATTAATTTTGTCCACCTAGGGTGTCTTACCATGCTCCTAAAGCAGGCTAATAAGTTTTAAGTGCGAATGAACTTGTTAAGCGACCCCGAAAACTCCGCCGGCATCCGCGCTCCTCCTCCTCTCCCCTAGCAACGGCGCGAGGAGCGGAGAGGAGCGTCTGTAGCAACGGCGCAGCGACGTCATGCCCCAGGTGACTGCGCGCGCTCCTCCCTCCGCTCCGTGGCTGCGCGTGCCCCGCGCCGGCTCCGCACCGCTCTCCGCGCCGTGACGTCACGGCGCGTTGTGCAGCTGGCGCCTAAAACCCCTTGATGTTAGAAAGTAGCGACACGCTTTGATCTACGCCGCAACGCCCTCGCCGGCGCGGTCAACCTCCTCTTTTTCTTCCCTCTTTCGCGGAGGCAGCGCATCCGCCACGCTGAATGGCTGCGGCGCTCGAGACTACGCCGTCAGGTGACCCTGACGTCACGAAAACGGCGCGAAACTTGCTTTCGCGCGCCTTTAGTTTCCTCCCGCTCGCCATGAGCAGTCCAAGTGGTGGTCGCCCTGCCGCTCCGAACGTGTGTTTCCCAAGTTTTTCCATCCTTTCGTAGGAATTTGAGATTCGTTCTCCGTGAAAATGCCTTGCTGCTGCGCGTTTCAATGCAGCAGCAGGCCAGAGAAAGGGCAAGCCTTATTTTATATCCCCCGAGGTGAACGGAATGTCGTGCGTCGGAAGCAGTGGCTCCATAACATCGGGAGAAGGGATTTCGCCCCTTCTAAGCACGCCGTTCTTTGCGAGGTGAATGTTGCAGCTTTCCTCATATTTGTGGATGAAGTTGCATGGAGATTTTAATGCTCTTCACATAGCCGGACTCTTCGTTCAGTTTAATACAGAGCACCGATAACTGTGCATATAGTTTTTTTTTAAGTGTGTCGGCTGAAATTTTCGTTGACTCTTCGAGCCGTGACAAAGCTTTTTGTGTTTTCGCGCGTGCGTTAGTTTTCAAATGTATGTAATTTGTGAGTTAATGCCTGTAACTAATATTTTGTGGTTGTGTACGTGTGTGTGTATGTGCGTGCTTGTGTGCGTGTATGTGTATGCATGTATGTGTGTGCGTGTGTGTGTGTGTGCTTGTGATCCTTGCGCCTGATACTTGTGAAGCCAAGGAACTATTTTACTCTTATTACGTGCTTACTGTATCTTTGCAAAGTTTCAATACTGCGAGCATTTTTTTTTCTTTATGTACTTTATGTTGCAAAGGCATGAACCGCAATATATAGGTAGATAAGTGGTATTATGTATTATTCGCGCATGCTCATTAAGTACATGCCACGCGCTTCTGATAATCTCCCTCAATTCTGATAAACTTGACATCTTGAAGTCTGTAAGTTAATTATCAAGTGCCAGTGTCACAGACCCCGGTGAACGAGGCGCAGACGCCGGATCAAATTCCAAAGCCGACTTATCAGCTTCCGAAAATAATCCCA